>NC_141689.1:1129232119-1129832119 GCF_964263255.1 Lissotriton vulgaris | reverse complement strand
TTTCAGCACCTCTCCTGCCTCTTTCTGTAACACTCTTGCCTCTTTGTGCACCCCTCCAACCTTTTTCTGCACCCTTCTTGTCTCTTTTTGCACCTCTGTTGGTTCTTTCTGCACTGCTCCTACTTTTTTCTGCACCTTACTTGCCTCTTTCTGAACGCCAGTTCCCTGTTTCTGCACCTTTACTGCCTGTTTATGAATCTCTCTTGCCTGTTTATGTACCTCTGAGTTAGAGGTACCTTTAGTCCCCCTGCCCTGTTATGTACTAGGGTCTTATAGGGGAGGTCCTGCCAATCACGTGGATACCCCAACCCAGAGTGTTCCCTGGTGTATGAGGGGGTTTCACTGTATTCTAAGTGTCTTTCAGCATAGCACTGGCTCCAGTCCTGGTCAGTCAGAGTTAGTTACCACCAGTTCCAGTCAATTAAAAGTTGGGGGCAAAGGATGACTTTGAAACAAGGCCCCTTTCTGTACCTATGTTGGTTCTTTCTGCATAGCTCTTACTTCTTTCTGCACTTTTCTTCATCTTTCTGGACTTCTGTTGCCTCTTTCTGAATTTCTCTTGCTGCTTTCTGTGCTTTTCTTTCTCTTGACCTACCTCTGTAGGCATAGTTAGAAGTTATCATTTCAAAAACCTTAGAAATTCACTGAAAAAAATATAGGTTTCAGGGACATTATAGTTAGACATTATCAAATCAAATTTCAAAGCTTTATTCGACAGCAAGTCATAAAAGCATTACACCACGTTACAACCTACAATGAATAAATACTACATTTTTTGTTTAAAAATCGTCATATTAAAATCTTATTAAACTAAGCTGTCGTGTTCAATTTAAAACAATTCATAAACATCAATTAAAACAATTCAATTTAACATTTAAATAAAATTTGACCATACAAAATTCAATGGCAATAGTTTATTAAGCATCAACGGAACGCTGGATATCGCGGGCACGTATTGTCCAAGCCCACCCCAAAAATTTTGCAACTGCAATAGCAATGCACGGTGTGCAGTCTGTTTCAAGGATTCTTAGCGCCTCCATACCTTTACGTGTGCCCAGATTTAAACACGCAGGTTTTAACCACCTACGGCGAGGATTTGCGTACAAGGGACATACAAACATCAAATGGGAAATGTTCTCGAGCATAGTTTTGCAATGATGGCATTTGTCACCTTTAGTTGGAGACCATTTGATAATAAATATATTTAGAGGAAGGGTACCAATTCTAAATTGGAAATACAATTTCCTATCAAACGGCCGTTCAATAATGTCCCAAAACGGCTCATAAGATGGTAAAGGCTTGATATCAAGAAAACGTTCGGTCAGCCCAGTAATGGGACCATTTCTATAACCAGGCGACCAGATCATGTCCCAATATATTTTTTTCAGAGTTACCTTTGATGGGAACCCTGTATCATTGGGGCTATTCCATAAATGACCTAATTCCAACTTCATTAACAAACCCCTTAGTTCCTTCAGCCAAGGAATACAATGAAAACGATCTGCCCCAATAACATCTCGTAGGGCAGTGGCATAATGGGACAATTCAGGGGTCGTCATTACCCTCCTCCAATATAACAACGGTCGCAGCTGTGCCAAATCCTCTATTTTCTTTCTCCCCAGATCGTAGGCTATTGGAATGGTTGGGGTACTTTGGGGAACCCCAATTAAGCTACGTAGAAACCTGTTCTCCACCAGTGTTAATTGCTTTAAATTTGAGAATCCCCAAAGTTCAGACCCGTACAAGGAGGCACTCACTACTTTCATATTATAAATTTCCAGGGCAGGACTAATTAGTTTTGTCATTGACGCTTTGTGCTTATTTAATATTACGCCCGCATTTTGATGGAATTTCAAAACTGCCATATCAGTATGATTTTTCCATCCCATATTGCTCTGGAGTAAAATTCCGAGGTATGTGAAAGCCTCAACCTGTTCTAGGGGTGTTCCATTAAAATTAATTTTCCCTTTGAAGGTTCTTCGCTGGTTGAGGCACATAAACTTAGTTTTGGAAGTGTTTAATTCAAGGCCGCGCATCTGGCAAAACTCACCAAATGCGTTGACTGCCTTCTGTAGCCCACTTGGAGTTCGAGAAACTATCAGCGTGTCGTCCGCAAACATGAGAACTGGAATGCGTGCGCCTGCCAAGACAGGAGCATCGTGGGGGACTGGCTCAGATGGTCTACTATGCCATTGATGTAAATAGAAAACAGTGTGGGTGCCAAGACGCACCCCTGCCGAACACCACGCTCGACAGGGAATGGATTTGTCACCTCACCCTGAGCCCCCCACCTAATTCTGGCGTAATTGTTCTCATGCAAACGGACGATCAACGTTAACAGTTTGGGGCTCACCCCAGCATCAGCAAGTACCCTCCAAAGTTTGTTACGAGGAACTAAGTCGAATGCTGATTTTAAATCAACAAAAACAGTGTAAAGGGTCCCCTTGGATAGGGTCACATTCCTCCAATAAAGAGCAATAAAAAAGAAAACTTGATCAATTGAGCTCGTGCAAGGGCAAAAGCCAGCTTGGTATGGCGACAACATTTTGTTTTCTTCTACCCAGGATTGCAGTTTATTTTGCACTAGCCGTCTGTAATAACCGACTTTTTCTGGCCCTTTTTAGAGGGAGGATGATGGAGAGTGACTCCAGTCTATCACCTTTATAATATAGGGATGAGGACTATAAGTAGGACCTATTCATAGGGCACAGTAGTGCATTTTCGTATCCTTTTTATTAGATCAGGGCTTATGAGCTTAAGCTAGGGAATAGATATACAAGTGCTACTGATGATTCATCCTTTTGCTAGAGTATTAGCATATTTTCCATGGAGTTATGTGTATTTTGGGCCTGGTAGGCCTTAAACGGGACAGACTCCATCTTGCCTTCTGCCCGGTAGCTGGAGAGGCTTTCTAGGTCAAGTGTAATGTTTTAGTTTCAAGGTGTTGTTCGCTTGGAGAGAACCGGCTCAGGCTGGCCCTTATCGAAGGATATTTTTCTCCACTCCGAAGACACAACTCCAGGCCGACCGGCTGGGAACGTGTCCTTGGTACGGGGAGGTACAAGAATTTGGTGGGCGGCAGGTTACTGGCCGTAACTTTCCATGACGGGACAGGCTTTGATATTAGCGGAAGTGTTAGGCAATGAGTTAGTTAGTTCATAGGCGGCAGCTAGCCGTTAGCATCTATGCTATTAATTATCTTCATGGCGGACAGTCGCCATTTTTGAAGTCCGAGAAATATTCTGAGACCGAGACTCTCTGAGAAAGACTGGAGGAGAAATAGCGCATAGCGCATAGTGCCAGAGAGAGAGAGACGGTAGCTAATAGCGAGCGAGGTTCCAGTGCCTTGGAGGGAAGCAGAGGAGGTTGAGCCTAGCGGTGCAGACGTGTACTTGTGACGGCTGAGGTGTGACCCCGAGACGAGCCAAGACACAGAGACGAGAAGGGAACCTAGATGACTACCGAGCCCCGACTTCATATTAACCAGGTGACCTCCGCCCTTTCCCATATTGAGCGCTCATCCTAACCCCTTTTGTCTTTTTCTTTGCAGAATGTATACATATCGCATAGTATTGTGTTTTGTGTTAATTGCTAATAAATACCCCGAGTTCTTAGTGAACTAACATGTGCCTTGTATTCTTGTTCAATCGAGGTAACCGCACTTTCTAGTCAGGCATTGTTTGTATGAACGGTTGTGATTCCCGATCAGGTAAGGAATGAATGAACAATGAGGGAATGAGGGTATGTTTGATGTCAAGAGCAGAAGGTACATGTATACACATCAATTTGACAAGTCGTACTGATTTCGATTATTGTAGTTTTATCCCGAGTAGACAAGTGAGAGATCTCCTTCTTAAGTACTCATAGGAAAGTGGTCGTCGTTGGTGAACGGCGTTAGTGAGAACACGGGGGGGATACAGTGTGGAGGTTCGCCGGATTGTGAACCGTGTGTATAAGTGAGAGCACTGGGGGGATACAGTGTGGAGGTTCGCCTGATTGTGAACCGTTTGGAAAATGAGAGCGCTGGGGCTGCAGACCTATGCGTGTAGACACGCAGATTGTGTGTCGAGTGAGCACTGATAGTGATCAGTGTGTAAGGATATATATTCAGTCTGGGCCGAAGTGGCCGCGAGACTAGGTGGTATAAATAGGATATTGTAGAAAACCTATGCATGTTTATTGCTGTCTTCCTCATCCTTAGGTACGAGATGTACATACATATATGTCTATACCTATTGTAAATACGTCCTGAGGTGGGAGGTGATCACGTTCCGGCTGGGTTAGAGGGGCCCCTAGGGGCTGATTCCATCTGAGCGGAAAATCCGGTCGTTACACCGTCCTATCACTTTTTGTACAGAATCTATAAGACTGATAGGTCTGTAATTACCTGGTAGAGCTTTGTCCCCCTTTTTATACACCGGGATTATTTCCGCACCCAGCCAAGAACCGGGAATGGGTGCCCCCATGGTCACTGAATTTGCTAGCCATTCAAGGTACTGACCCCAAGTTGCCCGATCACTCAAGAATATATCAGCAGGTATCCCATCCATACCTGGAGCCCTACCACCGGTCACACAATCCAATGCTATATTTACCTCTTTTGCCGTAAATAGCTGATGGTGGTAGTATACTGTTGGGGGTACTATGCTATCGCCTACAGTTTGATCACGAGCATATTGAGGTTTGAAAAAATCAATCCATTGATCTTTTGCTACATTGTTTTTTGGGGTTTCTGCTCTCCCTCCTCTATCCCTCTTGACGAGGGCCCAAAAACGTTTTTGGTCCTTTGCCATACAAGCGGACTTTAAATCCCGCCAATAGTCCTCGTCCCATTGCCTCTTGGCTACTTTCTGGGCCTTCCTATACTTGTCTCTTGCCTCTTTTACTGCCTGGTTGTTCCTTAATCTATGTTGAATGCTAAGATTTCTGCAAGCTGATCTACAGGCCTGGTTGTACCACCTCATTACGGGAGGATTTTTGTTGGCGTTTGCAGGTTTTTTAGACTTCATAAATTACCCTTGAAGCTTGATGAAAAATTTTGTATGGGCCTCTAACATAAGTATCGGAAAGTGGGGATTTTTACTAAGTAGGTTAATATTCGCTACTTCTTCAGCAACCACCTTTTTAAGGGCCTCCAAACTCTCAGGGTTCTCGATCACGCTCTCCCAATTTATGTGTCTCAGATTGTTCGAGGCTACAATATCCAGGGGAACCATTCTACCCCCTTGCCTTAGTTCTCTTCAGCCCTCACAGGCTAAGAATTCTATGCAGAGTGGATTATGGTCACTTTCCAACCTGTTGCTTATCCTCATGTCAATCAGCCTGCGCCATTCCCTGATACCCACAAGGAAATAATCAATTCTGCTCGAAGCCCTCCCATTATCAAAAGTATTACCTCCCTGTCGATCGGAAGGTGTGCGACCATTCACTGCTCTTAGTCCTCTCACCAGACATAAGCGTTTAAGTTGAATGGCCGCTGCTGACCATCTTCGAACCCCTGGTAGTTCCAGTTGAGGCACACCCCACTTACTGTCCTCTTCTGCAGCCAAGAATTGGTCCTCCTGTCCCAACGGTTCAAAGGTGGTATTAATATCACCCCCTACCATTATTGATACCGGGGTCGTAAGCAGCTCAAGTTCGCGATCTAGGGTGGCAATTACTTCCGAAATTTGGCCTCCCACAACGCCCCTAGCATAGATGTTAAAAATGACCATTCCCTGTCCATTGGGCCATGTAATGTTTACAGACAGGATATCAGTTGATGGAGAATTCCTAAGCCTGATTTTGCAATGTAATGACTGGCGAACCCAAATTATTAGCCCACCAGACGGGCGCCCTTTAGGGTTTTTCGTAGCCAGCACATGAAAGCTAAGGAACCCAACTCGATGCACTGGGATCAATGACCAAGTTTCTTGAAATAAAATAATGTCATATTGGTCAATAAATTTGCACCATTCTGGAGACACTATCTTATTGGAAATTCCAGCTAAATTTCATGAGAGGATGAACAGCCTAGCCCCCACTACAGAGGGGCATGACAGGTCTTGAGATGTTAAAGGATCTTGGATTATAGCCTCCTCTCCAGATTCAAATCCTAAGTTTGCAACCGTAGGGTCTACTGTAGCTAAAAAGGGGAAGTCTGGGCTCGGCCTGATGCAAATCGCAGGATGCTTACCAAGAGTCAGCCGCACAGGGCTACTGAACTCTGATAAGGACCCTGAGATAATTGGGACCCCCACCCTCTTTTCTATATGTGCATGGGTGCTGTTGGAAAGTACAGATCCCCTGATTGGGGGTGCAGAGCTCCTATCAGACTCCCTTGATTCTATAAGCATAGTGCTAACACCTCCTCCAAGTCAATCGCATTCGTTTAGGTTGGACAATGCAGCAAACCTGTTTTCCAAGTTAACCCCCCATTCACTCACTTGAGCACCCCTGCTCCCATTATTCGATACCAAATTCCACTTAGTCCTTAGTACACTAGGAATTCACTATTGTACCCCCTTTGCCATAGAAGAAGTCAAGTGTAAGCGGAATTATATCAGTACTCCTCCGTTGGGGGGGGGGGTGAGTATATTTGCCAATACTTCTGGGAGTACTTCTGGACATGAAAAAGTCAAAACAACACATTCACCTCCAAATTTTTTCGGGCCCGTCCCTACCCAGCTCACCCTTCTTGCCATCGTTATTTCCCCAGGAAGTTGTTGTTTACCCCTTGCGGTTATCAGCATGTTATTAGACAGCCAATGTAGGGCTTTGCTCATCAGCGAGGGTGTTGATTCTATCTGGCCAGCTTTCAAAAGGGGTACATTAGCCAAAACAAGGACAAGGGGAGAGGCTTCTACAAACAATTCAACTGGGCCTTTCTCTAAACATGGAGCTATAGGTCTAGGTAGGAGATTTTCTATTGCAGGCACTTGGTCGTCAATTCTTGCTTGGTAGGGAGTGGGTGGAGGAATCGCTGTCGTCCCACCGCCCACCATGCTTCCTTGGGGGGCCACTACTGAGGGAGCTCTATTTACAATTAATTTTGAGATGTTACCCACCTCCTCCACTGTTTTATTTTGGAGCCCCCCTAGTCTGTTGACCTCGGCAGTTAGCCTATCTATTTTGGCTATCAGCGGTTTAGTGATGGACTTGATCTTGGAGTCGATCATACTAGCTAATTTATTAATGAGCTCGTCTTCCAACATCATGTTCCCCTCGTGAGCCCCATTCCCTTCGTCTATAGCTTTTCTTTTGGGGGCAGAAGCTATCTTTTTCCTGCTCGAACGTAACCCACCCCGCTTAGACTGGCTAACTCTACACGCTCTCACTACTCTACGCGCGGGCGCAGCCACTGGGGATGGGGGTTTATCTGCTATCATTTCTGTGTCATCCTCAGAGTCATTCTCTAGGTGCACAACAGAGGATGCATTTTCAATCATAATGTCACTAGCAGGAGTGTCTATGTCCAGTACAACAGGGCTAATACCCATCGTTGGGGGTGCTGAATTAAGGGGTTCTTGTGGAAGCCTCTGCGAACTGCTAGGAGGAGAAACACTTAACCCCAACGACATCCTTCGCTGGCTATTGATATTATTAACGACCTGAACTAAATAGTTGTCCATGGTATTTGACACTGAGGGGGTCTTTTGCTTCGACATGATATCTACCCCTTAGCTAACCACACAATTTCTGTGTGCACAAGTATGAATGAGATTATGATAATAAGCCAAAAATTACAATACCAAATGAGGAAATAACACTCTAGGGCCACAATGGTAAACAACAAAAAATGAATCTCACAAAGTTTGAGCACAGATCGTCATGGGGTGAATGTCAGGCAGGGGTCCAGGGCCAGTCGCGGCCAGTCTTGGACTGTCTAAGACTGTCTGCCCTTTGTCCGGGCTTTGTCCGGGCATCCCGCTCGCGTCCCGCAACGCGGGGAGAGCGTGCAATTTCTAGCACATCCGGTGTCGGGCGATGACGTGGGGCTCTGCTATGCCCCCTGGGAATTGTAGTTTTCCCGCTTCCTCCACTCGGCGGCCAGGTGTGTCTTACGGCGGCGGGAGGGCACTATCCAGGCGTTTTCTTGAGCGTCTCGCTGCAAGAACACGCTGTCCCCTCACAAACTCAGGCAAGAGCAATTCAGGTAGGGAAGACCCGCTCCACCGGGAGAGTGCACAATTTCTAGCGCCTCCGGTGTCAGGCGATGACGTGGGGCTCCGCTATGCCCCCTGGGAATTGTAGTTTTCCCGCTTCCTCCACTCCGCGGCCAGGTGTGTCTTACGGCGGCGGGAGGGCACTATCCAGGCGTTTTCTTGAGCGTCTCGCTGGAAGAGCACGCTGTCCCCTCACAAACTCAGGCATTATCATTTAAAAAACCTTTGGAATTCACCGAAAAAACCATAGGTTTCAGGGACGTTAAAGTTAGAATTGATCATTTAAAAAACCTTTGAAATTCACTGAAAAAATCATAGGTATCAGGGACATTATAGTTAGTTGGACATTTCAATCATCCAAAACCAGAGAAATTCGTCCGTTATAGTTAATTGAGCTAACTATAACTTGCGCCCTTGCAAAACACTGCTGATGACATCACGTATTAAATCATTCATGACATGGTCAGTGACATCACTGATGACATCACTGATGACATCACTGATGACATCTCAAATGACATCACTGATGACATCATCCACGTGATAATCTGATGCACCTCCTCACACCCTAATATAACCTGTGATACACCTACTCTAAAATACAGACTACCATTTTTGAAACCATAGACACACCAATACCAGTTACTACATACCCACTCACTGATTCCTAGGTCTACACAGACGCCAACTCATTCACCCATACAGTCATTCATACATGCAGCCACTTATCAATACAGCACTATCATTTGCACAAATACACCTATACAGACACTCACACATCGCCACTCATCTATAGAGTTACTCACACACCTAGTCAATCATGCAAATATTCATTCACACTCCCATTTACTCACCTATACAGTTGTACACACACCACCTCACCTATTCATACAGATACTAACACATACTTACTCTCTTATACAATCACTGATACAAGCACACACTCATCCATACAGCCACTCTCACAAACACTCACTCTCATATATAGTGATGTATATACTCCAACACTCACATATACTGCCTTTCACAAATGTAGTTACTCACACATGTACCACTGAGACATCCATTCACTCACCAACACACCCATACATACACTCAACCACCCATGCAGCCCTTCACAGGTGCACTCTTGAACCCATACACCCAGTGAATTACCCATTTACACATCTATGCACAAAGTCACCCCCCCACCCACCCCCACCCACAGACACTCAGGCACCCATACAGATTCTCAGACAAACAATCTATAACCCATATAGACACTCATGTAGCTACTCACCAACCCATGCAGCCGCTTACACACCAACTGACATACTGATGCAGACATTTACACAGCTTACTTACTAACAAATGCATTCAGTGAGACACGTTTAATCACTCACTTATACAGTCAGTCATGCACCTACTAAATAATCTATTACGACACTCATACACCCACTTATACTGCAAATCACCTTGGCATATATATATAAAACATATTTAAACTTTACAGAAACACTCAGTCACTGGATGATGTCATCAGTGATGTAATTTGAGATGTGATCATTGATGTCATCAGTGATGTCACTGACCGTGTCATGAATGATGTAATATGTAATATGTGACATCATCAGCATTGCGTTGCAGGGGATCGAGTTATAGCTAGCTCAACTAACTAAGATAGACCAATTTCTCAGATTTTGTACGATGAATTTCTATGTTTTTTTTAAAGGCTAATTTCTAACTAAAACATCTCTGAAACCTGCTCCAGCATGCACGATCACATAGCCAGACACAGACACTGCAGCTCCAGTTTCTGGTAAAGTTGTTGTTTATTTGTTTATTTAAGGGCTGTAATGCGTTTCGGCAGGGTCAGCTGCCATGTTCACACAAGGAGCTATTTACTGCATTTTACTGATATCAGTGGATACAGTCACATGGTATCATAAACATAAACAACACACTTAAAAGTTTCAATATTGCGATTCGATTTCTGAGGTTTGACAGTTATTTTGCCTTATTCTATACAATTATATAAACTAATATTGAACATTTGTATATATTTCTAAATCCCCAAAAATATATATAAAAAATGACATATAAAAAAATTAAGTTACTGATTTACATTTTGATCATCAATACATTCTCTCACGTTTGCATGCTTTTAAATTTCATTTCCTTAACTGCACCGATACAGACCTATAATTTTTATGTTTTTATATAACCATTTTATTGTTTTTCTTTTTCTTTTGTATTTAATAAATTTTCATGCTATGTACATATATGTGAAAGTTACTAATGATGGTGTGCCTTTAACATCAAACCCATCTGTGTTGTACTGTTCTCTTATTGTGCATCAACTTTATGCCCCTTAGATATGTCTAATTTTTTATTGCACTCACGTTGTGGTGAATTGGCAACAAACTGGACTCTGTGTCTCAGTGGATTGTTATATTTTAAATGAAACAATTTGGCATAGACTTTACAATTGTATGTTACTGATTGTTGGGATGTCGCCTACTCAATTGCACCATTCCCTGTATGTGTCAAAAGGCATTCATTTGCAAGACGCTTAGTGCGGGATGAACGACAAGCTCCTCTGTACTTCTGACAAGATTTAGAAATATTTTTCCAGGTGGTATATGCACGTATCTAATAGTTGTAGTGTTGCATTAAAGTGCAAATGCAAGTCTATCTCTCTTTGAATTTGTACCTTAATGCCTGATCTTCTGATATAGCACTATTCGAGAACTTCAATGTACACAAATGTGCATTAAAATATAGTTATAACTGTGCAAAATACATAGGCTCACAGTACTCAATTGAATTTCTCGAGTGCAAATTTGCATTAAAGTGTAAATACAGTCATAAAGTTACATACACCCACAGTAGATTGGATTTCTCCATTGCATTCACTCGGGATTCCTATGTGCTGGTACATTTATGCAAAACATTGCTTGCTATGTAAAGTGCAAGTGCTTTAGATACAGTCACTGTTGGAATATCGGCATAAAGTGTAAATGCTACATGTTGAATTCATCAGCTGTTGGACCATAACTGCCTGTACACAAACGCTCTATACACTCTATAACACTCCAATAAAAATATAACTGTGCAAATTACAAGGACTAACTGTAATTACTGGGACTCCAATTGGTACAATTTTGCACAAAAGTGCAAATGCAATTTGGTATAGTTCTAAAAACCTACAATGGTTTTAGTCTCATTACTCATTCTTTTCGTAATGTGCTATTGCGTAGTCTCCGATGTTTCAAAGTACAAGTGCATCAGTGCAAACCGCTACTTATGTAAAGTGAAAATGCCTATAGTTATAAACACTGTTGGAGTGTCAACATAAAGTGCAAGTGCATGTATATAAAGTTTTTTCAAAAGTATCAGTGCAATATAGGCAACGTCAATCATTCAAATAATATCCAAGCACATACCTATATGTTTAACAAGTATTCTCATTGTCTAATTAAGATACCTTAGCAATATGCAAATATTGGGCCATAATTTAAAAAAACTAAGTTTATATATTACCTACTGGTGGGTGCCAGTAAGTGTGTATAGTTAGGACCTAGTTTACAAATGAAAGTATTTCCTGTTTTGCTAATAACTTTGGTGCGGTTAGATAAATCTTTATGAAGTTTTCAAATCTAGTACATGGAATTTGTCAAGCGGGGATGAGAAAAAGGGGGTCCTAAAATATGTTTTTCCCATGTAATTTCCCATAGGGATTGTAGACACTACTACAGCCTGAACCCCTAGAAGGAATTATACCAAGTTTGGCACGCAGCTAGCCCTTGGTCTGGAACTAGCTCAATTGTAATGTGGGATAAATATGTTCACTAGTTTTGGAGTTATTAAAGAAAAAAGAAATATAATATCTGGGCAGAGCCTAAGCACAGATTTCATGGTAAGATCTGATTGGCTACCACCTTTTCAACCAGGAAGTGTTGGCAGCCGTCTTTTGACTCAGGACCCAGCCCAATCCCAAGGAAAAACATAGTGGGAAAATAAAAATATCATGATTATTATGTCTTGCTCCCCTCTTCGCTGGTCCTAAATATACTGAAGGGCAACATGTGTCAGACCTCCAAAAAAGGCCATGGCAATTGTAGCTGCAATATTAAATGACAGCCATTGCCCGATAAAGAAGAAACAGCCAAGGAACAACCACTGGACAATACTAAACCGGCAAACGAACTTCAAGATGGCCACCGCTTTCAAACCATAGCACCGGTCTAGTGTTCTTTACAACAGGTGTTCAGGGATTAGGTGAAGCTTGCGCGCTAAGGCAAACGCGCACTTCACTAAAGGAATTTTAGAGTACTCACCTTAGTTAGTTAGCTCCAGAGAAGTTAACCTAGGAAGACAAATTCTCATCGGGAATTCGTCCAGACACCTTACCGCTGCGTCTGTCGGGAGTAGTTAGGGCAGGAACAAATTACAAGCACGTCGGCTGAGGAGAAAACGGCGTCAGGAAAACGTCTGCTGTGTCGTAGTATCTCCCTCAGGTATCCCGCTTCCAGTGAAAGAATCCAGACGCTGGCATTCAGTAACCACAGCGCCACCCATGAGGAGAGAACAAGAAGACAAAGCTAAGTTCTAAAATACAATATGAGAGCTGCATTTAAAATGCATGAAATGATAAATGGGAATTTTAAATAGTTATTAATAAGAGCTCAGCTCAGATCTGTATTACGCTGAATCTGCAGAGAGGGAAAATAAACAAGGTTAATCGAGATATAGTGATAAAGTAAAAGACAATTTAGATATAGTAAGAGATAGTTACTTAAGGATATTAATAAAAACAAGTACTTACTGAACAGTACAGGAATAGCTCCGAACCTGCAAAAGAAAAGATAAGTATCATTACCAAGTTACCTCCTGGCCCTAACAAGACACAGAATCAGTTTTCAGTGGTCAGTAGAAGATTTGAGAGATAAATATTTCAGAGAGTCAGCACCTGAGATAAGTAAGTGAAATATAGACACTAGAGAATTCGGTCTTGACAGTTAAGACTTGAAGGCTAATAAGGTGTTTATGTTATAGACAAACTCAACTGTGCGACAGTAGAAAAAAAGAGAAGAGAAAGGTGTACAGATAAAAAGACATAGAAGAGAGGCCAGTTCTTGGAAGTTAGGGTAGGTAGAAGTAGAGAAAGTCGTTAAAAGTCATACGAACAAATAATGTAGGAGTTAACAATTGTGTTAATCTTTATTTAGATTCTCTCTGAAGTATACAATCTGCTGAGATGAAGAAGAACTAGGCGAGTAAAGAGGGAACCAGAGTTTCAGGACCAGTCTCTTCTTAGTTTGTTATTTTATCCACTCAATTTCACACAAAAAACAAATGTGAAAAATAGAGTCAGGCAAGGAGAGTATCTGGGGGAAGAGGAGATCTGTGCAATGGGAGTTCAGCTTGGGCAAGCAGTGACATGCTGGAGTTGACAGGCAACCAACAGCAAATATGGGCTGCCACTGGGTGTCCTCTTGAAAAGTAACTGATGTTAATGTAAAGTGCTCCAATACCTGCTGGTGGTTTTGAAACTATATAAAACAGCACAAATAAAATTGAAATGCAGTGTCAGAGGAGGAGGGGATCCATGCAACAGAGTTCAGCAGGGCAAGCAGTGATGGATGGGAGGTGGACAGGCAACCAACAGCAAATGAGGGCTGCCACATGGAGATTAGGGGTTTGGCCAAAATCACAAAATGCGGTACGGAGGCCAAGCTTAGGGAATGATGTGGTGCCCTTTTGGGAGAGGATGTGGCGAAGGGACACTGCTACAGACTATGGAGCAGGGAAACTGTGTTTGAATTTTGGCGCCAGCCTAATATCCTTAATTCTGGGCAAATAACTTAAATTTGCCCAGAACTGCCCAAAAAAGAAAGATTTACAGTGCTAGGCTGGCTCACATTAGTGAATATGAGGAAACACACTGCATTGGCAACCACATCAAATGGACTAATTTTGCCTTGGAGTGTGAGGGGAAGGCAGACCTTGATGACATTAAGACTCATCACACAGAAACACTTCACCAGTGAATCCAGAAAAAGTAAGAAAGTGTCCTGACAGGAGAAATTTTGAAGAAATAGAGTCCCACCCTATGAAATGAGCAGAAACAAGGTGATACACAAACAGTTCAATCATTTCGCACCAGAGAAACATGGCTATACCATTACAGCAGAAGACACAGGTACTTTAGAAGCTCTGGCATGCCTTGTGATAAGGCATACCTGATTCACTTGAGGGCTGATTTTTCAGCAATAAACACCATTGCCGAATGGCCACATATGGTGTAAACATGCACACGTACCTAGTACCAAAACATGTAACTATAACTCATGGCCTCACCATGCACTGCTAATTACTTCACATATTACATCAGTCCTGATATCTTCTGTCACATCATTGATAATAGTTACTTTAGGGCATGAGTTTTAGTTCCTTTAGATCAGTATAATCTAATTGCTGAATTTCTATGGTTTTGTGTTGTATCTGAGTGTAACTATAATGTCCCTGTAACCTTTATTTTTTTATGTGTGTGTGTGTGTGTATATATATATATCTACATATATATATATTTGGGTTAAATTCAGAAGAAGATCTGCACATCCATTTGGGTTGTTAGTGGTATCCAAAATCAGTGTTTTAAGGAGTTACTATCCAGAGGAGTTTAAGGGGTATTTGAAAATACATTTTTCAGGGGATCATCAATAATTAAAACAGGGAATGAGCTTAATGTTTGAAGGAGTGGTATTTAGATATTTATATTTTGTAGAAGTTTTATATGTAATATTTATGGAAAATCTTTTATATGGGTTTTAAGATGCATCATACGCACAACATGGCTGCTTCCGGATTTTTTTTATGAATTGGAAAAATGATGTGTGTATCTCAGACAGTGAGCCTACAAGGAGGGGTTTTATTCACACATATGAGTGGTAGGTAATTATTATGACTAGAATAATCTGCACTTGCATGTTTGAGAAGATGATCCCATCCTTGTGGACAGTAAGAGGAGAGTATTTTTTTATGAAAGCACTTGCACTTTAATTTTCTTCAGGATGAACATATCTAGCACTTGCACTTTAGAGAAGGTACTCTCTGTGATGGAACATCAATTTTGAGAGTAAGTGCTAAGAAGGTACTTGCACTTTAGAATTTTACATTTAGTACTGAGGCACTTGCACTTGCACTTTGTCTATTTATACAAATGTAAGCCATCCTACATGAGGAAGGTATTGATGTTATCAGGATGTGGGGGTGTAGAAGAAATTAGATGCGTATATAATTTTTATACAGAGTGGACTAAATCGTATTTATTTAAAATTCAGAGCAAATGAAATGTAAACCCAGATTTTATATACAGATTGATATGTACAGAAAATGGCGACACAAGTTATATTTGGAGCGAGGGAAGCGATACCCTCATAAGAATTAAGGTTTATCCATATTTGTATTTAAGTTTATATTTATTTTCATATCGTATTTTTTACTATTGCCAATAGAACAGTTCAAAATTTGAGAACATACGTGACAAGAATTTTCAATTCTATTAAGGACACGGATTATGCTTTCTCATTTCTTTACTAAGAAATGCTCAGCAGCCAATCAGTAAACAGTAAAGAAAAACATTACTACAATACCCATGAACACTCTGGGTAACACCTGACAAACCATAGAGTAACCACTATATAATGTCCAACAGAGAATACCACATCCTCTTTCTTTGGTAAATTAAAACAGTTCAATTGAAGAAATAATCAGTCCAACATGAAGAGCGTGGAAGAAAAGAAAAACACTGCAACAAACAGCAGCCCGCTGGGATGGAAGACACGATGCTTGCATCTATAAAAACAACATCAGACAGACCATAAAACAGCAGACATGAAAATTCATTTGGGATCAGAATCTGAAAAAGACATAGAGCTGTAATATACCAGTCCTCCATAGTGGAAATATGCCATAAAAAAAGGGGGGGGGAACAAGGAGTAAATATAAACAATACAATATGCAGTTGCAAGAAAAAAGGCAACAATGTAAACACATTTGAAATGCAGAAAACATGGGTGGGATAATCCTTGCCTCCATGTCCTTAATAGAATTGAAAATTCTTGTCACGTATGTTTTTAAATTTTTTATTCTATGTCTTGACCGGAGGCTCCGATTATGCTTGTTTAAAGCTGTGCCACCACAACAGATGCAATATCTATAATTGGTTTATAATAGAAAGTTTTAAACATAGAATCAGATGACCAATCAGCGGCCTTCATAATGTCAAGTAAACTCACTCCCATAGAAAAAGCTTTGGAAGCCATAGCCCCACTTGCGGAATGCACACCAAATTTGGAAACATCAATACCTGCTTCATGCATGAGCCATCTTACCCATCATGCTAACGTAGCAGGGGTCACAGGACGAAAAGGCTTCTGCAGAGTAATTAACAATTGACCACACTGATCTTGTTGAAAAGGAGCAGTACTCACCTCATAATCCTTAATACATTGAAACACACAAAGCTTCAGATTATTGGGAAAAGACGGGTACGTAACTAAAGATGTATTACACTTAGTGCGTCTGGAGATAGCAAAAGTAACACCTTCAGGTGAAAAGGTACGACCTGCAAGATCAAGAACACGAACATCTCATATGCGCTTGCACGAAACTAAGCACAATAACATAGTCAGTTTTGCTGAGAGTTGTTTGCAGGATAAAGAAGTATTGGACGGCCAAGCCTTTAAAAATCGCAAAACAATGGAAACATCCCATAAACCCACATACCTTGTACAGGGCGGTTTTACCAGCCGTATACCCTTGAGCAACTTAGAAATCAAAGGATGCTCACCAGCAGGTTTACCATCGATAGTAATATGTCCCGGAGAAATGGCAGAATGAAAATTATTCACTGTCCTGTAAGCCAGACCTGACGAAGCAATGGAGGCCAGAAAATGTACTATTAAAGAGATATCCGCTGAAGCGGGATCCACCTCCCGTTGAGTACACCAACCACACCATCGTACCTAAGCTGCGCATAACGTTTGTGTATGTTGGGAGACCAAGCCTCGCTGATAAATCTGGTAGCATTTTAGGGAAAGGCCTGGGATTTGCCAGCATTCCCTGAAAACCCACCATGCGACTAGAAGAAGGTGACCTGAGTCTATGAGGGAATGCGGGTTGTTGAGAGGGTCCAGCAACAGATTCCATCTCTGGGGAAGAAGAAGCGTCACCGCGCAACTCATTTCCAGAAGAACTGGGAACCAAGCTTGAGCCCTCCAAAGAGGAGAGATCAGAATCAGCTCTGACTGATAATGCTTCGTGCGAGCCAAGACTCTGGGAATCATCATAAACGGGGGAAACTCATAACACAGGAGAGACGGCCAGACCTGGAGAAAAGCATCCGTGGCTATGGCTTCCGGATCCGGGCACCAAGTGAAAAACAGGGGAAGCTGAGTGTTGAGGTGAGAGGTGAACAGATCGATCTGACATGGACCCCAAAACCGGGACAGAGACCGGAATATGCTAGGATGAAGCCTCTAATCACTGAAATCCCGGAGATGATGAGAGTGCCAGTCTGCAATCAGATGTTCCGACCCGGGAGATATTCTGCAATAACTGTGATCCGCCTCTGAAGACAAAAGTGCCAAAAATCTTTACCCAGTTCTGCCAGAATTTTGGACTTTGTCCCCCCTGATTTGTTGACATACCAAACCGCTGACACATTGTCCATGCGGAGGAGTATGCAACAGCTCGACATGCGCGGAGTCAGACAACGAATCGCAAAAGATCACGCCCGAATCTCCAGGCAATTTATATGGAGAGACAATTCCTCTTGAGACCACTGGCCCCCCGTGTACACCTGGCCGGGCACATCCCCACAGACTGGCGTCGGATTCTATCACCATGTCCGGGGATCCTCCGAACAGGGCTCACCCGTTCCAAGACTCCATATGCTCCAACCATCACAACATCTCCCACCTCGCGTCCTCCGAAAGAGGAATCTGATCTGAATAGCGGAGGCCTTTCTGGAGATGGCGGATTTTGAGATGCTGGAGGCCCCTGTAATGAAGAGGACCCGGGAAGATCGCCTGAATCGAAGAAGCCAACAGTCTGACAATCCGAGCTACAGACCTCAATAATACACTCTGTTTGAACAAAACCAACCTCAACTCCCTCTTGATGGATCTGATCTTCTGATTGGGCAAGAGGAGTTGGCAAGAGAGGGAATTGACTTGGAAACCCAGAAATTCTATCGACTGCGGGGGAATGAAAACAGACTTCTGAGGATTCACCAGAAACCCTAGTGACTGAAAAAATCTATTGACCATTCCAAATGAGTCAACAAAAAATGAGCGCAATGCACCAAAATGAGAATGTCGTCCAGTTATATTATCAGGCGAACTCCCCGGGCTCGCAGAGATTCTACAACAGGTCTCAGAAGTTTTGTGAAGCACCAAGGTGCCGACGAGAGGCCGAAAGGGAGAACTTTGTACTCGGACCAATTCCCCTGCCTCTGGAACTGCAGGAAGCGGCGATGAGAACTGTAAATTGGAATCGACATCCTTCAGATCGAGACGGACCATCCAGTCCCCTTCTCGAAGAAGATCCCTAAGAAGATGGATGCCCTCCATCTTGAAGTGGCGGTAAACTACCCCTCCGTTGAAGTCCTTGAGATTGAGAACCAACCGGGATCCGCCCCCTTTTTTCGGGACCAGAAAGACATTGCTGGAGAAACCCAGAGGATAACGGGAAGTCTGAACTATGGCACCTTTGGACAGAAGAGACTCGATTTCTGCAGAAATTACCTCTTGATCCTGGAGGGAAAAAACTAGGGGTGAAGGATGATGGGGCTGATGTGGACAACTGTAAAATTCTATTTTGTACCCTAGGACAGTCTCCAATACCCATGCATCACTCGAGATCAGACGCCAATTTGGAAGAAAATATTGAATCCTGCCCCCCAACATGACCTCTGAGGCAGGGATCAAGCTCACCTGATTTCGAGGAATTGTGATGTCCAACTTGGTTACCACCATAGCGTCCTTTTTTGTATTGAACTCTCCCCTTGCTGGAGGGATAGAAGAAGACTTGTTATTGTTGTAACCGGAATCCTGACCTCCTTCTCGCTGGGACTGATATCCACGCTGAATATGTTGGTTAAACACGCGGTGAACGATCGTCACCCTATATCGTCCTGCCCTGCCAAAAACCAGGCGAAAAGTCCGCCGAAGTGAAGATTGAGCCTTATCAAGCCCACTAAAGGTAGCCACACATTTTGTCAACTCCTTCAGGAATGGCTGACCAAACAACAAGCCCTGAGTCAAAGGGCCAGATTCAGACGTGGACAATTGAGCCAATTTGGGATCTAATTTCAGCAAAATAGAGTGACGACGCTCACAGGACATCGCACAATTGGCATTCCCTAACTGACGAATGGCCCTCTGGGACCACTCAATCAATTCGTCAGGATCAACGATAGATGAAGACTCTTTGGCCCGAAAGCCTAAGTCTAAAACCTTTGAGAGGGGACCAAAAAGATCCAACAATTTATCTTGACATGAGCGCCATGCCCTGTCAATACCTTTTTTAGGATCCTTGGCATATTTTTAAAGATATGTCACCATTGTTGGATCCACCTCCGGAGTGTCAGCCAACTTGTCTTCCAAATCAGGGCGCGGACACTCTGACCGAAGACGGTTCCGCACTTCCTTCTCAAAGGGCTGGCGAATATGCGTCTGGACATACTCTGCCACGTCCGGGGACGGAAGCCAAGAGGAGGAGTTAGGGTGCACGATATCAGCAGGATCGAATGTGAGAAGTTGGGGATGCGACGCGCATCAACAAAATGCTCCTTGCGAGCCTACTTAGATGGTGGAGGACTATCCTGATCAGATAATGAGGAAGAAGATGTGGCACCATCGTCCGTCTGGAGAGCTTGAGAAGACCGAGTCTCCTTGGAAGATTTACCAGAAGTATACTCAATAGAAAGCGCCTTATCCAACTTAATAAAATCAGACTTGTGAGGATTTTTGGGAGATTTGGAAGAATGCCATGAAGATGAAGGCAACCAGACCAGCTGCAAGGCATAGTTGGATAAATGGCGCTTCAAGGGCTCAATAGGGCGAACCAGCGCTTTATTATCAGAATGCTGAACACCTTGGTCCAGGGCCTCAACTAAATCATGTTCCATGGAGCCAGAGGCTTTATCCTCGTAATATTAATTATCCTCCTCATAATAATCTTCCATAATTACACCAAATGTAACAAATAAGGCCCACCAGAGGAAGGAAATTGGATTGCCAAAGGTAAAATAAGGGGGGAGTGGTAGAACCTCTAATGCAAGCCAAGAACAAACAGGCAGTACCCTGAAGGAAATAAACTATAAAAAGTGGAGGGAGGGCTCGCTTAAACAGGCCTCTCTAGGCAAGGCCTATGCAGAATTATTCAGCCCAAAAGCATAATATCCGCAATTTGGGCGTAAATTGGAGACTGGAAATGCAGGCTGTGGGCAAAGAGCACAAGAAACGCTGTTCCGGCATGTAATCTCTGCGATAATGCGGAAAATAAACAAACAAAATGGCCGCCGCGCATGCGCGGTAACGGTCGCCTGCAGAGAAGAAAGAGAGGGCTACGCAAGCAGTACGCGCAGCCTCTCAGCCCCCAAGACTCCCGCTCCACTAAAAGCGGCTAGGGCGCAAAGTGCCCACACCAGAGAGGAGAACACGCGCTCCCTGCAACTAAACTGAGCAAAGAAACAGCAATAAAACCAGACTCCAATGCGCAGAGTCGAAATGCACCAAAAAACAATCCCGGAAGCCGAAAACACCACACCAACAATGGGCGAACAAAGCACAATGACACAAAGTAAGTATTAAGCACAATACGAGCCACCAACAATAATAAAACACAGTAAAGCAATAAGTATGCAGTAATGAGGCAAAAGCACTTAACTGGCTGCAGAGCAGCAAAGAAAGAGGATGTGGTATTCTCTGTTGGACATTATATAGTGGTTACTCTATGGTTTGTCAGGTGTTACCCAGAGTGTTCATGGGTATTGTAGTAATGTTTTTCTTTACTGTTTACTGATTGGCTGCTGAGCATTTCTTAGTAAAGAAATGAGAAAGCCTAATCGGAGCCTCCGGTCCTGACATAGAATTAGCACTTGCACTTTCTTTGAAATCGAGGGAGCCATGAAGAGAAGCCTCCCTTTCGAGAGATGGTGATTCCCCAAAATTGCACTAGCAAAAGGTGATTTATAATGAATTATAATTGTCATCACGTTTTGTTCAAAATGAAAGCAGATTCCGGACAATGTTAAAAGTGTGTTATAATAGTGGTCGCAATTGAGATCATTTGTATAATCACAATACTGCCAATAAGGGGTTTACAATGGTCAGTCCGTTTTCCATGTTGATGAGAAGCGAGTAACGTGATCGAGAGCCCTGTATTTTTAATGGTGGATTGATGATGACGTTTGGTGTGTGAACAAGGCAGGTAAATCGTGCCCCTG
The DNA here is from genome assembly GCF_964263255.1 of Lissotriton vulgaris. Taxonomy (NCBI): domain Eukaryota; kingdom Metazoa; phylum Chordata; class Amphibia; order Caudata; family Salamandridae; genus Lissotriton; species Lissotriton vulgaris. Next base: position 1,129,810,477 of record NC_141689.1, on the reverse strand, counting down.
TGTCGGTGTCTGATTCGTACTATTAAACTGGAGTTGGAGTTCATATATATATATATAAATATTTATAAATATATATGGTGGCAGAGCTTGCGCGAATCGGAGATGGCCGCCTAGCTTCTGGGCTCCGACGAGCCGGCAACATATCCTTCATTATCCTACATTCCCCCAGCCACTGCCCACAAGATTTGCGGCTGTGAGGGCTAGTCGAGAGGTCCGCCGCCTGCTGCTCGAATAAGGGGGCTGACAGATGCCCACCCGTGGGGTTTTGTGGTGAAGCAGATCTGAGGCGGAGGAGGCCGCTGAGCGTTGGACTTGCGCTGCTGGGCGTCCCATCGGCGTGACTCTGCATGCGGCCTCGGCCGGCTGGTACAGGCGCAGTGGTCGCGACCCAAGAAACTGAGTGGCGATTGAGGCCGGGACGTGGAGGCTATCCTGCTGTGCCGGAGGTGGGGGCCACAGGTCCCGGTAGAGTGAGGTGGCCGGGGCTTGGCGGCCACGGGCTGTCCTGCGCCACGGGAAATCAAGATGGTGGAGATCGGATACTGCACAGGGGGTAAAAGCAGAGGCTGGTGAATGCCCCAGGACTGCCTGCAGCCAGGATCGCTTACCGGTGTGACCAGCGGACGTCGGCGCAGAGACTGCTTCAGGGGGCGGCGGCGGGAGAGCCGGGCTCGCTGCGGCGGTGGAGTGCTGGGGGGTGTCCTTTACCCCGCGGACGGCGGCACTCGCCGTAGGTTTGCCTGGCGGCGACTGACGCCCTCGCTGCTGATTGAGGCGACCACTGTGGGCGATCCTGGCGGCCCCAGCTCATGTACATTGAGGCACTGCTGGACATATTAGTCTGTGGGTCCCTGAGGCAGTTAACACACAAAGGCGATGTGTGGGGGCATTGCGGTGAGCTGACGGCCCTGGTGGAGCGGGTGGAGTGCGCCGTCCATCGCAGTTCAGCGGGGGGAACGTCAGCGCTGGACTGCCCCGTGGTCGCCAGGCACTGGGTGGAGGACAAGTGCGGAGCATGAACGTTTTCTTGGCCCTTCATCGATACACTGGGGCTGCGCTGTTCACAAGGTGAGCCCAGGGGACTGGCTGGAACACTGCCTGGTGCTGTTTTACTAAGTGCTGGAGCTACCTGTTGGAGATGCCGCTGGCGGCCCTCAACCCCCCGCATAGCGGTGTGCTCGCACGATTGTTTGGCCAGTGTCGGTGTGTGTAAGCCAGTTCTTCATTCCTGCGACACGCCATAGGGGTCTAACCCCCAGTATGGGGAAGACAGAGCGCGGGCAATCAAAACTGCCCATCACACAGATGCGATCCAAATCTCAAGCGGAAGGCGCTGGGAGTGAGAGCGAACGTGGCACACCACTTGAAATGGAGCAAGACCTAAAAAGCATGCTGAAATCGACTCGACATGTCTGAAAGAAGGATTACGGAGGTTGGAAGAAGCGCAGACGACCATCGATAGGGACCATAAGCAATTGGGCAGGGTCCTGCAGGTACTCCAGGACAAGACGGAGGATTTGGAGGCCCGCTCACATCGCTCCAAAGTCCGTATCCTTGGCCTGCCGGAGACTGCACAGACGGGCCGGCTGAAGACATTAATTGAACGCATGCTGGTCTCCTTACTTGGAGCGGAAGTCTTCTCCAACATGTTCATTATTGAACGAGCGCACAGGGCGCTGGCCCCGCCCGAAACCGGGAGCACCACCGAGGCCGATAATAACTAAGTTCCTCAACTACAGGGACAGGGACGCGGCCTTATGGGCGGCCAGGAAAAAACAGACACTGTTGTTTGAGGGATCGGACATTGCACTTTATCCTGATTTCACCGTGAAGGTAGGTCCAGGAGGCGAGGAAACACTTTGTGCCGATGAAGCGCCAACTGCGCGAGCAGGGGCTGGACTACGCTATGCTGTACCCGGCTAAATTGAAAGTCACCAGGAAAGGCCAGACCCTTTTCTTTACAGTTCCCAAGACATTGCGAAAGGCGCTTAAAGACTGGGCGAAGGAGCAGCGGAAAACGCCGGAACGAGATCTACTGGATGAGGCAGCGGGTGGCAGCCCGGAGGAACAGGAATGAGGGCTGGTCCATAAAGTGCTCTCCTACGATGGCTGCAAGGTTTGGGGGACACATGTCTGCCGGCTGGCATGCTGGGATGCGCGGTGGACATTGTGAACTCATTTGACTTTTTCTGAATGGTTTGTTGCCACCTCCGCCCACACGTGGTAACACTTAGCTGGTTTTTTTTCTTATTTCTTTTGGGGTGGTGGGTGTTTGGGGGGTCTTAAGGGTAGACTGTTTCGCGACCTAGTTGGGGGAGGTCTGCTGTGGGAGGGGAAGCTGGGGGATAGGGGGTTGGGCAGTTTTGGGTTTATGGCCATGAGGTGCGCTTTAAGATACACTGTGCAAAATATACTATACAACTGTTCACTGTGTGTAGGATAATGCACGACTTAGCTAGCTATGGGTGATACGCCCGAAGTAGGACCTGGGAACACTGTGATGGGGAGCCTGAATGCTTTGACGTGGAATGTACGGGGCCTTCACGACCACCAGAAAGTTAGGACGGTTCTAAATTACTTGGTTAGACACCGGGTAGACGTAGCTTTGCTACAAGAGACACACCTCTCTGAGAACAGCTCTAGGTTACAGGCTAGGGGGCTTAGAGGGCAGATCAATGCCGCTGGCTATACGTCCCATGCTCTTGGGGTTCTTACATGGGTCAACCCTAGGTCGGACTACTCCTTAAGTAAGGTGGCGGCTGACCCTAATGGCAGATTTGTTATATCTAAACTGGTTGGGAAGGGACTGGAGATGTTGGTGGGTAATGTTTATGGACCTAACTATGACAGCACTGAGTTCTATCTTCACTTAGCTGGAGTTGTTCGGGAGACTCCCAGTCGGAGGGTACACACATTATTCTGCCTTTCATAACATACACACGCGCATCGATTATTGGCTATCGTCGCCAGGGCTGCTCTCTCTAGTCCGCAAGTGTCAGATACTGCCCCTTACCCTCTCCAATCATTCACCTATACTACTTAGTTTTTCGTTGCCTCGGAGGGCCCCTCCCCCATTTACTTGGCGGTTTCCGCCTTACTCGCTGCTTGACCCGGTATTCCGGGAAGAGTTGCACGAAGCAATTGAGATATACTTTGAAACTAATATAGGCACGGTGGACAGTTTTCAAACGGTTTGGGAGGCATTTAAAGTCTACATTAGAGGTGTTGCCATGAGTAAACACCCCGGAATTCTTCGCTCGATACGTGGGTGGCTATCGGACCTGGAGCAGCAGCTTGCGGAGTGTGAGGGCCGCCTCTTGACAGGGATGCCGCAGACACACAGGAGGAAATGAAGGGGCTGCTAGCAGAATATCAGGAAGAGGCTAGCGTGGAGGTCAGACACCTGGGGAAATACGCAATAGCGCGCACTTATGGAGAGCGAGATAGGCTGGGGAGGGTCCTAGCAAATATGGTAAAGCAACAGAAGCTGAGAGTAATGATCGCAGCGGTTAAATCGAAGGAAGAGTCCCTAATTGCGGAAGAAGAGGGGATAGCGAAGCGGTTGTTTGAATACTACTCTGACTTATATGCGCCACGTTCGACGTGTAGCGAAGAGGAGGTTATGGATTATTTGGAACACAGTCAACTTCCGTTCCTCACGAACTCTCAGCGGGAGTTCCTTATGCTTCTCATAGAATTCGATGAGATACGTGAGGCGCAGGGCGGGATGAAGACGGGCAGTGCGCCAGGAACTGATGACTTAACAGTTGAGTTTTATAAAACGTATTTGGAACTTTTGCTTCCGCACCTCTTTGCATTGTTTGTGGACATGATTGACTCTGGGCAGATGCCTAAGTCAATGAGGGAAGCGCTCATTGTCGCCATTTCCAAGCCCGATAAACCTTCTGATGAATGCGGCGCCTACCGGTCGTTATCTCTCCTCAACGTGGACGCAAAAATATATGCTAAGGTCCTGGCGACCCGCCTAGCCCTACTGACACCGGATCTGGTCGCTCCGGAACAAGCGGAGTTTGTTGCGAGCAGAAACCTCACCAACAATTTACAGACGGTATTTGGGGCTATTCAGTATACGAGACCGGATTCGAGGGCGATGGCGGTCTTCTTAGATATGGAGAAAGCCTTCGACTCCGTGGAGTGGTCTTTCATGAAGGCTGTACTCGCGAGACTTGGGCTTGGCCCAATCTTTTTGCAGATGATCTCAGTGCTATATAATGACCCGTCACCCGCATCAGAATAGGTGGCATCGTCACCGAATCTATTAGGATTAGAAGGGGTACACAGCAGGGATGCCCTCTGTCTTCCACACGGTATGCTCTGGTCGCGGAGCCGTTGCCGTGCGCCATGCGCGATTATCACTCACACAGAGGTCTTAACTTCCCTGTATATAAACTAGTAATAACAACGTATGCAGATGACATGCTGCTTTACGTCCGGAAGCCTGAGACAAATTTAGCTCCACTGTTACGCGAGGTGGTGCGGTTTGATGCTCTCTCTGGATTGAAGGTGAATTGGGACAAGTCAATGGCGTTCCCTCTCACGGAAACCACTGAGCAATTCGAGATGGAATACCCATTACGGTGGGCCACAGAGTCTGTACGATACCTGGGGATACGCCTGCACACTGATGCTGAAACGGTATTCCATGAAAACTACGGCAGGGCTATAGATAAATTGGAAGATAACGTTGAAAAATTGATCGGGCTGCCTCTCTCACTCCTGGGAAGGATCTTGATAATGAAAATGATAGTATTACCCAGGTTACTGTTTTTGTTCACAAATATCCCTTTGGTACTACCTAAGTGCTTTTTTACGCGGCTCACGTCACTAATGATTAAATTAGCTTGGGTCGGTAAATCGGCAAGAGTTCAGTGGAAGGTGCTGGTCCTACCGTGCCAGGTAGGCGGCCTGGGAGTTCCTGACTTTGAATTATATTACTGTGTTGCGCAGGGGGCGCACCTGCACCAGTGGGTACACGATAGGGAGAATGCACCATACATTAAGCTGGCAAGACTATTTGCCGCCCGATCACCGTACCAGCGGTCGCCTTTGACACAGCGGACAGACGCACTGGTTTGCTCGACTCGCTAAATTCACCCAGACATTCCTGGCATGCAATTTTGCAGTATCACACAGGGGTGCTTTATACTCACAGCTGATGCCTATCGAATGGATGGTTTGGCTGGTCCTGTGTAGAGACAAAGGCGTTATAGCTGCCATGAAGGCCCGTGGTATATGTACGGCGGAGATATGTTTGTTGGCGGGACCCTAATCAAAGTGGGAGATGTCGATGCACGGGAGTTGAGACCTACAGTGCTGCAACGCTTTCATTTCTACAGAATTAGAGAGGCGTGGCGCGAACAGCTGGGGGACGACCTGCAGGAGCCCCTGGAACTAATAGAACTTATGAATGTCATTAAAACAGAAGAGCCGAAAAAAAATGGTATCCACTCTTTATAAGATTACAATGTCTGAGCGGGCAGCAGGATATAACAAGGCCCGACTACATTGGCAGCGTGACCTGGATACGCAAATCCCTGATGCAACTTGGTTTTACTGTTGCTCCAACACGAGGTCCGTTTCCCTTAAAGGCAGACATAGACTTGTGCATTTCAAGTTCATCAACAGGGTTTACCACACACCGGAAATGCTACACAGGTTTGGGCTCCGTGACAGTGCGAATTGTGATAGATGCAACGCGGGATTTATGCACCTTGCTTGGGAATGCTCGGGGTATGGCTTTATTGGGAGATGGTGTTCCAAGAGCTGAGTAATGTCATACAGAATGAGATAGTCCCATCCCCGCTTCTTGCACTGCTAGGCTATTCCAGACCATTACCTAAGGCGGAGCGCAGGATTGTAGACCTGGGGTTGCTCTTGGCGAAGAGACGGGTAGCGATGTGTTGGATGATGGGACCCCTCCCCAGGACTGAGCAATGGCTTAGCAATTTAACATACTGTTGCACGCAGTCCGAAAACTGCAGTGAACTTCTTTCTCCCCCCCCCCCCCCGAAGCAGGCCCAAGAACTTCTGGGGATTATTCTTTGACTACAGATGTCGACATTGGGAGGAGTCCACAGGGGGGACAGAGGAGACTGACACAGAGGCGGAAGAGGATGGCACGGAGGCAGTCTGAGCAGGTTACCCATCATAGACACTGAGTGCTCTCATGCGTCACAAATTACGGTACGGTGTTCAACTCTAGTTGGCTGGGTATTAGCACAGATTTTCTAGGGGCTTGAATCACAGGGACACAAATAACAGTGGGAAGAAGGCACCTCTGGTCTGTTAAAGTTCTTTTCATAAAAGTGGTGTTTATATATTCGTTTGTGTATGGTGCAAGTTTTTATTTTAATTGTATGTTGAAATGCCTCATGTATATGCCGTCCGACCTTGGGGTTGTGGGCTAAACGGCTGTGTATGGTACTTCGTTATAGGCTCACCTTCTTTTTTTGATGAGGCTTGCTTTTATATGGACACTGTGGAAAGTATATTTGTGTTCACCGCAATAAAATAAATTAAAAAATATATATATATCGAATCAAACACTCCTAGTTTGCATTCTGCAACAATAGAGAAACTGACAACTTGCTTTTTTCTCCTTGAAGCAGGTATTTTATTCAAGAAATTTATAGGTGAACTGCTGTGAAAAATCTAGACGCATTTCGGTGAGCACAGTCGTGTGGCTCACTGGAATAGAGTGATTAGTGACCCAACAAAGATTTAAATACACCATCCACCAATCCTGTGAATGGAGATCACATGGCTAGTGGATAAACATGAAAAACAGACTTTGTAATTCACGCTATATCTAACAAAGACACTGGTATGGACCACATGAAAATATGAATACAACACTCTATCCCAAAAATACAGACTGGGTAATAGAAATGTCAACATTATTCAGATTTCATAAATAATATCTGTGCAAATACATAGGGACAAATCATATTTAAACAAATGTCATAATAACAAAAAAGTTAGCGCATGTTTAATAAAATGCATCAATTATACGAATGGTAACAAGAACAAAGGACATTAATAACTGCATAATACATCATCTCAATTGTACAATTGAACTTGAAACATTACATATAGTACTCACTTATTATCATCGCATTCATGAACTGCGCCCAAAACTATCCCTTTCATTGACTTTTGAAACACGGTCCAAACCCTATCTACACCATGATCTCCAGAAAGTGCTAGTGCTAAAGTGCATATCAAAAAAATGGTAATTTATGTATGTCTAGAAATTACCTCTATATAACCCCAACAAGAATCTAAATAGACATGGGACAAATCATAGAATGTCCACTGAGCCCTGCCGGGCTCAATGTCATGGGGTTAAAAAGTTTGGACGAGAAAAAGACATAAAAGAGGAGCAAAGTCTGAAAAAGGCAATTGATCAATCATAGTTAAGACTGGGAACAGATAGATAGAATTATTTTTTATTTAATGATTGTTTTTAGGATCAAAATACGAAAATGCAAATAAAATGGACAGAACCATATGCCAAACATAGATCTATTTCGGGTATATTGAGTCCTTAGCCATTCCAGAGACAGTCAATAAAACGGACATGTGTGCCAATAAATACCATAAAACCAATTGTTCATAAAACATAGTTTCATAAATTCATGGTTAAATACATAAAAACTGACCACAAGACCGACATAAAAACCATCAATGCTAAAATGACTAAAAACCAATAAATATCAACTAGAATAGTTAAAATATAGTACCCTCATAAAATCGTCAATTTCATATATATATACATCTATGTTATAACCAGGTAGGTTACCCAAAGTAGAAAACTGCCCTATAAATAATGATGCAGATCCTCACAAATATTGAGACCTCTCGGACTCTTGGTATCTAGTTCAATGATGTATTTTGTTTCCAATTGCCTAAGGGTCTTTTCCCTGTTGCCTCCCCTCTTGTTCTGTGGGACACTGTCAATCACATATATATATATGTGAAATATACTTGAAGCTCTGCATTTCCCTTCTGGTGAACAGAGACACGAACCCAGCAATGTGAGGCCAGATGATATTTATTGACAAGAACCTTGAACCTGATGCGTTTCGGATACCTAGCAACCCTGTGTGTATATATATATATACACACACACATACGCACATAACCATGCACACACAGGCACACACACACGCACGCACACACACACACATTTTACTACTGAGTAACAGAATTCAGCTAGTTATTTTTGAGGTTGGTGAAAGGTGTCAGCTCACAGCTGGACTGTTACCCAAAAAAGTAACTCTGCATAAAAGTAAAACTATTTTTGCCTCAATGTCAGGCACCTCCAGTCAAGCTGTCAAAGCAAAAGTTATGTTTATTTCTAAGTCTGCAAACCAGAGTGTTAAAAACTTGCAACCTTTTTGGGAAATCCAATTTATCTGGAAACAGTGAAAGAAGTCTCTCCTTGGTAGCTTAACTATTGCCTTTTTAAAATGAAAAAGCTTCTTTCCTGGCACACACTGGGAAAAGAAAGCAACAATAATTTGTTATTGTTAAGAACTTGGGGGCATATTATCAAGAAGGGTGTTAAAAATTATCGCCGTTTTAGTGGCAGAAAACTGCAGCTAAAGCGGCAATAATGGGCTTGGTAATATGGCCTTGTGAATTCCAATAGAAACCTATGTTCTGGTGTGAACATGGGCTTCTATTGGAATTCTCCAGGGCATATTATCAAGCCCATTATCACCGCTTTAGCGGCAGTTTCCTGCCGCTAAAACGGCTATAATTTTAACGCCCTGCTTGATAATATGCCTCTTCCATCTTTTGCTTAACACTATAACTGCTGCACCGTAGCTCAGCTCAACAGATAATAAAAAACAGTGCACACGTTAACAGCAACTCGATCGACAGAGGTAGACACCATTTGGGGTCGTGGATTTGAAATATTTATTCTATGCTGAGACCTTGTGCAGAATCTTTTCTAAACTAATGTAACTACTATTTTACCTCTTTTAGGTTTGTCTGGAGAGTTTCTTTAAATGCATCTAAAAGAACCTTGAACCCGAAGTGAAATTTGTGGATTAATGAAGGATATTAGTATTATAATTTGTTCACAACATTATGAACTTCTGATTGGTTAATTAGGATGCTGGGCCACGTGTGAGCTTAACAAACAACAGACATCTGTATCCAAATCACCCTTACTATTCTTTTCAAACACTTGGACTAACTATTAAGCGTATGTCCCAGCTGAAAAAATGGAATTAGGCAGTATCTGCTGTTGTAAGGACCAACTCACTTAACCCCTTCGCTGCTAGGCCTTTTCCCCCCTGTGCTAAGCCTTTTTTTGGCTATTTGGAGCAGTGCGCGCTTAGGCCCCTGTAACTTTTTGACCACATACGGTATCCACGCCAATTCTGCGTCCTTTTCTTCCAACATCATGGGGATTCTGTAGGTACCCAGGGTTTGTGGATTCCCTTGGAGGGGTCCCAGAAATTAGCCAAAATACAGCAAATATTTGGATTTTTGGGGAAAAATGGTTAAAACGGGCTACAAATGAAAGCGTCTGGGTTTTCCCTGCAAATTTTATCAAAAAAGAATTTGAGGGGCTGAATTCACAATTATCTCAGCTTTTAGGGAATGACAGGCTTTTGTCAGAAAACCAACATTTTTTACACAGTTTTGGCATTTTTCTGGGTCATAGCCTATTTTTGCTTCTTGTTGTGCTTTCAACCTCCTTCCAGTTAATGGTAAAAATGAGTGTGAAAGCAATAATGGATCCTGGAAAGCTATACATTTTAGAAAGGTAAACAACATTCTGAATTCAGCAAGGGGTCATTTGTGTAGATCCATCAAGGTTTCTTTATGGAAAGTAACAGTTAAATATTGGAAAAATCGAAAATAGTTGAAAAAACAGCCATTTGTGTCAACGTTTTCACCTGTAACTTCTTGTAATTATGGGGATATATAGGAGTTGTAGGTTCACCAAGAAGCAAACGAACCCAGAGTAAAAAACTGATTAGCAACTTGCAATGTTTTGTTATTATGCACCGTGTATATAGCAATAATTGTGTGAAAATGTATACGTGGAAAAATCGGTAAGAAAGACACCTATGTATTTCTGTAATGGGAACAAATTGTAGAGTTTAGTAACAGTACATATTTGCACATTTTCAAAATTGGGAATACTCATACTAGCATGAGAATTATTGGTCATTTTTCAAAATGACTTCTTTTTACACAATGTCTTTCATTTGGAAGGCAGAAATGCATCATAAACCAATAGGTAATTACAGTTGCATTACATATTTAAATTACCCCAAGTCTCCCGATAAAAATGGTACCTCACTTGTGTGGGTAGGCATAGTGTCCATGACTGGAAAGGGCTCAAAAACCAACATGAACACACCACATTTTCACAATGAAAATCTACCCTTTTTTTGCGAAGTGTGTAGCTGTGGTTTTTGAACCCTAGCGCTGCCGGAACCTAAGGAAACCTAGCAAACCTATACATTTTTTAAAACTAGACACCAAGGGAAATCCAGGATGGGGTGACTTGACTGCCTCCCACCAGGTTCTGTTACCCAGAATCCCTTGCAAACCTAAAACATTGACAAAAAAACACATTTTCTCCACATTTCTGTGGTGGAAAGTTCTAGTATCTGCGTGAATTTACAAATTTTTACTGACCCAGCGTTTCCCAAAGTCTTATGAGAAAAATGGTACCTCACTTGTGTGGGTCGGCCTAGTGCCTGTGACAGGAAATGGCGCAAAACGCAGAGTGGTCACACCTCAATTTCACAGCGAAAAATTACCCTTTTCTGGCAAAGTGCCTAGCTGTTGTTTTTGAACCCTAGCTCTGCCAGCACCAAAGGAAACCTAGCAAACATATACATTTTTGAAAACTAGACACCCAGGGAAATCAAGGATGTGGTGAGTTGACTGCCTCCCCCAGGTTCTGTTACCCAGAATCCCTTGCAAACCTAAAATATTGACAAAAAACACATTTTGCCCATATTTCTGTGGTGGAAAGTTGTGGAATCTGCGTGGATCTAAAAATTTCTACCAACCCATCGTTCCTCAAAGTCTTTCGAGAAAAATGGTACCTCACTTGTGTGTGTCGGCCTATTGCCTGAGACAGGAAATGGTGCAAAAAGCAAAGTGGTCACACCTCAATTTCGCAGTGAAAAATTACCCTTTTTTGGCAAAGTTCCTAGCTGTCATTTTTTAACCCTAGCTATGCCGGCACCTAGGGAAACCTAGCAAACCTATAAAGTTTTGAAAAGTAGACACACAGGGGAATCCAGGATGGGGTGACTTGAGTGCCTCCCACCAGGTTTTGTTCCCCAGAATCACTTGCAAACCTATAAAATTGTCAAAACAAAAACTAATTTTCTCCACATTTCTGTGGTGGAAAGTTCTGGAATCTGCGTGAATCTACAATTTTTCACCCACCGCCCATTCCCTAACGGCTTACGAGAAAAATGGTACCTCACTTGTGTGGGCCGGCCTAGTACCTGCGACAGGAAATTGAGCAAAACGCAACGTGGTCACACCTCAATTTCGGAGTGAAAAATGGCCCTTTTTTTTGCAAAGTGCCTAGCTGTCATTATTGAACCATAGCTCTGTTGGCACCTAGGGAAGCCTAGCAAACCTATACATTTTTGAAAAGTAGACACCGAGGGAAATCCAAGATGGGGTGACTTGACTGCCTCCCACCAGGTTCTGTTACCCAGATTCCCTTGCAAACCTAAAAAATTGACAAAAAACATATTTTCCCCATATTTCTGTGGTAGAAAGTTCTGGAATCTGCGTGGATCTATGAATTCCCACCCACCCCGCGTTCCCCAAATTATTATGAGAAAAAATGGTAACTCACTTGTGTGGGTCGGCCTAGTGGCTGCGAAAGGAAATGGCACAAAACGCAACGTGCTCACGCCTCAATTTGGCAGTGAAAAAAGACCCTTTTTTTTTGCAAAGTGCCTAGCTGTTGTTTTTGAACCATAGCTCTGTTGGCACCTAGGAAAACCCAGCAAACCTATACATTTTCGAGAAGGAGACACCGAGGGGAATCCAGGCTGGGGTAACTTGACTGCCTCCTACCAAGTTCTGTTACCCAGAATCCCTTGCAAACCTAGAAAAATTGACAAAAAACATATTTTCCCCATATTTCTGTGGTAGAAAGTTCTGGAATCTGCGTGGATCTATGAATTCCCACCCACCCCGCGTTCCCCAAATTATTATGAGAAAAAATGGTAACTCACTTGTGTGGGTCGGCCTAGTGGCTGCGAAAGGAAATGGCACAAAACGCAACGTGCTCACGCCTCAATTTGGCAGTGAAAAAAGACCCTTTTTTTTTGCAAAGTGCCTAGCTGTTGTTTTTGAACCATAGCTCTGTTGGCACCTAGGGAAACCAAGCAAACCTATAAATTTCTGAAAAGTAGACAACCAGCGGAATCCAGGATGGGGTGACTTGAGTGTCTCTCACCAGGTTCTGTTACCCAGAATCCCTTGCAAACCTAATAAATTGACAAAAAAACACATTTCCCCCATATTTCTGTGGTGGAAAGTTCTGGAATCTGCGTGGATCTATGAATTTCCACACACCCCACGTTCCCCAAAGTATTGCGAGAAAAATGGTACTTCACTTGTGTGGGTCGGCCTAGTGCCTGCGACAGGAAACGGCGCAAAACGCAACGTGGTCACACCTCACATTCGCAGTGAAAAATGACCCTTTTTAGCAAAGTGTCTAGCTGTCGTTTTTTAACCCTAGTTCTCCCAGCACCTAGGGAAATCTACCAAACACACACATTTCTGGAAACTAGACACCCGGGGCCTCCAGGGAAGTATGGCGTGTGTGTATCCTCCAGCGTTTCCTTACCCAAAATGCCTTGCAAACCTCCATTTTAGCTGAAAAAATCACTTATTTCAGACATTTTTGTGAGGGAAAGTGTGGCATCACCAGGCTCACACAAATTTCCTACCACCCAGCGTTCCCCCAGGTCTACCGATAAAAATGGTGCCTCACTTGTGTGGAGGCCCAAGTACCCGCGACAGGCAAGGGCCCAAAATGTAGTGAGGCGACATCAAAATTGCCTATCTCACAACCACCTGGTTTTGCAAGGGGGTCACCTGAGTTTTTGGCCCGTGCTCGGTGACCATCTAGGGAAACCTATCAAACCCAAACATTTATGAAAACTAGATACACGGGGGCTTCCAAGGAGGTATGACTTGCGTAGATCCACCAACGTTTCCTTACCAAGAATCCCTTGCAAACCTCCATTTTAGCTGAAAAAACATTTTTGTGTGGGAAAGTGTGGTACCACTGGGCTCACACAAATATCCTACCACCCAGTGTTTCCCCAGTTCTCCCAATAAAAATGGTGCCTCAGTTGTGTGGGATAAGGTCCCCGTGAGGAGAGCGTGTAAACACACAATAATAACACACTTACAAATTTCATCAAATAATCCCTTTTCATCCATGTTGACCCTATGGGTCAGATACATCGATGATGTCTTGTGCATTTGGCAAGGCGATAGTGACCAATTAAAAGAGTACCATGCTTGGCTGAACCAGCGGAACACCAACATCCAATTTACTTTGGAATCCAGTAATCAATCCATACCCTTCCTGGACATCTCCATTTATGTGGAAAATGGCTACCTTTTGACTACACTTTATAGAAAGCCGACAGAGAGGAACTCTCTGCTACAATATGGTAGCCACCATCCGAGAGGCCTCAGAGACAACCTTCCTGTAGGCCAGTTTCTGAGAATCAGAACAAACTGTTCCACACGGAACAACTATATCAAAGAGTCGGAGATCCTTAAAGAGCGCCTCGTATCACGGGGCTACCCAGCTCGCATGGTGAGACGTGCTAGAAAACGAGCGTGGTATAACCCGAGAGTGATTTTGCTTAATCCTGAAGCCCGTGTTGACCCTGAGATGAACCGGATGATTTGTGTCACAACGTTTACCACAAGGAGTAACGAGGTCAAACAAGTGATCAACAAGAACTGGCCTCTGATAGCTGAGGAGATTGGTCAACCACAGCTCCCTCTCCATTCATTTAAAAGGTCAAAGAACATTCGAGATATGGTGGTCCACTCATACTTAGAACCAGAGAGCCCCCCAACAATCACAAGCCTATGGAACCTACCACCTGTGATAGGTCACTACAGATGTGGGTCTTGTACAGCCTGCGAGACCACCGTCCAGATCAAAACTTTTACACACGGCGAGCAGGTCTTTACATTAAAATACCATACGAACTGCAACACCAACAGTGTGATCTACTTAATAACATGTCCGTGCAATAAAGTATATGTTGGGCAAACCCAGCAAAAAATAAAATCTCGTATTTCTGCACACTGTAGCAGGCTACGTTGCAAGGTCCTAGGTGCCCTCCTGGTGGACCATTGGCAGAACACTGGACACACAGTGGCAGACTTAAAGTGGCTGGTAATTGAGAAGGTGTCCCTAGGCAGAAGAGGTGGGAATCTAGCATCTGTGCTGAACTTACGAGAGTGCAAATGGATGTCTCTTCTAGACTCCATCAAAAATGGTTTGAATGAACAGGACGGCAGCTTTGCCCAATTGGCTGCATTAAGATGACAGAACCCTCTGCACTGCATACTCGCTAAACATTGTAACTTGAGAGGTACACAACATGGGTTACTCGTCTACACCACCATGTATGATAGGTGCACGAGTTCCACGACTCCCATTCCTTATCGACTCACTTACACTCCCATGTTTGGGTAGTGCGTGAATCCATTAGATTTTGATTTTTCAATTTTTTCCTAGCCCAACACATATGTGAAACTTCCTGATGTTATGCTCACATGCTTTGCATTTCCCTGATAATTGTGAATTTTCAATGTTAAATGTAGTGGTGTCTCAAATTTTCTAGCTGATGTTATCATGACAGCCTGCTGGCTCACCTACACTCCCGTGGTTGGGTAGTGCGTGAGCATAATATATTAACCGTGTCTTGAACAAAATATTCTGCAATTCCATGTGAGGTTTTGTTAGCACATTGTGACCTATGCCTCAATTTTCACTGGCGGGAGGATACTCTATTATTACCTAACTCCGCTTTAAAACTCCGCGTAGTAGGTCAATGAGTCATGTAGTACCTCTTCTATATTTATTACCCTTGCTAGGTCTAAGGCTCCGCCCCCAAACTCCGCGTAGCGGTTTGACGGAGTTCAGAGGACTGCTCTCGGCAAGAAGCCTGTTGCCTCGTTTCCCCGTGTATCAAGTAAGTCTCAATCAGACATCCTGTACCTAAACCTGATACAAACGGGAACACGTTCCCTTACGCCCATCCCTTATCTTTCTTAGAATTTACCCGGGACGGCACCCAGTCGACCGAATATTCATGGCGACCGCCGCTTGCACTCGTGATCTGCTGTCCACATAAAAGCTACATGGACGTATACAAGGTATTAACCTCTCTTGACTAAGGCACACCTTGCTTCTAGTAGCCATAGCGCCTTCATTGCCTATTATTTCTGATCCGTTAGTGTTTAACAACATGGCCCATCTTTTCGTTCGCAATAAATATAGTAATTCATCACGTACTAATATGACGTCTAGCGTTTTATCTCATTATACTAATTCTGCCTAGATCTGACAGCTAGATTGACAGAAAACCAGCACACCGCCCACCTATTTCGGCAACAATTATTCCCGCTGATGTTCACCTTAATGAAGTGTGTCCTCTAACTAAAGGTAATCTTGCACCGTCCACTGTTTACCCTAAGTAGCTATTTAATCGTGTCCTTGTACTGGTATTTTACCAGCACTCATTGAGACCTGGATTAATGTACATCTGTGCTCTAACACCCTAATAACTTCAAGTATTTGGTTTTGACCTAGAATTGACAGCCAATTCCACAGTACACCAGCACGCCGTTCACCATTCTCGGCAACAATTTTTCCCGATGATGGTTATCTTGATGGAGTGTGCTGAATTTAACTAAAGGTAAATTCATACCCGCTTACAATTCACTTTATTTGTCCTTCCGGGACCTGCTGTCATTTAATCCTGTCCGTGTACTGGAAATTCACCGTGATACATTGAGACTTGGACTAATGAACACCTATGGTCCAATTCACAGTTGACAGTTTCTTGTGAGCAAGTTTCTTCCCATTCTGGAGCAGTACACCATTTGGTTGTGCTACTTTTATTTTAAGTGAGTCTCTTTTGTAGACACTACATAATAATGTATATATCTTTTATATTTCCTTTTGGCTACTGTTTTCCTCTGTATGTAATGTTTGTGAGAATTAAGATCTACACTGCTGAGCTTGAGCATGACATGTGGCTTACTCAGCTCTTAGTTCCCTCTGTCCAGAGGTCTTTATGACCCGGACCCCATGGTGTTATTCTACCTTGAGTAATCAACCTTTACGGTTTACAGGACAGTGACTGTGATGTTCAACTCAATACCCCATTTGCTGATATTGGTTTTTAATTTTACAGACAGGACGGCCCCACTTCGTCCCTTCCCCCACTATAACGGTCCTGATGAAGACCCCGGCAAAGGACTTAATTTAGCCTATAAATAGGGGTCGAAACGTCGACGCCTCTTCACTTTGGGACGTCCGGCACATCCCCTGGACCATGCTGAATTACATATGTGACCGTAGAATGTCCACAGTTTGAATTGTGTTTCCAACACTTGCCTTAATTGACATGGGCTACTTTGGTTTTTGGAACAATTCCCAATTACTTTGATGTTGGTATTTATGTACATTGTGTTTAACTCTGTGTACTTTCCTTAATCCTTTTCACAGCCCTCGAGCACCACCTCTCCTTCCCTCCCCTCCCATATTGGGGCTTTTTCATTCTTCTTATTCTCTACTCTACTTAAAGTAATTGTAATAATGCTTTACTGAATCACATTGCAATGTTGTTGAATAAATGACAACATTTTCTCTTGAATCACTGTCTTTTTGAAATTTGTAAGTGTGTTATTATTGTGTGTTTACACGCTCTCCTCACGGGGACCCCTCTATACATTTACTACACAACGCCCAGGTCCCCTTGACTGCATGGGTCCAACCCCCTTTTCTAATGTCACTTGTGTGGGAGGCCCAAGTACCCGCGACAGGCAAGGGCCCAAAACATAGTGAGGCGACATCAAAATTGCCTATCTCAAAACCACCTGGTTTTGCAAGGGGGGTCACCTGAGTTTTTGGCCCCATGCTCGGCGGCCATCTAAAGAAACCTACTAAACCCACACATTTCTGAAAACTAGATACCTGGGGGCTTCCAAGGAGGTATGGCTTGTGTGGATCCTCCAATGTTTCCTTACCCAGAATCCCTTACAAAACTCCGTTTTAGCTGAAGACATCAATTTTTTCACACCTTTCTTGTGTGGGAAAGTGTGGCATCGCCGGATCACACACATTTCCTACCACCCAGCATTCCCCTAGGTCTCCTGATAAAAATGGGGCCTCACATGTGTGGGAGGCCCAAGTACCTGTGACAGCCAAGAGCACAAAACGTAGTGAGGCGACATCAAATTTGCCAATCTCCAAAGCACCTGGTTTTGCAAGGGGGCCACCTAGGTTTTTGGCACCGTGCTTGGCGGCCATCTAGGGAAACCTACCAAATCCACACATTTCTGAAAACTAGACACCTGGGGGCTTCCAGGGAGGTGTGGCTTGCCTGGATCCCCCAGCGTTTTCCTACCCAGAATCCCTTGCAAACCTCGATTTTAGCTGAAAAAATCCTTTTTTTCACACATTTTTGTGTGGGAAAGTGTGGCATCAAAGGGCTCACACAAATTTCCTACCACCCAGCATTCCCCCAGGTCTCCCGATAAAAATGGTGCCTCACTTGTGTGGAAGACCCAAGTACCTGTGACAGGCAAGGGCCCAGAACGTAGTGAGGCAACATTAACATTGCCTATCAAAAAAAATTTTGGGTCCTTGGCTGTCACGGGTACTTGGGCCTCCCACACAAGTAAGGCACCATTGTTATCGGGATACCTGGGGGAACACAGGGTGGTAGGAAATGTGTGTGTGCCCAGTGATGTCACACGTTCCCACACAAAAATGTGTGAAAAAAATGATTTTGTTCAGCTAAAATCGAGGTTTGCAAGGGATTATGGGTAGGGAAACGCTGGAGGATCCACGCACGCCATACCTCCCTGGAAGCCCCCGGGTGTCTCGTTTTCAGAAATGTGTGGGTTTGGTAGGTTTCCCTAGATGCCCGCCGAGCACGGGCCAAAAACTCAGGTGACCACCCTTGCAAAACCAGGTGATTTGGTGATTGACAAATTTGATGTCGCCTCACTACATTTTAGACCCTTGGCTGTCGCACGTACTTGGGCCTCCCACATATGTGAGGCACCATTTTATTCAGGAGACCTAGGGGAACGCTGGGTGGTAGGAAATTTGTGTGATCCCAGTGATGCCACACTTTCCCACACAAAAATGTTTGAAAAAATAGATTTTTTCAGCTAAAATGGAGGTTTGCAAGGGATTCTGGGTAAGGAAGCGTTGGGGGATCCACGCAAGCCATACCTCCTTGGAAGCCCCCGTGTATCTAGTTTTCATAAATGTTTGGGTTTGATAGGTTTCCCTAGATGGTCACCGAGCACGGGGACAAAAACTCAGGTGAACCCCTTGCAAAACCAGGTGGTTGTGAGATAGGCAATTTTGATGTCGCCTCACTACATTTTGGGCCCTTGCCTGTCGCGGGTACTTGGGCCTCCCACACAAGTGAGGCACCATTTTTATTGGGAGAACTGGGGAAAC
The DNA here is from genome assembly GCF_964263255.1 of Lissotriton vulgaris. Lineage (NCBI taxonomy): Eukaryota > Metazoa > Chordata > Amphibia > Caudata > Salamandridae > Lissotriton > Lissotriton vulgaris. The sequence continues at coordinate 1,129,791,702 of NC_141689.1, read as the reverse complement.
GCTGGGTGGTAGGAAATATGTGTGAGCCCGGTGATGCCACACTTTCGCACACAAAAATGTGTGAAAGAATTGATTTTTTCAGCTAAAATGGAGGTTTGCAAGGGATTCTGGGTAAGAAAACGTTGGGGGATCCACGCAAGCCATACCGCCTTGGAAGCCCCCGCGTGTCTAGTTTTCAGAAATGTGTGGGTTTGATGGGTTTGCCTAGATAGCTGCGAGCACGGGGCCAAAAACTCAGGTGACCCCCCTTGCAAAACCAGGTGGTTGTGAGATAGGCAATTTTGATACCGCCTCACTACGTTTTGGGCCCTTGATGGTTTTTCCTTGATGGCCACGAGCATGGGGCCAAAAACTCAGGTGACCCCCCTTGCAAAACCAGGTGGTTGATAGGCAATTTTGATGTCGCCTCACTATGTTTTGTTCGCGGGTACTTGGGCCTCCTACACATGTGTGGTACCATTTTTATTGGGAGACCTGTGGAAACGCTGAGTGGTAGGAAATTTGTGTGAGCCTGGTGGTGCCACACTTTCCCTCACAAAAATGTCTGAAATAAGTGATTTTTCCAGCTAAAATTGAGGTTTGCAAGGGATTCTGGGTAAGGAAACGTTGGGGGATCCACGCAAGCCATACCTCCTTGAAAGCCCCCGCGTGTCTATTTTTCAGAAATGTATGGGTTTGATAGGTTTGCCTAGATAGCCGCGAGCAGGGGGCCAAAAACTCAGGTGATCCCCTTGCAAAACCAGGTGGTTGTGAGATAGGCAATTTTGATACCGCCTCACTACGTTTTGGGCCCTTGCCTGTCGCTGGTACTTGGGCCTCCCACACAAGTGAGGCACCATTTTTATCGGGAGACCTGGGGGAACGGTGGGTGCTAAGAAATTTGTGTGAGCCTGGTGAGGCCACACTTTTACTCAAAAAAATGTCTGAAATAAGTGATTTTCTTCTTTTTCTTTTTTAATTTTTTTGTCCTCATAGCCCGGATAAGCAGACAAAAGAGTCTCCCCCAGATCACTTCTCCCTGGGCGCCTCTAGTGATCTTACTGGGGCCAGTTGTGGTACACTCTATACCTTGCATTGTTACTCAACCATTGGTGCCGATTTCGCCCTGAGACCGTCGGCTACCACAAGAGTATTTGCAAACCGATATAGAGGCCTAAGCATTGGACTCATTTATACATGTCTGTATCCACATCTCATAGGGGAGCCAGAAAGCATTTTGCCTACATTTATATGCTCTATATAAGGTGTTTGTGTACTTTATCAAGGCCAACCATTCCAATTTACTAGGGGGAGTAGCCTTAACCCAATTCTTACATATTTCCCTATGCGCAAGTAATATTAAATAGAAAATCAATTTTTTCACATTTTTTGACATAGCTTCATTATTATTTGTAAGCCCAAAGAAAATCAGCAGTTCGCTCACCTGGAGTGCTACGCCCAGAATGGAAAAGATTATGTTACTCCCATCTAGTCAGAAGGATTGAATTACCGTACAAGACATAAACATATGCATATCATCACCTTTTTCCTTATTGCATTTAGGGCATTTGGGGACTGCTCCACTCCCCATTTTAGATAGCTTGTATCGAGTCTAATACACCCTGTGGAGACAAAAAAGGTGGTTCCGCCTTAAATTTGCGGGTCGGACTGTGGAATATAGAATGTCGCCTGATACTTGGCATAAATCTTGTATCTGTTCTCCTGGCAAGCTCCTCTCCCACAGCTCCGTCGGAAGGTTGAAGTCTCCATCCACCAATTCAATTAATAACCAGTAGTAGTTCGCCACCTCTTTTTTATTATAGCCTTATAGCCCGCCGTAGAGGGCTATACCGGCTATTAAAGGCCCTCTCCAGCGTTAAAAGCCCCGAGCCGAAGGCGAGGGCCTTTAACAAGGGAGAGGGACTTTAATAGCGGTATAGCCCATCTACGAAGGGCTATAAGGCTATTAGAACATTCTGTCACTAGAGGACAGAATGTTCTAACAAAAAAAACAAAGTCTTTTGGGAGCGTGAGGGGATTGGAATCCCCTGAGGTTCCCTGAAGCCTTTGTTCACAACCAGAGCAGTGAACAAAGAAACATTGGAATGTTGGAGCTCCAGGCTTATACCAGCCATTATAAGCCCAGAGCACTCCATTGTTTTCAATGGAGCCCCCAACATTCCAATGTTCTAATAGTTGTTACAGCTACCAAACTTTCTTTCAGCCTATTTATCAGTCCCGCTCCAAGGCCATCAACACGGCGCCAACTTAGCATTTATAAATACTTAAATCTCGAAAGTTGGCCACTGCACATGTTTTGGCACTCTTCCCATGATATTAGATTGCCTTCCGATATCAACTGCTTCCAAGAAGTAATTCCTAAATCCTTCAGTGGACGCACCAGACAGTCCTTTGACCATTCTGGGGATCCTGGAGAGTAAAAAATAGGCACCATCCCACTAAAATAGTTGATTTTTAGCTCTTTCCTATCTTTGTGCCAAGTTGTCGCTAGGTTGTGAAGGGTCTTTAGACGTTTTTTTTTTATCTCAGGTCTCTGAATTTGTAAATGAAACCATATTCTCCCCCTGTTATGTCTTTTAACATTGCTATATACATCTTCCCTGTCTCTGAGTCATCTTGTGTTTTTTTAATAACCTGTTCCCACCTTTCAACAGAAACACCCAGTCGTGGTAAGATAAGTCTGGCAGCCTTAGCCCCCCTTTCTTGTACCATCATCTGAGCTTTTGCCACGAGATTCGCACCCCTTTGGAGGCCCAAATAAACCTAGATATTTTAGACTATTTTTCTTAGCCTTTCATCCTTAAAAATCATCAGAATATTCTGAAATAAGAACATAAGTTTCGGGGACTGTCATTTTGATGATGTTAACTCTCCCATAGATGGATAGGGGCAGGTGAGACCATCATAACAATAGTTTCCCTATTTCCTTATATATCTTTTGGTAATTGGTTTCAGGAATTTGTTCGATTTTCTCGGGGATTCTAATACCCAATATCTCATTTCTGTTTTGACACAGATCTCTTGTGTTGTCATGTTCCAGGCCATAATAACTGTTTTCCCTTGATTAATTTTGTATCCCGAAATCCTCCCAAACCCTGCAGCCAAGCCATATATGTTAGGTAGTGCTGTGCTGAGATTTGAGGTATATTCTACCAAGTCTGCCGCGTATAACCCCAATTTCTTCTGCCAACCCCTGGACTGAAAAGGGAGTATCTCCTCATGTTTCCTGATTTTTTCTGCCAGGAGTTCGATATAAAGGTTGAAGAGTAGTGGGGACAGTGGGCAGCCATGTCTCGTGCCTCTAAGGATATTACATTTCTCAGATAGCCTCCCATTGATCAATATTATTGCAGTCAGGGTGTTATAGATTTGTTTTACTACCCTGCAAAAATGTTCCCCTTAGTTAGATAGGCTCAAAACTTCATGCAGGTAAGACCAGTTAACTCGGTTGAACGCTTTACTTGCGTCTACTGTAATGACAGCTAGTGGGACCTTGTCTACTGAGGCTAGGTCGATAGCACCTGCAAGGCTATAGGTTAGATCTCTAAGATTCCTGCCTCGTACAAACCCTTTCTGGTCTTCGTGAAGGAGTGCTCCCACCACCCCATTCAACCTCTCTGCTAGTATCTTTGCGAAGATCTTGTAATCTGCGTTTAGCAGCGATCTGGTTCTGTATGAATCACAGCAGTCTGGTTGTTTATCAGGCTTGAGAATTAAGGTGACTTTGGCATCATTCCAGGAAGGGGGGGGGGGATCTCTTCGCCTGCACCGAAGATAGCTACAAAGAGTTTGCTTAAGGCGGGCAAGAAATACTGACTTAATTTCTTAAAGACTTCTAATGGCAGACCGTCAGGTCCAACTGCCTTGCTGAATTTCCCCGATTTTATGGCAGTTTCTATTTCCTGCTAGGTTATTAAATGATTAAGAACAGCTTTCTGAGGTTCATATACTTTTTGTGGTAATTCCTCATCTAACCACTCTAGGACTTCCGTCCTGGTCGTACATACATTTTCTTTATGAACTTCTTCATAGTATTTTACCATAGTATCCTCAATGCTAGTCCCTGCTATGATAGGACTTCCAGCCATCCCAAAATTGAGCTCTTTTATAAAATTCTTTGCACTATCACTCTTTGCCTTCCAGCCAAGTAGCTTACCACAACCTTCCCCATATTTGAAATGGGCCAATTTACTAGCTTGCCACCTTTCTTGCAGTCGCCTTTCTACTACTAACAACAGATCTGTTTTAAAGGTTTGAATCAAAGCTTTTCCAACGTCCTCTCCCACTTCATTTTGCTGAATTTTATGTTCCAAGCTCTGTATTTTCTTCTCTATATTAGGAATTTCCTCCCTGCGCTGTTTATTTTTGTAGGACTGGATTAATGTAATCCTGCCCATCAAAAAGGCTTTGAACGAATCGCAAACAATTCGTATTGGGGCACTGAGGTTCCGTGACAATTGTAAGTGGTGTTTTCGACTCGCACGAATATGGTCGAGTCTGGTATCTATGAACCGCAAATGACGAGTTTAGTGAGTGTGCGCAGTTTCGCTGTGCTAACTTAAACCGTTCGTTTGTTATGTGGGTTTTTCATCTGTACCCACGGGTTCCATCTTAGATACGGCATCCATTTTGTCTCTTGCCCTCAAGTAGCCAGCGAACGGACGCTGTCCGCTTCGCGACCCTGGGACTCCCAAGATATTTGCGGAAGACACATGTTTTTTGAAAGTGTCTTTATGACGAGGGGGTTGCTACTGTAAGGCAGATGGCGCCGCTCGAGGCTCATCTTGCCACACGGACTTATTACCTCAGCCGTGCATCTCATTAGGCACGTCCCTTTGATGCCTGTATCTCGTGTTTCCCGATACCTCTCCTTTTACACCCTTTCCGATCTCCCCACTGTCTCCGTCTTCCTCTGCACCTGTCTTCGTTCCTATTTTGATCTATTTTACTGCTGATTGGAATTCACTAATGGTGGGAAGATGGTTTTTACAGTTGGGAACCGCCAAATGTTTTCGCACTTATGTTCCAGACCTTGTGTGTTTCAAAGTGACCAAAGCGACCCCTCTGGGGGATAATTGTGGGAACCGGGTTGTAAACTTTTGTGCTCAATGTAATCCTATGGGTAAAAACTGTATAAAAGGAGCGATCCACAGAACCAATTTGAAGCAGTCTCCCCAAGTTGCACGCTGTGTACTTGTCGTGATCTCTGTGTTCCCTGCAGCAAATAAACCTTGAATCTTTGACGTCAAAGGAAGTGTCCCGTGTCTCTGTGACTTGTACGCCGGAGCAGGTTACCCACGAAGGTTTCAGGTGTTGTGCCCTGGCACCGCTGGGTCTTAAAGAACCCAGTCCTTCAGTTGGCGCCCAACGTGGGGCTGCATCAGTGGTACCGGTCCAAGCCCGACGATCGTGAGGAACTTCGTGTGAAATCTCCGAGGGAAGGTGCACTCCGCTTCATCGATCCTGTTGTCGAAATAAGTGGCCCGAAGACTTTTCCCGCGAAGATTCCCGCCTCCTGACGGCTGCGACGGACTGCTGCCCTGACTGTAGACCTGTTTTGGCGCCTGGCGTAGACCTTGGTATAGCGAGACGATTGACGGGCCTTCCTGGTGACGCCATCGATCTTTGAGTTAAGTATTTGTGGGTCGCTCCCAGAGTTCTTGGTTGTTGACACTTTAGCGAGTGTTTTTGTTGTATACGCTGTGTGAGTGTTTTTGTCGGTGACACTTTGCTAGCGTACTTTGTTGTGTTGTTTGACGACTGCAGCCGCCAAAAACCAAGGGTTTTTGTTCTTTGCTGGGACTTGGTAAATCCCGTAACCCTTGAAGTTTGTGAAACTCGGCTAGTGTGCAAGATGCCTGGTCGCAGTACTTTGTTCAGTTGTTTTAGATCTTGTGGTGCGGATTCCCGACTGGAGGACTCGTGTCCGATACCTCCGGTTGGAACTCCTACTTATGACTTGTATAGCAAACACGGGCTAGGCCCGATTACCTTTAACGATTATTGGATTAAATATACAAAGAAAGACGGCGACCTTCGTTGGCCACCTCACGGTAGCTTCGAGGCGTCGATCTTAGATAATCTAGAAATAAAGTTGTTCGAACGTAAATCAAGGCCGGCCATGTTTGATGCCTTTCGGTTGTGGCGCAAAGAAGCCCGACAGAAAGAGATCAGACAGAATAAACGTAGTCAGCGAGATAATGTTGCTACCATAGTGAAGAAAGCTGAGCAGTTCCAGCGTGATAAGGAGGATAAGGATAAGGAAGTGTTTGAAAGACTACAGCGTATGTCCATAGATAAATGTTATCCTGCTTTGCCTACGGAGTCGGATAAGAAGGAAGAGGCAGTTGAGGATCCTTTAATGTCCTATCTTATGAAGTCACCACCTCCGTACGTACAGGGTACCGCAGCTCCTGTGGTCCCTGCCGTACCTGTTCTTCCACCTATTGTTCCTCCGCCTGTTCCTCAACCTGCACCCGTTCTTCCGACTGTTCCTGTTCCTTTGTCTGTTTCTATTCCTACTGCTCCTCCGCTTCCACATACTTCTGTTCCTGCTACTGCTCCTGTTTTGTTAACTCCTGCTGTTGCTACTGTTTCTACTCCTTCTCTTGTTAGCCCTGTGTCTTATTCTTCTCCCTCTACTCGTAGTCGCAATTCTCCCCTTGCGGCTAGCTTCTTTCAGTCACTCGGACCTGTTCACGGGTCTGCTGGTTCCGATGGTCCTCAGAGACGTAGTCAGCTTCCTGGAAACAGAGAACGCGTTGCGTTATATAATATGGCAATGGGTTGGATGGTAAACCCTCTTAGAAATCCACCCCGTGTTGTCCTCGAAACGTTTAGTCAATTCAACATACCAACTCAGAGATATGTGTTTGACGAAATGTGCAAGTTCCTACATGATCAGATAGCGGCTGATGCGCCTGACGAGGTGCTGACCGCCCTGTCTGAACTTCGGCTTCAGTTCGCAACTGGACTGATAGTAGATACTAATGTCCGACGTGCTATTGAGCGGTTGCTATCTCTTCGTCCCGCTCCCATTCCTCATGCACTGTTTGTTGAGGATATTGAAAAACAAGACGAGTCTGGCCAATACCCTATGCGGGAAGTTCCACCAGTGTGGATGCCAGGCGATGCTACTGCTATTCCTATTGTTCCGCCGCATTTCCAGAGAGTATGGATACATCTCCCATGGAAAAGATCGGAAGTGTTACAGGTGAAGCAGTCTTTGCCTGACCCTCGCAAGAATCCTGCAGGGTATTACAAAGAATTGTCGCAGCTCGTAGATGCTACGATAATGAATCTTGCTGATATCGATATGTTGTTTGGTAATGTCGTGCCACAGCCGGTATGGGCTAAGATTCGTCACCAGGATCACGCAAATGAATTAGGCGGTGATTGGGCGGCCCTTATAGCGGCGGATGGGTTGCAAGTTGGTGGTGCAAAGCCTGAGCAGTTGATTGCTGCTCTTCCCCAGCGAATCATTACATTGATGAAGACTCTTATGCCAGCTATGAGGGTAAACTGGGACAAGTTATCAGCTTGCAAACAAAAGAAAGACGAGAGTGTCTCGGACTTCTTTACGAGGTTTGAGGAAGCATTCATTGACCACAGTGGACAGGATATGGGTACTGAGGGTGGACAAAGGTTGTTTGTGGATAAATTTGTGTCGAACTTATTGCCCGATTTGAGCAATAAATTAAAGAATTCGGAGAGTGCATGGGCCGTTTCTACCTCAGCTCAGATATTGGCTACGGCACAATATTATGAGAATAGGGAGAAAGAGGAGAATGACCGCGCTGACAAAAAGACGAAAGAGCTGAAAACTAAAGTGTTGTTGCAACAAGCGTATCCGCCGCGTTCTAATCAGAATGCGCCCCAACAGAATAGATCACAGTCGCAATCGAACAGATCTCAAACCCGTAATGATTCCTCCTTCCAAAGATCCTCGTTAGGGTACAATCAATGTGCTTATTGTAGACAGGAAGGACACATTAAATTCAATTGTCCTGCTTTGAATGAACGTACTAGTGGTAACTCGTCTAAAGGAGGCCGTGGTGGTTCACAGCACGCATCACGTGGTAGAGGTCGTGGTGCTCAAAATGATCGCTTAGACACCTCATCAAATTCTAATAACTGTTTCGATCAACGTGGATCATCGCAAGGACGATCTGCGCAGTATAATGTAGACGATTATTACGTCGATCAGGGAACTGACGACAGTAATTACTAGGACAGCCATAGACAAGGAGAGGGAGTGGTATCAGTTCCGGTTGATCAGAGAGGGCCTTACGTCGCAGTTGCTACATCGGGCGTCGTTGAGCCTTTTCTGTTGGACACTGGTGCGGCGAAAAGTTCTATCATGCATTCGAAACTCCCTGGCGCACCTTTGTCTGGCTTAACAAATGTTTCCGTTGGATTCTCTGGCGCCCCTGTTCGCAATCCAGTTTCACGCCCTTTGCCCCTTCAAATTGGGCCACGTGAGCTCCAAGCTCCGTTGATTTTGACTACTGGTTGTGGTGAGAATCTTTTGGGCCTGGATTTGCTTAAACGTTTGTATGCAACTTTGTACTGTTCTCCTGCGGGTGTAAAGCTTACGTTAGGAGAGAGGGTTGTCTCTCCCATGTATTTGTCCCTCGATAAGCTCCCACCGGAATTGAGTTCTCTTCCTGCGTCTTTGTGGGCAACAGGTCCAAATGACGTGGGCCTGCTTAATATCTCCCCTTATGTTGTTCAGTTGAAATCCAATGTGCGATTGCCACGTATTCCCCAATATCGTATCTCCCTTGATGGTGAACGAGCACTGTTGGCGATCATCTATGATCTGATCGAGAAAGATGTTATTGAAGAGACTCGGGGGAACGTGTGCAATAGCCCTGTACTGCCCATTCTTAAACGTACAGATCCTACAAAACCGCCTGTTTATCGTTTTGTTATCGATTTACGGGAGGTAAATAAAATTGTGGTTCCTCAATTTCCTGTTGTGCCTGACATCACGGCGCTACTGACTCTGATTCCAGCTACTGCATCGTGGTTTTCGGTGATTGACTTGAAAAATGCGTTTTTCAGCATCCCGATTGCCGAAGAGAGCAGGGACCTTTTCGGTTTCTCTCTCGGTGGACGTAGCTTCCGGTTCAAACGCGCTCCTCAGGGCTACTGTGAAAGTCCATCTATTTACAGCCAAGCCTTGAAGAGTCAACTGGATGCGTTTAGGTTGCCAGTTGGTGCGGCTTTAATCCAATACGTCGATGACTTATTGGTGGCTGCTGATACTCAGGACATTTGCAAAATTGCTACGGTGTCGTTGCTGCAACATCTCTGTGAATTAAATCACAAGGTGTCACCTTCTAAACTCCAATATTGTTGTCAAGAAGTAACCTATCTAGGTCACTTATTGTCAAAGGAGGGAAGGAGATTGACCCCAGAGAGAATTGCAGCGATTGCGCGAATGGCTGTGCCGCAAACCCAAAGAGATGTGCGTGCCTTTCTAGGTATCACGTCGTACTGCAGGCAATGGATTCCGAATTTTTCATTGCTAGCGAAACCATTGGTGGCTCTTACGTGTAAGGATGTTTCAACTCCTTTACCATGGACGGAAGAATGTCAGAACAGTTTTTCTGAACTACGTGATTCATTGTGTTCGGCTCCTGTGTTAGGTACCCCTGACTACGGTAAGCCGTTCACGTTATATGTTCACGAGAGAGAAGGTTGTGCTTTGAGTGTCTTAACGCAACCTTTTGGTGGTAAGCAGCGTCCATGTGCATATTTTTCCTCGACCTTAGACCCAGTAGCTAGAGCATTGCCGAGTTGTTTGAGAGCAACTGCGGCAGCTGCGGTCTCCATCCGACAATCAGCAGGATTGGTCATGGATAATATGCTTACGGTGATGGTTCCGCATGCAGTCGATACTCTTTTGAATCGAACGAAAACTCAGCATTTGACGAGTGCGAGGTTGTCTGGGTACGAATTGACGCTCTTGGCAAGCCATATTCAGATAAAACGTTGTAATGTCCTAAATCCGGCAACTTTGTTACCAATTAGTGCAGAGTCAGATGAAGTAGCAGAACATGACTGCTACTTGAGGACTGAAGAGGAAACGAAAGGTCGAGTGGACCTTAAAAACACCCCATTGGAAGATCCGGATGGCACTCTGTATGTGGATGGGTCATGTTTTAAGTTGTCGAATGGCGATGTGACTACTGCTTATGCTGTTGTAACGTTGAACACTGTTGTTGAAACTGCAAGGTTGAATCAGAATTCTGCCCAAGCTGCGGAGTTGATTGCTCTTACCAGAGCATGTGTGTTGGCGAAAGGGAAACGTGTGAATGTGTACACTGATAGTCAATACGCTTTTGGTGTAGCGCATAGTTTTGGACGACTGTGGAGAGAGCGTGGTTTTTTGACATCCCACGGTACGAAGATACAGCATGGCCAGCTTGTGAACGATCTTTTGGATGCATTGACTTTGCCTACACAAGTTGCGATTGTTAAGTGTAGTGCGCATCGTAAAGTGACGGATGATGTTGGTCGTGGTAATGCGTTTGCGGATGAGACTGCTAAGGAGACTGCCCGGAACCTTAGCACTCGAATGTATGTGACGAGTTTGGTTAGGTGGCCTACAGAATCGAGTATGTGTGAAGACACTATTGAGAGCGTGAAAACAATTCAGAATGAGGCCACTGAGATTGAAAAGACGAAGTGGAAAGAAAGTACGGGAAAGTTGGATGCGAATGGTTGTTGGATTGATTTGTCGGATCAGAAAAGATGGATGTTGCCTGATGCGTATGTGCTGGCTGTTGTGACAATGGCACATGGGTTAGCACATATCAGCGCGAAAGGTATTTGTAAGTTGCTGGCTGCTGTGTGGAAGAATGATGGTATTACGAAATGTGCTGAACGTCTGGTGAAGAATTGTATGGTGTGTATAATGTACAATCCTGGCAAAGGAACCCCAACTCCCCCTGGCAGTTTTGCTCCTCCTTCGTATCCCTTTGAGGTGATTCAATTGGACTTCATCCATATGGAGCGATGCAATAACCTGAAATACGTTTTAGTTGTGGTTTGCGCATTCTCCCGATGGATCGAGGCCTATCCTCTTAAAGACAATACTGCTTTGTCTACTGCGAAAATCCTACTGAAGGAATATTTTCCTCGGTATGGAATGCCTAGAGTCGTGTGGTCAGATAACGGAAGTGAGTTTGTTGGAAGTGTGATGAAGAGTGTGTGTAAGGGCCTTGGAATTAATCAGAAATTCCACAGCGCCAATCATCCCCAGTCAGCTGGATTAGTTGAGGGGTATAACGGCACCCTTAAACTAAAGTTAGCAAAGATTCAGGCTACGACTGGCCTTTCGTGGCCTGACGCTTTACCCTTAGCATTACTGTCAACTAGGGCGACTGTACACTCCCGAGTAGGGCTTAGTCCCTATGAAATAGTGTTCGGCCGCCCTGCGAATGTGTGGGGGGTTCCTAGGCCAGGAATGTTTTCTGATCTTGAGTATCCAATGCTGATTGACTATTTACATGACTTGACTGCTAAACTGAGGTTAATTCACCAACAGGTTTACGACGCATTGCCGACGCAGACGGAGGGTCCAGGCCACCAGCTCCAGCCCGGAGACTGGGTGGTAACTCGCAACTTTTCACGCAAGAATAATCTGGACCCAAGATTTACTGGACCTTACCAGGTGCTCCTGGCCACGAGGACTGCCGTCCGTCTTGAGGGGCGTAAAAATTGGGTGCATGCTACGCACACCAAGGGAGTCCCTATCCCTTTGTCGGCAGACCCGTGGGTAAGGAAAGGCATTGCGTCAACAGAAACAGAAACATTGCCGGCGTTTGTGCCTTTCAGCGACGCACAGCCTGTTGGAGAATCCTCAGCGCAGCAGAAAGCCACTGTTGAAAAATTGTCAGCAAAAGACTCAAGACCATCAACTGATCAGCAGGACGCTGTCTCTTCAACGGATCCTTTGTTCGACGAGCAGGCACGTCCCGGGAAACACCGATATTCTCTGCGATCTCGCACTAAGGACAAATAAAATTTTCCTTGCTTTACTGAAACTGACAACTGCATTATCCTTGTTTCCCGTGATCAGTTTTGAACATTCGTATCACTGTGAATTGTGTATATATATATACATTGAGTTTCCTTCCTTGCAATCTTTTTACTTCCACAGCTGAGAGACTTTGTGCTTGTATATACATATTGTGTATTGAAGGCCGTAGGGCCGCGCGCGTACTTCCTTCTGGACAGTAGGTCTTGACACTAGGTTAAAGGCCGTCGGTTCCTAGGAACTCCTGGGGATTGACTATTGCTGCACAGAACGAAGTGCGTCAAGAAACGTTGCGGACGGTCGTAGGGAATGGCATTCTCGAAGCTGAATGATTTGGAGGGAGCTCAAGTCTATAGATTCAAGCTGCAGCAACTTAGTCGTACTAAATGTTTCATGTTTCAATTGTTTGTAATGTTTTTGACTGCTTCTGCACTACTGGCGGGTGGGGTGTATTACACGATGTCTTATTTCTTACCTGCTACACCTACTCCTACTCCTTACCCTAATCTTACCTCGACTGTTTCTCCCCATTCCTTTCACATGTTACCGGAACACGAGCAGGCTAGACGTGTAGAATTCCGCAACAATTCCTTTATCCAGCTCCTCCATCAGCATCAGTTAGTGGTTAACACTACTAATTGTTGGGTGTGTGGGTTGATGCCACATACTACGGATAAGGGAATTCCATATTTGGTGCTACCGTATAGTTCCCAAGGGTCAGCTCGAGCATTTCAAACAATGTTTCGAAGCGCACTGGGTTTCCACCCCATTCGAGAACCACGTTCCCCCTACTCTGGTCCTACCTCGTATCAGAAGCCTTTATCGATAGCCATAGAGGATTTAGATAGTGAGATCTATGATCCTTCGCTCATCCCTGAAGAAGAGGTACAAGCCTATAAGGTCCTAAGTAGAGGTGAATATAGTGTGTTCACTAGTGAAAAGCAGCTTAAAAGCTCGCCTCCAATATGGGTCGTACCCCACACTGGTAATTTCTGTCTTATGGGTCGTGGCCGAAGATCGCAAGTCCGACTTGGAGCAAGTGCTTGTACTGAAAATTACATTCTGCCAATGTTCTCGTCCCCTGTGTTTCTGGCTGCCAAGGGTACATACTTTATCTGTTATGATCGTGCATACACATGGTTGCCCGCTGACTTCATGGGCTCATGTTTCATTGCAAATCTGTTGCCTCCGACGTTCACTGTAGATGCCGATTATCATAAGATTAGAGTTGTGCGAGGCGTAATTAGTGAAGAGGATACTGCCGGTCAAGAGGCAGGAGACTTTTTCAAGGGTTTCCTCCCGTTTTGGGGACCTATGGTTAATAGTAGGAACCTGAGACAGTTGACTCGAGTGGTAGAATCGACAGCTAATATTACTGCCAGTGCCCTTGGTAATATCACCACAGAACTTCAGGCGGAGAGACTTATGACGTTACAAAACCGTATGGTTTTAGATGTCATTTTAGCAGATCGCGGTGGGGTATGTAAGGTGATCCATTCGAGCTGCTGCATTTTCATTCCAGATAATGCTCCTACTGTCTATCAAGCCATCTCGAGGTTGCATAAGATCTCCGAATCCATACACGTGGATGTAGGGGATTGGACGCTACTTGGATGGTTTTGGGGCCTGATGTCGACTTGGGGTTGGAAAATTCTGATGATCATCGGAGTTGTGGTAGTGTTCCTGTTCACGTGTTGCCTTTGTGTGCAGTGTGGTCCTGCCTTATGTGGCCTCTGTGCTACAACGTGTATGAGACAACCATCTGTTACCAAGGGGACTCGGTTGGACAGAGCTATGCTACAGCAACATTTCGATGGTCTGATGAATATCGAATATGATTCCGACTAGTGCTTGCCTACATGAGGGCAAAAGGAGCGTCTGAGGTTCCGTGACAATTGTAAGTGGTGTTTTCGACTCGCACGAATATGGTCGAGTCTGGTATCTATGAACCGCAAATGACGAGTTTAGTGAGTGTGCGCAGTTTCGCTGTGCTAACTTAAACCGTTCGTTTGTTATGTGGGTTTTTCATCTGTACCCACGGGTTCCATCTTAGATACGGCATCCATTTTGTCTCTTGCCCTCAAGTAGCCAGCGAACGGACGCTGTCCGCTTCGCGACCCTGGGACTCCCAAGATATTTGCGGAAGACACATGTTTTTTGAAAGTGTCTTTATGACGAGGGGGTTGCTACTGTAAGGCAGATGGCGCCGCTCGAGGCTCATCTTGCCACACGGACTTATTACCTCAGCCGTGCATCTCATTAGGCACGTCCCTTTGATGCCTGTATCTCGTGTTTCCCGATACCTCCCCTTTTACACCCTTTCCGATCTCCCCACTGTCTCCGTCTTCCTCTGCACCTGTCTTCGTTCCTATTTTGATCTATTTTACTGCTGATTGGAATTCACTAATGGTGGGAAGATGGTTTTTACAGTTGGGAACCGCCAAATGTTTTCGCACTTATGTTCCGGACCTTGTGTGTTTCAAAGTGACCAAAGCGACCCCTCTGGGGGATAATTGTGGGAACCGGGTTGTAAACTTTTGTGCTCAATGTAATCCTATGGGTAAAAACTGTATAAAAGGAGCGATCCACAGAACCAATTTGAAGCAGTCTCCCCAAGTTGCACGCTGTGTACTTGTCGTGATCTCTGTGTTCCCTGCAGCAAATAAACCTTGAATCTTTGACGTCAAAGGAAGTGTCCCGTGTCTCTGTGACTTGTACGCCGGAGCAGGTTACCCACGAAGGTTTCAGGTGTTGTGCCCTGGCACCGCTGGGTCTTAAAGAACCCAGTCCTTCAGCACTTCCCCGATTATTAAGAACAAATTTCTGGGACTCCAAACTGAGTTTATTTATTACCTCATCGTCAGTAAGTATGGACCGATCCATGGTCCACCTGCGTTGTTTTACTGCCGTTGAGGGAACCAGCGTCAATGATACTGCAGAGTGGTCAGACATATGTGTTCCTACGTGGTTTACATTCCGAACCTGTTCTTTTATATTATGGTCCACTAAAACCAAGTCTATTCTGGACTGGTGTCCGTATTGTTTATTGTTGAAGGTAAAGCTTTTTAAGGCTCCCTTCTTTTCTCGCCATATATCGCACCATCCAAAATTCTTTATTGTGTTTTTTTATCAGAGCCCTGGATTTATTATGCGTTATACTTCTACTTTTTGTCAAGCGATCAAGGTTACCATCTAAAACCACGTTAAAATCGCCTGCCAAAATAACTGGGTCGGGGAAATCCAGCAATTCAGATAGCAATTTGCTAAAAGGCATAGGGTCTTCCATATTGGGCCCATAATAGCTCACTACATTATAAATTTGCTCCCCGTATTGAACTTTTGCAATTGCCCATCTTCCATTTTTATCCACCTTACTTTCAATCACCACCCGCTGAGGGTTAATTTTAATCAGGATTGCCACCCCCACTTTATAGAGAGTTGCTGCTCTGTACATATCAAGTTCTGTACCCATTTCCTGCTTTTGAACAGCTCCCTCATCTCATCCCCCGTTAGGTGCGTCTCCTGTAATAAAATGTCTTGGGCTGAGGAATCTTTAAAATATTCTAGAATTCTCTCACACCTGTGACATCCCTTAATCCGTTAACATTCCATGATAGGAATTCTATTGATGGCTTCTGATTCGCTGTCATTCCTTTTCTATTTTGTCTTCAATATCCATATTGCTACCGGTTTTCGATCTATTATGAGGACATCATTTTTTTTTTTCCCCCTTGCTCCCACAACCGTGCTCCAAAGACTACCTATGAACCCCTCCCTATCCCACCGCTTGGGTAACCCTCCTCTTCCTTCCTAATGGCCTAGGCCTAGGCCTAGGGAGGCCTGGTTTTGTAGGGAAATTTTAAAAGAAAATCACACACCCACTTAACAACAAACATAATAGAAGCCTGCCGCTAAGGACCCTATATCTTACCAACAAAACAAAAAAAAGAAACCTGTGTGCAGGTGTACCAAGCTCAATAATCACATCTGTCCACATCTATCCAACTCCAGCTCCTGAAATGGACCTTAGGAACCCTTCTGCCTCCTCAACCCTACGAAAGGTATGCATCTTATTAGTATGCATTACCCGTAAACTAGCTGGAAATTTTAGCTGTGCTGTAGCACCTAAGCTCTTGAAGGACTCAATCAAATTCCCCATTTCCCATTGCTTATTTGCTGTCATTTGCAAGATGTTTGATCGGATCTCAAAATTGATACCATTAACTGTCAGAGATCTCTGTTTCAACGCTTTAAGAAGTATTTCTTCTTTAAAACTGTAGGTATGGAAATTTACCAAAATTTTCCTTGGTTTAACTTTATTGAAATTCTTTCTGAAAGGGTCCCTATGGACCCTCTGAATGTCCATACTGAGTTCTTCCTCTGACCATTTGAGTTGTAACCCTTCCTTAAACAGATGTATCATGATTTTTTTTATATCCTCTCCTTCTGCTCCTTCTGGTACCTTGAGGACCCGAAGATTACATCTTCGATGGTTATTTTCCAGGGATTCTATCTTATCCTTCAATTGCTCTTTATTCCCCCTTAGGTCACTAATCTCCTTTGTGTTTACCTCCACCTGTGCCTCCAAGTCTTTCATTCAAATCTCCAGTTGTGCAGTTCTATCAGCTACATCATCCAATTTTTGTCCTATACTCTCACAGACAGACCGGATTTCTCTCTGATTCAGTTCAGAAGTTTCAAATCTATTTTTGACCTCTGCTGTCAATAAATGGATCAACTCCGATACTGATTGCACCTGAGATTGAGGTTGGAGCTGTACGGATAGTAGAGATGGTGGAGAAAGCAGCTGAACCTGGACTGTCGACTGGGGATGTATTTGTACTTGAGCTTCATTCTGAATATCATCTTGAACAGTCTTAGTTGCGCCCTTGTTCTCCCACTTTTTAGCTGCTCCATCGGGGGTGGACCAATAGAGGTTCCGAACAGAGTCACCTGGGGCATTGGGGTCGTTGGGGTCACTACTTGTAGCTGACCTCGTGATTGAGGTTGTACAGATTGAAGTTGAGGTTGAAGATGAACTTCCATTTT
This sequence comes from Lissotriton vulgaris, assembly GCF_964263255.1. NCBI lineage: Eukaryota > Metazoa > Chordata > Amphibia > Caudata > Salamandridae > Lissotriton > Lissotriton vulgaris. The sequence continues at coordinate 1,129,774,604 of NC_141689.1, read as the reverse complement.
CTCACTACTAGGATACTGAGGTTCCATAGAGTCCGTGAGTCCTGCCAATACCTGAAACCTATTTCTACTCACTACACTCACTGTTTGTAGCCCGATCGTTGAAACTGTCTTCAGAGGACCTACGGTGGGATTTTTTAGTAGCAGTGTTTTAGGAGCGACCTTAAAGAAGGTCCTCAAGGGAGGGGTCATTTTCAAATTCAACGCTTGTGGCCCACTGTTCACTTTAGGTTTCCTCCTTCTCTTCGGCGCCTCCCACACTCCTGAAGCTGTACTACCTTGTTTTTGTGTAGGCGAGATTTTTGTTTCTTTATTTGTAGTAGCAGAGCCCCGCCCTCCCTTCATACAGTTTTTACCCAAGCCACTCCTCAGGAGGTATCGATTCTGTTCAGATTTTCCCCCAGGTTTCCCCACTTCCCCTCCCGCTTTCTCAGGACCAGTTGTCCCTGAGCACCCACCACCACCTCTTCTTTCCAGGGGGCACAAAAATTTCTGAAATAAGTGATTTTCTTCAGCTAAAATTGAGGTTTGCAGGGGATTCTGGATAAGGAAACATTGGTGGATCCACGCAAGCCATACGTCCTTGGAAACCCCCAGGTGTCTAGTTTTCAGTAATGTGTGGATTTGGTAGGTTTCCCTAAATGGCCGCCGAGCACAGGGCCAAAAACCAAGGTGACCCCCCCTTGCAAAACCAGGTTGTATGGTGATAGGCAATTTTGATGTTGCCTCAATACGTTTTGGCCCCCTGCCTATTGCGGGTACTTGGGCCTCCCACACAAGTGAAGCACCGTTTTTATCAGAAGGCTTCGGGGAACGTGGGGTGAGTGGAATTTTGTGGATCCAAGCAGATTCCGGAACTTTCCACCACAGAAATGTGAGGAAAATTTGTTTTTTTTTAACAAATGTTTAGGTTTGCAAGGGATTCCGGGTAACAGAACCTCGTGAGAGCCAGTCAAGTTACCCCATCCAGGATTTCCCTGGGTTTCTCGTATGGAAAAATGTACAGGTTTGCTAGGTTTCCCTATGTGCTGGCTGCGCTAGTGCCCAAAATCGACAGGTAGGCATATTGCTAAAAAAAACATCAGTCCCTAGTCTGCTTTCTGCCACCCTGGGGGGATATCGGGGTGTAGGGTTGCCCTGATATGCCCCCAAGGGGGTCAGAAACACTGTGGCTATTTGTTTGGGGGTTGGGGGCATTGGAATACCTATTCTGGGAAGCCCCCACCCCCACACATAAAAAAGACAGCGTAATCATTGGTGTCTAGTGGGCTTTTTGCCCCCCGGGAGGCAGATTGGGAGCAGCTGCCCCCATCTTCCCCCAGGAGGGGCATAAAGGCTGTAATTGTTGCAGGCGGGGTGGGGGCATTGGCATGCCCGTTTTGGGCAGACCCTACCCTAATTAAAATTTGCCCCCAAAAAAATCTAGTGAGCCTTTTGCCCCCCCGGGTGGCCAGATTGGGGGCTACTGCCCCATTTTCCTCCCAGGGGGAGTAGGAAGGCTGTAAATTTTGTAGGGAAGGGGTCGGGGCATGGGCATCACTGTTTTGGGCAGCTCCACTCTAATTCAAATTTTCCTCCTTAAAAAATCCCTGGCGTGCAGTGAGCTTTTGCCCCTTCCGCGGGGCACATTGGGGGCTGAAAGTCCACTAAACGCCAGGGAGTTTTTTGGGCAAATTTTAGTTAGGGTGGGTGTTGCCAAAAACGGGCATGCCAATGCCCCAACCCTAATTAAAATTTGCCCAAAAAAAACCCTGGAGTCTAGTGGGCTTTTAGCCCCCCCGGGGGGGCAGATTTGGGGCTAATGCTGCCATCTTCCCCCCAGGGGGGGGCAGTAAGCCTACTAGACGCCAAGGATTTTTTTGGGCAAATTTTAATTAGGGTGGGGGCTGCCCAAAACAGGCATGCCAATGCCCCTAACCCTAATTAAAATTTGCCCAAAAAAATCCCTGGCGTCTAGTGGGCTTTTTGCTCCCCCGGGTGGGCAGATTGGGGGCTACTGCCCCAACTGCCCCCCCAGGGGGGCATGAAGGCTGTTATTTTTGTGGGGGAGGGGGTGGGGGTATGGGCATGCCCGTTTTGGGAGCCCCCATCCTAATTCAAATTTGCCCCCCAAAAATCCCTGGCGTCTAGTAGGCTTTTTGCTCCTGGGGTGCAGATTGGGGACTAATGCCCCAATCTGCCCCCCAGGGGGCAGAAAGTTCACTCAACGCCAGGGAGTTTTTTGGGCAAATTTTAATTTGGGGAGGACAAAAGCCCTTGCCCAAGGGGCTGCTCCCCCCTCCCTGGTGTGTAGTGGGTGGATTCCTGCTTGAGGATCGCCCTCCTGGCTCATTTCAGTTTCTGCTTCTGTGCAATGACGACAGTGCGACGAATACTAATCCAATTCCAGTGAGTGCAATAGTATGGAAAGTGTTGGATAGTGGAGGTGCATAAATTACTATTATCACTCCAGTGAGTGCAACAGTAGGGAAAGAGCTGGATAGAGGAAAAACTAAAATTACTATTCACACTCAAACAGTTATAAAAAATATATATAAATTTTTTTTAAATCATAAAAAGAAATAAACAATATTTATAAAAAGAAAAATCAAATATATTAAATATATAAAAAGAAAACATATTATAATATTAATTACATGCAACAAAAACCTAAATATTTACAAACAAAAAATGTAATTAATACATAAATGTATTTATTGTATTTCCTACCCTATAACACCACAACAAAAACAAAACACTTCAACATTATACATTAAATTCACTTCCATAATTAACATAATTAATAATGAATTAAAATTATTCTTAATAAACATTAATCAACCACACACACTTTAACACTATAATATCGACAACACACACATAAATTAAACTATAAAGTAATAAAACACAATTAAAACCGTTTTTAAAATTAAAAAGTATTGCTATTAACAAATAAGAATAAAGTAATTAAAATGTATGTAATACCCACCCTTTACCCCTTTAAAAGTAGAAACGACACACACAAAAATGAACAATTACCCAAAATAAATACCAAATAATTAACACTAATTAACAACTATACATTCATTATTTAAAAACAAATTAGTTCCCACACTTTACTCCTATAAACACCACAACACACACCAATGAATTACACAATTACCTTAATAAAAGTTTAATTAATTTAACTAATATCAATTAACAAAAAATTAATAATAATAAATAAACAACTTAACACCCTTGAGCCCTATAAACCCCAAAACTCAAATTAAAAGTTAATTACACAAATACCATAATTAATTAACAATGAATTGTTTAGAAGTAACAACCAATTATTAATTCATCAATTAAAAATAAATTACTTCCTACCCTTTACACCTATAAACACCACAACACACACCTACAATTAACTACACCAGTACCATAATTAAGTACCAATTAATTAATTACAATTAATTAATGACCAATTATTTATTCATACATTAAAAATAAATTACTTCCCACCCTGTACACCTATAAACACTACAACACACACCGAAAATTAATCACACAGTTACCATAATTATTTACCAAATAATAATTAAATATAATTAACAACCAATTAGTAATCAATTCATAATAAATTACTTTACACATTTAAAACTATAAAATCTCAATTAAACAAATATTATTCAATAAAAAATCTATGAATTTAGGAAAATTAAACTACTTCCCAGCTTATTCCCTTATGAACCCACAACCCCCTACAGAACTAAAAACGCAAAATTAATACCTGCTAAAAATGCAACACATTTATTGAAAATACAAACAATTCTTATACAACAAACATACATCACATACATATAAAATATATACTAAAATACATAACATTAATAAAAAAAATGATATTTTTAACAACTATATTTTTGAAAACGAAAAATAAACACTTCGATATTTTTAAAACTGATATCACTTACCTTAAGTCGATATTCTTGACCAGATATTTGTGCTGCTGATATTTCTGAACAACGATATTTATTGCTCGATATTTGTGCAACTTGATATTTTTTACTTGATATTCTGTTTGCACACCTTCTCCTTGGACTAAATACTGCTCGGAGATCCACCACCCTCCTGGACAATCTCACCAACATCGGACTGAAACAGCTTGTCACCACCCCCACCCACAAAGTGGGACACACTGTTGATTCCATCTTCGCAGGAGGAAATAGCATTCACATCAGCCACACCACACAGCCCCCCTGGACGAACCACCACTGCGTACATTTCTCCTTCGAAAACACCACCGCTCACAAACATACACCACTCCCTTCATGAAGTAATCTGAGCAAGGTCACAGAGGAGCAACTAAACTCCACCCTAAACCACAACCCCCCCTCCCACCATGAACAACGTCAACACTGCTGCCAACGAACTCCACAGATGGATCACCAACTGCGCAGGCAAGCTCGCCATTAAAAAGCCACCTGGTTCACCACCGACCTCCAAGAATCCTGAAGCACCTGCAGACGTCTTGAGAAAGTATGGAGAGAAACCAGAACCCAGGAAGCTCGGACCACCTACAGGAACACCATAACAGAATACCACCAACTCATCAGATCCACCAAAAGGACCATCATCCATGACAAAATCTTTGCCAACTCCAGAAACTCGAAGGAACTCTTCCGCATCATTCAGGAATTTACTGAACCCACTAGCGAAGCCTTGGACTTCACACAACAAACTTGGATCCTACTTCCATCTCAAGATCAAGTCCCTCTATGACAACTTCAACAAACAGACTCCTAATGCCGAAATCACTTCCACCCCAAGCAACGCCAGCCAGCCTACCGTCACAACCTGGACCACCCTCACCTTCGAAGCTACCTCCTCGACCATGAAGAGCTTACATTCAGGAGCCCTCATGGATCACTGCCTGCCTCACATCTTCCATAGAGCCGCCGCCATAGCTCCCGAACTACAATGCACCATCAACGCCTCCTTCGAATCTGGCCCTTTCCCTGATGACTGAAAATGCGCGGAAGTCAAGCCTTCCTCAAGAATCCCTCCGCCGACCCTACGGACCTCAAATACTACAGACGCATATCTCTCCTCCCCTTTGCGGCTAAAGTCACTGAGAAGATCGTCAATAGTCAACTCACAAAATTTATCAAAACCAACTCCATCCTCAACTCTTCCCAATCTAGATTCTGCAGCAACCACAGCGCCGAGACCACCCTCTTCGCCACCACAGACGACATCTGCACCCTCCACAACCAGGGCCACACAGCGGCCCTCATCTTACTTGACCTCGCTGCAGCTTTCAACACCATCTCCCACCAAAATCTCACCACCAGAGTCCATGATGCCGGCATACAGGGAACTGCCCTCAACTGGATCCGCTCTTTTTATTGTGTGGGCGTGGAAGTGCTATGCTTAGGGTTATAATGTAATTTTGAGGATACTAGTGAGGCAGGTAGCAGTTCTCACTATAGTACAAGATATCTGAATTGATATGCTGTGGGTCAAATTAGATTGGCAGGAGCGAAGCTGTGCATCTGAGAAGGGTATTTGTGCATGTCCTGTGTGTTGGCCATGTTGGGGTCATGCACAGGGGATAATAAAAAACTTGTTTTATAGAAAGTTTTAGTATTACAATTTTGCTATTTCAACACTCTACAGATAATAGGTAAATAATAGAAATAGTATTTTATTAATTTGTAATGATAGGAAAATCAGTTTTTTGATTTACCACACATCCTGCCAATTTTTGTTTTTCTGTTGATCCTCTCCTTAAAGCATGCAATTTTACTTATTTATTATTTCTTTAATCTGGCTGATGTTTTGTAATCATCAGCGGCTGTAAAACGTTAAGTGCCCAACGGGTGCAACAGGTGGGTGCACCCACTTTAGGCACCCCAGGGGCACACTCTGCATTACAGAAAGGACCTAAAATGCTTGGTAGCCCTTTCTGTAATATATGTCATGCCTGTGTACATATAGAGCTGGCTCAACCCTAAGATTTGTGTCCTCATTTACATGGCTGTGGGGCCCTAAACAAATGAAGGAAGCACTTAGGGGCCCATTAGCATGGCGGGCGGATCGCCCCCGCCATCCACACAGCAAAGACCCCCCACCATATTTTGATGGCTGGAGTCCACAGCAGAAGGAAAGACCGTCTGCCGCTTTTCCTCCGGTCAACTCGTCGACCGGGGAAAAAGTGCCTGAATAAGACACCGCCATCTATATTACAATGCTGGCGGTTGTATGCCTTTCCACGGCGGCGTTGCCGCCATGGAAAGGCATACGGTCTTTGCTTTGGGGACCCATTGCGGGCCCCCAGGGTGTAGGGGGGTTGGGGGTGCACATGGGGTATTGCCATGCACTACGTGTCAGGCACCATGTGGTGCCTGCCATGTAGTGCATGGCAATGCTGTGCATAGTCCTTTTCCATTGCGGGTGGGTCTGCAGCCAGCAGATCCACCCACAATGGAAAAGGCACAGGATGCGCCCACCAGTGTGGTGGTCGCATCCTAATGGGCATACCAGTACCGCCGCAGCATCAGCGGGCAGTCCTACACTCCGTTACGTGGTGTCCGCCATCGTAATAAGCCCCTTTGTCTCAATGCCTGTGCCATATAATGGATGCTGTACACAACAACACACATGCCAGTACTTATATCAGTTATTCATCATTTCATTTGATCACACATGACACTTGATGTGAGCATAAATCATAGGGGCACATTAGGATGGCGGGCAGACTTTGTCCGCCCGCCATCCCGTCGTAAAAAGGGACCGCCCGCCATAAGGGCGGGGTCCCATGGGTACCATTAAGATGCGCCCACCACAGAGTTGGGCGCATCCTGCATTCCTAACATTGTGGCGGGCGGTGCCCTCCGCACCGCCCGCCACAATGCCAGGAAGGCATGTCGCACAGTTCCATGCACAACATGGCAGGCACTGTGTGGTGCCTGCCATGTTGTGCTTGGAAGTGCAGCGGGGTACCATAGGTACCCCCCATGTGCACCTCCCACCCCTCAGAGTCCCTGGGGGCCCGCAACGGGGGCCCACAATGTGCCCCCACAAGCAATTCCTGCATGCCTTTCCGTGGCGGCGGCAATGCCACCACGGAAAGGCATGCTTCTGCCCTCATAGTAATATCCACTTAGAATCTAAGGATGACAAAGATACCACTGCCCTACTCGAAATCATGAATGCCTTTGATCTTCCTCAAATAATACAAGAATCTACCCATAGTACTGGCCTTACCTTGGACACTTTGTTTTCCAATAATACAGACATTTCCATTCCCAAATTGCTTCCAAAATCCTGGTCTGTTCATTCAACCATTTTCTTCAAGCATAAGGATGCTGAAGAAATCCTACCTCCTAACAATAGACATAATTTAACCCAGGATAGAGCTGGGCCAACCTGGATCAAAAACAACTACAACAAGTACTGATTAAATCATTTCTGCCACCGGTGGAAAACCGGGAGTTAGCCGCTCAGGAGTATTCAGATTGGCTAAACTCAGCCTTTTCTCATACTGTCCCTACTAAGAAAGCTCATCATGGAAGGAAAAAATCATCTACCCCTTGGGTTTCCAAAGCCCTTTGACTAGAAAAACAAAATTGTAGACATCAAGAAAGGAAATGGAGAGCCCAGTATGATTCTCATGAGAAATAAATTTACAAACGTTCCCTATCTAAATATAAAACTCTTCTAGTTACAGAAAATAAAGCATACTACACCTAGCAAATTGAATCCTCAAAAAACTCTCCGAAAGAGCTTTATCAGGTAATAAACAAACTTACCAGACAGCCTGATTATGAAGGAGACTGGATTAGTCTGTCCATTTGTGATACTATTGCTCAGCACTTTAGAAATAAAATAGACCAAATTTTTAGGATGTTTGATCACTCCGATAACAATAACCTTCCAGTAATCAGAATCAGGTTGAATGGCCATTCTGATAGCAACTACCCAATGACTGTTTTTGAAACCTTCACCCCAGCCACTATAGCACGAATAGAGGATCTTTTACAGACCAACAAATCTGGCTCACCTGATGGTTTATGCCCTCCCGCAGTGCTTAAGCCCATCTCAAATACCATAGCCTCTAACCTTACTGATATTTTTAATTCCATGTTTATCTCAGGAATCTTCCCCGTTTCTTGGAAAAGGGCATCCATCCCGCTCTTAAAAAAACCTAATCTTGACCCAGAAGATCCGGCTAATTATCGGCCCATCTCCAGATCCCCCTTTCCTTCCAAAATAAACTAAAAGATTATGAACACCCAGCTGAATCAGTTCATCAAAGAGAATAACTGTCTCGATCCCACTCAATTTGGGTGCAGATCAGAACTCAGCACAGCGACAGCCCTCATTAAGGCCTCTGATGAACTAAAGTTTATCCTGGATGAGGGCAGATCGGCAGCACTGATCCTGTTAGATCTACCGTCAGCCTTTGAAACGGTTGGACCATTTCATCTTGATCCACCATCTGGAATCGATCGGCATAAACAAGCTAAATATTACTTACATTCTTCCTCTCTGATAGGGAAAATGCTTTTACAGTAGACACTTTCACGTCTAAATATTTTTCTTTGCCCTGTGGAGTTCCACAGGGTTCATCACTCAGTCCTACTATTTTTAATATTTATGTATTATGTAGCTGAACTGGCCCATCTTACTCAATCTTTTGGCTTTGCGCTCACCTCCTACATGGACAACATACAAATTGTGCTTTCCGCCTCTAATAACTCCAACAACACTAGCCATCAAATCCAGAATTGTATGAGTCAAATCAATTCTTGGATTATCAAGCATTGCCCTAAACTTAATTCTGGGAAGACCGAGGTGATCCTGCTCGAAAATAATCCTAATTTCTGGTCAGCACCCTGCAGAAATGAGACTTCTCCCCGCCTCCCACCAACAAAGTCAAGAGTGTTGGGGTCATCCTGGATGATAAACTAAATCTTGGTAAGCAAATCAATGCAGTTATTTCATCCTCTTGCAACACCCTTAGAAACCTTAGGAAAATATCAAATGCCATGAAGACAGTTATTTCCAACTTAATACTATCAAAGCCACAAAGTCAAAGATAACTTCAAAGATAACTTCTATCATAAATAGACTAGTGTAATGACCTATACAACTGCCTGCATCTCCAATATGTCAAAAACTTCAAGTTCCACAGAACTCAGCCGCTATATTACTACTAGGACTGACCAGGCATCACTCTGTCTCTCTTTTTTTTTTTAAGTTTGATTTATTGAGAAATAAAGGGAAAAGGAAGGGAAGGGGAAGGAAAGAGAAGAATTACAATAAGCAGGTGGTAGAAGTAAACATTAAAGTAAAAACTTCATAAAAATAGGCATGACAAGCATGAAAAGCGTGAGCATATCATATAGGCGGGAATACATAAGGCAAAAATACAATATATATGAATACAATAACAACAATAATCAAATATTAGTAGGAATAAACAATGACGGAGGAAGTCATGGGGGTTTGCGGACTTCAACTGTGTCCGGAGCAGCAATTTGTTTTAATCATCGTTTAGACACTAATTATGTATCTCCCATCTCCTTGGCTATTAAACGTGACCTACTTTGGCTCCCTTTGGTAACATATCTCACTCTGTCTCTCTTGCCATAAAAAATCTTCACAGGCTAAATGTAAGGAATAGGATCAAATTCAAATCTCTTTATCTTACCTATAAAGCCCTCCATGACTCTGGACCACTCTTTTTGAAGAAAGCATTTTCCTGGTTCACCCCCACCAGAAATCGAAGATCAATGGGATCCTTTAAAATAAACACCATTAGATATAACACAAATTCTAAATGGGGAGGCAGGAGCTTCCTGGCAGGAGCAACCAAACAATAGAATCTCCTCCCTTTGCACATCAGTTAATCCCCTTCCCTCTACAATTCAGAAAAACCCTAGAAACCTGGGGGCATATTATCAAGGGCCATATCACCGCTTTAGCTGGACTTTTTCCCGCTAAAGCGGAGATATTTTTATCGCCTTATTAGCAAACTGTCGCTAACAGCAGTTAGCGACAACTTTTAGGCGATAGCTACAGGTTTGGGGCCCGCTTTACATGTGTTAGTGCTGAAAGCAGCTATCGCCTATTAGCTAGGCAGGCAAAGCGATTAAAATATTTGTGCTAAGCGTGAATATTGCTAGAAACTAACGCCTGCTCAGGCCAGGACTTAACCTGTATATTCAATGGGAGGTAGATATTCAGGTTAAGTACCCATTAGCGATAATGCCTGAATATCGCTGGATTTCCAGCGATATTCACGCATTGAGCCGCTATCGCCGGATATTTTATCGCTTTAGAGATAAACGTTGCTAATAGCACGTTATCTCAGCGACATTATTCGGCGGTGCGCTGCGATAAAAAAAATACGCTAAGCTCCTTTAGCGATAACTATCGCTTTTTGTTGATAATATGCCCCCTGGACTTTTAATCAGTAGATTTCTATTTCTGCACTCTGACTAGCGCCAAGACCCCTCCGGACATATATTGCGCTTTACAAGTTATTTTAACATAACATAACATAAGTGCGCCCTAAGTATAACATGGCCACTGGAATAAGAGAGTACATTGTAATCCTACAATATATTTGATAAAATATAATAATTGTTTGTAGCCCCAAAATATTTTAAACTCGCGAATGCTGATGTTAGACCTGGTATGCCTGACAGTCATGTAGTTTATGTTAAGTCAGAGTTAGTAAGTATCAAAACTCAGCTGACAATTTCTAATACCACTCCTGGAAGCCACTCCCGTCAAAAGATGTAGTGTGATAAAAGAAAGTTCAATATCTTCACTGTTGCCGTGCCAATGTCCATCAAAGACAAATATTACATTGTTTTAATTCACTCAAGGAAACATTCCATAGTCGTACATATTTAGGCATGTTACTGAAAAAAATATGAAATCCATTTTACTATTCCCCATTATGCTTCTCTACATTTTTGCATTAAAAAACTGCAGTGTGGGTGCAATTGCATTTGATCTGCAAGGAAAATGTGTTTTTCCTTTCCTTGCTAGAAAAGGATTTACTCCTGCCATTGGCAATCATTTCAAAGGTTAGAGGGTCATAGATGAATTTACCAAAAAATGTGCAGGCTTCTGATTACTTACAAACTCATGGGACAGTTCCATCCTTTATATGTACTAACATAAAAATCTTCATGTCCCTAAATCCATACAGTTTAAATAACTACTTTTCTGAATTAGTAACGTGATTTTGTACTTGCAAATAAAGCTATATACCTATATAGCCTGACTTAAAAGCTTTGAGAATCAAGCCCATTGTGTTTAAATAGACATGAGATAGGTGCATATATGCAAGCAATATTGTTTGCTGTGCATAATACTGATCAGGCATGGCTCAAGTCACCAAATAAATTTAATTTGCTTGTGAAGGTTCACCCTGATGTTTGAAGTACAGATTTATTGGAATTCTTAAAAACTACAGAATGACTTATGAGAAGACGTGGCTGTTGCTTCATTCAAAGTATGCTCAAAATTGAAGCATTTGCATATACTGCAAAGTACATGGAATATGCCTACACGTATGAATACTGAGCAAGGTGCCCTCGCGCTTTCTACCTTTTTTTCCCCACTAGGAAAATAATATGTTTATGCATAAAACCTCCACCAATTTGGGTGTGTTCTTCCTCATTCTCGACCTGGGTAAAAATGTTATCCTGTCATTGATAGATGTACATTTCTGACCGTGTATTAGTGATGTGGGCCATGAAAAACGTTGCTATTACTCACAAACACACAAATTGGCCAGTGTGCACCACCTTTCAATGTCATCTTTGTACAGTCCACTTCAATAAAAGTAAATGTATTCCCATCTTGTATAATTTTAGGGATGAGGGCATTAATTCACCGGTGTGAATTGATATGTGGTGAAGTTTTAACTTGACTTTATTCTGCCATATGTGCATGTATGTTGAACTAAGGTATACCTTTATGAAGCAGGCCCTCAATCAGCGCCATAAAAAACATTTAGGAGCAGATTTGTCAATACTTTTGAGCAGTGCATAGTCACCAGAAGTGATGCGGACCTGTGCAAAATGTTGATATAGTTTTCACTTTTCGCTGCCTAACATTATTTGTGTTAAAGTAACCTTAAAGTGCTTGCAAATAGAGGAGCTTATATACAAGACCCTTGCACCGACGGTGCATCACTTTTTATCATATAGAAAGGGACACACCAGTGGTACAAGGGGCTTGTAAATAAGCCCCAGAGTTGTATTCCACTTCGAGCTAATTTGCATCAAGGATGTGTCCAATAGGTCGCGCAGCAGCGTCCCATGCTACCCTCCATTGTATGCGATGCAATTGTCCATCTACCAGCCGCGGTCGGCAGTAGGAGTTCCTGCAGGGCGGTGACGCGCACTGCATCGCATTTGGTGATGCAGTGCACGCAACAGAATTTGTTTTATTTATTTATATGTTTACTTACCTGTTGAACTCCGTAATCCATACATTACTACCCCCCACCCTGTCCCTCCCCCTCCCCACGTCACTGCCCTGCAGGAACTCCTACTGCCGACCGCGGCTGCTATCTACTAACAATGGTAGACCGTGCTTTGCACCAAAATATAACACTTCCTCGCGGCAGTTGTTAAGTTGTAGAAATATTTTAATTTCTCAAACCTTTTCCACATTGCTAGTTTTAAAGTTAGTTTAAACATAGCATTTTTTACCGCAAGGGTATCCTTACAGTACAGGAACTATGCTGAATTTACACATGCACCGTTGCACTATGGTGCAAAGGTGTGTGTATGGTATAAGGTAGCATGTTTGCTCACCAGTAAAAGGATGACAGCAACAGAACCATATGTTTGGAGAGATGGTTCTGCATGGTGTTTTCCTCCTTGTGCAACTAAGCGCTGCAACTTTGGTTACTCCACTGCGTTGCGCAACTTTTTATTAAATCTGCCATGTAGGGTCTAAGATATGCTCCATAATCTCCACACTGTTTGTCTTACAAAGTATCAAAATCCTTGTGTATTGTTCAGTAATGCAGGGATGAAGCTACTATGGCTTCAGCCTAAAGATCTGTTTTTCAAAAACAACTTTTATAGGAAACCTTTACAACGAAAAATACACATATTTTTAAAAACAGAGACTGTCTCACCATGGACACTCCCTATTCCGGTGTCTAATATCACTGCTATTAGCATGCCCACTGTGGACTTTCTTCTGCTTGAAAGTTGAATCTATAGCAGACTTGGATTCAAATCAATTCATATAAGTGTAGAAGAGTCTGCTTGTATACAGGGCCCACAAATATGCTTTTAAAATCGAACATGGAATTCCTGCACCGGCCCCTGCGTTGTACACTTATAACTATAACAAATTCTTGAGAGTTGCATATTTATATCATGATATTACACCTACCGACGAAAAATGACTGGGGGTGGCCGCAGGAGTCGACTGCTAAATGATTCCTATCAGAAACTTTTTACAGTGGTTCCACAATTCACGAATTCATAAAAATTATCAAAATGTTCCCCCTTTTAAAACTTTACCAGCCAGATATATTTGCCACAAAGGAGTTTTGTGTAACATTTTCCCAGAAAATCGTTTTTGTAGGGCCATTCTCCACCACAAATGAGGTATTTTGAGTTTTAAGTCCAGCTGACCCTGATTTTTGCAGTACTTTTCACCAGTAATTTAATTGTGCAAAAACTGGTGAAGCTGGCAAAATTTGATTATGTTGACGAAAATGTCAAACATTTCCATGAAAATGCAGACTGAAGTCGCTAGCCTTTAATCATCTCCCTTCATCACATTAGGAAGGGGGTGACATTTAAGCAGTTTAGTGGCCTATTTCGCAACGATGTTTTCACTCCTGACGTCCCCAATTGAAAGTTGGGGCATATTAGCAAGAACCTTGTTAAAATTACCGCTGTTTTAGCGGCCGGAAACTGCTGCTAAAACGACGATAATGGGCTTGCTAATATGCGTTATAGAATTCCAATAGAAGCCCAGGTTCTATGTCCTGCACATCTAACTTGGGCTTCTACTGGAATTCTATAACGCATATTAGCAAGCCCATTATCGCCGTTTTAGCGGCAGTTTCCTGCCGCTAAAAGAGCGATAATTTTAACGAGTTTCTTGCTAATATGCACCTCTTTTTTACTCATCTCAGCAGAATTTCTCAAAAATCCCTCTGAGGCACTCATTATGACTAGCGCATTATTTTCCAATCCCTGTGCAAAGTACTCGGAATTACAAGTTTTGTGATAGTTACCATATCTACACAATATTCTAGGTGTAAATTTCGCAGGTGAAACCTGCAGAATATCACTAGAGGAAAATGCCCAGTAAATACTAGCACATGCGGATTTTGGTGCACAAAGCATCATATCCGCATGGTATGCCCCATTTTGTAGGGCACAATTTGCAAAAGGCCAACAATGATCACACCATTTAAATTCCAATCCTTTTGGTTTCTGACTTTAAAAGGTGCAATAATAATCGCCTTTTTTAGATGGGTCACTAGTAATGAGGGACTCAGTGTTTTGCATGCAGTTCATGTCAGTCTGGTTATTTCCCCAAACAAAGGTGCTCTGTTTGAGATCCCATACAACTGTCCTCATCCAAGCCAAAAGTACACTATTTGATCAATATACCACAGAAGTTAGTGTTCATTTACTAACTTTCTCCCACAAGCTACTTTTTGCAGGCAGCATGGTTTTAGAATAATTATTATGCTTAGGACATTCCTGGTATGTAACAAAAGAAATCAATGTATTTCGAATTTGTATTAAACTATACATGGTCATTTACATGAAATCCAAGAGACATCATCAGAAGTGTTGTTCAGCTTGTCGGAGCCCCAAGCTGCAAACACATTTTTAATAACACCCTATATCCCATGCTATATTGTAGTTATTGTAATAATGTCTTCCCATATCAACATATCACATTTTGGGAAGGTACTGTTACCTAGCCTCAGATTTACATAGCCCCAATATCCATCCCTGAGCTCTCCTATTCTAATTGTTCTTTGTGATGAAGTGTGATGGCGTCCCTCTTAAGCCTGATGTTCCCGTTATTAGAAAAAGGAAACGCGGCGCTCCTTAGACATGCAGATGAAATACTTATGAGTAATCTATGGTAGCCCAATATTCTAATAAGTCACAATTTTAATAAAAAGTCATAGATAACTTTGATTATAGATAAGCTTCTCTGATGACAATGTTCTAACTTCCTCCCTCCATCTTCACTCACCCCCAACCTACTAAAAATTCATACTAGATAATGAAGGGCATGCAGATGTGTCTGATGCCTCCTACCATCCACATCTTCATAAGGAAGTGGAAGCTTGCAATTCTCTTGAAGACATTTTAAATTAGGCTAATATAAGTATGTCTCATGTGACCTACTTATGATTTTCCAGTTCATTGTTATGTGTCTTTACCAACTAGATGCGATGTGCCTAGCGACATACGCCAGTCATATTGGTGAAATACAAGGACAGCAAACACTTACAATATTATTTTTTTGAAATGGTTACAGGAACTATATTTTACTTTGTTCCCCAAAGGAGAAAGATTTTACAGTTTTGGTGGAGGAGATAATAGAGAGTGTACTGGTTCCAATTAAAGGCCTGCATTCCTGAAGTTTACCAAAGAGTGTTGCTCCTAGATATTGACTGTGCTGTACTTGGGTTATGCAGGGTAAGACCACTCGTGCTTACATAAATTTGACTCCAGGATTTAAAAAAAATCTTACTTTTAATCACCATGGGCTGCAAATTATAATTTTATGAAAACGTATTTATGT
Organism: Lissotriton vulgaris; assembly: GCF_964263255.1. NCBI lineage: Eukaryota > Metazoa > Chordata > Amphibia > Caudata > Salamandridae > Lissotriton > Lissotriton vulgaris. Next base: position 1,129,758,812 of record NC_141689.1, on the reverse strand, counting down.
CTTTGAAATTAGGGATTCTTAGACTTCCAGAGTAGGCACCATTATAATAGAATTCTACTGGCATCACATTGTGTAGTACCCCAAATTTAAATTTAAAATTTCACATATGCAATATTTTCTCCTCAAACTTGACAGTGTTTCCTTCAGTCTGAAAACGTTTGTGTAAATGTTTCATTAAAAAAAAATTAGGAAGCTGACATTTCCAAAGCAATCATTCCAAAAGATCTGACCTGGGCATAAACAGAAAAAAAATCAGTGCCAAAGGCAAAACATTCAAAATGGTACTAAGCAACATTGCAAGCCGATTTATTTAAAATTATACATTTGAGACAATAATTTTTGTTTTATATTAGACTGAAAATAAGCGAAGTCCTCATGCAGCTGAAATTGTATTGCTAGGCACAGAAGAGGCTCTTCAAATGTAAATCGAATATTTACTTTCCACTGTGGTCTAGGAGTCACGCCCCTGTCTTCTTTATGCATATGGAACACTGTCCTAATGTTTTTGCTGTACTGTGCATTTTTTAACTAACCAATAGAAACAATGCCAACATCAATTTAATCTCCTGAAGCACTCAAAAAAGTTGGCAAAATAAAAAAAATGTTCTTTTTCTTTTTAACTATGGAATTCAATCAACCCATCATAACAGTCTAATTAAATATATTCTTTCAAAAATGAGGGTTGCCCTGAAAATATCTTAATGGGCTAATACGAGTGAATCCAACCTATGTCACAGCAAAGACTTCACTGCAATTTAAAGTAACAGAATATATATTAAAAAAATAACAAATAACAAAGAAGAAAGCAAACCGAGCAAAAGAGAATCCGATGAGATTCATTTATGTATTATGTTTGTAAGATCTAATTTTCTAAAAATTGTATTGTAATTCTTTTAAATAAAACGATATAAACGTCTTACTTGTTCTGCCTTGCATTTTTGAGCTCCTTTGGTTTTTTTTTTGTTATCCGTAAATCTGCACATTACGTTTTCCGTTTACAAACAAAGGTACACAATGCTATTAACGTTATATGGTATCTATGGCCATATTTTCTGTCTTTAGATAAATGGATACTCGGTTAATGAATATTTACACTGTATTTAGGCTCTTTAAAAAACTCGATATTTTGAGGCATTGGCTGGTGCACGAGCCATAAACAAATGACAATCTTTCTAGCTTTTTCTAAATGCCTGTTGCCTACTTAAGTTCGAGAATGAATAATGAAAAAATACATAATTAAATGCATATGAAATATAATTTAAAAAAACAAACGGTCTGCTCACAAATTTCAAACGATGTTTCTTTAGTCAAATTAATTTTTAGACCTGCTGGTACACGGGGACAGTTTGACACACCTTTGAATCGATTAATCATACTGCAAAACGCCAGTGCATACTTTACATATTTATATGTTTTAGAACTGTGATTAGGTAAATGTGTTCTCATTGCTCAATTATCACTGTATTAAGACATATTGACATTAATTGTTACTGAATTAATACCATGTCTTATTCCGGAAAGAAAAAAAGGAGTAAGGAAGACAAAATTAAATAAAACATGATGGAAGGAAGAAAAGCAGAAGAAATATAAAAAGAATGGAAGAAAAGGGAAGAAAAATGAAAGATGGGCAGAAGACTGAATCGTCCCTGGATGGCACAAGAGACAGTTAGAATGGAAACAGACAGAAATGTACCAAGACTGACTTACAAATTGACAGTCTCTTGTCTAAATGGAGACTATTTAATTTCACAATTACAAAAATATTAGTGACCAAGTTTTGCCATGTTAACAGTTAACTTTGTAGTAAAGAATATGAGAAACGTACAGCTCTACTAATGTTCTTCTAAAATTTCTTCATGAAGGAAGGCATTAGGAATAATAGAACTATACTTTTACAGGCAGCACTGTTTAAAACTGTATAAAATATACATGTAATTCATGGAAAATGAGCATTGTGAACTCATCAACCACTCATTAGGTATGAAGTAATGAGCTTTAAAAAAAGATCAAACTATCTTCATTTTACTTCTCTGATTATATCATTGTAAATCTCCAAATATAATAACCATGCGCATTGAATCTCAGGGACGAGAACAATTCCAATCGTGTTGATCCATACCCTAGTGTTTCTGTATTATTACCATTTGTCTCTCTTTCATACCGTCTACAACGGGTTGCGGTCGGTGGTGGGAGTAGCTGCCGGGCGGGGACGTGGGGAGGGGAAGGGGCAGGGTGGGGGGTAGTAATCTATGGATTACGAAGGATTACAGGTAAGTAAACATATAAATAAATAAAACAAATTTCGTTGCATGCACTGCATCGCATTTGGGAATGCAGTGCGCGTAACAAAGTTCATTTTATTTATTTATATGTTTACTTACCTGTAATCCTCCGAAAACCATAGATTACTACCCCCATCCTGCCCCTCCCTCTCTCCACGTCACCGCCCGGCAGCTACTCCCACCACCGACCGCTACTGTCTACAAAATCTTACATACTGAAAGACAGAGGTGTCCAGTTTAGCTCCATGAAGACCAGATTATTTATAGACAATGTAAATGAGTTTAAATTCAGGGTACATAATTGCATCATACATGGATATCCTGAAACTCCGTAACAAACCCTTCTCTGCTGGCAGTAGCGGCCGGTGGTGGGAGTAGCTGCCGGGCAGTGACGTGGAGAGAGGGAGGGGCAGGATGGGGGTAGTAATCTATGGTTTTCGGAGTGTTACAGGTAAGTAAACATATAAATAAATAAAACGAACTTCGTTATGTGCACTGCATTCCCAAATGTGATGCAATGCATGCAACGAAATTCGTTTAATTTATTTATATGTTTACTTATCTGTAATCCTCCATAATCCATAGATTACTACCCCCCAGCCTGCCCCTCTCCCTCCCCACGTCTCACCGCCCGGCAGCTACTCCAACCACCGACCGCTATTGTCTGCTGGACAGACGCTGGAAAGTGGTGCCTTCAGAGGATCTTAAGGACATTTGCAGATTTACTAAGTGTACTTTTAACCCCTTCGATGCTGATGACGAGCTCAGCTCGTCATCAGCCACGGGGGGCGTGTGCGGATGACGAGCTGAGCTCGTCATCTAACTCGGCTTTTTGAAAAAAGCAGCGTAGCGCAAAAATATGTGCCGCAGCGATGAGGTTAATGTAACCCAAGGAATCTTGCTGAGCTGCCCTACGTCAAAACAAAAGGGCAGGAATGTGCGCTATCTATGGTATTACAAGTTGATAAGCACCAAAGTGCACTTTGTTTTTATCAAAAGTTTATGCACAACTTCACCCATATGCAATGCAAACCACATTAATGACATCCCAGTATTATTACTAACACTGGGAGTATGAATGTAGGGTATAATATGTGTTCATTTATTAATGAGCTAACAGTAGCCAAATATACATTGCTATGTAAATATATGCAACCGGGCATCAGACAATTGATTACACCATGGGTACATAATATGTATGGCCAGTATCCATGCCAGATTGTTCTGGAGTTCCATCTAACATGAATTTACTCATAATGAATATAAATCGGACATATTTACATTATTATAAAAACATTGAATGACTTTAGACCCCCTGGGCCCAGGTAAGCATTTCCCACATTTGTACTTTACTATTTTAAAAATACAAACCAGACTACTGGCTGAAAATATCAATATACCTAGTATACCTAGTATATACACCGGTTTTTGTAAGATAAATTCATAGTTATGTATTTTTGAAGACCATACAAAGAAAGTGTCATGTAGCAAGCTCCCTTATTTGATAGATATTGACATTTTATTTGTGTCTTCCTTTTGATTAATTTTAAGTCCAAATGCTTACCCTGCAGTAGCTGCCCTTGCAATTGCAAAGACTGGGCATGTTGTAATTATGCAGGAAATCAATGGTGCCCAATGTAAATCCAGGAGAGGAGAATGTTGGCGTTGTATTCCATGTAACTTAATAGTATGCACAATTATTAAACAAGGATTTCCTGAAAATCAAGCCTAGATTTAACCCGCCAGTACCTACTCTGGACACCCCTGTTGTAGGATATCAATCTGCTCTTTAAAATGCTTGCACCCCTAGATAAAGAAAAAAATGAGAAAGGACAATAGCACAGTCAAAGGCAAGCTAGTCTTTTGCCAGGCTACCTCTCTCACACCAGCAAGTGCAAGGTACCAGTGTATGTGGGGCCTGGCACATTATCTGGCTAGGATTTAATTGACTGGAAAGCATCTGCCTTATGCATAATTCAGGAAAATAAATATTGTTATGTTACATGTTTTTTTGGCTAACATAATAGTTGTCATTTATATGGCCTATTGGGGACGAATGTCCAGTTCAAAAGTCAAACCTAGCACTGTCATGTCATGTCATGTCATGTCAAATATTCTTGTAGAGCGCACTTATCACCAGAAGGTCTCAAGGCGAAGGCGAAGACTTTGTCTTTAAAAGGTTGCAAACGTTCTGCTCCATGTCACTAATTCGATTCTTGCATCAAATGTTATTTCACTCTGTTTAGAAATCTACAACTCTTGCTTAATTCGCACTAAGTCTAAAATCGTCTCTTTTTTTAAAAAAACACGAAACCTCTCTATGGCTTATGTAAATGGTATGGAATTCCTTCAACCTTTTTAAACTTCGCCCTCGACATTTACACTTTCGCTTTGCACATACGTTTCCAGAGCTAGAATGAACGTTTTTACTGTAGGCAGGTAAGGTTGTAGCGAGGAATCGGTTCCTCCTTCCATTGCTAGGGCTATGACAACAGGGATGCGTTGTCTTTGTCCCTCTTCACGCAATCCTAACTTCATAGCAAATAATTTGCAGGGAGGGTATTAGAACAGTTGTGAATTGCTAGAGCACACTTTAGTGCAAGAGTGCAAGGCATCCAGTAGTTTTCAGATATATGTACGCCTGATCAATTAAATCTGTATTATTATTATGGTGTTACTGCAGTGACACCAAAGAGGCATCATTTTCTTCCAAAACTTGTCCTTTTATAAATTTTTATTTTTTTAAACTTTTTATCACTTTTGACCTAACTTTACCCCTAATTCGAAATCCATCAATAAATCGCAAATCGTAGGACCGGTTTCATAGTTATGTAGGAACGAATATACATGAACAAAAGAAACGGGAATGAAACCACGGAAGCCCCAAGGAACAGTTCCAGCTGTGTCTACGGGTCAGCCACAGACTTCTGTTTTTTTTAGCAAGTGAAGATAAAAATATAAAATTCATTATGGAGCTAATCCTTTCAAAGAGCCTTTTGCAGCCTCGGGCAAAACACCCTTTGCTCTAAAAATTAACTACTAATAAAAAAACTATTTTATGAGGATTAGAGAATAAATAGAATTAAGGGTGAAGAAAGTACAAAAACATCATATGTACATGTCAGTCTCCAATCTTCTTTCTTTGATGAAAAATTCAAAATGTCTACAACATCAAAAACAACAATGGAAAGATTAATAAAAATTCTAAATCCACCACTGAGGTGCATGTGCCCTCCCCCCTGTGAGAAGCCTGGTGAGGCGCTGTTGAGAGTTCCTCAATATGTTTTCAATATGGCAAATCTCTTTTTATGACAAGAACATGTTCTGCTCTGCGTGAACCGATTTGCGTGTCTAGTTATCAGATCAGCCCAGTTGATGGAAGCGATGCAGTTACATGCTGTATGTAGTCAAACAGTGCTTCAAAGTTATTAATATTTTTTTTTGAACATTCATGATTGCTAGCTATTTGGAAAATTGAATGCATTGTCAAGAATAGCCACAAGCACTTTTATAGCATGTTTTGAGAAAAACAGCTATGTTCTGACTGCCTGCTCCCTTTGTCCCTCTTACGCCCACTCTGTCCCGCTTCTAGTCTTTTTGTTCCTTCTTTATCTTGTTTCGAGGTTCTCCAGTTGCTGCACTGTTCTCCCCATGGATTTCTTCCTGTGCCTTTGTTATGAGACCTGATCCTCTGACAGCTCAAACATTGCTTGCTCTGTATACATTCTTACTGACCTCTTAAATGGCTAACAGCATATGAAGGATCTCTCATTTCCCTCCCCTAATGCACACAAGTTTGTATCTTATTTACTGCGGCTTCCCTTGCAGATTAGGAACTTAGAGCTCGGACTAAATGTCTTTGACTCCAGTCAGTAATTGCACACTGGGATAAGAGGATACAAGGAAAATCCTGATCCGGCACTTATCCGCGGTGGCTCCTTGGGGAGATGGAAATTCTTGTATTTACTTTATTTATTTTTGTTTCATCCAATAGAGAAAATCATCCACTTATAGGTGATATTTCCTGGAGAGCAACAAAATCTTTGAAAAAGTGAATTTAGGGGCAACCATGGTTTGCGTTTTAAGGTATTGTGTACAAATGTGAGTCCACTGGTAATGAACTGTTATATCCATTTTATTGGCATTGTATATCTTAGTATTTAGTATCATGTCATAGAAAATGATCTTTAAATGCACATGCTTTTGGAATGTCTAGCTAAAAGGATAGCCTCCGGGTGTCAGATGAACAATTTTCTTTGAGATTGGGTCATAAAAATATTTCTATGGATAAGTGTGTTTTACTCCAGACTTAGGGCCTACTTACGAGTTTGGTGGATAGGATACTCCATCATAAACGTGAGAGATATCCCATCAGCTGTATTACAAGTTCCATAGGAAATAAAGGAATTGTAATTTGGCGCACGCAACATCCGTCACATTTCTGACAGAGTATCCCATCTGTCAAACTCATAATCAGGCCCCACGATAGGAGTAAGACATGCTCACTCACGCAAAACTTTGTGAATTAGATTTGTGAATAAACATGAATGTTATGAGTAAGCCAGTCAACTACCCTTAGGAACTGGTTTGTGAATCAGAAAATCTAAAATAGGATTAAACATAACTACTCCACAGAATATCGTATCTGTAGGCATTCCACCTGGGATTGCACTCATTAAAGGGTCAAATAATATCACTACAAAAGTCTACATTTTTCCTTTGTAAAAAAAAGCATGTCATTTTGGCTATGCTGCTTGAAGTTAATATTTTTTAAAGGGTTGGTTACCATGAGAAATTATGGGCCATATGCATCAACCTATTTAGGAAGTGCAAACGGTGCGAATCGGTAAATTCGGCCGTTTGCGATTCCTAAATAAGTTTTTGGGATGCATCATACATTTTTGTGAAATTCGCTATTTTTAGCGATTTCCAAAAATGCGATTGCTTTTAAGGAATCGCAAATTTGCGATTCCTTAAAAGCAATGCATGATTGTTTTTGAAATTGCGAATTAGCAATTAGGGGGCGCAAATTACCACGAGGTTGAACCTTGTGGTAATTTGCGAAAAGTTATGAAAAGGCTCAAAAATGCAATTTTTAAACTTTCATGTTACAAACACACATGTCCTTAGGACATGTGTGTGTGAAACATGCACTTTAAAATACATTTCAGGGGTGCAGGGGGGGTCCTTTAAACCCCCCTCTGCACCCTTGGAATGCATTAACAAATTGCAAATCGCATTTTCAAATTTGCAATTTGTAAATGCCTTCCCATTGACTCCTATGGGCCTTTTGGCCCATAGGAATCAATGGGATTTGCGAAATCGCAATTAGGAATTCGCATAATATTTGTGATTCGATAGAAATTGCGATTTTTACCGAATCACAAATATTATGCGAATAAAATCATGCATCCCATTTTGCAATTCCTTATTTGCGATTCCCTAAAAATCGCAAAGAAGGAATCACAAAACCTTACACTGATGCATGTGGCCCAATGTTTCTTTACTTCTTCACAAACAACTGCTTACACATTTTTAATTTTGCCAACCAGGTTAAAAACGGATTTTGGGAGGATTATAGCAGTCTTTGAGATGCCTGAGGACTTTCAGTGTGTGCAGGTATGTCATAGTACAGCAGCACACATCAAAATGAAAGGCTGGATTGCAGGTTCTAGTCATAGCCATTTTATAGTAAAGCATTTAGGAGAGGTTCAAACGAGTACAGAAGATACTGAAGGGGTCCCTAGAAATTGTCTGTCTCGTTCGAGAAGTAGCATCACCACAAAGTGTCAAAGGAATAATGAGGTGGCACAATTGTGTGTTTGGGCCTGCAAGCAATACTATGGGGGGAGGGCCTCAGCAGGAAGCAAACACTTTGTATGAAATGATGATACAGATAGAAAAAATACGTTGTCCAATTACTTCTGACAATGACCCCAAAACAGGATGAGAAGACACTAAGAAGAAACTAGAATGTGTTGTAGCATCCAATGCTGACAGCATGACTTATGAAATGAAGCACTGCAACTTAATAACTGGCAGGAAATACATTCTGGAGGAGACGCAGATCTATATTCTACAGCTGATCATGCCATTACACCACATCAAGAAACTGCAATGAGAAATGTAAAAGCAATATGTACCTTTTGGATCATTGTTTAACACAAGTGGCATTTCAGGTAGATTTTTTAATTGAGTAGAGCGTTTGAGCATGAAACTATAAATCTGAATGTGAGAGGCAATGTTTTGAATGTGAGTGGCAGTTCCTTTACTGTGAGCAGTCAACAAACATATCAGGTAGATTTTTTGCATAAAGGGAATTTCCTGGGAATTTTTTAGCACAAAACTACAAATCTGAACATGAGCTGCAGTGTTTTGGACACAAGTGAATGATAATCATCTCAAAATTAAATTTTTGAGTTGAATTCTTATTCAAAAAGACCGTTCGGAAATTTTTTGATTGCAAGATACATTTTGCATCTTTATGTGTTTTTTTTTTTTTTGCGGAGTTTTATGTAGAGCGAACTTGACCCGACCAGAACTGAACGGGTATTGAACGGGTATCAGAACGCCAGTTACGTTACATGAGGACACACATTCATTTTTGTTAGGCACAGGGAGATTAAGTGATTTGCCCAAAATCAAAGGATGTTCAGCGTTGTTACCGAGACTCGAACCCAGATCCCCAGGTCCGAGGTCGAGTGCCCAAGCAATGTATTTGATTTTCGCACACCGTTAGTAATAGGGAAAGATTGACCTGTATTTGTGGAGAAATGGGAGATTGAGAAAGGAAACACAATATGATAAGGTAAAAGCATCGGAGTGAATGTGGGGGGGTGTCATCTCTTTCCTTAAATGGACATGTAAGAAAGGAACAGCAGCTTAACAGAACCCAGATGCAAGAGGAAGCACAGAAGAATATTTTTCGCAAAACAAAACAACTTACACAATCTAAAAACTTCTAGGTGCAGTTTGATGGCTTACAGGTTGAAGGATTTACCATATTTAATACACAAATGTGTAAAGCTAGTGAGTTTTATCCTCGAACTCTCAGTAGCACATAATTTGGGAACATCCTTAGACCTGAAATGTCAGGCTCTGCATTGGCACAACATGTGTTAGGGGCGTGGATGCACCCCTGAACCACTCGCACAGCTCGACTGCGCCGTTTCGGCCTCAATCCTTTTTATTTTTAAGTCATCAACATTTTCTTTGTGTACTTTTCTTCATGTCATTTTTTCTCCGAATTCATCTAAAGAACTCATCCACACGTGGAATTATGCACTATTTTCCAGGTTTCTGATATTTATGCTGTGTCTATCCCGACCTTTCTGCATAAATACGATTGAAGCAGAGTTCGTCAAAAAGCAGCGTTTATTTCTTTTAAAAAAACCAATGCATTTCGGGCTGCAAGCGCCCTTCTTCGGGGGTCACTTCCACTGCACGTTGCAATCCGCCCTGTACATTCTCCTTATCAGCAAGTTTTTTTGAGGCTCTACATTGGGGCATGAGGCCTAGAAAAAATTTGGGAAACTTTCTCCAATTATTTGCCAGGTAGAAAGACGCTAGAGAAGAAAACAGAGGGAGACAGGCTGCACAAAAGATGGTCAGGTTGGGTCAGCAAACACTAGCAGGGACTTTTCATCCTTACGCTGTGGGACCAGGTGCCGCATACTTATGTGCATTTGTTACCGTTTGTGACCTCTCGATACCCTTATCTCATTCCCCTTCAAATGCTCCCTCCTAGTTCCATACCTTTAGTATTGTGCTTCTGCCTCTGTTCAGTCTCCAGTGACACTTTGGATGCCCATTGATGAGTGCTCCAGGAACTTTTCCTGGTGTAAAGTGTCATAAGGGCTTCATGGGCGATGTGAAAGAGAATTTTATCCCATCTGCCTTGGGACCCCCAACTGTGTTTTTCTATGACCTGCAGCCTGTAGATATTCTCAGAACTGTATTCGTTTCCCAAAGATAGCTGTATGCCTTATTTTGCTCATCTGCATTTCACGAGTAGTATTCAGCTATTTGTTGTGATTAAAGTTCTTTTTTATATCTTGGTTACCAGACCTATTGTTTTTAGTATACATATAATGGGTTTTTGGAAGCCCTTTACTCTTGATTGCATGTTGGCCTATAGTTCATGATTCAATTACTTTGTTGTCTATTTCAGTTGTCTCCTCTTGATATAATAGTATTCCTTCCTATTCTTGCATTTGTTCTAGTCAGGAGCATTTCAGTTGCACTGTGTTTGTCACAGGGGTGACCAGACACAGCATTGTAAACCCTGACTAATGGAGGAGCAGTGATGGCGCACGTGTGAGGAGCAGCGATCCAGCTGCCACGCTGCAAGTGGCATGCCGGGAGGAGTTGGAAGTTCGGCGATCCACTAACTGCCCTAGACTGACCGCTGCCGCTGATGTCCGCGGCGGCAGTGTTTGGAAGCAAAGTGAGAGCAGGGCGGAGTAGAGCAAAACTCCGCTTTTCGGGCAGTCTTATTTTACAAACCGCGTTTACCAGGAGCTGCGCGGCATTGTGTGGGACCTTTCAGGCGGGTTTCCGCCTCTTAAAGAATCAACCTAGAAAACCCAGGAAGCACACCGGGATTGAAACGCGGGCAGCGTGGAGGAGGCGGAGACAAGAGCAGGAGAACATGACTACATGGGGGCAGAAAAGCCTCAAGATAAGGCTTGTCTCGGCGCAGGGGGACAGAAAAAAAACGGAACCACCACCCAAAGGTAAAAGGGACTTGGGGGCCATTAAGAAGAACGCTGGTAAAGCTGGTCTAATGTAGGCGGCGGGCACGGGTAGCACTGGAGGCTCCCCCTCTATAAGTAAGCACTTTACTGTTCTTAAGGTCACTTCTACAGCTATGGGATCTGGTACAGCAATGTCCCCAAAAGAGGGTTATAAAATTGCTAACAGCGATGATCAAGGCGATTCAGGCCAGCTCCCTCGAGTCGCTCCAGGGTCGACCGGCCCTGCAGATGTCGGGCCCCCCTCACGCCCAGTCCCCTCACCTGATCCCCGGAGACTGCTACTATGTGTAGGGAGACAGATGGGGCAAGAGATACACCAGACTTTTACTGTCAGGGAAGCCAGTGAAGACCACAGAGAGGGGCTTAAAACACCAGCTAACTCTGGTCCCTCAGCTCCCCAGATGCCCAATCCCACTGGCGAGAACTTCTACTCAGCATCAGATGGATCTTTAACTGACACTGGTAATGAGGACTCTTCCTCAAGTGAAGACGTACTGCTCGATCAGGGCAATAGTGAGTAAAAGTCTGACTCAAACTTAGCCACCAATACTGTATTACGGAAAAGTCAATCACAGAAAAAATGTAATCAGTTGAAATGGGATTATTCCAATACCCCTATCCTACTCTCCCCTGGAAATGCGCCTAGCACACAACAACTAGTGGCCCCGGGGACTGATGCGGAAAGCTCGGAGGTGCTGTCTCTGTCATCAATTATGAACTCTATTAAACTGTTCCAAGAGGAGGCCCGGTCGGACAGCCTGTCCGCTAAGGCAGCCACCAAGAAACTGCAAGGCAGTATCAGGAAATTAAATAAGGTCTGCACGGACATTGGAGATTGGGTGGCCATGGTGGAAGCCCGAACCAAGACACTAGAGCTGGAAGCCGCCAAGGCTAAAGAGCAGGGGGGTGCACACGAGGCCTGCTTAGTAGACTTGATGACTAAACTCGAAGAGCAGGAAAATAGGCAACGGCGGAATAATCTTCGATTGCTGGGGATTCCTGAGGGAATTGAAGGAGAGGACCCCAGAGGGTTCATAGTTAAATTGCTACAAGCAGCATTTCCCACACAAACCAACTGGAACTGGGACCAAGAAATACAAAGGGCCCACCGTTTTCCCTTCAATATCAAATTGAGACAGGGAGATAACAGCACTAACGAGAAGCCCAGGGTGTTCCTGGTCTTTTTTGGAAATTTTCTCTAAAAACAGCTGGTCTACGACAAGGCCAGACCAAATTTCCAGAAAGAAGTGAACGGAGTTAAATTCTTTGCAAAAACAGACTTTTGCCACGCTACTGTAGATCATAGATGGAGACTACGCCAGCTAATATCTCCCTTTCAACAACAAGGGGCACAAGTCTATTTAATCTACCCGGCCAGATTGAAAGTCCTTTTTGATGGCTCAACGCAAGTTTTTCTCTCAGAGATTAAAGCCTGGGGATTCCTAAAAGAAATTACCGGGCGGAAGAGACTGAATTAACCAATGAATAATGTGACACAAAAACTGAGCTAAAATGAACATGAAGACATCCCTCCTGAGAACTGCAATTTCTAGTGGTGGTCCAAAAAAGAAAAAAAGAAAAAACTGTGGCTTGGTAGCTGGAACTCACACATGCTAACCATCACACAGGGTCATCTTGACTGCTCAATTAGGGGGGAGGGGGCAGGGGGGGAGGGGACACCAAAGGTTTGCAGTGGGGTGGGAACAAAGGCTTTGAGTAGATTTTTATTTAAAATTCAGGGGACGTTTTATCGGGGTGAGCTGGTGTGAGAAAGAAGCATGGAAGAAAGAAACAAGCCAAAAGAGACTATAAACTCGTAAATGAGCGTGTAAAAAAAATTAGAATAGATTCTGTAAATATCTGTGGCCTTAATGATCCAGTAATGAGACAGAAAGTAGCACAGGGTTTGCGCACATTGGGATCTGATTTGATCTATCTCCAGGAGACACACGTTGAAGGGGCTCAAAAACACCTGTTAAACACATTGGGATATAAGGTTGTAGGGGCGACAACGCAAGGGGCAAGGGTGAAAGGAGTAGGGATTCTAGCTAACCAAAAGCTGTCCTTAAAGGTAAATGGAGTTAAGTCAGACGGTCTTGGGAGAAGGGTAATTGTGGGCTGCTCACTTTCTCCAAATTTTACGATCTGCTCTGTATACGGGAGTAACTTAGATGATCCAGGCATAATCAACGGGGTAAATGAAGAGCTGGTGCACTGGCAACTTCCCATAATACTATGTGGGGACATGAATTTAAACTTACTTAGCAACTGGCAATGCAAAACAAATTGGAAATATAGAGGTAGACAGCCAAAGGTGTTTCAAGCCATGCTAAACTTAATTAATATACATGGATTGGTGGATGTTTGGGCAGAACAGAGACCAGAACAAGATGGCTTTACCTTCTTTTCAGCTCCCCATTTGTCACTAGCAAGATTAGATAATTTTTTATTTTCCTCCTCCTTGGTTAGATCATGCCAAATTGATATTTCACCCAGGTTTATGTCAGACCACAACCCGCTTATTTTAAGTGTAGAGGGTCTAGGGTTTGAAGGGTTGAGGTCAAACTGGAGCTTTGAAAAGGCGCTTCTGTTTGACTATAAATATAAGGAATATATGCAGGGTTGGATTCTGGAGTTTTTGAGTATAAATATGGGATCTGCCCCCATCATGATGGTGTGGGACACCTTTAAAGCTGGGGTTAGGGGGAGACTCTCAACTTTTCAATTAGGAGGAACAAAATAGAGAAAGAGCAGGTGAAAAGGTTACAAGATAAGTTGACAGTCGAAGAAAGGAAAACTAACATCAGCAGTCAAGACAGGAGTTGGAGTAGAAGCAGCACAACACACTGTAGCCGCAGCAAAAGCCGAGATCGGATCTATTTTTGCGGAAAGAACAGCAGCTAGATGGGCCTCTGCCCGAGGGACACTGTATGAGTGTGGGGAATTCATAGGACATCAATTGGCATTATCAATTAGGCAACAGTCAACCGCCAACGCAATAACTTCTATTTGCACAATTACGGAGGGGGTTACAAATGATCCTGAAAAGATTCATAAGGCCTTTAGGGGGTTTTACAGGAGCTGTATACAGAAGAGGACATTAGACCCTCTGAGATCAGGGAAAATTGAAATCGCGGAATACTAAGAGGCCATACCTACGGCTAAACTCAATTTAGAGGACCAAGAACAAATGGAACACCCTCCTATATGGGAAGAGAAAGCTATCCGCCTGGCGAGCCTACCAGACGGCAAGGCAACAGGCATGGATAGTATCCCTGTTGAATTCTATAAGTACATTCTACCGCAAATTAAGGAAATTCTTACTCTAGTGATTGTGTCAATTTTTAATGGTACCACTACACCCCATCTTGGTCCCTAGCTAAAATTGTAATCTTTCCCAAAAAAGATAAGTCTCCTCTTGAAATGGCCTCCTACAGACCAATAACCTTGATAAAGACAGACTCCAAAATATTTTCAAAAATTTTAGCACCTCGCATTTCCAATAACATAGAGGGTGTAGTATCTAGATGGCAACATGGGTTTATCCCTAAAAAGGGAACCACAGAGCATGTTTGTAGGACAATCACATTGTTAGATGCCGCAAGGATATCAGGAGACCCGATCGCATTAATTCTACTTGATGCTGAAAAAGCTTTCGATCGGGTCTATTGGCAGTTCCTCTGGGATGTTTTGAGGAGGACTGATGTTGGACCTAAGATGTTACAGGCTATTAAAGCTCTATATAAAAACCCATAGCCAGAATTATGATTAACGGGCAGTTAACAGAACTGATTGAGATTTCATGTGGGACTAGGCAGGGGTGCCCCTGCTCTCCACTACTTTTTGCCCTTTTTATCAATCCATTTGTTAGTTTTATTTATTTATTTATGGGTTTTATAGAGCGCGAACTTGACCCGTTAGGGTATCAGAGCGCTTTACAGAGACGTATCGTTGTACAATAGGCATGGGATCACAGGAGCATAACATAAATTAGGGAGGGTGGGGGGTACTGAGTACAAGAGGGATGGAAGGTATACAATACAATAGTATTACAGTTTCTTGGTTGGCCGAAGGTCGATGGAAGAAGGCAATGGTCTCTGAGGTGGTTGTGGAACTGGGTTCAGCCAAGGAATTTTCCCATAAGGAAGGATTTGTCCTCCTTTTTGAAGCGTGCAAGAGAGGGGTTTCTTCTGATGGCGGGTGGGAAGGAGTTCCATATACTTGGTGCAGCCCCAGCAAACGACCGGTTATAGGTTTTTCTTCCGAAAGCGTGCCGGCTTGAGTAGGAGGTCACTGGCAGACAGTGAGTTTCTGATTCCTCCGGATACCACAAGTTTCTGTGCAAGATATGCTGGGGAATTTGAGTGAAGGGCCTTGTGTGTGATGCATGCTAGCTTAAGTTCTATTCTGGCCTCGAGAGGAAGCCAGTTCAGTGCTTTCAGATGAGGGGAAATGTGATCAAATTTCTTGGAGCCGGTGAGTAGTCTGGCGGCAGCATTGAGGCAGGCTTTTAAAGAACTAGGGAGATCTTGGATAGACCAGAGAGGGTGGAGCAGCCAGATTCCAGTCTAGAAATGACTAGTGATTGCACTACAAGTTTTAGGTCGGGAGAGTCTAGGAAGGGTTTCAATTTCCATAGGTTACGTCAGGTGGAATCTGGCCGATTTGGCCATTGCGTTGATGTGGTCTATCATGTTCAGGTTGGAATCCAAGGTTATTCCCAGCGATTTGGCCGAATCCACGATTGTTGGTGGGAAATTTAAGGCTGTGATGGCTTTAATACATGTCTGGATCTCCGAGACGGATTTGGGCGGGGAAATTAGGAGAAATTCTGTTTTCTTTGCGTTTAGCTTGAGTTGGTTGGAAGAGAGCCATTGCACGGTCCGCTACACTGTCGTCGGCGTACATATGATAGGATATATTTGCGGTGCGAAGGACTTTGGCAAGGGGTTCCAGATAAAGGTTGAAGAGAGTAGGGGACAGCGTTGATCCTTGGGGGACACCGACCGTGACCGAGGAGGGAGCAAACAGGTTACCGTTGATTAGAAATCTCTGAGACCGGTTTTGGAGGAAGGATTTAAACCATTCGAGGACCGGGCCGTCTAGTCCCATCCTAAGTTTGAGGCGTTCAAGTAGCTTCCCGTGGTTGACCGTGTTGAAGGCCGAGGATAGATCTAGAAGGATTAGGAGACATGTTTTGCCTTGGTCAAGGGCTTGGAGGGCATCATCAACGATGTGGAGCATGGTGGTTTCAGTGCTGGACCGGGACGGAAACCGGATTGGCAGTCATCGAGTAGGTGGAAGTTATTGATGTGATGGCTCAGCTGCAGTTGCACACATTTCTCTAGTACTTTGGCTAATAGAGGGATGTTGGAAATAGGTCTGAAATTGTCTGGGGAGGCTGGGTCCAGCGATGGCTTTTTCAAAATGGGGAGGACTTGGCCCGCTTTGAGGGAGTCAGGGATTGAGCCCTGTCGAAGAGAGGCATTCATTATTGCAGTCCAGCTCGGAATAATGGCTTGGGCGGCGGCCGCAAGACAGTTGGAGGGGAGCGGGTCATTGAAGTGGTTGTTGGGGTTTAAGGTGGAGAGGATTTTGGTGATGGAGTCTTCATCGTAGAGAGTGAATTTGGTCCAGTGTGCTTGATTCTCAGGTGAGGTCTGTTGGGGTGGCATGGGTGGAAGAGGCAGGTCAGGGGGCGGTAGAGAGTGTGAGGCGGAGCTCAGTTCGTTGCCGAGTGTTTTGATTTTATTCGCAAAAAACAAGGAGAAATCATTGGAGGAAATTAGAGACTTGGGGTTTTCTTTCGAAGTTTTGGATAGTTTGTTAGATTGGTGTTTGATCAGATCAAAGAGTTTGAGGGGTCTGTTCTGGGCGTTCCCCAGTTCCGATCTGAAGAATTCTTTTTTGAGTTGAGGATGTTCCTGTTGTAGGTATTTCTGGCTTGGCGGAGAAGTTTTAGATGAGCGGCAGAGGGGTGCTGTCTCTAGATTCTTTCGGATTGTCGGAGAGATCGCCTCTCATTGTTGAGGGATCCTGTAAACCATGGGTTTCTATCTTTGACTTGAGTTCTTTTTAGTTTTAGCGGGGCTAGGTCATCAAGAATGGTCGACATAGTTGCAGAGTAGTGATCGTTAAGGTCACTGACCGATGTGATATGCGGGGCAGGAGGGAGGTCAGATTTGCAGCGAACATCAAGTTCCTTGTGGCCCAGGTTCTTGGTGTCTCTGACCCAGCGTTTGGAAAGCACAGGTTGGGGTGCCCTTGCCTTGAAGGTGCCAGGAAGTAGGAAGATGATGGTGTGGTGGTCAGACCAATCACAAGGGTCTATAGAGGTACGCTTAATGGCTGCTTCCTTGGAGATGATCCAGTCTAGTGTGGCCCCTTTCGAGTGTGTTGGGAGTGAGCAAGCTTGGGTCTGGGCTTGATCCGTCAGGAGGTCTTTAATGGCATTGACATGAGGATCATTAGGATCGTTCCAATGCAGGTTGAAATCGCCAAGGAAAATGTCTTTGGCGTTGGAGGAGCTCTTTGCTGTGAGAATTTCCATGAGGTAGTCAGTGAAGGAATCGTTCATGCTTGGGGGGTGGTAAAATATGTGCAGGTTGCACAATAGGGAGGCGTTACTGCAGATTGAGAGGACGAGGTATTCGCAGGAGTCGGTGGCAGTGGCGGCTGGTGACATTTGAACGTGGCGGGGCGTAAACATTTTGCCATAATACACCTTCAGCGAGCAAGCTTAGAGACCGAGACCGAACAACGTATGGGGGGTCCAGGGGTTCCCCCTGGAGAATTTTTTTTAAAAAGAGTGGAGAAATGCCCCCAGCCAGGAGTAGCTGTAAACGCAACTGTTAAACTGATAGATATTAAAGTATAGAAAAACGCATGTCTTCCAAATGTACAACCTCTCTCCACGTGCATGCAGGACCTTTCCACTCTGCTGCTGACGTTCTCAAGCTTAACAAGAGTTGGGCTAGCAGTATGTGTGAGTGTACAGCTGCATTTCTGCTGCAGACGTATTTCTGCTTCTTATCGTAGTACATCTGTTACTCAAATAATGTTGCTGTCCATACATGGAATGAATACAACTACCAGCACTTCAGCACAAGTCATATGGTAGAGCTAACAATGTAAATTAACAACACTTTTTTCATCTAGCACCTTTGCAGAGCTTAACACTGTTACACAGCAACCTGTCCCCACAGTTCAACACATCTCAACATCAGTGCAGCACAGCAACGGGTCACTTTCACAAACCCAGCACATCTACAGTGCATACACGGTGCCCTGCTCGGTTTAAATTGCGTCTTGCCCCCACACATGCACACAGCACCGTACATGACACAGAGAAACCTGGAGCACAGGCAGTAACCAGGAGATAGCTATGCATCCTTTGTGCACACACAAACATTCTCCCTGCTCGGAATGACCCACTCGTTAATGGATAAAAGCTTTCACAAAACAAGCAGTCAGTGACCCCTCCCTCAACAGGACCATTGAAGAAAAACTGAATGAACACTGGATAGACCAGGCTTCAACCAAACGTGAAAATGCAGGCACTTTTAAAGGGCGCTTATACCAGAGCACTGCACAGTGTACTGACCCCTTAAACCAAAGCAAAATGTATTAATTTATTTAGAGGTTTGTAAAGTGTTCAGCATATTACTTTGCCGCCATTTTAGAAAAGTAATAGATGAACATTTCATACAACCCGGCCTGTAAAGAAAAATATAATACACAAGCCTTTACTGAACAGTCCCCAATAAAGGAAAGCGCAGTGAACATCACTTGCACAGAAAGCTCTTTGTTAAAAACATTTTTTAAAAGGAGCAGGTAGTCAAATTTCTTCTTATACAAGCGCTTTTTAGAGAACGTTATAATCACTAACATTTGCTGAACTGGCCTTTTTTTACAAACGAGACCTCTCGTATCCACGTTGCCATGACTCTTCAAGCAGACACAAAACGTCATATAATAGATCTCATATCTAAATTACAGAACCATTTTCATATTAAAAGTGGACGGGTGCACTGAACTCCGAAATAGGCCATGCCCCGGCCCCGACGTGACAACAAGACCCTGAACAGGCCTTTACTAGAAATAAAAAAAAAACGCCTGTGCTTTACCTCGGCTGGCGAGCTCAACTGACAGAGTTAGTTCAGAATCAGACATCAGCAGGCAGGCAGTCCAGCCTACTCTCTGGCAGCAACAAATACCAATGATGTAAGCGCCAGCAAGTAGTGAGTAATCCTGACGCAGTAAAAAATCCATTCCGACTGCCAGAGGCCAGTGCAGACTCATGCGCGGGAAGCCGTCTGAGGTGGTCGAGTCTGCGCAGACTCGATTACTGCTTCCCACCTGCCACACCCTTTCCCAACACGTCACAGGGAGGTGGAGGGGTCCCACCCCCACCCTGTAAGGAGTTGGGAAAGGGTGTGGTGACAAGCTCTCCACTCTCTGATTGACGTGGCGGGTTAGCGATCCCGGGCTTGTTTTCAAAACGCCCGGGGCTAACGTAACCTCCACGCCATCAGGGGGTGGAGACTGCGCTCACAGCTAGTTGTTTGCCGAGCTGATGACATCACAGCCTTCAGGGCTGTGAGGTTCTCAGCCGGCAAAAACACGAAGGCTAGGCTTCCTGAGTTCTCTGCAGCCCCGAGTTCGAGACTGGAATTAATGCCATTAAGTTATTGGAATTTTCGGCAGCTGATAGATGGGCATTTTTTGTAAATTACTATGAACTACATATGCAACAATGTAACGGGGCGGAGCCCCGACGCCCTAATAGAAAAACCGCCACTGGTCGGTGGTAACCGCCAGAAGCTCCGTGACACGAAGGTTAGAACGGTAGATGTAGGCGATGCCACCCCCTTTCTTGCTCTGTCTGTCTAGTCTAGCAATGTTATAGTTGGGGGGGACTAGGAGGTCTAGGCAAGGGGATGAGGACTTATTAAGCAATGATTCTGTTAGAACTGCTACGTCGAGGTAGTTGTTCTGGATGAGAGCAGCAACGTCTGTAACATGCTTTACTGCTGATCGGCAGTTGATTAAGAGAGCATTCAGGGAGGTGTCGGAGGGGGTGTCGGGAGTCAGGGTAGTCAGGTGTACAGGCGCTAAATTGCTTCTGATCACACTTCTGTTACTGAAGGGAGCTGGTCTGCAGGGGTTGATGGCGACCGTGTGGATGGGATGTGCTGCCCCCACGTCTGCTAGACAAGGGGTGGCCGGGGCTGTTTTGTGGTCCTGGAGAATGGTGGGGATTTCCTTTTCAGTGAGGTCTGACGGGTTTGATGTGGTGAGGGAAGGGTTGTAGGAGAGGACAAGAGCTAGGGTTTCCTCCTCCGATAGCTGGCAAGGTTGCTTTCGCGGGCGAAGGTGCCTCAAGGAAAGCGGTAGTGGGTGTTTGGGGAGCTCAGAGATAGGCGGGGAAGTGGGATTCAGTCAGGGCTTAAGGCTGCCGAAGGAGAGTTCGGCGAGGTGCAGGAGGTTGGTTAGATCCTGGATGGAGTAGTGGATACTCTGAATTAATGTGGTGGCTTTGTAGTGCAGAGTATCGGTGTCCATAAAGGTGGGGGCGGTAGAGGTGCTGGGAAAGTTAGGATGGGCTGTGTTAGGGAACATAGGAGGCGTGGTTTGTGGGCTAGCAGGGCTGTAATTAGCTGCAGTGTATGTAGTTGGAGGCGTACCGGATTCAGAGTCCAAGTGGGGTGCTTGGCGGGAGGGGACCGAGGGTCTAGTTTCGGTTGCATTCGCAATGCCGGCACGTGAACTGAGAGGGTTGGGATGAGCTGTGTTAGAAGCAGTGGAGACCCTGTGTGGAGCTAGAGGGGAGGAGACCAATGGTCTGGGGGCAGTAGTGTTAGCAAGGTCAGTGACCGAGCTGGAGGGGTTGGGAGGAGCTGTGTTGGAGACCCTTTGAGAGAAAATTTGGGGGAGGTCGGTCACAGGCAGGAGGATCGGAGAATCGTTAAGGCGGGAGTTGGTCGCCTTGCCAGTGTCATGCACATGGTTTCTGAGGAGGGTAAAACGGTCCGAAAATTTATTAAGGTTTTTGTTAGAGGCTTGGATCAATATAATGCCGCTTTTGAAGAGGGTGATGGTGAGGTCGGCTCGCAAGGTTGCGGAGGGCGCTATTGTGAGCTTGGTGCCGTAAGGAATGTTCCTGGTTGAGCGTACATTAAGGAGAAGCGAAAAGGCATTGCGCCAAGAAAGGATTCTTCTGGAGTAGAAGACGAGGTCATTGATGACTGTGCCGTTGTCCGTACTGAGGCGTAGGTCGGAGATCAGTGTCTCGGGGTGGTTTTTTAGGGTGAGGTGTTTAAAGGTTTTTGTAGCAGTTTTTGAGAGTTTTTGGGGGTTAGCCAGGGTGTATGAGTTTGCCCCAGTAGCGGTCAGGTCGGGACCAACCATGATGGATAGGATAGGGCACAGTAGGAGAGGCCAGTTCATGTGTAGCAGATGACCTTAAGACCTCGGTCATTGAGAAGGTAATCGATTGGGGGTGTGAAAATGGCCGGGTCGCACGTGAGAAGAAAATACCAGGAGATTTCTCAAGGAGCAAATCGGTCTTTCACTCCACGTTGTACCACTTCAAGATGGCTGCCACCTGAGCGAGTAGGCAAGCTTGTTGTGCAGGTGCAGTCCTATTTCCATTGCCACTGTCTGAGCATGCCGGGCTGGGGTATAGCTGAGGGCCCTAATTAGATTTTTGAATGCAGTCCACTTTTAGTAGTTATTGCCAGGTGCTGCCACTATGGAGGGTAAAAATCACCTACAAGACTCCACAGACTCGAGAAAAATCAAGTTTCAGGGTTAATTAAGGCATGTTTCAGAGGTTACCATCACAGTCCTGCTCCAAGGTCTTCACAAAGAAATTAGGCAAAAAACAGTCATGTCTGCAAGCACTCCAAGTATCGCTGCTGCTGGCACGAGCACTACAGCTTTGCGGAACTTTGGATACGAGGGGGGAGGGGTAGAAAACAGCTCCCCCGCATCCTTGGGCGCGATTTTCTCAGTTCAAATTAGCAAACACCTAACTAGTATATTTAACTTACTAAAAGTCCTTAGCATATGGTGCAAAATGCCTGGAAGTTAAATGCCACTAGTGAACTGTACTACCTATTGTGGCAGTGCAAACATGACTTCAGGCATACCATTGCTTCCTGATTGCAGGAGTGTAAAAAAAATTGCCCTTTGACCTGTCAAAATAAACCCTTATGGTAAGCAAGAACATCCCTTTGAACTATCACTAAGTAACCCCTATGTAGGCCTTTAAGCCCACAAGGCAGTTGCATGGAATTTAAAAGAAGGACATACAGAAATGTAATGTTAACATATTCTTACAGTGACTTGCACCAATAAGATATTTTCACTGTGGCAGGCCTAGCTGCCCTATGTAGAAAAACAGAGTACAGATTAAAATACTAATATGTGTATTCTAGACCCGTGAACAACAGACAGGAATCTGTCCTCATAGACCACTTGGGGCGTTTCATATTAACCTTGGATCCAGCGATCTTGTTGATCATAGGAGGTGACTTCAATTGTCAATTTGAGCCACTTACT
The DNA here is from genome assembly GCF_964263255.1 of Lissotriton vulgaris. Classification (NCBI taxonomy): domain Eukaryota; kingdom Metazoa; phylum Chordata; class Amphibia; order Caudata; family Salamandridae; genus Lissotriton; species Lissotriton vulgaris. The sequence continues at coordinate 1,129,736,209 of NC_141689.1, read as the reverse complement.
GATTCTAATCTTTCTGTGCCCACAGCAGAAGATCTGCATTGGTCAATATCTGACCCGCAGATTACTCCGATCGAAGTATGGTCACCACTGGCACTGCGACTCCACTCACCTACTTTGGCCCTCTCATTGAGGGCATGTAACGGGAGGACTAAATCCGACCAGCCGGGCCAGTTTACATTTAACAGAGAAGGGCAGGCCTCTTTGCTTGATTACATCCTGGTGGAAACCAGATCCTGGGAAAAGGTCTCCAACTTCTATGTCCAGCAGAGACAGGACAGTGACCACAATGCCCTAATAGTGATCATGAAAATAGGGAACTTGGGTAGGTCCAACCCGGCACCCCTTACTACAACTGAGACCAAAGCATTAACACTAATAACAGAAGGAGAGTTAGATGGAATCATATCCAGCATTCTCTCCCAAAACTGGCTAAAATTTACCAGCTAGCATTACCTATGTTAACTGAAATGTGAGAGGTAGGACAAGCGGAGGCTCATACATGGGGTCGAGATAAGGCACGCAAAATACACAAGGAGTTAACTGCAAAATTGACTGACGTATTATACCTGGTGTCGCAACCGAGGGAAAACAAACAACCCAAATGCTCGTGGTTTAACGTCAATTGTCGTAAAGCCAAACAGGATCTGCTGGATGTGGTGAAGTCGAAGGTTAGGCCACAAATTAAACTTGCCAGGGTCAGGTATAAAGAGACCATCCAGCAAGAAAGGAAAAACTGGGACCTAGATAGGTGGGAAGCCCTTAGGTCAGCCCTGAACGACAAAGATTTGAAATAGTTCTGAGCAATAGTATGTTCTGGGGACAGAAAAGGACGACCTGCTATAGAACCTAACATAACGCCCGAAGTCTGGGAGACGCATTTTGGGGGATTGTATGATGGGGAAGATGGCTTAGGTGTTATCATTAGCTCCCAGAGCTTACCTGTGGAGTGCCAACAGAAAGGGATGTGGGAGATCACCATGACTGCAGTGGTAAGTGCCATCAACAATCTGCATTGAAACAAAGCGCAAGGTATAGATAAACTTCCAGGGGACCTCTTCCGGAATTAACCCAAAATTTGGGTCCCCTATCTGTGTGCTCTATTTAATGCTATCATGAAGGGCATGGATCCCCCCGACACCTGGCGCGGAGCAGAGATAGTTCCCATATTTAAAAAAGGCTGTCCTCTTCTACCCCCAAAATATAGACCCATCAGTCTAATTGACATCACCCAAAAACTGATGGGACGGGTACTTTTGGACCTCTTACAGGGTTGGATAGAGGCGGAGGAGATCCTAAGTCCCTATCAGGCCGGCTTCAGAACAAATCTGTCAACCGTAGATCAGATTTTCAGATTACAACTACTGTTCTGGAAAACAGCGACCATAGAGGGTGGCAGCCTCTATCTTATATTTGTCGATCTGAAGTCTGCCTTTGACCTTGTACCCAGGGAGAAACTCTGGAAAGTACTAAGTGACCTTAGGTTTCCACAGTACCTCCTCAATGTGCTAGTGAGGCTTCATTTAGGGAACTATGCCAAAGTAAGATGTGGGAAACATGGAGAACTTTCTGCACGTTTCCCCTTCAAGAATGGGGTGCGCCAGGGATGCGTTCTCACCCCCACTCTATTTTGTCTTTATATCAACAGGCTTATAGACTACTGATGTAAGTATCGCAGTATCCTTTGGGATGGAATCACAAATGTAGTTTTTCCAAAAATAAAGAGGACAGCTTAACAACCACTTTGACATCCAGCTCCTACGTACTACTCATCCCAACTGCCCCTCATAGAACGTATTTACAGAATACAGAACAAAGGAATGCAGAGATAACACTGATACATTCCAACATTACCATAACACAGAATACCACAACTACCTAAATAACATCAAGGATAATTCCGCCCCTAAGCTAGTTTTGGGGAAGGTTCCCTCGTTAATGTTTGCGGTCGATACCCTGCTACTGTCCAAATTGCCAACGAGTATACAACACACTCTTGATGGCTTTGCAGAGTTCTGTAACATGAGAGGCTTAGAGATCAACCTAACTAAGAGCAAATATATGGGCTTCAATACCCCCAAAACCACTCGTCCAAATCCTTCTCTAAATGGTACACTCCTGGAAAGGGTGAGGATATTTGCGTATCTGGGCATTGCTCTATCAGAGCACTTTGAGTGGGGGTCCCAGATGGCAGAGGTGAGACTTAGGTTAACTCAGACCGTGGGTGGGATTATGAAATTGCACAGAACTTCTACATTCAAGCCGGCTGGCCCCGTTGTGGAAATATATAAAGCCCAAGCAAGGGGGGCCACTCTATATGGGGCAGAACTGTGGGGGCATTGCTCTTCCTCTAACCTTACGAAAGTGGACAACAACTTCATGAGGCAGTTACTGGGCCTTCTCTGTAGCACCTCCCTAGTTCCTCTCCGTATGGATTGGGTGACTCCAGAGTTGTCCTTCTACAAAGTCAAGCTCAAGGAGATCCAGTCTATTCGAACTACTAAGAAAATGCTGTGGCTTTGCCATATAAGGGATCTCTTTGCTAGGCTAGGCACCAAGGACCTCTGGAAAACCCCGAGATATAATGCCCATTGATTTCCAGGCTAGATCTAGTGCAACACTTTAGGCAATTCAACGTAATGTCCCTACAGAAAGCACCACTGGTGGTCAGATGACAGTAGATTTCCTACAAGTAAAGGATGTATACTGTAAAGAACAATTCCTGGATGTGGTCTATCCCCCACTGGCCTGAGTCTGAAATCCATGTATTGTTTTTCTGCCCTGCATACCACCTGCCTCGCAAATGCTGATTAATTAAAATATGTAGAAATATAGGGTTTGGGCGTTGCTTAGAGGCCTACCGAGTCTTGAAATGCGATACCCACCCTCCAATCGTATTCGCTGCATCATGCTTTTTAAACACTATGAGGTCCATGCAGCGGGACTTCCTAAAGTAACATTTTGGGATGTTTTACGTAATGAAACTGTGAAAGGTCACAACAGGTTCAGCAAATAGGGAACTTTGCCTCAGCCTTCCGTTTTACTCATTGTTTTTAATTGTTAATATCATAGACTGTCATTAACCTAATGGTAGCTTTTTAATGGGTTTTAAGAGAAGCGGAGGATGCCTTTTTGTAATCTGCGTGACTGTAGATATATGGTTGCGAGTGTCAACACCTTCTATTTTTTAATGTCTACTTTGTTTTTGTAATGATGCACTTTTATGGTCCTAGAGGCCGAAATAAAGTTAAAAAAAAAGGATACTAATATTGTATCTCAGGAATGGGACCAGCAAGAATAATATTAATCAACTATTTTTAATACTCTTAAAAATCCAATTCAATGCTGAAGTTAGATTATTAATGAGTACTAATGGAAAGAAACTTTTACTAACTTCTTTCCCTTCCTGGCTTTTCTGGAGGCTAATTTGTATTGCCTCTCTAGCTTGTCTCATCTAGTAATTAGCCTTAAATAAGTGTGAATGGGTGGGAAATTCTTTACATGAGCAAACAATAGGCTGACATGCATGGGCAGCGATGACTCCTCTGAACTCCCCAGAATATGAAGGATGGGGTATCCTTCTTGGGACAACAGTGTCAAATCCTGCTTGACTAGTTTGCTGGGCTCACATATAACCCTTTGAGCACACTTGAAAGTATAGCAAACAGGATGCCAATAAAATTATGTGGATCCACGTCTGGTTGTAAAGTACTCTGCTTTTGTTCTACTAAAAATCTGTCTCTGAGTTTATATGTAACTATTGGGGCACACTTGAAAGGGGAGAGAACAAAATGCCAAGACAATCAGAGTGAATCCATTGTCTGGTTGTTGAAAGAGTCTGCTTTTATCCTGCTAGACTTCTTTCTCCGGGGTTAATGTGAATACAGTGGCTGCCTCAAACTGGGTTTTAGTGCCAGATAAAGAAGAACACTAGGATTACCATATTACACTCCCCAAAACACACATCCAACCCTCAGAGCCCTGGTTTTGAGTATCCTAAGACCCACTCCACCTTCAAAATTCCCCAAAGTGGGTTGGTGTTGGCCCTGAAACTTTTACACCATTGGTTAGGGCGTGCATAGGAGTCAATCCTATCCAATAGCTACTGCTAGGCATTAATGAGGTACCTCAAGGCACCCACCTAAAACACGTTTATTGGATCTTCAGAAAATCAGGAGAGAACTGGACCCACTGCCTGTGAGCTCAGAGGAGCTCTGAATGACTTGCCCTGCTCACTCTTGTACCCAAGACAAAGGCATGTACTCAAAGAGTGCTAAGGCTCACCTCCTGTTCAAGCTACAGGGCCACAACAAGCTACATGAGGCCTTATTCTAGAAGTACTCAGTTGACCAGTGGCAACTGGACTGGACCATGCTGCAGGCAACTGCCTGATACCATGTGAGTCTCAATGTGCCTCCCCTGTGGCACTGGTGGCCTTAGAAGTGCACGCCCATGGTGGATTGGGATTTAAAGAGTTAAGTGCCTGATTTAGAGTTTGGCAGACAGGTTACTCTGTCACGCTGACAGATATTGAGCCTGCCTAATTATATTTGTGTAATATTTGTTTATTGGCAATTTTGGCATGTTACATCACAGTGGTCCTAGTGTCATTGGTTACAAATATCATCAGCATAAGAAAACAACATTGTAACTTCCCATGTGTTGTGTGATTCACACCAGTGGTAAAAAAGGGGCATATAAGAAACATATATGGATGGAGGGGTGGGGGAAAATAAGATGGGGGATGGACATAAAGGGGGGGGGTGATAGGATTATATGCCTGAAACTCAGAGGGGCAGTGGATGGGAGGGTCGATGGTGGCCTGCATGCTCTGTCTTTGTTTATAGGAAGGGTCTGAAACTGGTGTGGTGGCTGGACCATCGACAATCGGGAGTAGTGTCGGTGCTGTTAATGTGCTAGGGTAATTGTGGCTTCTGAGCTCAGCGGATGATATGGTGTATAGAGGTTGGTCGTCTGCACTCGTATGTTTCTGCTGGGACCTGCACTGTCAGCCTGTGGAGCTGATCCTTGGTGGTTCTGTCATGTCGGGCGGAGGGAGAGGGGTTAGGGAGGTAGGGAGGGAGAAAGGCGGAAAGCTGATGGGACCAATAATAGAAACCTAATAGTAATAATTATAATAGTAGTGATAGCAATAGTAGGTGTTAATAGTAGGAGGGGGAGGCCGTGGGAGGGTCATAGGGGTGGGGTTGGGAGATATAGGGGGAGAGAGGGTAGAAAAGGGGGAGGGGTATGAGGGCAAATGGGAGGGAGATGGAGGGGGGAATATGGCAGTGCGTAGGGGGCATAAAATAGGTTCTTAGATGTGTCTATGGGGATGTGTAGGTTGGGGTGTGGTTGTGTGTGAGGGGTAAAACATGCACTGGGGAGACCCAGGGCAGTCTGTTGTGGGGGGGCATGGGTCAAGGGCCAACTGTATTTGTCTAAGCTGTATGTGGGAAGGGGAAGATGGGGACAGGCGCCATGTGTGCGTCTAAGTCAGGAGGTTCTGCTGTAGCTGGGGCTGGGCTATCTCCTACAGAGTTCTGCTCATCACTGGCATTTGTATGTAGAAAATGTTCCCACACTTGGAGGAACAGGTCAAATTGGTCCTGAAGGCTGCAGATGATTTGTTCCTGGGAGGCCGAGTTGATCATGGCCGTTAGGCAGGTGTCTTGCGACGGCAATGATGGGGACCTCCATTGTCGCAAGATACACATTTTCACCGTGGCCAGTTCTGTGTGGAGAAAGCTGTGCTGTGGTCTAGAAAGCTCTGGAGTGTGCCACAATTAATGCAAAAGAATGATGGCTGGGGCTAGCAGTAACTGCAGGGGCATTGTGACACTCAAGGTTCGTCCCAAATATACTCAAAGGGGTTGGACTGAGGGGCATTCATATTTAATGTGGGTTATGTCACAGTGTGAGTTTGTGCATCTCCAGCACTGAACATGTGGGAGTAAACCTGCATTGTGCAGTTTTGTTGGTGACCAGTGCCAGTCATGTAGTATCTTAAAAAGACATCATTAATTTTTTCAGTCTAGGAGCTCTGCCCAGTCCTCCTCCTCCTATTCGATTGAAAGCCGGGTCTGCCATCTTGTGCAGAAGCATGTCGAACAGGGGTTGGGAGAACTGGTCGGACGTGAATACCCATTAGAGTCCTGATGTCACCCCTTTATGTTTCCCCCATGTACGCAGGTACATTCCCACTGGTTAGGCCGGTAGTGACCATGGGCGTGAGCCCAGAATCTTCCTTAGGCAGTGCTGTAACTGGATAAATTTCCAAGGCTGCAACTTGGGGAGGCGGAATTACTACTATAGCTGAGGGAATGGTTTGAGGTCGCCATCCTGTCAGAGCTGGTCAAGAGTGTGGACACCCACTTCCTTCCACAGGGGCCAGGACAGGGTCTGGCCATCTATGCATATACCCATGTTCCCCCATATCGGGGCTTTGTCATGCAATCGTGGGTTTGAACCCAGCAGGCCGTGTGCTGCCAGGCCTTGTGCATGGCAAATAGAAATGGGTTAGTGGGGTCTTGTAGGCTTGCCCCTGTCCAGTAGAGAGTGGAGAGGCCCATCTCTGTAGACAACAGAAACTTTTCATTGTGAAAACACTGCGGTGTGTCAAATGTTTCTGGTAACATGTATGCCATTTTGGAAAGATGCAGGGCAAGGGCAATGTGCTCTACCGACGGGATACCCAGTCCTCCATGGGAGTGGCGGGCATTCAATTTCAGTGCTGCTAAGTGTGGCTTCAACAATCCCCACACAAAGGTTTTTTTTCTTGGAATCTTTTAAGCGTAGTGTGGTTAAACACGTCGCGAAGGGGAGCATCCCAAGGGCGTAAGTGAAACGTGGGAGGGTCACTATGCATGGCCTGCACCCTACACCACATGAAAAGCCTTAGCACCTTCCATTTTTCAAAGTCCTGTGTCATCTGTGCGATTAGGGGATTAAGGTTGTCCGCCACCATCCCCTCCTTTCCTTTCTTTACTAGGATGCCCAGGTATTTAAGGCGTGATGGTTGCCAGTGGAAGGTGAATCGTGTAAGGCAGTCTCCGTGGTGCCGTTGGAGATGGGTAATGCCTCTCTTTTGTCCCAATTGATTTTTTAACCAGAGAAGGGTGAAAAATCATTTATAAAGTGAAGTAGAGATGGCAGGGTCGACGCAGGTCCGCAAGGGTGAGCAGAATGTCGTCCGCATAAAGATAGATTTTGGAGAAACCCGTCGGGAGAGGTATGCCTACGACATCGGCCGACTTATGGATGGTAGCCACTAGCGGTTCCATGGCCCTGAGAAAAAGGAGTCGGGTGAGGGGGCATCCCTGGCGCGTTCCCCTACGGATCGGTAACGGGTCCAATACAAAGCCTCTGCAGTTTACTTGAGCTGTGGGACTCTCCTATAGCAGTCGTACTTTGGCTATGAATTAGTCACCCAGGCAGAAGAGCTCCATTACTTTAAGCAGGTAGCTCCACTCGAAGCCATCAAATGCTATTTCCGCATCAAGGGAGAGCTCAACTGCATGTGTCCAAAGAGCTGTATTGGCCCAGAGCGTGTGGGCCAGAGTGCGCATGTGATATTCTGGGAGAACGTCCTGGTACGAATCCCACTTGCGTGTGGTGAATCAGAGATGGGATGACTTTGCAGAGGCGGGATGCAAGGATGCTAGCCAGGATTTTGATGTCACAATTCAATACGGAAATAAAGTGGTAGCTGCCACACAGGAAGGGATCTTTTCTGGGTTTGGGTAGGATGGCTATCACTGCTCTGTTAGAAAGGAGGCCTAAGGAGTTGTGCTGTGCCTCCTGGAATGCTGCCTGTAACATGTCGACAACGTTCTCCCCTGCCCGTCGGTAGAATTCTGCCAGCAAGCCATCCTCCCCTGGGGCCTTATGATAGGGAAGGTTGGCTATTGCATTTGCAATCTCCTCCTTACTTATTTCTCTTTCAAGAAGTTCTCTGCCCTTGTCTGCAAGGCGAGGGCTAGCGGCTTCTGTGAGAAAGTTGTCCATTCTGTCTCCCATGGCCATCATTCCTGGGGTGTAGAGGGACCTGTAGAATATTGCGAATTTGTTCACAATATCCTGTGGGCACTTAAGGGTTTCCCCTCCGACTGGCTGAATAGCCAGTATAGCTGTGGCGGCCTCCCGCTGGCGGCGCTGAGCCGGCAGCAGCCTCCCCATCTTCTCTCCCTGTTCGTAATGTCCCCCTTTCATCATCAGCAGGGCATATTCTGCCTTAGAAGTGAGAAGCCCATTCAGTGCCATGCGGGCCTGCTCCAGGGCTCTGTGGTGCTGTAGGGTAGGGCGAGACGTGTAAAGACGAGTATAGGTCGAAATGTCCTTTTCTAGGTTTTGTTGCCATGTGGCCGCCTGCCTGTTGGCCTGCACTGCATCCCGCATCAGTTGGCCCCAAATTGTAGCTTTAGCAGCGGCCTAGAGAGTTCTGCCTGTCTCCACAGATCCCAGGTTGTCGAAGAGATATCCTTGTAGGAGTGATTGTAGTTGGGATTTGCCATTAGGGGTTCCGTGTTGCTGTGTATTCATGCACCAGTGTTTTCTGCCTGGACGCACCAATCCCACTTTCAAGGATAAGAGGACCGGGGACTGGTCAGAGAGTGCTGCTTCTAAAATACGAGATTCTCTAACCAACTGTACCATCTTCTGGGAGGTCAGGAAATAATCTAGGCGGGTGATGAGTTCCATGAGTCTGGGGCGTGAAAGTAAATTCTGTTGCGGCTGGGTGGCAGAGGCGCCACTGATCCACCAAGCCACTGTCCACCAAGACGTCATCCATCAAAGCTCTATCCGTAGCATTGACCTGGTCTATGAGTCCCGTTCTGTCCAGAACTGGGTCTCTCACCAGGTTCCACTCTCCACGTCTAAGGGACCCGTTCTGTCCAGAACTGGGTCTCTCACCAGTTTCCACTCTCCACCTCTAAGGTTCCGTGATGACCCTATCTCCACCAAAAGGCCGGTTGGGCATAAACCGATCCCATCCAGATGTGGGTGTTTCCTATCCGCAGCTTGGCGAACGCACATCGCCCCGCCGGATCAGTCCATGTCCTCACTACCATGGATGGGAGAGATTTACATATGAGGATCGCCACTCCACATTTGCGGATAGGTCCAGAGTCCTGATCAGTGCCACCCAGTACACTGCTGTGGATTGCCTTCCCCACCCAGTCTCTGCGCAGCTTATTGGACTCTGGGACAGTCAGGTGGGTTTCCTGCAGCAACGATATGTCCACCCGTTTCGATTGGAGGTAGGAAAGTATTTTCTTCCGCTTGAGATAGTGCATCAACTCATGGACATTCCACGTAATTGAGCAGTGCGGGTGCGCCGTGGTCATACTGTGCATGTCGGTTGTGATGGACGGAGGTAAATAAGAATAGGGATGAGCCAGGAGTCCTTGTTGGTTTGGAAAACTTGCTGGAGGGCTATAGAGGAGAGTTCTGTTGACTATGTGTATATAAGGTGGGCTAGTCTGGTGGGTCAATATACGGGGTGGGAGACTAGGGTGGGGGTAGGACAAGGATAGGAGAATAAGGGCTAAAGTGAGAGAGTGTGTTGGAGCGGAAGAGAGGTAGGTAGGTTGGAGGATTTTGCTGGGGCCTCACCGGTGCTGTCGGGGAAGGAGCGGGAGAGGGAGAAGGGGAAGGGGAAAGGAAGAGAAGAAGAGAAGAGGGGGGACGTAGATCAGGAGGGAGGGCAGGCACGGGTAACTGAGGGGTCCCTGACACGCAGTGAAGTTGGTAGAGTGGTTAGGCCGGGCTTTAGCTGGAGTGAAGACCTAGAGGGGAATCCCTGAAAGCGTGACGCATCGAGTTAGCACAGCAGGCGGGGGTGGGGAGGGGGGAGGTGGGCAGAATAGATAGACTGGTTGGTGGGGGACTGGTGGCTGCTCAGCAGCCTCGAGGGATCCTGAACTGTTTACCGGGGATCTAAGCTTGTTGGAGTGTCACGCCAAGGTCGGGACTCTCCCTGGGATGCTTGGCAGAGCTAGGGTCATACATTGTGATAAATGCGCTAGGCGGATCGGGTCGTTCGTAAAAGGGGGGAGGGGAAGGGGGGAGAACATCCACAGGCAAAGCGCTGGTGTGCTCGGCTCTCTTGAAGGTGGGGTTAGCGTGTGTTGCTGTCTGACAGGATCCAAAAATGGTCAATAGCAATGACATCCATGGCATTGAATAAAATAGTGGCAAATAACAGCAATATCAATTGCATTAAAATAAGATAAGAAGTATTGAAGTCATGCCTACAGGCGCCGTGCATTACTTATATAACTATTTGTCTATTCAAACATAAACACTTGTAAGGTGATACCTAGCTTTTTGACGTCTGGAAAGCCTGCGCTTGCCCCTGTCCAGCATCCCCTCTTCGTGCTGGTAGTGTGTTGAAGGGTGGAAGCGGGTGGTCCCGAACAGACCTCCTCTGTCTCAGTCTGTGTTCGAGGTGGGTTTCAGGGGGAGCAGGATTTACCTCTATGGTGTTCCTGCATTAAAGCAGGTGCTGCTTGGAGGGCTGAGGCCTTGTCCTCCTGGGTGCGGGTGGATCATTCAAGGTCTCTGACCCTATGTCTTGACCGGCTGGTATTGCATCTTCTATTGTCCAGGGCTGTCGTGCAGGAATCAGACCTAGCCTGCTCTGGATCGCCGTGCTGGGTGTCCATGTTCTGTGGTTCCATTTGAACCAGTAACAGGCGCAGATCTTCTGGGTCGTAGAAGTCCTTGGAAACTCCAACCTAGTTGATTCCGGAATCAGGCAGGTTAAAGAAGGCCGTATTTGATGTTCCTTTCCCGAAGCTGGGCCTCATTGAGAGGAATGTCTTTCAGCGGTTGTTGGTTTCCCTACAGAAGTCCGCCCCCATGCGTATGTTGTGTCCATCATATGTGCCTTGGGTGCACACAGTAGCCAGTAGAAGCTGTGCCTGCTCGTGCCGGAGGAAACAAGCAATGAGAGGACGTGGGTGTGTAGCAGAGTCCTTGCGGGGGGCCAATGCGATGTGCGCTTTGCAGTTCCAGTGGTGGGTCAAAGGGAATATCGACCAGTTTTAGAAGGGTGTCCTTGAGGAATGCCCTTACGTCTGAGCCCACACTTTTCTCTGGGAATCAGAAGAAGTGGACGTTGTCCCTCCTGCTACGGTCTTTCATTTCCACCAGCTTGCTGTGTAGGAATAGGAGTTCCTGATCCCTGCTGTGGACAGTTTCGAGACAGCCCCCCACGGCTGTCAGCCTTTGGTCCAGACCCTCCACTCGATTGTGGAACCGTGCAATGTCCACTCTTATCAACTTGGCTTCCGCGGCCAGAGAGGAGATATTCTTGTCCATCTCCTCAAGATGCCGGCTAACGGCTGAGATTTCCGATAGGATGCGGTCCATAGTATCCCCCTGCATAAAGAGTGGGGTGGTCTGAGGGGAGTCAACAGCGGGAGGGGTGGAGTCCTTTGTAGACATGTTGCGTGGCTTTTTGAGTGTTTCTGTGAAAAAGAGTTGCCTGGAGTACTTGTTGCCTTGTTTGTTGGTGGACATTCACTTTCGATCTCCAGTCAGGGCTCCTATGGCGGTGGCGGCACCAAGGTCCAGCACGTAAGTATAGCTCCAGGTCGGGGGAGCTCCAGGAAACAGGCCGCAGCTGGTATGTGCCGTAGGTGGGTCCAACATAGGTGGAGTAAGGTTTGCGCATGGTCCGCTCTCCCTAGCTGATGGCCCCAGGTGTAGGCAGTATGTAGAATACTGCCAGATGCCATTATGCAAACATGGTTAGTGGGGTTCCAGAGCAGAGGGGGAGAGGGATCCTGGGTCTCTCTGTATCCCCCGTTTGGTTCTGGGGCTTCGGGTGGAGGTTGGTCTCTTCGTGAAGGGGGTGCCTCTGGTGCCAGACACTGGGTGTCTTCTTCCCCCCGGAGGTGGTTGGTTGGTGTTCAGTGGTCCTCCTCCTCTTCTGGTTGGTTGAGCCTTCCACTCTGTTCTTCCTCTGCCAGCTCAGGGATGCCCACAGGTTTGCTTCTTTGGCGTTGTGGGCTCCAGCCTGCCTCGGTCGATCGGGTGGGGATCTAACTGGTCATCTGGGGCATTGCCGTTGTCGATGGGTGCAGGCCTTACCATGAGGTCCAGGTTCCACTGCCCAGTTGCGGTAGGGCCCTATGGCATTCCGCTTCAGAGGGGGGAGGGGTGGCTTGTGTCATGCTACGGGGATACCAGTGTGGAAGTGACACCTGCGCCCATACCAGCTCTCATGTCCAGCACTTCCCAGCCATGGGCACACTCCTGCTGTGTTGCCCCCCCACTCATTGTCGCTCCTGCTGCGGTGCAAGGTCACCAGTGTATCAGATGCCTCTTTGGGGGGGGGCGGTCCCCTGCCTGAGGGCCTGTCTATTTTGCCCTGGTGCTGTTGCCCGACTGATACTTTAGGTCAGGGGGGCTGTTCTCAAGCTCCCCCGGCATTGGTAGGTCCTTCGGGGGGTTGGCACCTGCTGACGTGATAGGAGCGTCATGGGGACTGCCGCTATTACAGGCAACGTGTCTTCAATAAATTACCTCCCAGACCATAATTTACCATACTTTGTAGAGTCAGGGTCTAGGTCAATATCCCTACTCAGGTTCTAACATTGAACTCTTCCTACTATGATTTATACAGTTCCCCGTTTCTAAATTATTGATTACCACCCAGCTTAATTAATAAACATTCTTACACTAGGCCTTCTGTTGATTTCCTATTATTGAGAAAAAAAATGTATATCATCATTTCATATCATAACAGAGACAAATACGAACATACATACATACATACACTTCACTGTTACGACATTTGACTGAGACATGTGAACAGTTAACAAATTTTACAGAAACACAAATTTAAAATATAAACTACAGTTCACTGGACAATGTGTGCAAATTCAAGACAAACAGTCAATTCCAACAGTAACTAACATTGACTAACATTGTGTGACAACATGACTAATGTGAAAACACTTTCCATAATCAGTGCGACATGTCAAAGTGCATAACACATGGGTGAATTATTAAGAAGTGTTGCTCTTGATCTTTACTTCAGAGTTTTACAAATTGTAAGGTTGCCTTTGCGAGATGTTGTGTGTCCTATTCTTATTTAGTACTGGGACCGGGTAACATTGTGTCCTCTCGCGTTTTCATGTAGTTATATTATTTTAAGGTCCTGGTAAGGTCAGAGTGTTTATTAGTTCATTTTTAGTGGCACCCTTCCTTACGCTTTCTATTGGGTGCCTTGTGTGCATTTGTAGAATGTTCAACTGGACTCTTGGCCTTTAAATATATTACGCTGACGCGTTTCGACCTTCAGGTGTGGAACTTAGCGGTGTTTTGGTGGAAGGTCTTCTTCAGGGCCAATGATCTTTGTATGGACACGTGTTTTCCTGGAGGCGTTGACCTAACAGCTGGGGTCTAATCTAGACCCAGCAAGGAAGGAGGACTTCCATGTTCTACTTGAAGGGCATGCGCCTCTTGTTGTCTTTTTCATGGAATCTCTCAATATCACATATAGCACAGGTGACGGCTGGTGTCTCAGAGTTTGAGGGTGTTGCGCACAGTCTCCTCTTGTCACCTTCGGGCTCTTGCTTGGGGATCCTCGCCAGCTGGTGCAGTAACACATCGTGGGGCTGCCAGTGCCTCAAGCTGTAGCATGGTGTGCCACTGCAACCTCTCGGCTGATGCTTCCGGACTGAGTGGGTGTGCACAGGTCCCCCCTTGCCGATGCAGGGCCTCCGCCGGAAAGTCTATTGCCTGATGGCGCAGTTTGCGCTTCACAGGGCTGCCTGTGCCCTCATCAGTGTTGTGGTGTCCTGGTGCGGCCTCCTGGCTAAAGTTACAGGGTGGGAATGCATCCAGGCTCCTTCCGTCTCCACTGACTTATTATGGGGGTTTTTGGCCCCAGGTAGAGCAGGTAGTGCGTTGTCGGCCTGCGGGTGGCGGGCGCAGTTGATCTGTGCTGTGGCGGAGGGGATGAACTTTTGGTGTGTCCGTAGCCCCGGTGTCCTCATCCGCACTCTGTGTCCTCTCTCCCCTCCTTCAACCTCCAGCGGCATCCAGTCTTGGGTTGCTGGGAGCGGGAAGTTAAGGTGACTTGGAGTACATGCCAGACACATCCCTGATCACACTAGGAAGGCCGTTACTCCCGTCCAGAGCCCGTCTCAGAGTGGGACTCATGGATCAGGCAACCATCTCTACTCGTGGTCAGACCACGCCCCCACCGGGCCTAATTATAAATGCATTAGGCTATAATGCACTAGTAATTAGGCAGACATGATTTCCATCACAAAGCCTGAATCGGGCCCTAATCAGAAGGTAAAATCTTTGACCAGAACAAACTTGTTGGCTGTTTCAGATTTCTGCTCCATGGCTGTCAGTCTCAAATTCCTTCCCTCTCCACCCTAACATTTCATTATTCTCTTAAATTTCTGGCACCTGTCGCACTACTGGTTGGCATCTATCTTAAAACATTTTTTACCCATTTTCAAGAGGGCTACCTGTATCTGTGAAGCATGCATGCCAGGCACCTAGAAACTGGTAAGTATTATTTCAACTCATTCAAAGATGTCAGCTCCAGAAGAGTGTGCATTTACCAGGGCCACCTTTGAATGGTATTGATAAAATATTACAAACTCATTAAAAGATAACCACCATGGATGGATGTGAATTTGTGGCAGGTACCTAACTGAAGAAGCATTGGAAAAATCAATAGGTTTCACTGTCAACAACGATTGACTTTGCAATGCTAGTTTTTGCAAGTAACAGCAATAGCGGTGCAATGATTTATTTACTGTTGTTATTTAATTGAGTGAGCTCTGAGGCTGCATCTCACACAGCATCCCTGAATAAGCCTTGGACTGCTCTTCTTGATTACACTGAGGGTCAAGTGCTAAACAGGTATGCTTGACTCTTCTGTACCCACATGAAACTAGTTAAAATCTGAGTCGATTTACTCCCGATAGACCTGGACTCCAGAAAATGTTCACATAGTGTTCACTATTTTCATACCATCTAACATGGTTGCAGGTTTCGATCTGGCTACTTGTGGTGCAATCACGACCCTAAGCCAGTAACACGACAACTGTGAGGATCAAAAGACCGCTATACCAACTGATCTGCAAAGGGTGGACCAAAATGCTACAAACTGGCTTATATCACATACAACTAGGTCCACCCTAACCGTCCATTATACTTAGCACAGAAGCTTTGGTTATCTGGAGATGCACACTCTTCCAGAACTGAAATGGCCTATGCATGGAGTTCCCTTGAGTTAAGAAACTGCCATCCCTGAGGCTGACATCCCTTGGAGTGTCCTCTAAACTCTATAACTAACTGTTCCTTTCCAATAGAGAGCACCTATACTCAGTATTTTCAAATTCAAGCCAAACACATCTTTACTCAGAACTGGTAACTCTAGATATACATCTACCTGCCCTAATCCCACTTCTAAGGTCTACCAACATCTAAGACATGCCAGAGTTCAATTATGGCTTCCTACTCTTATTGTTGGCTACTGCCTTTCCAGACCTCAAACCCTTTTTTGAAATCTAGCTTACTTCTTTTCGAACTAAGCCCAGAACACACCCTCGCATTTTGATCTATCTCCCAAAAAGCCCCCTCTGTCTTCTCTCATCTCTTGAAAAAACACAGTTGATGGACAAAAAGCAGAACAATGTCATACATTCACCCCTTGAATCAAGCTATCCTGGCTGAAGAGGGTGAAACCTTGAAACCGGTCCTAGGATGCTTGTTTCCGGTCCAGGGAGGATCTGGCTTGGTAGTTCAGGCTGGAATGTTCCCATGAGGCACAGGGTCAAGACTGATTTGCATTGGCCAGGTCTAAACTGGGGTGGCATAGTGAGCAAAAGAATGATGGATTTAACCCAGATCTCTTGCTTGGGGGTGGATGTTTTGATTTGTTCTGCATTCCGTCCATCAATTGTGTGTCTTTTGCTTTCTCGCCCTAAGTGCGCCAGGTATGCCCAGACGTGGGTCCTGGGCTCACTGTGCCACTGGACTCAAGCTATCCTGACTGAAGAGGGGTGAAACTCCAAAACCGGTCCTAGGATGCTTGTTTACGGCCCAGGGAGGACCTGGCTAGGAGGTTCGGGCTGGACTGTTCCCATGAGGTACAGGATTAAGACTGATTTGCATATGACCAGGTCTAAACTGGGGTGGCATGGTGAGCAAAAGAATGATGGATTAAACCCAGATCTCTTGACTGGGGGTGAATGTTTTGATTTGTTCTGCATTCCGTCCATCAATTGTGTGTCTTTTGCTTTCTGTTATCTGTTGCCAGTATTGATCTATCAAAGCATCTTTCTTTATTGTGCTATATCTTAGAAAATTATTTTCTTGATATATTGTATATCATCATGTTTATTTTACCGGTTCTGATAAGAAATCATTCAATCAATCAATCAGTGGAATCGTAAGCGTGCTACTCACGGTGCTGGGGGGGGAGGGGAAAAGCAGCTCCGGTTGGAAGGGCTGGCAATGGTGGTAGGCCACCAGGTGTTGTCCTATGCCGAGGGGGAGGGTCTGAGAACGAGGACCTCTGTCTTCTCCGAGTTGAGCTTTAGGCAGCTGCTGCTCATCCAGGATGTGACACCCTTCATTCCTTCCTGGAAGTTGAGTCTGGTGGTGATGGGCTCCTCTGTCAGGCAAAGGATGAGCTGGGTATCATCGGGGTAGGATGCTCTGCTGAGTCTGTGCTGTCTGACGATGGCAGCAAGGAGGCCATGTAGATGTTGAACAGCGCGTGGCTGAGCGACGATCCTTGGGGTACTCCGCAGTTGATTTGCGTGGGTTCGGAGAAAAAGGGTGGCAGTCTGATTCTTTGGGTTCTGCGGGTGAGGAAGGAGCGGATCCATTCGAGGGTGGTTTCCTGTATGTCGGTGTTGTGGAGTCTGGTGGTGAGTCTGCGGTGGGAGACGGTGTTGAACGCTGCAGAGATGTTGAGTAGTATCAGGGCCCCGGTGTGTCCTTAGTCGAGGAGGGTGCAGATGTCGTCTGTGGCGGTGAGTAGTGTAGGCTCAGTGCTGAGGTTGCTGCAGAATCTGGATTGGGATGGGTCAAGGATGGAGTTTTCTTCAATAAATTTCGTTAGCTGGGCATTGATGGTCTTCTCTATGACTTTGGTCGTAAAGGGGAGGAGGGAGATGGGCCAGTAGTTCTTGAGGTCCGTTGTATCTGCTGAGGGCTTCGAAATATACAGATCTTGAAAGTGGCATTGATGGTGCATCGTAGTTCTGGAGCGATGGCAGTGGCGCCTCTGTGGAAGATGTGCGGCCGGTAGGGGTCAATGGGGGCTCCTGAGTGGATGTCTTTCATGGTTAAAGTGGTGTCTTCTGTGGTGACTGTGGTCCAGGAGGAGATGGTTGGTTGGCTGGCGTAGCTGGTGAAGGAAGTGGTTTCGGAGTCAGGTGTCTGGTCATTGAAGTGGTCCTAGAGGCCCTTGATTTTCAGGTAGAAGTAGGATCCGAGCTTGTTGCAGAGGTCATGGGTGGGGCTGCTGTCCGTGGTTTCCCCTGGGGGGATTTTGGTGAATTCCTAGATGATGCCGAAGAGTTGCTTGTTTTATTGATTCATTTAATTAATTGTTTTGTGCAGCACTCTGACATGATCAAGGAGCTATAGGAAACCTCATAAATAAAAATAGCTGAAACTGTGAAACTGTGGATACGTTTCCTTTCATCTCTAGATAAAAACCTACACAGATGTTGCTATACATTGACCTTAACTGGTTAAATTATAGGACCCATCATTTCTCATTACCAAAACACCCCGAGGATAGAGCAATATATTGGCACCTTACTAATACTCTAGAGTAAAATAATTATATTGATGTGAGTACAGAAATACTGAGCAAGTATAACTCCTACAGAAGTATAACATAGCACTGTTGGTTAGTGAGGGCAGAGTATATGTTCAGGTGAGCGCTATATAGGGCGGATACCCTTTCTATGGCATGTATATTGCCCACTGAATTAGCTGCCCTTGAATGTTCCATCCTCCGCAGGGTGTGCACATATGTATTTGCCAAATTCAGATTAAGGGGATTTAGCAGCGGAAAAAGAAGGAAATAGCAGACTGTGGAGATTAACAAAGGCATTTTAATTGGATTCTGTGAGTCAATCTAAGTTGTCAGCCCCATGCCTACGCTGTTGGTCACTGTGACTGATTGTTACCAGACTCCAGAGAGTGGTTGCATGAGTCCTTCATTATCTACTAGATTTCAAGACACAAAATTGTGAACCCTGTTCTGTTAGATGGAATGTTTGTGTAGCGAGCAGGTATTGGTAGAGTGTTTGACTGAAGTTTTTACAACAGTGTCCACACAGAAGAAATGTGATGTTGAGGCACATGTGAAGTGGATGCCCTCATTAAATCCATCACAAGGACAGAAAGTTTGCATCTTTCACAGTTTGGACATCTTCCATTTCCTGGTCAGCAGAGTCTTCAACTTGAGTATTAGCCAAAACTGGTATATAAAGTTGACCTTCCTCCTAACAGTTCCCCTGAGTAACAGTCTGCAAAATCATGGTGCATGACCTACTTCTAAATCAAGGGTTCAGTGTAGGGTTTCTGCGTGTGCAGGAAGGATGGCGCCTGAGCTGGTAGCGGTAAGTGATTGGTGAAGGGTAATAATAATGGTGCTACAGGTCAGAGGAGACCCCAAAACCTCTGCAAGGAGTGACAAGGGCTCACTCAGTGAATATAATAAAAGTCCTGTGTACACGTTAGGTATGGTATATGGTCAAGACATTCATAGTAAAGAAACAACCGCATCTAATGAAACAAGGTAGACAAATCTGAATAGTTATTTCAAATGAACTATAATGGGCCTTCTTTTTAGGAAGGGTGACATCAAAGAAAACAACCAGCCGACACCTGTTTCGTCATGCGGGCACTGGACCCGTGACTCTTCAGGGCTGTCTAATGTCAAAAGTCGAAGGTACGTTTAGCCGGTGATATTTCCGACCCGGCACCAACAGAGGAACAAGACACCACCAGTCTTGACTGTGGCGCTATCTTACAGATTCCGGTGGAGATGGCTGTACCCCACCGTCCCACTATTACCTTCATTTGAAGTTTGACTACACTGAGATACCCTCTCTTACACCCATGCTAGCCGGGTCGGAATTATCATCGCCTAAATGAACCTTCGACTTTTGACCTTAGACAGCCCTGAAGAGTCACGGGTCCAGAGCCACTCTACGTTTTTTTTATGACCTTGTATACATGTGCCCCTTTCACGCAGACCACTGGGTGAAAGGGGCATTTCATGGGTGTTGCTGTGGGTGTTCCCTAGCAACAACCATGCAATCTGCAGCATTCACAAATTTGCGAGAAATCGGAAACCAGGGAATGCGTTAGAAACTAATGCGGCACAACGTGGAGAAATGCATTCACTTCTCCTCGTTGTTTCCTTTTACTGTGTGTGCTGCATTCTGAAGCACACATAGAAAGAGGAAATTGCCTGAATTGATTGATTTTGTGCAGTAAGTTGTCCCTTTCTGCCCAAAATCAATCAGCCCCACAACGCAGGCACCCTTGCACCATGGTGAAAGGATGCCTGCATTGGCGCATGGCAGCCCATTGTGTGCCAGCGCAGGGGAAAAGACAGGAATGCACCATATCTCATAGATACTGTGCATTCCTACCCTTTTGTTTGACAGAGGACAGCGCAGCAAGATTTCTTGAGGCACTACCCTTCGTCAAAACGTAATAAATGAGGCCCTAGGTTTCCAGGCTTATTGGGAAATATGCATTCAGTTGCGAAAAACTGATATCACGTTGCATAAAAGAGCCCCAGAACTGTTCATTTCAAGAGAATAGGGTTCATAGAAGATTATGTATGGATATATAGAACAAAGGCAATCAAACCTCATTTGCACAAATTAGGGCACTCAACAAAGAGAGTTTCTGCATAGCATTCAGACTTTAAGAGGGTCCTAAAAGTGTACCTATGGAGAAAAGATTTGATTTAGTTCCACTTGAGATGTTACTACTACTCTGAATTATGTACAAATATTTCCAACTACATGCTAAAACGAAATCAAACTGAACTCAGAATGACAGTAATCACGTCTTTGCTGAGGTTTTTGTTTACATAGCAAGACTCTCCTTGCATCTCTGAAAATCTCTGCATTCTTATAACAAGACATGTCTCTGTACCACTAGTCCTCAATTGTATAGCTTCCAATGTCACCAAGAAGCATGCTTCAGAATTTTCATGAGAATATTGAGTGGTTCAAACCTTAAAGTTTCTTAGTAAATATAGATAGGATGGTACGGTCTGTAAATCTTTATTTGAGCTGCATATTTAACCCCAGATTGATACCATGCTGGAACATGCAGGCCTCGTTGGAGCAAAACAGTTATTTAGTGCAGATTTCACCAGACCTACACTATGAATAGCAGCTCACATCATATAAGGCCTACTGTAAGTCAGTGCCATTCCATGAGGAGTCCCCTCTGAGACAGGCTACCTGTGCTTTGATACTAGGGTATCCAAGATGTCAGTCTTACAATCACTATCCACACATGTGCACAAACCCATATACTCACATGTTCATGTGTAACCAGCGCAGCATTGGCCTTATCCTAAAAGGCGGACACTGGTGGTGAGCACTGTCAGTCCAATTACTGTGAATTTACTGTAAGCGAGGCTTAGGTGATGAGACTCTCTCACAGTAAATGTCCAAAAAGTGTGTAGCCAATTGCAAAAAGTCCTGGAAGACTAAATTAGAGGAATCCATTTGCTATCACTGCTTTTTAAAATACGGTCCATTGCTGTACAGCTGCCATACGAGGTGATGTGCTGATTATAGTTGAACATGCATGCACACCTGTGCAGGCTGAGTGAGAAAGATAGTTGTCTGATTTAGCATGATATCTTCACAAAGGTAGGTCTGTGAAAAATGTTATTCAGAATAAATTGGTTATGGATTGTGTAGGCCTTATAATTTAATTGAGAAAAAAAGGACTAAAGTGTAAGTCTGCTATCTTTAATTATATTTATACTTTGGGCGAAAACTCTTTTAATATACAATAATAAAATACAAATTTGGATTGACTTGATGTAGGTACAACACTTTCTGTGTTTTTTCTATATTTCTCTTGATTCCGAATGCATATAACATATATATTTTCATTTTTGTGCATTTCTTGATTTGTTTGTGATATTTCCCGAAGTCAACCCTAATGAGATTCAGGTTTTGAACTACCCTTCTAGGCCAAAGTAATTACTCTACTGACCAGCTGTAAGGTCAAAGCCCCTCTTAGAAAAATAGGAGTATCTGTGAAGATTACCCTTCTCCTAGAAAGAGGAATGGGGCCAGGGAGGAGTATGAATAAGGTGATTAGCTGAAACTTTCTGATAAACATGAGCATGTTTTTCTCATAGGAACACAGGGAGATCAAGTAGAACTATTTTAGTGTTCCCTTTATAGGGGGGAGAAAGCAGTTTTGTAGTCTCATTTTGATGTAGAGCTATTCTAAGAGACCATCATTTGATTCTGCCATCTTGAAAGATCCCAGAATTCTGTGCAGATTCATTGGCCTGCCTGTGGATCACTGCCAGGAAATGTCAGCTGGGGAGCGGAGGGTTGTTGCAGAATTGTGTGAAAATATCCACTTTCTAGATCTCTCCACCTCAACCATTAAACCCTGACTCTTGGGAATAGACTTTGAGAAGAGTGAACCTACAGAAGAAGAAGAATGTACCAGCACTCCAATGAAACACTGGATTGAGAGGGAGGACTCTGGACTTGTACTTTTATTGGACTCGAATCTAGAGCCATTGGCATTGATAATCTCTCTTCCTCTCGGGGACAGTAGAGTTTAGACATGCTACGGAACCTGGTGTAAGGGGATCCCCTAGACTTCAGTAAAATGGTCCTGGTTGGTGATGCCAGAGGAAGGAGTATCACAGACTCTGGCAATACACACAGGTTCTCTGCAAGTGCCAAGGAGGCCATGTAGGAAGTGTACCATGCCTTGAGGACCACAGGATGCTTATGCCAGAAAACCATGGGTCAGGAGGCTACCAAAAGCTGGTGGCAGAAAGGCAGGTCCCCAAAAAGCTTTATTAGCCCTGTGACCTGGCCGATATAGGGTGGCCCACCTAATATTGACCCACCCAGGGCACCCACCATGTCCTTGTTGTGGGTGGTGGAGGGAGCTCCATGGCCCCTGTGACCCCTAGCCAGCTTCCACTTCCATCTAAAAATAGCTCTTCCTGTAAACAGGAGCAATATTCATATCTATTTCCTTGACTGCATCACTACAGGCAGGAAAACACATATGAAATCCACTCCCAGCGGATGTGTGCATTTTTCATGCTCTCGCTCTCTGGGGAGAGTGGACTACGTGTTTATTCCCTCTTGGAAGGAGCTTTCACCTTGCTCCCGCCAAGCGAGAACAAACACAAGTTTCCCTGCCCACTGTGGTGTGGGCAGGGAAACCACTATTTCTCAGAGGAGGGCACCCTGGGACATAGCAAGAGCCGGCCCTGGGTAATGGGGTTTCTAGGACCATAAATGGCTGCAGGAGGGGACAGTGCAGCCCTCTCCCGTTTCTCTTTCACCTGGGCCACAGTGGATAGGATCCCTGTGACCAAAATTGGCTTGCAGTGGCCTGTGCGGATGTCCTCACCATGACCAACATTAGAACTTCATCTCATAGAGGATCACACAAGTTTTCGAAAGACGCTGAAGACATGTTTTTTTTCAGAACTCAAGTAGTGATACCCACGGATTATGGTTCCAGACTTGATTTTTTTACCATTTACAATATTTTCACTCCCAAACAGGTTCCTCGCTATCCTAGCACTGTGATGTACCTTGGGATGAATGTTGCGCATCACAAAATACAAATACAAATACCATGAAGAGTCTTTTCTCTTTTGCTTGCTGCACAACGAAGGTGCTGTACAACTGCACAAGTAAAAAAGAGGTGTATTGTATTACTATCAGACTGTGAAATGGCTAGCTCTACTCACCCTCATGAGGTGGTTTTAAGCCCTGCTACTCCTTGTGGTTGTTATTTGAATTAAAGGATTTGCTTGGCTTTGAAGAAAGATCTAGTGTTGGCTACAAACTACATGACATGCCCCAAATTTGTTCCAGGGGAGAACTTATAAGTAGACAAACTAATTGGTGACCTATAAGCTCTCAATACCTATGGAGCTGCATGTGTTTGGAAGATAGCGATGTCATGAATTGCATGGTACAAAAGGGGGGTGGTGATGGACGGAGCATCTGAATCAATCAAACACTCACACCCAGTCAAACGATCTGGGTTTAATCCATCACCGTTCTTTAACCCACTATGCCACCCCAGTTCAGACATGGCTATATGCAAATCAGTCTGACCCTGTGCCTCATGGGAACAGTCCATCCCGAACTGCCAAGCCATGTCTTCCCTGGACCGGAAACAAGCTTCCGAGGACCGGTTTCTGGCATTCCAGCCGTCTTCAGCCCGGCTTGCTTGAATCCAGTGGCAAAGTGAGCAAGGGAATCACGTCTGAGCATACCCTGCCACACTTATGGCGGCCAAAAGCGGTACAAAAGGGGGGTGGTGATGGACGGAGCATCTGAATCAATCAAACACTCACACCCAGTCAAAAGATCTGGGTTTAATCCATCACCGTTCTTTAGCCCACTCTGCCACCCCAGTTCAGACATGGATATATGCAAATCAGTCTGACCCTGTGCCTCATGGGAACAATTTTTGTGCTAATATCAGGGAAATCAATAGTAAAAATCAGCCCACCAGACCAAAAAATAGACCCACAACAAGCCACAAAACCAACAGACACACTGACCTGTTAGACCAGCCCATTGGGCACTTCCTGATTGACCTATAAGTTAGTCCGACTATGGTGTACAGCTACTTTCAAAAAGTGATGTTTGTGTCAGCCCATGTTTTTGTAGTATGACCTTATGTATAAACTAGCACATCAGTTAATACTCACCTCATATTTATTTGAAAACATTGTAGGAGCCTAATATTTATGGATTCCTGAAAACAAACAACAAACTCACAGAATCTCATTTTAGATAACAATCCTAAATTATATGTTTGTTCCACATCTCTTACCAGCTTAGTTACATGAATTATGTATACACATGTCTGTGAAACTCATTCAGCCGGAGAAGAAATAGCCTCCAAAACATTACAAATTGGAGACAGATATCACATTTTGGTTAAACTTTGCTGTCTGTTGTTTATAAATAAATGTTAAAAGGTTATTTAAATGTTATCTACATACTACCATCATTACTCTCCCTTCGAAACGCTTAAAATATTTTTTGTTAATTAATCATTATCCAGGAAATGTCTAGACAAGAGTGTGCCCACTCAAATTACACACAAGCGATAGTAAGCAAGTCCATTCTCTCTTTTTTATATATATATTATTTTATTGAGCAGATATATAAAGGGCCTATTTACAACTGCATTACATTAGAACAGTGGTCCTGGTGAACAATTGCATATACATAAAGAGAAACAATATTTAAAGCAAAAGATGAACGAGACGTGTTAAACTTCGTGTACAGTGTTATTTAATCACACTGGACTAACGATGATTCATACCATTTGTTAACACAGTTTTAAAACAGTGCCACAGGAGGGGAAAGGGAAGGTGGGGATCTTGTGATGGAGGTGAGGCTGAGGGAGTGAATGAAAGAAAGTGCGATTCACAAAATATAGTATTTACACAACAAAAAGGCTCACATTTAAGCCAAGTTTTTTACACAATATCTAAAATTCTAATAGTAACAGAACACAGTGATTCATTGCTGTTGTTACAATTGGCTAGTGTACCAGATGTCGACGTTTCAACCCTTAGAGGATAGTAGGTTATTTAGCCTCTTAAGCCGGGGTCTTCCTCAGGCTGAACCGTAAACAAGCATCCTGGGACCGGTTTCAGGGTAGCACCCTTCATCAACCAGGCTAGCTTGAATCCAGTGGCAAAGTGAGCAAAGAACTCATGTCTTGGAATACACTGCCAACTGAGGGCGAACAAAGCAAACACAAGGAGATGATGGATGGAGTGCTGAAACTTTTCAGACACTCACCCCCATTCACAGATCTGGGTTGAATCCAGCATCATTCTTTAGATCACTTCGCCACCTCAGTTCAGACCCAGCTATATGCAAATCAGTCTTGACCCTGTGCCTCATGAGACCAGTCCAGCCCGAACTGCCAAGCAAGGTCATCCCAGAACCGGATACAAGCATCCTGGAACCGGTTTTGGGGTAGCACCCCTCATCAGCCAGACTAGCTTGAATCCAGTGACAAAGTGAGCAAGGGACCCAGTCTGGGCATACCCTGCCAACTTAGGGTGGTCAAAGTTAACTTAAGGAGATGATGGACGGAGCACTGAAACTTTTCAGAAACTCACCCCAGTCACAGGTCTGGGTTGAATTCTTTATCATTCTTTAGCTCACTTCCCCATCGCAGTTCAGTCAACAGTTATATGCAAAGCAGCCTTGACCCTGTGTCTCATGGGAACAGCCCAGCCCAAACTGCCAAGCCAGGTCTTCCCTGAACAGGAAACAAGCGTCCAAGGGCCGGTTTCGGGTAGCACCCTTCATCAACCAGGCTAGCTTGAATCCAGTGGCAAAGTGAGCAAGGGACCTACGCCTGGATATACACTGTTAAATTAGGGCAAACAAAGCAAACACTAGGAGATGATGGATGGAGCATAGAAACTTTTCAGACACTCACCCCAATCACAGATCTGGGTTGAATCCATCATCATTCTTTAGCTCACTTTGCCACCTCAGTTCAGACCCAGCTATATGCAAATCAGTCTTGACCCTGTGCCTCATGTGAACAGTCCAGCCCAAACTGCCAAGCCAGGTGTTTCCTGAACCACAAACAAACATCCTGGGACCGGTTTCAGGGTGACACCCCTCATCAGCCAGCCTAGCTTGAATCCAGTCACAAAGTGAGCAAGGGAACCACGTCTGGGCATACCCTGCCAAATTAGGGTGAACAAAGCAACCCCAGTTTGGGCCAAGATTGCACAAGATATACTTCTGGTTGCAAGACTATCATTTTTCAAAGATGGTATAGCAGCACTTATGATATAAAAGGAATCTATTATACGGCACCTAGACAAAAGTGACCACCAGTAAAAGTGTAACAGTGTCTTAGTAATGTACCTAATATCTCTTAGTTCTAGATGCTACACAGAAATACACAAGAGTACAAATAACAGAATCTTACACTGTTGCATTTTTTATTCCCTCCATAAACTGCCACAAAACAACAAACCTTTTAATACCCCCAGCGCTTTCTCAAAACGCATCCTCAAACTTCATCTTTTGAATCATTTTATTCTGCTACTTCTTAATACATTGGTTCTCTATATGCCTTCTAATCCTGCAGAATCAAGGATTGAGCTATTAAAGAGGTGATCACAATAAATTATTTACCCCCTTTAGCCAATAACATATTCTGCCTTGGCCTTAAAAAACCAGAGTGCCACACCTGCCTCAAGTTGAATCTTAATATGCAATCCGAGACTTAGGGCAGCTAATACTTTTCCCAAAACTGTACAACCATTGGGCAGATAAAAAAGAGTTGCCCATCCCATGCTGCTGTCCTCCCTTGCTGGATACATTCTATGGAGGGCCTTAGGAGTGTAGTATGCCATCTAACGTGACAATAAATACATTGTCTTAAAATTCGCTGCTCTTAAAGCCTTATGACCTAATTGCTAAATCGACTGCCACTGGACCTCAGAAAAAATGCATTGTGTTAACAGAGTGATCTTTTCTAAAAAAAAACCTTAGCATCAGATGGCACTCTGCTTGATTCTATTCCAATGACACTCCTCCCACAAGCTTTGTCCTGAACAAACCAGACATTACTGGGGAGGAGACTGTACTTTACTCAGGACAATATTTTTTCAATATATGTGTAATCTGCTGGAACCCAAAGAAGAAACACTTGCATAGATCACCGGACCTAGTTTGAAGATCTTTCCATGTAATACATTTCCCCCTCACCAAGAAGTGTCCCAATTCTTTAAAACCATATGTGTTCAAGTAACTTAAATGACTGTTTGTTATTTTTAGGCCCAGAACCTTACATTCATTAGTCTGCAAATATTCATACTCTGCAGAAGGAGTACTCGAAGAATAGAATGCTTGACGTCTCTCACAAAATTCCTGCACTGTTTTATATCTCAGTTTTTGGGAAGTTTGAATGTCTTGACAAGTCTGGGATCCGGCATCCTGCACCATCTTTTCCCCAAAAAAACAGTCCAGAGACCCCTTGGTGTCTATTGATCGTACTAATATATCTATCAGAGAGGCTTCATATTACGTGCATACCTGAGACAATGCCAACCGACACTGGCTTATATGAAGTTGAAGCACTGAGAGTTTGACCCTCCAGACCTTGTTCCAAACAAAATGTTTAAAAAGTACCTCCTATTCTATAAAATAGGTCATACTGATTTTTATCAGAACATTAGAAGAAAGAAATTCCAACAAGAGTAAAAAAGACATTTTCATAAGAGCAACACTCCCTATTAGTATAAGAGGAAGAAGTGTCCATCTGTCCAATACCTCCTTGATCTGCTTCATCTTCACCACATAAATTAGATGGTAAAGCTCTGCACAGCGATTGGTAACATATATTCCCAGTTAACAAATCAGGAGAAGTAGCATGCTGCTGAAGATTAAGAGAAAGAATGCTAAGAGGGGTATTAAATAAAAGCAATTCTGTCTTATTTTGGTTAATTTTATATCCCCCAATCAATTGGAACTGCTCAAACTCACCCAATATGGTTTTACACCTGCTACAGGTGCCTAGATACCCATGTTTGCCCTAATCCTGACTACCAGGGGTTCAATAGAAAAGGTAAATAAAACAGGAGAAAATGAACAACCCTGATGAGTTCCCCTGTTTATATTGAACATCCCTGCTACGTTAGAATTAACAAACACCTTTGCCTGAGCCCCTTTGATATAGATTACGAAGCATAATGATATATTTAGAAGGAAAGCCAAACCTCACAAAGACATAAAAAGAGTATCCCAATTTACCAGGTCAAATGCTTTCTCTGCATCGATCATCATTAATAAGTACAGGTGACTTATTCACATAAAAACAAATCTAATGCATGCACTAAATAACTGTATTTGATGACATCAGCCTGCCAGCCACAAGACTAGTCTGATCCTTGTGAATTACCACATGGGTTGCCGAGTAATACGATTTGCCCACATTTTGATTAAACGTTGGTACTGAGTATTCAATAAGCGAATCAACCGTTATGAGTTTATATCCCTGTGATTCTTTCCCTTCTTTACAAAGCTAACAATTGTTGACTACTTCAAAGTTGATGAGACCTCGCCACCTTTGTTCATAAACTGAAAAAGCTCCATCAAAAAATTATGGTAGCTCAGTAGAGAATTCTTTGAAATAAACTCTGTTGTAAGGCCATCATTGCCACAGTCCTTCCTACAAGGCATTGAGGCCAGGGCCTGCTGGATCTCTAACGCTGTTATATCTGCTACTAATCCCTCTTCCTGCATGCTTGTCAATTGTGGTAGTCTAATAGACTGAAATTAATGATGTATACTTTCATTCGAGACCACATATTTGGTAGCATACAAATTATTGTAATGTTGTAAGAACACTTTAGACACCTCGTCCTTATCAGAGACCAAACCCCCTGTACCTGGTTTCTGTACCTTGTGATCAATGCGTTCTCCTTTACCTTAGTTGAACAAGCAAGGATTTTCCAACCATCTGGCTTTCCTCATACACCCGCTGTTGGAATAGCCTCGAGCTATTGATCTCCTCTAAAATGAAATGTTCCCTTAACTCACATTTAGCTTCAGCCAACTGAATATCCACTAATACTTGTGACCCAAAGGAGCAATTCTTCTTCTGTAAAGCAGTATCAACTACAGATTGGAGGTAAGCTATGTGTATCACTCAATTTTAGATTGTAAAGCCATGAATGCCACCATCTGACCCTGCATTGTTGCCTTGAAAGCTCCCTAAACTGAAAATAGTGATGCAGTACCCTTATTCAGCTGAAAAAACTCCTTGGTATATGTTTTTATGCTTGTTAACCACACCAAATTGGAAAGAAGATTGAGTCACCGGGACCCCTCCCTTTTCCTTACCTCCAATTCGATTTCAGTACCAACCAGTGAGTGATCTGAAAATGAAATCACCCAAATTTTTGAACCAACTCATTTAATATAGTGGAAGATAAGAAAATAATCTAGCTGAGAAGCTGTCTCAAAACGTTGGGAAAAACAAGTATATTGTGAGAGTCCCGGATGAGCACTACGCCATAGATCAGTCAAATGATAACCCTGCTTCATCACATCTAACACCTTTTTAGTACTATGCTTCAACAGTTTTTTAGTTTTATTTGAAGTATTCCATATTAAGTCCTAGGTAAAATTAAAATCCCCCCTCCTATGATTATAGGACCCACTGTTCCCATAGCCATATTGTTAATCTGGATACGTGCATTAGGATTATCCACTATCGGGCATAGCAGTTCACGAAATTGAGAGCATTGCCATTAACTCTAACTGTAAGCCAGATCCGTCTGCCATTGGCATCCCTAAGAATTTGGGCAACCACTGAATCCACACCTTGCCTCTGAGAAATTGCTTCCCCTTACCTCCAACTCAGCAGAAGCAGAATATGCCTTAGAATGATATTCAGGAATAAAAAGCTTAGGAGAATTAATTTTAAGGTGGGTCTCCTGGAGAAATAAAACTTGTCAGGAAACAGTACGTTAACCACCCAATCAGATCTTTATAAAACTTTCAAAATAAAATAAATAAATAAATACACCCTCATACTTTTGCTTATTGGACATTCCATTAACATTGTATTATATAATTTGAGCTTTAAACCCCATTGCCCTGGTATCCTGCTCTTATTTGAACCCTCTTTTTATAAAAAAATTCTCAAAGATACATTCATCCCTATGATTCTGCAAATGTTTACTAAATGTGCTCCCCCACCCCCAAATCACCACCCCCCCACCACCCAAGAGACATTGGAATCCCAAGACCCCGATCACAAGCAAGAGGGGACTAGCCCAAAATACCCCTATGACAGTGGAATACTCCCTCCCTGGGTGCCTTGGTGGGGCACCTTGAGTGAACATAAAACCTCCCATCCCTACCACCAATATGTTCATGATAGCCATCTATTCCACTTCTGTCTTCAACATTTCTTAGTTACATGCTTAGTGAGAGATTTTTTGCAGAAATTCCCTGGGCTTCATCAAAGTTGGCAAACATGTGGAACTGTCGCTTGACCACTGCCCTTAATTTAGACAGTTGAGCAATTGCTGCTTGCATACCCCGTGCTTTAAACATGTATAACAACTTTACAAATTCCTTCCTTCTGCGATCTGCCACTGCCAGCATGTCAGAAAATATATGACAGAAAGTTACTTCACCATTTGAAAATTGTTTCTTTTGAATGGCTCTGGCTAAACACCACCCTTTTATACAAAAGTCAGCAAAATGTACCAATATTGTACGTGGCAGTTTGGAGTTTGGAAATGGCTGAGTCGGGACCCTGTGCACCCATGTGATTGTCAGATCCCCTAAATATTCAGGTAAAACATTCTTCTTAATAAATGCATTGACCCATTGAAGGACCTGTAAAGCTTCATAGCCCTCTAGAACTCCTACCAGCTGTAGATAAGAGCAAAGGGAATGATTTTCCAAGTTGTTGATTTTATTTTCTACTGAATAATTTTACTTCCTTACTAGGCATAGCATTAACCTGATCCTCTAGCTGTGAGATTCTTGATTCGGCCTC
This sequence comes from Lissotriton vulgaris, assembly GCF_964263255.1. Taxonomy (NCBI): domain Eukaryota; kingdom Metazoa; phylum Chordata; class Amphibia; order Caudata; family Salamandridae; genus Lissotriton; species Lissotriton vulgaris. The sequence goes on along the minus strand of NC_141689.1, from coordinate 1,129,705,372 downwards.
CTGAATTCTTCAAAGAAAATTGCCCACTGCTTCTTCAATTTTAGATAGTTGTTGATGCAAAGATGCTATTTCAATTGCTTGTGTTGCGTTTAATTCTCTAATTTAATCCAGAATAAGGTTCAGCATAGTCTTTATATCCCACAGTACGAAAGCCTCCTTTCCTTGCTGCTGATTTGAAAGAGGCACCTCCTGGGACCTGTCTGTTTCCAGGACCTTAGACAGAGACTGGTCTTACCGGACCATGTCTGAAACAAGCTACTGAAGACACACACTGTGTTTGCAATGAAAACTGTAGTTGAACATATGGGCATTGCTGAGTATCACTATCCTGAAACTGTGATGACTACTTTTAAGTGAACTCTGAACAGGAGTCTGCGTATTTGCAGGAAGCCATGATTCAGCATGAGAGAAAGGCCCCTTAAGCACAAGCGGCATTACTTTCCATTTTGTAAAGAGCTGGTACTCTTTCAACTTGCTTCAGGTCAAGCTAGTACTCACATCATTAATATCCACCTGAGGAAGTTTCTTTTGAACTTCGTTCTCCTTTTTATTTCCTCATTTTCTTTGTCCTCTGCTGCCCTGCTGTTCTCTTTTCACAGATTTGGGGCCAGATGTACGACCATTTCATTTAGTGCCTCACAGTTTGCGACACATTGCGAGTCGCAAATTGCGAGGCGCTAAATGAAATGTACAACAATGTGTTTAACACTGTTTGCGATTCCCAAGGTGGTTGCAAATTACTAGGCTCATTAATATTATTGAGCCTCTCGCAATTTGCGAGCCCGCTTGGAATGCCAGCCCTCCCAGGGATGGTGGCCTGCTGGGATCAGCAGACCATGATGTCTGGGACTGCTTTTAAATAAAGCATCTTTTTTTAATGCAGCCCGTTTGCCTTAAAGGAAAACAAGATGCATTTAAAAAAAATGCTTAAAGAAACATTTTCGTTTCATTTTTTAAGAGCATGCAGTGGTCCCTGGGACCACTGCCTGCCCTAAAAAAATTATTTTGCATGCATTTGCAAAGGGGATGGGGTCTCCTGGGGACCCCTTCCCGTTTGCAAATGCATTACTTGAAGTAGGTGGTAATTGCAATTGTTTCGGTCACAAAACATTTGTACATGGTTTTGAGACTCGTTATTTGGAAGGGAACACCTTATAGCGAGTTGCAAATCCTATTTAGCGAGTCGCAAAAAAATTGTACATAGCCCAATAGGTTTTTGCATGCTCAAACGGGTTTGTAAACTCGTTTGCGCATGCAAAAATGGGTTGTACCTCTGACCCTTGGTGTTTCCACTTGTGTGGGGGAAGCCACCCACAAAATCCCCTCTACTGCCAACGACTCTTGAGGGCCACTATCTAGGGCTGACCCAGTTCACCCAGCTTCTGCTCCACTTGCTGATAACTCAGAGGGCTTGATGCTAGCACTGACCCTTGATATGACTTTAAACTGTGCTCTGCTCTTGGTGCTGCGGATGCTGACTTCATTTGGGCTGTCCATCGCTTTACTTTTAGGGTTGCAGCAACATCCAGATTGCCCATCAAATTATCCACTTTTAAATGCTTTCCCATCGTAATATTAATTTAAAGTTAGGGGAGAAACCAAACCAGAGACTCACTACCAGGTAAACGTATTCAGCTAGGCACTTACACCTGGTGTGAAACCTGGTGGCTCTCTCCTAATGATCCCTTGCAGAAGCCTTCTGACGGTGTTCCTTTCAATTGGAGGCCTGTTGAAGCTCCTCAGAATGAGAACCTCTCAACACACCACCATAAACGCCCTTCCTCTGCCATCGCCGATGGAACAAAACACCCAGGCAGCCCTGCTAAACGGACCCGATCACCGTTGCTCTATGTAACCATGTATCTGCAACTTCACAACTCCAGAAGCGGAAGCCGATGCAACGGGAAGCATTGTGGGGAAAAGGAGGAGTCGCACGTCACCTAGCAGAGGAACATGTGGCCTTTGCCCGCTACTCCTTTCCAGCCTATTTTCAATGGGAAAAGGAAACCAGAGCTTAATAAACTTAAAAACAAACAATGCAATTTTTGGATCAGTTAGTTCCAAGAACAGGGTTTTACCGCCATATGTTATAGAATTTTTTACTTAATCATTTTGTTTTATAGGTTGTTTCTCTATTGTTCTCGTAGCAGCTTTCTATAAAGTTTATAGTATTAAATGATACTCTGTATACTGATGTGAGGCTACGGCCATATTTTGTTATTGGAAACTTCACTAGATATTATATCGCTTCATGAAGTATCTCTGTGAACTTCGTTTCAATTTTGAGGATCTAATGGTTCCAGGATAAATCATATTTACCAAGCCCTGAAGAAGCTAAACTTTTGGCAAAACACGTGTTGGCTGGCCAAGTTATCATATGTTGATGAAGGCTGTTCAATTTATTTTATTTATTTATTTATTTATTACCTGTTGATGAAGAATTGTAAATCAACTTATGATTTCCTTTAAAAATAACTACTATGTCACCAATTGAAGATGGCACAATAAAAGAATGTGCATGAATATTCAAGATTCAAATTCTGACCTAATTTCTTAGTGCATGACCAAATATATATATATATATATATATATATATATATATATATATATATATATATATATATATATATATAAAACGCTCCAAAATCCCTCCAACTCACGGAAAGAACAAGACAGCACTCGAGGTGAAGTTTTCCAACGCGCTAGATTTTATTTAGCGGGGGGGTGCACACAGACGCGTTTCGGCGGTCTGCCTTCGTCAGTGTGTGATGCACTGTGTTTTCTTCCGACATGGTTATAAACAAATCATAATCACACCCACTTTCAGTTAGGCTAGGACATAAACATAAACAAGGGGACTTACACCACGCATGGAATAGGTGCGGCCATCTTGTAGTGTATATGGTATATGTAACACTGCATAGTAGATTGTAGTGTGGTAATGCCCACAGATGGGCAAGCGCATTATTTCATGTGTGGCGTATCAAAATACAACGTCATATGATAGACAGTACATACAGCCGTGGATCGGCTAATGTCCCCAAATAAAGTATATAGTCCAAAACCCCTATAGACAAAAGGAATTAAATGACTTCCTAATCAACACCCATGTTGTAAGGATAACTTAAAAGGGAAGAAAGTGGGGTACAGATAAAGTGAGATGCTTCACGTGCAGCAGTAAACAAAAGACATGTGTAATTCTTACAATTCATGTTTCATATGAAAATTATAAAGTGATTCCATATTGGAATGTGTTAAAGGTGTTTCTTATATACAGTGGAAACTGGGTATGCGTGAGGCCCAATAGTATGCCCGTGCGTTATTCCCAGTCAGATTGTAATTCCTTCGATAAAGCTCTCAAAGTATGTACAGTATCTCTTCAACTCATGATGAGAAGTTGTAAAACTAGGCAAATACTATGGGTCATATCACGGTATAAAGGGTCTCTCACACAATCAATATATACATGACCAAAAAATCAGACAGAAGTTCTAGAGCTCTCATGTGTGTTGGTATGCAGCTATTCCTTATACAAATGATATTAAAAAGTTCTAAATACAGTTCATTGGGATGGAATATCATTATGGAACAACGTATACCTGGTGTTATTCTCTACTTATTTCCCCAGGTGGAAGGCCATCTCCTCCCCACTGTTCAGACCTCTAGGATGTTTTGTGCAGAGATCGATGATATATCGGACTCAAGTCTCCTTAGTCTGCGTAAGCGGTACCACCACGTATGTTTGGTGGTACAACATCAAGGCCGAAATACTGAAGCTTATTCCGGTCTTGGTTATGGGCCTCCGCAAAGTGACGAGCCACCGGATAGGTCTGATCTACTTTATCGATGGCTCGCATGTGCTCTAATATTCTAAGCTTGATCTCCTTGATCGTGCTCCCAATATAGCGTAAGCCACAGGGGCACTGCAAGCAATAGACGGCGTACTGTGTACTACAGGTAATAAATTTGTTTATATACATTTTCCTGCCAGTCTCTGTTATTACATAGGAGAGGACACGTTTACTGCCTGCGCACGCTTTGCAGCGGCCGCAGGGGTAAAAGCCTCGTTGCTCCCTTAAAGTATTGGTTCTCTGGGGCATTTTCTCTAGATGACTGTTCACTAGTATGTCGCCTAACGATCTAGCTTTGCTAAAGGTTAGTAGTGGTTGGATTGGGAGATCTTTTTTGAGCACGCTATCAGTTAGGAGAATATGCCAGTTTTTCCGTAGCATTGATCTGAAGCTTTCCGCTCCTGTTGAATAGGGAGTTATAACTCTGAACTTACCCTTGTTATCACCTGGCAAGCCTCTACGGTTGGCCTGTTCAGAATTGTTGGTCAAGAGGGATTGTCTCTCTATTTTCCTGACTCTGTTTAGAGTGTTGTTTAATGTTCTCTCGCCATACCCCCTAGCTTTAAATCGGGATATACATTCCGAAGCAGCCGCTTCGAAATCAGATGGTTTGGAACAGTTCCTGCGAAGTCTCAGCAGTTCCCCGTAGGGGATGCTGTTGACTAGTTGGGGTGGATGGCTGCTGCTGGCATGCAGTGTGGAATTGCCAGCAGTTTGTTTACTGAAGAGGTTGGTGTGGAGGTGTCCGTCTTCTACATATATTTTGAGGTCCAGATAGTCCGCTGCCACCGGACTTACTGTTCCCGAAAAATGTAGGTTGATTTGGTTGTCATTTAGTACATTGATGTGCTCATGAGCTGTTTCAAGGTTGCCTTTCCACACAATAAAAAGGTCATCGATATACCGATGCCAACAGATGACCTTGCCCTCTTTGCCTCCTACCTTACAGCTCCTGGGTACCTGCTCCTCCCACCAGCCCACGAACAAGTTCGCGTAGCTGGGGGCAAAGCAGGTACCCATCGCCGTACCAGACTTCTGGAGATATAATTGTTCCTCAAACAGGAATATGTTATGTTTTAGACAAAATTCTACGAATTCCAGAATCATTAGATTGTGTCTGGAAAATCGTAGTTGGCGTTGTTCTAGTGCCCATTTCACAGCCTCTAGTCCGTGATTGTGTTCAATAATTGTGTAGAGGCTAGTGATGTCTAATACCATCAAAAGATATTCCTGTTCCCACACCAAGTTCTGCAATTTAGTCAGAAAGTCCTTTGTGTCTCGCACATACGAGTCCAGAGTAGACACTAAAGGAAATAAGGTGTGGTCCACAAAGCGAGACATGTTCTCTGTAAGACTCCCGATGGAGGAAATGATTGGACGGCCAGGTGGACAGTCACGATTTTTGTGAAGTTTTGGGAGGTGGTAAAAAGTGGGAGTCATTGGGCAATTAGAACGCAAGAACAAATGTTCATCTCTACTCAGCATACGTTGGTTATACCACTTGGAGATAAGTTTATCATAATCTGTGATACTTTGCTGGTAGGTCTCGTTAGTACATTTGATGTAAAAGTTCTCATCTGAGAGTTGCCTTAATGCTTCCTTTGTATAGTATTCACGAGTCATTAAAACCATATTCCCGCCCTTGTCAGAGGGCTTCACAATGATTCTCGTGTCCGTCGTTAGTGTTTTTAGGGCTAGTCTCTGTGAATTCGTGATGTTCTGGTGGGGGTTTTGATGAATAGTTTTGCGATACTGTAATAGATCCTCGTTCATAGCTTCCGAGAACACATCTATGGCATCCCAGGGGGATTGAGGAACAAATGTGGACACTGGTTTGAATCCACTGGTTTCACTTTCTTGTTCAATGCCCTGCATTTCCGCTCTCTGGGCGGTATCAAGGTCTGCAAGATTCTGAGTATATTCCAGTTCCAGGTCACTTAGTATCTCTACTGAGCGTAGATCTTTACCGCTCAGAACATCTGTTGCTGTTATTCTCTGCCCTTGGTTTTCTTTGTTTTGAAGATGTGGCCGCAGTTTGAAATGTTTATGTAATTTCAATTTACGAGTGAAGCGGAACAGGTCTATTTTAGTTTGAGTGTATTCCAACTCACTATTTGGACAGAATGTAAGTCCGAGACTTAGGACTTGCTCTTCTTCCCTTGTGAGCTTTCTGGTAGTGAGGTTAACTACCGTTAAGTTTGTTGCCTCATTGTTGGTGCCAGGATTTGTTAAGGGGTCGACAGTGCTGTTCATTCCACTCGGCATATTGGCTGAAGCTATTGTTTCTTGTTGGTGCGCTTCCGATTCGTCCAGCGAGATGCTCGGGCGCCGCCTCTGCCTCTGCCTCTTGTTCCCCCCTCCTGCCCGTCTGGTTTTCCGTTTCTTTCTGCTCCTTGGGTATCTGTATCCGGGGGCTTGTTCTTCCCACCTCGGAGCCATGTGCTTTGGATGACCTCGTACTCCTCCTGAAAAGGAGTCTTGTTGCTTTTCTCTGCCGGTTTCGGCCTTCTATTGGTGGTGCGTGTGTCTGGGTCTGATTGATTTTCTTCTGATTCGTTTTCAGTAATGTCAGACTCGGAAGTCACTTCCCCAGTTCCACTTGTTATCCCAGCACCTTCTTTTCTGCTCTTCTGGAGGGCCTTGCGTGGAGCGTCAAACTTTTTCGCATAGGTGAGGACACGTCCAGATAGATAGTCATTCGCGTCTCTCTCATATTTTTCTTGTTTTCGGAGTCTTATTTTGGCTTCGTATTTCACTAGCCTGGTCTTCATTTGTTCCTTCATCTGTGTGATGTTGGTTACTTGGCTAGGATCGGTTTCATTTTCAAGTTCATTGTTAATTGCTTGAATATCTGCCAGTGCCCGCTCCCTGTCGCTCCAGGCATATTTCACAAGTATTTTGAGTGTGCCCTCACAGTATTGCGCAGTATGTTCGAACCAGTCTGTGAGCAGTTGTGGGTCCGGATTCTCGTAGGAGGGAACAGTATGGACTCTCAACCCCCGTGGTACCCTTTCTTCTTCAATATATATATATATATATGTATGCAACTTCGTAACCCACCCTCCACCTCCTACGCAAGGACTTAAATAAAGGACTGAATGCTACGCACCATATCACGTCGCCTACTTAAGGAATACAAATCATTCACCTTTAAGGACTGCAGTAACCAGCATGCCTGGGGACTCAACTTTGATAATGATCACACCCACTTAGGGCGTAACTGGTTCAAATAAAAGGCATTTGAATCACTAAAGGTGAAGAAGGTGTACATTGATGTACTGTCCATGAAGAAGAGGCGTTTCCAGCCCCGAAACGCGTCGGACTCTTGCAATGTTTGGAGGGAGGTGATGAAGCTGCCTGGGTGCTAATCTTTAAACCGGATGGTAGAATGCTGTGGTGAGCTCTCCTAAAAGCGCTGGAGCGCATTGCTATTTTCATTTACTCACATGGTCTGTTCCTGCCGTGGGGAGAGGCTCCACTTCATAAAGCGTTCAGAAATGCTGCGCCAATGAAAACTGAGGTGACCACATCTCATCTGCCAGCGCAACATTCTGAGGAAATATGCAACTTCGTAACCCACCCTCCACCTCCTACTCAAGGATTTAAATAAAGGACTGAATGCTACGCACCATATCACGCCGCCTACTTAAGGAATACAAATCATTCACCTTTAAGGACTGCAGTAACCAGCATGCCTAGGGACTCGACTTTGATAATGATCACACCCACTTAGGGAGTAACTGGTTCAAATAAAAGGCATTTTAATCACTAAAGGTGAATGAGGTGTGCATTGATGTACTGTCCATGAAGAAGGGGCGTTTCCAGCCCCGAAACGCGTCGGACTCTTGCAATGTTTGGAGGGAGGTGATGAAGCTGCCTAGGTGCTAATCTTTAAACCCGATGGTAGAATGCCTTGATGAGCTCTCCTTAAAGCGCTTGAGCGCATTGCTATTTTCATATATATATATATATATGTATGTATATATATATATATATATATATATATATATATATATATATATATATATATATACGTATATATATATATATATTCTTTTTTATGGCAACATTTTGCACAGAATAAACAGCTGAAGCACAAAGAAACTGGAGTCCGTTTCCTTCTTATGAATTCCCAAACAAGGATCTTTCAAAGTTAGGAAATTTAGACATATATATATATATATATTTTTAATATATATATTACCTACTGGCTTGCGCCAGTAGGTAGTTATAGTTAGAACCATGTTTCCATAAGAAAAACATTTTTTGACTTACCTAGATCTTTGGCGCTGGTTGACAAATCAACACAACATTTTCCAAAACAAATCCCCGGGTGAATCTTTTTGTGCAGGAAAAGTTTCAGGGTGATCCATAAAGCGGGCACCTGGAAAATGGGGGTCAATAAACGTGCATTTACCATATTAATTCCCATTGCAATTTTAGACACAACTATAGCTTGAACCGCTGAACAGAATTACACCAAATTTGGCAGAGAGTTGACTGTTGGTCCAGAAAGCGACCTTGTTTTGAAATCGTGTAAATCTCTTCAGTAGTTTTGAATCTATTAAAGGAAATAAAAATTTGTATATATAGTGACTCGAAGGTTCTGTGAACTGTCTCGAACTGAAACCAACCAGGAAGTGTTTGCAGCCATCTTGGGATCCGCTTCAGCCGAGAACCAGTTTTTTTTTTTTATAAAGAAAAGGGTGTAGGGAAGGAATACCTTGACTCCTTAGCTCTGGTCATGGGGTCCCAAAGTGACCCAGAAAGGGACAAAAGGCACATTTAGAAAAAGGTGAAGCAAAAACATGACGGTGTCGCAAATACACAGCAAAATGTTTTTTTTTTAAAACAAGCACAGGCTCTTGTGCTTGTTCTAAATATAGCCCCCAGGTGGGCCAGGTCTCGGGTGCATGCAGGCTTATTTTTAAAAGGAGGGGAAGGCACAGTTCCCCCCTCTTAGGGCTTAGTACTGCCCTGGGGACCACCACTTCCCCAGGGCCTAATATTGTATTACTGGGGGGCAGAGGCAGGGGCAGGGGGGAGGAGGCGTGTTTGCAGAGTGCTTGACAAAGGGGGCTGGGCCTCTGACAAAATCCCAGAAATACCGCTGTATAGGACATACTGATAATAACAGGACAGGTTCTTTGCTCCCAAGGACCCTCAGAAGTCAAGGGAACTTTATCCACCAACTAGTAATGCACCAGGAGGTGTGTTTGCAGAGTGGTGGACAAAAGGTTCTGGGTCTCCGACGACCTCTGAGCAATCCCGCTGTGTGGGACTTACTGGAGATAACAGTAGGGGTTCTTGGACTCCAAGGACCCTCATCATCCAAAGGGACTTCATCCCCCAACCTGTAGTGCACAAGGATGCACATTTACAGAGCGGTGGAGAAAGGTGGTGGGTCTCCAAAAGAGCTCTAAGCAATCCCAATGTGTGGGACTTACTGGAGGTAACAGGAGAGATTCTTCACCCCCAAGGACCTCAGCATATAAGGGAACTTCGCCCTCCAACCAGTAGTGCATGAGGAGGAGTGTTTGTAGAGCGGTGTAGAAAAGGGGCGGGCCTCTGAGGGCCTCTCAGCGATCCCCCTGTGTGGGACTTACTGGAGGTAACAGAAGGGTTTTATGGCCCCCAAGGACCCTTCTTTCCCCCACAAAATGAGTGTCAGGGGGATCCTTTGCAGAGTGGGCAGACCTTTTTAAAAAAAAAATTCTTTTATTAGGGGATGGAGGCTGCATGGGCCCTCTTCCCTAGGCTAATGTTGGCCCGGGGACTCCTTCCTCCAGGGCTAATCCTTTTTGTAATGTTGGAGGGGGCTATGTAATCCCCCTTCTCAGCTAATTTCGGCCACAAGGATCACATCCCCCAGGCCTGACCTTTTTATGAAAAAGAATTGCTTTATAGGGGAGGAGGTTGTGTGCACCCCCTCCCCAGGATACTTCAGCCCTGGGATCCTATCTCCTGGGGTCCAGCTTCCTTGTAATACAGGAGGGTGGCCCCCTCCCTGGGCCTATTTCAGCCCCATGGACTACGTACCGTAGGGCCTGGCCTTTTTTACATTTTTTAATACTACTGGGGAGTCTGTGAGGCCCTCCTCCCTGGGCCAATTTTGGCCCCAGCACTCCATCCCCAGGGCACAGCCATTTACAGATGGTCGAGGAGGGCTGCAACACAGCCCTCCCCAGTTTGAATTTGGCCCCGAGGACCCCATCCACAGGGCCTGCCCATTTATTCTGGGTGCCCTCAGGGTACCCAGTCTGTAGTGGGACTGCGGGGGAGCCTGAAGGACCCCATGGTCCCTGATGATTTCTGCTGAGTCTCAAGATGGCTGCCCACACTTCCTTGTTTGAAATGTCGGCAGCCAATCAGATTTGAGCACAGGAACTGTCAGATCCTCGGAGGATCTGCATCCCTATATATACAAATTTGGATTTCGGTTATTATCTCTAAAACTACTGAATGGATTTCCATCAAATAACAAAAATGGAAGTCCATGGACCAATATCTACCTTTCTTCCAAATTTGGTACAATTCCGTTCAGCAGTTCAGGCTGTCGTTCTGTCTAAAGTTCCTATGGAAAATAAGATGGGAAAAACACATTTTGGGATCTCCTTTTTTTCTGCCCCGCGTGATGGATTACCAATAAACTTTTAAGACAGCAGCTAGAGTAAGCATCGAATTTGTTTTGAGAAATTCACGAGGACTCGTCACACGACGACTGAGTTATTGGCAAATGAAAAAACGGTCTTCCTATGGAAACTACATCCTAACTATAACTACTTACTGGCTTTATACTTACCTGCGAAACACTTGCATTATTGTTGTAAAGGCTTGTGTGGTAAAGGCATATGTGTTGGAAAATTTTCCGTGGGAGAGACAAGCGAGGTAAAGATGCATGCATTGTAATGGATGTGTGGTAATGGTATTACGTGGTTCCGGCAGTGCTGTAAAGGCTGTTTCCCATTGACACACTTGTGACTACATAGTGCCAATGCAGACATCCTGGCGCCATAGTGCAAGGGTGTCTGCATTATGGTCAGGATAGTCTTTGTGCATGAAGGTGTTCCTTCCTCAAAAAAAACTATCTTATATCTTTTATGAATGTGTTCTGCATTCTGCAGCATACATACATAATGGAAATAGCGAGGATAAATAAAAATATTTCTCCTCAGTGTGCCAGCCTCAGGCATTTGTACCATTTTGGTGCAAACCCATGTCTACATGTCTTGGTAAATACGAGTTTGCATCAAAATTCACTGGTGTATGCATGGAATTCCCATGGAATGCCTATCTGATGCAAAGTATAGCAACGTAGTGCAATTACCTCAATCGCGTTACTTTTTTACAAAGTAACACAAGCAACCTTTTGCATTGTTTTGTAAATACACAAAGGATTTTGTTTTGATACTGCCTCAAAATATAATGTAAACCCAATACAATTTCTTTTTTAATAGGGTCCTGAAGATCTAAATAAGTGAAGGAAATGCATGGCTTACCATTGAAAAGGAACACCACGACTGGAGACGCCAAGGCAACATTTGCAAACAGATGGAGCCATATATATGTTACCTGACACTTCAGTAAAAGTGAAAGTAAGCCAAGTGTAAATAGGGTTGTGCAGATCTGTGGTGTATACAGATGTTAAAACAATTATGTGACAGAATTACATAGATAATAAGGGCAAAATGAGCCAGGCCCACGTTTTTCCTTGTGTGAGGGCTACGAGATCACAATCATTTCAAATAACAATTCCTAACAAAGCAAAATGCACAAAAAATTAATAATAATTCAAATGCAGATATAAAGCTTGATAACGTGGGCTTTATTAACAGTTTAGTTAACTGGACTTTTTAACCAAGCACATTATTTTACAACCTCATTCTTAAAACACATAACAGTGAACCTAAATGAATCGCTCTGTTCTCAGATACTTTAAAGTTGTGTTGCAAAATTTTCATGACAGAAATTTGCCAACAAATCTCAGCTGGAAAAAACGAAATGAAGCTGATAATTTACCTATAAATCGAAACCAAATAAAGCAGACCACTTTCTCTTCTATTATCATACTGGTGTACTGAATTCCACTTTCTGTCTTTGCAAGCAGCGAGGAGAATGTTAATTTTCCCGCAACCACAGCCTCCACTAGCTACTGAAAGCACAGTTCTTATAATGGGAAAAATAAAATACCTTTAATTCAAAGCCAAGGTTTATTTTCCATAAAATGTGAAATCCAGCAAAAAACGAAATGCTTTTTAAAGATAAATTCTTCCCTTTTAGGGATTTGTGGAAATCTTAGTTTAACACATAAAGGCTTCCTTGATTGATTGGTCAAATTGATAAATACTTGTGTTTGCAAAATCCTTTCCTGCTCCTGTCTTTAACCCTGTGCAATCCCATTGAAAAAATGTCTCGGGCATTGAGAGATAATTGGCACTCCTTATATTGTTGGCTCATCTTTGGATTTGGAGTTATTTGTGACCAGTGATTTAAAAAGAAAATAATTTGCTCTTGCTTTATAATTTGCAAGGTTGCGTTTGTATCTTTTTGTGAAGTTTTCTCTCATCACAGTTGTCTTCCCTGTCGGCTTCTTGTTAGAAAATGCTGATGGGGCCAATTTACAGTTCTACACCTTATTTAGTGAATTGATTTTTACCTTATTAAGCATGTCATTTTAGGACACTTTGTAGCGCTAGATGGCAGACAGTGTCTCATTAGTCATTTCTGCAAAGTTAGGCATCTTGGACAATTGATGCATATTTCCCCCCCCCCCGAACCCCCCCCCAACCCCCAATGATGTTGACCCATTTGCTGTCTAGAGATTATATTTAGTGCAAATGCTACATTTTAAATTGATGTAAATTGCCCATTTTAGCTTCTTCAAATCTATTTTCTGTATTGTTTGCCTTAGCATGTGCCTCTCAAATGTCCCACTATGTATCTGAAGCAATATTTTTCTCAATGAGGATTAACTATTAAGAGTATTTCTTTTTCAGAAGAAATAGAAAATTATGACACACACTGTATGTCTGGAACACCTTATAAAAAAGGCATGTTTTGAGTGCACATTTCTGCCACTAAGGCAAAAATATAACATATTGTGTTAATCGGTGTAAGACAAATCAAACAGCGTATGCACAATTCATGAAACAATGGATCTTGAAACTACACAATGAAAAAGTTGGAGATACCACGAAATTATGTAAATTCAGAAAAATTCATAGCAGGCAGAAAGGAGGAAAATACATTGTGAGTTACACTAGGAAATGCAAGGCATGGAAGGAGAAACGGGAGAATTATTATTAGACACAGAAAGTGTAGATTGCCAAAATGTACAAGCTGTATTTCATCTTACCCGCTTCTACCCATTGAAGTATCAAATATAGCAAAACTGTTCTTGGCGGTGTGCAGCGTGTGAGAACATAAAGTACAGTGAGAAGGGATTTGCCCAGTTGTGTTGAACATAATGTTCCTTGACGGGTTTAATTATTATTGCATGACCAATTATTGATTCATTTATAAACTGTATATATTTGGAACACCCTGACTGAAGCACACTGATAAAAAGTCTCAAGTGTGCTTATAATTAAACTATTGATTTTGGTTTCTAAAATTATTACACACTGAAAGGTGGAGCTTAGTCACCAAATGAGTGTATAATATAAACTTTGAACTGAACCCCAACATCAATGCTTATTGTGCTTTCTTTTTTTTCCTCCTTGAATATTATAGCTAACATTAGCAGGGTGCAGTTGCTGCTGGCGCAATGCCGGCTAATAGTGCCTGCTGCCGTAACATTCCAGGGTTTAAAAGAGCTGCATAACCAGTACCAATGTGTCAACACATCAAGTGTGCCACCACGTGTAATATCACAGGACACTTGCATCCCCTTCTTTAATATCAATATGTCAATGGCACATAAAGTCTCTTTATCCTGCTACGCATGTGATCTAGTACAATCCTCAAATTGAATTTTCTAAATCATTCCACTAAATATCTGTGTGCACTTATTCAATATTCAGATGAAAATCAGTGTTCACATGCTCTTGTGAAATCTTAGTGTTTCCGTAGGTGTCAGTTGTCAAGTTCAAGCCTTGCTTTTATTTCAGCTTTCTCAAAATTAGTTTGGCAGTAGGTAATACATGTAAAGTACCTAAAACAAGTTGCGATTTTCAGAAAATGCAAGGGAATGAGTGATATGGAATATGATTATTCACAGTTAAAATTGCACATGTGTATTTTGCAGGGGATTCCTTGTGTTCGTTGAAATACTGTGTCTTTAATCTTGCATGGGTCCCTTATTTAAATCATTTTCAGAGAAGATAATTATACAGTAGCCTATAGTGAGCAATTATTTTAAGTGATTCGAGATTAGTTTTCCTTTCTATGACATTTAGAGCAGTACATTCATGTTTATGAACGTACATTCAGAATCAGACATCACCTACAAATTCTATACATGATCATGTTTTCATGTTTGGCGTCAAGGCTCTATCTGATGTAAGTAATATTCCCTGGCTTCTCTTTTTTACCTGCTTCCCTGCAAATTTTTAAACTGCATTAATTTGCAACCGAAATAAAGATCAGTTTGAAACAATTATACAGTGGCCAAGTTCTTTGGATAGATTTTGCATTAATGTAGCACAGTTTTGAACTAGTATTTGCAAAAAATTGAACATACACTTACACACTAATTCAAAAATTGTTGTTTTGAACTAGTCACTTAGTAAGAATGTAGACCTTTTGCAGTGGTCAGGCAATAAACACAGCACAGTACTAGTGCAAAGTTTACGTAATCTGCACCATGGTCGAACTTTTTTACAAATTTGCTCAATTCATTATGGTGCTGCTGTTGAGCTCTGGCTAAAATCTAAATTAGCATGGAGATGCAATATATTTTGCAAGTGCCTTTTAGAGACTTTTTTTGTAGCTGCAGTATTTGAACACATTGACAAGTTTAGAAACGGTCCTTTCTGTGTAGAAGACAAGCCTTCTTCATTTATGGTATTCTTCTAAAGGAGATATCATGGTGTTGTCCTAATATTCTCTATGCTAAAGATATTCAAACTTACAAAAAACAGCACTGCACAGAAACATATTTAATGAAATTTGTATCTAAAATTCAGTTTTACTTTTTAGGAAGACAAAGTTTATTCACCCCTATTCTGTTGTTTGTCATTTATCCTGATGCAGAGAGCGATATTACTAATGAGGATGTATTTCTGTTTGTTTTTTTAGTTGGCAATTACCAGGATTATTCATTTAATAATAAAAGAGCTAATCGGTGCATATACTATCAAAACACAAAAAAGTGGACACAGTTAATTGATACAATTATACTAAAGCACATAAAAGGCATAAATAATGAGACCTACAACAAGAGGAAAACACTTGTTTGAGACACAGTCAATTCAACTGATACTATATAAGTGTGAAACTAAAAAAATCAGCTATAGAGATGTAAATACCAGACATCGTAAACATGAGTGGATTGTTTCTGAGGCAAAAGGCAACTCTTCCTAAAGATGCTTTTGTGAAGGTGCCAACGGGAGTTACAGTTTTGAAATTAAATTAATTGTAGACTTGATCTCTACCTACCATTCGAACAAGAATTGGTAAAGCCAAAAGTTCTGCCTTACATTTTGATTTCCTTAATAAAATATGTTTTAAAACGCCTGCAGCTGGGGAAAAAACAAAAACAATTGTCTTCTATATACAAAGCATTTATGAGATGAAGAATTTATTGTTTGATGATTCAGTGTACGTTTGAGATTTACATTGTCACTCATAGAGTGCCATGCAAAAGCTCCATCAGAGGCAAAATAAAACAGCTAACAGCCAATAATTTGAGGTGGAAGCTTAAACTTCTGTATGGCAGAGTGAAAGTCCCCTCTATACATATATTAAATTATTGGTAACAATAGGAAAACAGGCAGGCACTGTCAAGCCAAACCTAAGAACATACTAGTAATCCGTTTTTTCGGTTATATAGTACGAACTAGACCTGAATGTATAGGAGTATTTTGCATGAGCATCAGTTTCTTTATACAAGGACACTCTTTTTAGGCTTAAATGCTGATGCCCTGAATTTTTAAGTCTCCAATTAATCAGGTTGATGAGCACTAGGTTCCATTTCTAAGAACATGCAGAGATAATAAATATATCATTAGAAATGTATATGGCTAACAGAAGTGGTATGATGTAGAAAACCCTATATCTCACCACACAAAGTTGTACCTTCCTTCTCTTGTTTTGTGCAGAAGGCCAGTAAGCACGACTTCAAAACTAAAGCAAAGAGACTATGTAAAAAGACGTTTTAGAAAATAAGTCTCCACCAAAATGGATATTTTGACCACCAATAAAGTGGAACATTTTCCATCATTTAGGCAGTGTTTGTTTTAGAATTCACAGTGATGCATGAAAGTGGAGGCTTTTGCCACACATTTCATTAAACTGCAAAGTGTGTGCTTGCATAGGCAGGTTTTTGTTGTGCTGTGCTTGAGAATGATTTAACTGATCACTTTCATAACCTTTAAAGAGCCTTAAACAGTACATCTCAAAAAACACATTCATAACAGGTATACCAGGGGGAATTTTCTTGGGTTTCAGATTTTTTTTATTATTAAAGATTGGCATTGCAAATAACATTTTTCATAACTATATGTAGGCCTGTTCACATTTTTATTAAAACTGCAGTTCGCCCTGTTCTTTTTCATCATTCGATCACATATTAAACTCCAGCCGCAGCAGTAAGAAATGGAGGAAGGGATTTTCGAGGGGATTTGTGCCTCTCTGTCTCTGTGCCTTGGTGATCATATTACCATAACTATCACACATAACAAAGCTCTAAATCTGTAATTCAGATAAAGTAGTCAGGACTTTGAAATACAAAAATCCAGACATATGCTGAAACATTTTTTTGCACAGCTTTCTCCCAGCATATATTTTAGCCAGCTAGGAGAGAGGCCTTTCCTAGACTTTGTGTTCTAACGCACATTAAATAAAATGCCGGCAGTATTGACAGAGATTTAATTAAAGTCATTGTCGGTAGCCTCTTTTGTTGTGGAAAGAAAATAAACTGAGCCCGGTGCTGGTGTGCTTTATGCTTACCGCACCTCTAAAGAGGCTTATAAAATGTCGGCGCGTTGGTTTGAAGTGAATTATGTAGAATGGAGTGCTGGTCCAGATAATGTCTGCCTGCTAGAGGCTGCGTCGTTGTCTTCCGGGTTCAGACGCACGCAGCTAGAAAATGCTTACCTAGAAACGGTAACCGAGAAGGCCTAACACTCTCAGAGGCTGTTCGGCCAAATAACAGCAAGGCTCCAACCTAAATTAAGTAAAATAAATGCCTGTGTTCTGCATGTGTGGGACAGAGACGCCACGAGGTTAGAAAATCGCTACCGCTACCAACTTTAGATGCATATGTTATACATACATGCCTCCTGCATTTTAGAATAGCAAAGTGGGAGATTTTGGAAAGAAAAAAAAACAGGGGAATGTAGTTTCCCCATTGTCTTCTATTGACAGAAGCTATTTCAGGTGGGAGATAGCTAGAATGAAACAATTTTTTTGCGCAAAAAATATGGAGTCTCTCGTCTGAGTTGGGTATGCTGGCATGTATGATATGTATTTAATGCTGGTGCTGCCTGCCGTCTGCCTGCACGTCTGCTCGCTTTTAAATAGTAACAGTGCCTTCTGCTGGTCACCCCTGATTTGTGATTTGAGGGAGTGGTTCCCGACTTCCCGACCAAATGCGCTTTCCACCCGCCCCCCTTCGATCTCGCCACTTGTCTTTCAATGGAATACCGGCGCTTGATGTTTAAATCAAAGATCCGCGTTCCCTGGGCGTGCCCGGGTTTAGCGCCGCCAGCTTGATAACAGCGAGGCCTGCAGCTTTTTGAACTTGACTGTCTCCGCTGTGCAGACATTCATCCGATACTTTTGCTTTTTAATCACGTAGGGTTTTGTGTTTCCTAATCTATGCTGCGTTTTGGCAACTAGACTGATTTATTAGACACGGAGTGCTCGAAAGGCACGCACGAGGAAATATCCACACTTGTTCAACCTGATGGCTAAAAGTTGTAAACAGGACTCGGCTTCATGTAAAAAAATAAAAATAAAGTACAAAACAACATTTTTTTTTTTAAATTGAGGAAATATGTTACTTTTTTTTATTTCTGTAATTTTTTATTGAGTATAAAAAAATATATATTTACATGGAGCATGGGATATACATGAGTCGAAAATCAGAGAAAGAAGAAGGAAGGAAAGAGGGAAAGAAAAACGCCGGGGGGGGGGGGGGGGGGGTGGGGGGGGGTGTAATAGTTCGATTGTCCATGTTCTGTTGATCGTTGTTTTATGCCTCCTACTTGCGACGCTTCGTTGTTCGTTGGTATTTCTTTCCCAACCCCGGGCAATAGTGAGGAGGGGGGGGGGAATAGAGGTCGACGCCAGAAGATCGCGACCTCATTGACCTATTGCTAACGGCAGCAGTCAAAATGGTCCTAAGTAATTGGAAGGACACCTCAAAAGCCGCGCCCCAAGCATGGCTCAATTGGGTCACGTTCCTAAGGGGGGCAGATCACATCACAGCGAAACACTCACCGAAAACCTATAGGCAGGCGAACATGTGGGGACCCCTAGACCGATACCTAACATCACATAAACCCCCATAGGCGCAGAATCCAGACACAACAGAGCGTACCAAGCACTCTCTATATAGACCTCTCGACACTGGAGCGCAATGAACAGGCAACAATCAAGAAAGTTAAAGAGAAAGTGGAGGGGTGGTCGCCCAAATTCACCACATGGTGGGGAAGGATAGAGGCGATAAAAATGATGCTAACACCGGTGGTGAACTACATGAAATATGTTACTTTTAATAGCTAATAAACACAATACGGTATTCTTTTTTAATCCATCGGATGAAGCAGTCTCATTACGTTTATTTGCCTCTATCTTGCGTCTGACAAAGAAAACAGATACATTCTTAAATTAAGCAGGTTGTTTTCACACATCAGAACTCCATCGCCTTTAACCTTATTTCAATATGCTCACACAGGGAGCTGTACATTTACCTATCAAACATTCTTCTGCCTTTCTCTAAGAGGAATTCGCTTTTTTTAAAAGAACCATATAAGCAGTTTTCAATGATTTTACAGAAAAAGTGTATGGTAGAGTGAAGGAAATATTTACTTTTCAAAGATGGAACGGTAATGAAATTCATTTCAGTGTGAACTACAGTAACAGCTATATGAAGAAATAATCTTCTTTAAAAACCCTGCCGTGTCAATATCAAATTTGATACTAGGTTTGAAGTACTATATATGTCCGTGCTGCTATTTGCACTACATGACCAGTGGAAGGTATATTGAAATAAAGAGGCCGAAAGGGAAGTGGAATGAAGCAGTGACACTACATTAGAACTAAGGAAGATAATCTTGCAAATGACTCTAAAGCTAGACTTACATCTGCTATAGCTGCAAAACACACTGGGGCAGATTTACAAGAAACTGACGCTTCTCAGCATCATAGCAGAGATGCGTCAGTTTACTTGCATCACACTAAAAAACCCTTGCGCCATCATAGATGTGTCACATTTACAATGCGGCGCACCATGGTGCAAGGACTGACAGATGCGTCACGCATCTGTTGGCACAAAGGTCACGAATTGCTGGAGTTGTACGGCAAGCACAACGCAACTCCAGCAATGCTCAGGAAGGCCTATTCCTATTGTGCTGCGTCACTCCTTATGCCTGCTTCAAGCAGGCATAATATTTTGATGCAGTGGCGTTGTAGAAGTGGCGCAGTCAAATCTTGTAGATTTCACTGCGTCACATTTTGTAATTCACTGTTAACCATCTTTAATGCTAAATGTTGATGGCTCCATGGGTAGCAATGCACAGACGGACACCATGAGGCAGGAGAAAGTGTGAAAAAGGCCACTTTATTGAAGACAGGTGCACCTACCATAAACATAACCTTGGCCTGGCAGTACAAAACTAAACCTAACTATACATTGCTTCATCTACTTACCCCCCTCCCCCACCCCTAATGTTTCCCCAGCATTCCCCTTTAATTGCAACTATTTAACAACCCAAACTCATTCCTTAACTGTTGACCCTTTAAACCATGTAACCTCTTCGCTACTTGTCTAAAGATCTAATTAACTACGTATCTCCTATCTTAACCTTATTACCTGCTCCCTTATTAACTTGTTCCCAACCCTAAAGTAAACTGTAAACCCGTACATATCTAGCTCCCAGACGCCTCTCAGAACAGTCCTCAGACTTTCTGACCCCCACCTTTAGGACCTCCTGGGGTACCTTCTAATATCTAGTAACATATCTAAAACCTCTTTAATCTGAATGAGGTACAATTCTAGACTGTAGTGTGACAGATGGGCACAGTCCCCCCTGAAAAACTATATAGCCACAAACTTCAATTCTGGGTGCTACACCCTTCCAAAACCTGCTTCATTACAAAAGGCTATCATGTCCCTCTTTACTTTTCTCTGAGCTTTGTCAATGGCTGCAGGTTTTTCGGCCTCCTTCCACTGCCTTCTAGGTATGAACTCTGTTCAAATTACATGGCAACCTGACCACCTCTGCTTAATCTCTAGCAAATCCCTTTTCATTTTCTTAAATAATGCCAAACCTTTACAAACCACCAGGTCATTTTCACTTAAGTGTGTAACTAAAACATCAGGACAAACATGTCGATGCAACAACAAATTTAAACTTGGAATAAGCTTGTGCCAACGCATGCCAGCTTACCCATGCCAACAAATGTTAAATAGTGCTGGGTCCAATTCAAGGTTCACACCCTTTCCTTTCTGAATCTCATGCCTCTACGCCCACTTCACGAAAGAGTGACCAACTATCCAAATGGTTAGTGACTCCGACTCCTACCCCGCCACTGCAGCTGAAAAGACACATGCGTGAGAAAAAGGTAACTACATGGCAACATTATCCCCACTCCCCTTCTTGATGTACCGCTTATAGCAATCAGAGGACCAGCGCCCCAGCTTTCTTAATTTGTCCGTCCCCCACCCTGATCACGCCGCATCCAAAGTCGCCCCAATTCTGAAAGAATGAGTACCAAATTCCCCAGGCACCTCCCCCAACTATTGCAGAGCCCTTCCCATGACTCCCAGAAGCTGGGCCACTGTCACCCTTTGTCCTGGTCTTCTGCAGAAAACTTTGCCTGCCCCCCCCCCATCTCGTCCCTTCAAAGTGTTCCCCCACTGCACCGTGCATATCCTCGGGTCCTTGCTGCCCCTCAATACTACCCATTTACCCACACCTCTCTGGTCAGTCTTCGAGCACTTGATAAGGATATGTACTGCCTTATTTCCCATGTTCTGCACCTCTACGTTCTCCCAAAGGAGCCCTGTGGACCCTCTCATCCCCAACAGTTCTGATACTCTGAAGCCCCAAAATATAACTATGAAATTAAGGCTGAAAATAAAACGACTTCCTCTTGGCAGACGCATATACTCGGAAGTACTGCCAATATCCTGGCTAACAGCCCAATAGACATCAGCCTCCTGACTCTCTTACTCTTACCTGACTGCCTGGCCCAGCCTTCGAGGATGCGCTTCCCCAATTCCCCTGCTGATGGTGACTAGCACCACCAAAACTTGCCCATGAATGCAATCCTTGCCAACTTCGCTGCAATGTTCACCATTGAAAGGCCTTTTTCTAGCATGGCCAGTATCGACTACATAACGTCTTTTTCCCTTGCCCAAGCTCCTGTCCTCCTCTGCGCCCCTCCCTGCAGGAACTCCAGCCAAGCTTGGCCATATGTCTTTCTCGTGGACACTGTTAACTATCCTACCACCAATTGTAGCATCCTTTGTCTCCTATAGCCCACAGTCCCGCCGGCACCGGGGTCTTGAGGATGTCTGCCTCCATGGCCAGCCCATGGAACCTCTCCTGCTGAGAACTAGTTAAAGCATCAGCAATGTCATTGCCCACCCCAGCGACGTATTTCGCTCTAAACCGAATGTCGTGCTGCTGACAACTCAATTCGAACACTGTCAACAACTTCAAAACCCGCTTGTCCCTGGCTGACTGCCTGTACACCACCTGCACCACTGACATGTTACCCACTTTAAAAATGACCTTCTTATGCGCTAAGCTCCTACCCCATACTGGCACAGCCGCGACCAAGGGGAACATTTCTAAGAAAGCAATACTCCTCCCTCAGTTTTTCCAATGGTGCCGCCACTCCTCGGCACACCAACTGCCCTGCCAGTACAGTCCGAACCCACTGGCCCCTGTGCGTCAGAAAATATCTATACGTCCCAGACCCAATCTGTTGGTACAGCCATAGGAATCCCATTGAATGCCTCCAAAAATCTACACCACATTCGTAAATCCTCATTCGTCCCTGCTGACAGTCTCATGTGATGATGGGGCAATGAAAGACCCGCCAGTGGCCTGCCCAATCTCCAGCAAAAAATCCTACCCGACCTACCGCCCTGCAGGCAAAGTTCAGATGTCCCAACAGCACCTGTACCATTCTTACTGTCGCTTTCTCCCTGGCTAACATGTTGTCAATCATCAACCTCATCAGCAGTTTTTTGTCAGTCTGTAGCCACGCCTCTGTGGCAACTGAATACAATTCGATACCAAGAAATGACAACACCGTACTAGGACCTTGTGCCTCCTCTGGTGCCAAAGATACCCCTGGTGCCCCTATGAGCTCTTTAAAATTTGCCAGCTGTTGCTGACAGCCCGCAGAACAAGGCCGACCCACTAGGAAGAAGTCATGAAGATAGTGTGTCACCGTCTCTTTTCCCGTTCTCCATGAGAACGCCCATTGGAGGAACGAACTGAACTTCTCAAATAGAGCACATGATATTGAGCATCTCATGGGCAAGGCCTTATACACAAAGACCTTCCCGTCCAGCTGAATGCCCAGCAGCTGAACGTTTTCAGGGTGTACTGGCAGAAGCCGGAAAGCGGCCTTAATGTTGCACTTTGCCATCTCAGCGTAAGTGTTGGCATCTCTGCCAACCCTTACGACCAGATCCCTGGCTACATCCACTGACTAGTAAGACACTGATGTTAGCTCCTCAGCTATGAAATCGTTTACTGACCCCCCTTGTGGCCAGGACAAATGTTGAATCAAACTGTTCTGGCCCGGCTCTTTTTGGGGACTACCCCCACCGGGGAAATTATCCGGTCCCTAATCGGACATTTCTCAAATGGACCCTCCATGCGCCCTTCGGCAACTTCCTTCCTCAAATTGTCCCAAACAAATGCCTTGTGTGATATTACTTACTTCAAGTATTCCGCCCAACGTGCAGACCGGGGTCCTGTGTAGACCAACCTAAAACCTTCTCGAAAACTGTTACTCAAAATTTGGGCGGCCTGCTATTTTGAGTAATGTCTCAATCAGGCGTCCAAACACTCCATACTAATGGGCGTATGAGCCTTTTCCCATATATCCCTGTGCTCCTCTTCCGCCTCTGCCCTCCACCGCTTATTGGGCCTGCTAACTGTTGTAACCCCCATGCTGCTGTGCGCTCTGTCCTGCCTGTTGGCTCTGTCCCGTGTATCCTGCTCCCCAGCAGTGCACCAGAGGGTGCTTTCCTGAACACTTAGAGCATTTGTGCCTAAATCTAAAACATTCTGTGGTGCAGGTCCCTTTGTTGTAGTCCAAGCATGTCCCCTGCCCACTACCTGTGGATTTTGGTGTGTACCCCACCCCCAGGTGGGGCGATTCTAAGAGGACTTGTAAACTAACGGAAGTCCGCTAGCCATTTACAATGTTTTTCCGAAATTCATGGTTTGCTGGTATAAGTCAGAGTCAATCTCCCCCACTTTGCCTCTGGGTCCCAAGCTAGTCTAGCCCTGAATTCCTTGTCGTAATGCGACCATGCATAACCCCCATAAGTTAAGTGTGCCCTCTAACCAAGTCCATGTACGTGAACAAAGACACGCTACTGCCTGGGTACTTCTCGCAGTACATACTTGCAAATATCAAAAAGGCCGCCGTCCAGTTTTCTATTGTCATGGGTACCCTGGGCCTTCTTGACAGCTCTAATTCTTCCTCTTTTGATCCCTCTTTAGACCTCAATTCCCTGTACAGGAGCTTCAACATGTCCACATACTCTCCCTTCCATATTTTCTCCTTCGTGGCTAGCATGAGGTGTGCCCCCAATGGCTTTGTCAACCCCATGTATGGCATTCTGGGCAGCTTGACCTCGCTACTCCCCTTCCCTGCCCCGTCACTGTCATTGTCCTCTACTTCCTTCTGGTCTGTGCTTACTTTCCTTGTTACCTTACCTGACCCTTCCTTCCCCTCTACCCTCCGCCCTTCTGGCTCCACCCCTGTGTCCGGTACGTATCGCCCATTTCAGAATTTGACCTCCCCCTCAACTTCTTCCCTGCTCGCATCTGCTCGCATGCGCATTTCTCACAAGAAATGGGCATGCACCGGTGCACCTGCATGCACAGTTTTTGAAAGGATTACCCAGTTACGGTGAGGAAGAGGAGAAGGACAGCCCTGGGACGCCGCAGTACAGGCAAGTGTTTTATTTTTGACTTTTCATTAAAGTCTCATTCATTGATAATAGGGGGGTGGAGACGGATGGCGGAGAGGAGTGGAGCGGAGCGGAGTTTGTTCTCAACTCCTTTGACCTCAGCATAGTTCCGCTACGCCAACTACACCCAGGGATAGTTCTTAGCTGCCTCTAGAACTGTGGCAACTGATTGTTACCCCACAGGTAGCACTTTTTTACAGTCCATATATAAAATGTGCCTTTTTTTTTCTCTGGGGACTTTCTGGGAGACGCTGCTTAACTTGTGCAGGAATAGGGTACCCTGGCATAATCGGTATAGCATCTATAGTTGATGCTCCTTCTTCAGTACGCTCTTTATGGGCTCTGAACAAGTGTTTGTAATGGTATGTTTTCAGATGAGTCAACTGACTTGTTGTGCCTTAGGAGGATTCTTTTGATGAACCCCTGAACAGGGTCTCTTGCATAATGAGCACTTCACATGCTTTGCCACTGTCTTCTTTTCTCCAGATGGAATTGTACAAATAAACCCAAGTGATGGACTGCCACTTCACTGGGGGTTCCTCATCGGATGAGTTGTACTCCTCAGAGTGTGCCTCCGGCTCTCTCCTGGTTCCAGATGCCATTTTATTTTTGAAAATGTTCTTAAAAAGTGCAAAAAGATATCCTACTATTGCAATTAATAGGTTCTTCAAGAAATACTTCTAATCGGAGCGCAGCAAAGGTGAAGAAAAAAAAAACTTAGTGGGGACTTCCTTTCTAGAATAATAAAAGTAGTCTTGCCCAATTAAATCCCTTTATTTCATAGTCATGTATTATTCGTGAGCACCAAAGTAGTTGCAAAAGTGGTAAATGGAATAAAACAGTGTTGAACCATAAAAGTACTTATAAAAAGCTCACTTTACATGTTATATTAGCGAACAACAGACCTCAAATATTAAGTACAATATGTGTATATACGTTATTAATAGTGTAGGTGGTTGTTGGAGGTTCGTATCCTTTGTACAACCTGGTTTTACCCTGTACCAATACATTATTATTACTTTCTAAAACTCCCAGAGTGTTTGCGTATATTTGCAATACTGAAAAATACTTAGAGCAACCTTTCACAGGAAATTTGCAAATAAAAATAATTTGGGATCCATTATGCTCCCATAGTGTAGAAAATGAACCTGCCATTTACCAAATGAGATAGTACTTACTGATTAACCAGTATCAACTACTCCAGCTGTTAGACAATTTGTGCAAAACTCTGGCCTCTTGTTGGATATACGGGCAGGTGATGATCCTTTCTGGCCGTGATGCTCATGTCACATAAATAAAACCTCAACACCGAGCAATCACAAATATAAGCATAGTAGGTGCCCCAGTTGAAGCTTCCCTCTGTTAAGGACTAATTATCTTGAGTTCCTGGGCCGAATGAAGGTAAAGCAAGTGTGTTTTCTCTGCAATTCAACATTCAAAGAGGGCCTGACCTGCTTTGTGAAAGTTAAAGCATCATTGATCTATTGGAGCGCAATCTGTAGTGACTGTGATGAGAGGGTTTTTGCTTTACCTAACCTGGTAAGATCAGAGTCCATGGTTCTTCTTTTAAATGACTACAAGTATACAAATTAGCAAAATCACCGGAAGCTCCGCTTGTTTGGCCCTGCCCCATTTACCTTAGTAATATGCATTAGTCTTCCCGCCTTTGGTCAGGATGATGGACAGCTTACCAAAAGTCTTCCC
Organism: Lissotriton vulgaris; assembly: GCF_964263255.1. Lineage (NCBI taxonomy): Eukaryota > Metazoa > Chordata > Amphibia > Caudata > Salamandridae > Lissotriton > Lissotriton vulgaris. The sequence continues at coordinate 1,129,679,263 of NC_141689.1, read as the reverse complement.
AGTACGTTTCCAGCCTATTTTGTGATGCATTTTTGATGCCGAGTAATATCAGGACATCTCCACCAAACAAAGAAGCACTGACTTCATATAGTTAAAAAGAAGTACCCTTGTTTGGTGGAGATTTACCTCTTTTTAGTCTTGTTGTTTTCTCTATAAATGTATTCTTGTTATCCCAGATGCATGAGAAACAATCACATTGCCAAAATGCACACAAGGTCACTGGACTCATTTTCATATAGTCCTTACACAGCTGTAGTGTAGAATATGCAGTCAATAATTACAGAAGGAGGTAGCATTTACTAATTAATCTGAACAAAGTACTCCAGTTGGGAGGACCCTTGTTGGATAAAGTGACAGGTGATATTCTGTTCTGGAGCATTAACCACACAGCTACTGATGCACCCATACAGACACTCAGATACCAACTCACACATCCATTCTGCCACGTTCACATCTACTCAAAGGCCCAAACAGTCACTCACACACTCATTCACTCACTCATACTGCCACTCAGACACCCACTCACACACCCACAAAACCACTCACTTATTTCTAACTCACACGTTTTATGGTTTACACCCCGTCCGAATTTGACGCTGATTATCATTTACTCCGACCCATCGATTTATACCACACATTTGGTTTCTTCACACTGGGATGTAATATTGATGCGACGCATAAACTAATACCGCACTAGTTTACTTTTTAACGTGTGTGCCCGCACTCAGGCATCTTTTGCATTTCATTGTTTTCAGATTGTTCCCCTGATAAAGGCCCCCCGCTCGAAATGCATTTGGACTCTAAATGATTGACATGATGTTGTGCTCATAACACCGTCATCTTTGGGAACATTGGATTATGTTTTTGAACAATTTGATTGAGAAACATCAATAAAGATCTTTAAGTACTACAACTGATCCTTGTTAAAAAACTGGTGGTACAGTCTTGAACAAATTATTTTATACACATCATCTGTGTATTCACAGCTGTGCCCAGGGGGCCGAACCTAATCAGGGGTCGCTGCTTTTGACATTGTTAAGGACACCCCAGTCAGTGTGTAATACCCCAGGAGCACGCATCAAATGTACAAACCCATTTTCAAGAATTGGGTGCGCAACCTACCACCTTTTTGATTTAGTACTTTTTTTTCATGTGCCTTTGTTAGAAGTGTGTGGTTGTAATAACTTGCAAACCTTTTTTTAGCCCTGTGAATTTTTATTTTTGGCATTGTTGCATTAAAGATGTTTTGTTAGCATGCCTCCTTTGCCTGGCCATTGTGTGAGTGTGTTAGTTTGAAATAGTTGGCCATCATTTGCCTTGGCTGTGCCTCCCCATGTGGCCCGGGGCTATTTTGTAAAGTCCGTGTCTATTTAGGTTTGCATTAGTTCATTGTTTATTCGTTTTCCCAGGCCTCCTGCTTGTTGTTGTGACTTTGTGACCATGTGGCTGCTGGCAATTTTAAGGAAGCAGTTAGTGTGCTTTTGCCATAGGCCTGCATGTATTTCCTTTGTTCCTCTTGACTTATTGCTTCTTGTTGTGGTAGCCTGGCCATGTGGCTGGTGGCCATTTTGTGAAGGCAGCCAGTGTGCTTTTGCTGTAGGCCTGCATTGTCTGTCTTCCCTTTCTTGTTGTTGGTACCTGGCAGTCATTTCGTGAAAGAAGCCCGTGTGCTTTTCCCATAGGCCTGCACTGTCTGTCTTCCCTTTCTTGGTGTTGTGGCATGGCCATGTGGCTGGTGGCTATTTTGTGAAGGAGCATTCAGTGTGCTACTGTATTAGGCCTAGATGCCTTCTTTGCGGTTGTCATGCCTTCTTGCCGGTTGTTGTTTTGCATGCAGTTTCTTCTTCTTTTATCCAGCAAAAAAGGTAGCACATTTTCTAATACACTTGCAATATTATTGATTTGAATTCATTCACTATGTGACCTAGTCTGCCAACGGGGTTTTCCAACCAATAGCCACAGAGCTACTCATAGGTGCTAGAAACAACTGTTTCTGTGGTGTCTGTTGAATTTAAACATCATTTAGGGGTTGGATGGCATTGGATTGAAATGCAAAATGTGTTTTTTTTGGTATTTGATTGTTTTCATGTGTGGTAATTAAATGCCTTTTTTGGGTGTGTGGTTGCTGTAACTTGCAAACCTTTTTTAGCCCTGTGGATTTTTGTTTTTGGCATTGTTGCATTAAAGATGTGTTGTTTAGCATGCCTCCTTTGTCTGGCCAGTGTGTGAGTGTGTTTGTAATAGTAGGCCAGCATTTGCCTTGGCTGAGCCTCCCGATGTGGCCAGGAGGAATTTTGTAAAGTCTGTGTCCATATAGCCTGCTTGGATTCATTGTTTTCTAGGCCTTCTGCTTGTTATTGTTTTGAGCGACCATGTGACTGAGGGCCATTTTGATGTTGGCAGCTAGTGTGCTATTGCCAATAGACCTGTGTGTCTGTCCTTTGCTCCTCTTGGCTTATTGCTTCCATCCATTGTCATCATTTGTCAGTCTCAGCTCCCCGAATGCTGCATCCCACGTGATGCACATTGCAAAACCGTTACATTTGTATTTTTGTTGTTCTTTCTTTTTCTTCTTTCCTATCCTTACTGAGTGTACTGCACATATAGTACACCATGAAAGCCCTTGTTGTCAAAGTCTCACAAATGGCTACACTGTATTGTTAATTGTTTTAACAACTGAGGTAATACATTTAATAGTAATATTATTAACACTAACAAGTGTGCCCACACACTAATTATATTGCATTTATTTGTTCTAGTAATTGAATCACAACAGTGAATGCCATGTTTCACTAATGTTCTTTTTGCTTATTTGCTGTTAGGTACACAAAAGAGAAGGAGACCAAGCATGGGCGAATTTTGCGAATTGGCAATTCGCGAATTTGCGAAATGGCAATCCGCAAAATTCGCGAATACGCGCGAATTTGAGGATTTTTTTATTTTTGCGTGTTCGCTGGTGTTCGCGAGGCGCTTTGCGTGTTCGTGGGTGTTCGCGAGGCGCTTTGCAATTTCGTGGGTGTTTTTTGTTTTGCCTGCTTAATCACTGCCACCCTCTTGTTTTTTATGCCCATCTGCCCTCTGTACCACTCGTTTCTGTGCCCTTCTGCCCTCTGCCCCACAAATTTTTGTCCCCTTCTGCCCTCTGTCCCACTTATGTGCCCTTCTGCCCTCAGCCCCACTTAGAATGGCGCCGGCAAGCTGCCAGCGCCATTCTAAAATAGCTAGAAATAGCTTCAACAGGAAGCACTAATAGATAAAGTAAAGCAGGTGCTCCAGTTGAAGGTCAAATTAAGTTACACAATCATTAATCACCCCAAGTTTGGGGTGATTAATGATTGTGTAACTGAATTTGAGCAGCACCTGCTTTACTTTATCTATTAGAGCTTCCTGTTGAAGCTGACTTTTGTAACTATTTTAGAATGGCTCTGGCAGCTTGCCGGCACCATTCTAAAAGAGTTACAAAAGTCAGCTTGAACTTTTGACCCAATCCGTTCCGTTCGCGGATTTTGCGGGAAATTCGCGAATCTCGCGGATTGCTGATTTACCGAAAATCCACGAAATCCGCGAGCGGAACGGATTTTCCGCCCATGCTTAAAGGAGACAACATCACCCATTGTACTGCTAGACAGAAGTCCTGCTGCGCATAATGTCACGTGACGTGTGACCACAAATATCTCTTCAACTTGTGCCACTGTATGCAGCAGACATCTTCAAGATGGCCCCAAAGAAAGGCACCGTATTCAGTACCAAGAAAGTTACAAGTGAGAAGAAGGCATTGCCACTTACCCCCACCGGTATATCGCCCGAGACCTTTTTTGGAAAACCAAAAATTGCACCTGCAGCAGCCGTGTCCGGGGAGAAAGCTGGTAGCAGCAGCCCTGCATCAGTGGACCCTCCCCACCAACCTAGGCTTAAGCCAATGTCTGTCGCAGAGGCAGCCAGTCTAATCATAAGTCCAATGCCGACAAGCAGTGATGTTGAAATGACTTATGGTTATGCAAAGTAGTGCCTAATCAATGCAGGAAACTCAGATAAGTGGGCAACAACAGCCGCAACCACTCCAATAGTAGTTGTTCTTCCCAAAGTAGGGGCAGTTCAGGAGATCGAGCTTCCTGCAGAGGAAGAAGAAGAGCAAGCCACTCTTTCAGAATATCCATTGTCTTCCAAATCCCCAGCGAGGGAGGGTTAGTCCCTCAACTTCTTCTGCAAGCCCCCCTTCTGATGACCTAGATGCTACTTGGAAGCCACGTCAGTCTGAGAGTGAAACACACCACAAGACAAGGCTAAGAAAAAGGAAGGTTCCAGAAAGCCTTAGAGTTTTGGAGGCTTATGTAGAAGAAGAGGATGATGATGAGCCAGTCATCATGGACATTAGTCCTGCCCCAGTGGAAACTGACATTACCCCATCCCAAATTGCTGTGAGGGATGGGGCACGGTTACCACCAACACAGATACCACCAGCACCACCTCCAGCTTCCATGTTTTCAAAGGCCCGGCAGCGACCCATATCCACCACAACCACCTCAGTAGAAGTAGGAACAGCAGAGAGTCAAACATCATGCCCACCTACCAGTTCATCCAACATTGCAAGTGGCACCAGATGCGCCAGAAAATTGACCTCCCCACTTTGGGACTTCTTTTCGTTTAGCAGGAAGGAAGAGAACATTGCTATATGCTCCATGTGTGGACAAGGTGTTACTTGGGGTAAGCTTGGTACAAACAACCCATCTGAGAAAACACCACTTCATCCAGTGGGAGCCGCTCCTTCGCAGCCGAAAAACTGCACATGTTCTTGGTGGAGAGGATGAAGAAGATCCAATCACAGTGGAAGGTGAACAAGAGGGAGCCATTTTCTCTGTTATACAAAGCAGCCCTGTCCCCAGCAGTGCAGTGGTAACTCCCATATCATCATCAGCAACATCGCAATGGCACAAGAGTCAGGGTCAGACACCAAGGGGTCTAAGGCAAGGGAGTACCGCGATGAAAAAATGTGCATTGAGCCTAACATCTGGCATCAAGAAGTCACCTGCATCAGTGGCACCAGAAAAGAAAAAAATCCAGGCTACCATTCTCAGCATGTTTAGGTTGGAGGGGCAGTATGAATGCAACCACCCACAGGCACGTTTGTACAACGCAAAACTGGCTGAAATGTTAACATTGGACGTCCTCCCTTTTTTTGTGGAAGGGGTGGGTTTTCTTAAATTTGTGACAGGCATCTGCCCAAAATGGAAGGTTCCAGCCAGTCCTATTTCACCAGAGTTGCTATTCCAGTACCACATGACGTGCTGGAATTGCTTGGACGAGCTTTGCAGCAGAGTGCTGTTCATACTATGCACCTGACAGCAGACATGTGGACCAGTTGCCAAGCCATTGAGTACATGTGCATCACTGCAAACTGGATCTCTTTTGTGGGGGTTAGAGAAAAGTTAATCTGTAACATCAACGGCATTAATTTGATCATGAAGTCCTTCTCTAACTGCAATACTGCCAATGTGCTTTACTGCATAAAATGCCCATGTGAACTACATTATATCGGCAAGACAATTCAACCTGTAAAGAAGCGGATACTTCAACATCAGTCCCGCATCCGATGCAAGGTAGAATCTGCCCCACTTGTTGAACACCAGATCAGGCCACACTTTTGACCAAATGACCTGGTTGGTCATTGAGGTAGTCAAATCGACGAAACGGCAACAAAATGTTGACCGTATTCTGACACTTAGGGAAGGAAAATACATTTGTAATGCCAATACCATTGAGAAAGGGCTCAACAGCGCCACTGAATGGCATTCACTTGCGTGTTTGTAAATTTGCATGTTTTTCCTGTATTCCGATCTAGGTGTAAACTGGTTGTGGACTAGGAGGGACTCCCTTTAGATATGTAGGTTAGTTGTAAACTGGGACACAACCAGGAGGGCCTCACAATAATCTTTATTGTATACATACTAATTGATGTAAAAGAAGACCTTATAAATCAAAATAACAATATATTTTCATCAAATGTTTTGTACCTATCTGTTTTTGGATGTTAATTTAATGTTTATGACACCCTACTACAGATTGATGCTGGCATTCTGGATTTTATTACAGATTGATGCTGGTATCCTGAACACAATTGTTGATATGTTACCACATTTGTTTGTTAGGTACATACGTTTTTGACTTAAATGGAAACCCGACCACGCCTCTCTAGACGTGGTCACAAACTTGATAATGACTTTTTCACCAACGTGGCCACATACGCTAGGTGCCATGCAAAATTATGAGATACATCAAAGAATTTCGTCCTTTTCTATTTTATTGTGCACCCACTATTAAGATAACTTTGTGGGTCCAGGAGACAACTTTGTGGGACCCGGAAATATATGTCTATAACAAATAATTCTTTGGTGCCCAATGGGTATACATTGTTGCCTTACACCACAAATTTGGTGACAAAGGATCACTGTATAAAATAACCGTGACATATGGTAATTAGACACTATACTGGTGTGTCGATGAGTTACCTGCTTAAGAAAGCACCACTACAAAATGGCCGCCCCTTTGTGCAATAGACTCTATGAGTTTTAAGTATTCTAGTCCTCTGTTGATCTCCAAACGACAGAGTATAAACTCATGTGAACCTGCGGCCACTTTCTTTGCATCCACTGCTGTATCATTCGCTGCGTGAGGACGGACTCGGACACATTGAACTCAGGTATTTTGAATTAGGTCACCCCGCAAATTTCCCTGCCTAAATAAATTGCCTCGATTAATCGCCCTGTTTTCTATTCTAAATCTTATGGTGGTCTTTTAAACTTTTAGAACTGACTACCTCACTGAAAAAGATTTACAAGAAGGCGTGGCTATACCTTCGAATGTGTAAGGTATGTATGGACTCTTAGAGTAAAATTATGCATTAACACATTTGAACCCTTCTAAAGGTTTAACGTAACCTCTTTCTTTCCCTATATTGCAATCAGGGAATCCTTTAAAATTAACGAGGACCCTGTCCCTGAACCCGTGGTTTCGGAAACGACCGACTTAACAGGTATTCTGTGATTAACTCGGCTACTATGTCTTAATAAAATCTGACAGCCCTGTTTAGCTAGAGCTCCGGTGTATAGAATATACAGCTGCATGGGACATTAGAATGTCGGCCGCATTCACAATGTAAAGTGATTACTGTGATTCGACTTGTGTATCAATGTGTTTGAGCCTGAGATCAGCCAGGGTAGATCATGTAGGAACTGGATCCGGTGCCTCACCCTTCTTGTACCGCAAATAATACACCTTTTATAAAAAATAATGAGTGACCCCCCCCCTTTTTTCAAAATCCGTGGCTTTACACAGGTAATTTAGTGATTATTTGGATATTATCCCTTTTCGATTTCTATAATGTCGTAAAAACCTGACAACATCAATTAGCCAAAACTCTATCATAGAGCGTATACAGTATAATTTAACATTAAAACGGTCCACCAACACTGACTAGTGAGTGTTTTGGTGAACAAGGCTAACAATGCAGAATGTTTTGGGAAACTTTTGTGACTTTGCGTTAAAACAAAAGATATAGGCAAATGTATAAGTAAGAAATAATAACTTGTGTATAAAATGGGGAAATGCATAAACGCATATTGGATACTATCAGCTTACCAATACATCTATATTATCTATAAATACAGATACCGCCACGACATTTCTAATCTCTATGGTGCAAACTATTCCATCTACCTGGGACACCTGTTGGCTCCCATAAGATAAAAACCAAGGATTTAGTTACATAGAAATTTGATCTAATATAGGGATATGAAATGTAATCCAATTCTTGTTCTGCTTCACTATCCAATCACAGGGTACTTCAGCGCAATACGATAATTCTTGAATCGGTATCAGCGCTAGGAAATTGACTTTATGATCCGGACGCTTGCATGATTGACACACGCGCCTACATGATTGAGGTACAAAAATATGTTAAAAATGAGGGTTGTTTTTATGCCAACACTCGAATTAACTTGTCTATCATGTATAAACAACGTGCAAATTTGATTCCTGACCTAATTCTTTTTAGATCACTGTCCTAACCATCATAGAACTAATACATTGAATGTTAACCTAAGGTTCTCTTGGGCTAAAATGGATACCCTGCGGACAATTTTGATGATGACATAGAATTGACATTATTTAGGAAGTGCACTCCTTAATTATGATATTATTTATTTAACTTGATGTTTAAATTGTATCTTTTAAATGTTTTTCATTACGTAAATGAAGAATTTACTTTTTATCTAATTTGATTCACAAACTGTATCTCCTGAATGTCATTTGTGATGTAAATAATAGCTGTAACTCAAAATCTTGTATCTGTTACTTTACCACTATTTTTTGATTGTGGTTCAACTAAAAGGTATTCCTAAATATCTGCCTTTATTCTTAGGAGTTGAGAGCTCTTTGGGTGTTTTATATATCAAGTAGATCATACTTTCATTGGGTTGAGACAGTATTTTTAAAACATTTTTTAATCTGTTATCATTTTTAGGGTACTCAAGATATGAAATTGATGTCCTGAGGATGGTCTCCTACACGAAAGAATAGAGACCGAAATGTCGACTGTGGCTTTATCTACCATTGAATATTTAATTAATTTTGTGTTAGGTAGAAAAGCTTGAGCAATTGATGTAACAAGGGCTGTGTGGATTAATGGTTTTACCCTTTTACATCTTTGCTGTTTATCTTGTACCCAACTTTTTAACTTGATATGAAAAAAAGATTAAAAGACTCTTTGTTTATATACACCCGTTTTTCAATCTCTTTTTGCTCTCTCTCCTGACTGATTACTCACAAGTAACAGCTTTGAATATATGTCATTTTTGTTGTTGCATAACCAGCATTAGTGGGTTCAAATCACTAAGCCCACACGATCTAATCATTTAAGTGATTTCAAAAGTCCTGTGTCTATTAAAATCCCTTGAAGGTATCTTTACCCCATCATACTCTTTGCCCAAACCCTCAAGGGTATACTGGGTCACCCACTATCAATTCTCATCTTTGAAAGGAAGCCCAGTATAACAGAACATACATTGTATGTAACTTGGGTCTCTCTGGGGGCAGACAGGCAAGGCAATTGCATAATAAGTAATAATATACTGCCCTGTACTAGTCTAGTACTACTCATTAAGTCACCATAATGCGTGCATGCATTTCCTTTTACTCCCTTAACAGATTTATGATGGTTCCCTGCCAAGATTATGTGTGTTGTCCATGTGTAGTGTTTGTCTTTGTCAAACCTTTCCCTCAAATCCCCCTTCCCAACCATTCATCAAAACCTAATCCTCTTCCCTCCGGCTGTTTGATTTATATTGAGGTGTGCCTAAATTAATTTTACATAATTATTGATCACACACTTGCTGGGGCAGATATGGTGAAATCAACACTAACTCAAGGCAGGGTGAGGATCTTCTTCTGCTCTAAGTATATATACTGTAGCCCAAACTGGCAATATATAGAGATTAGATTGCCCACCCATTCACAGTATTCGATAATAACTTTTTCCCAGAGGAACATAATCCATCAGTATATAATTGCCGGCATCGAGTCATCAATCATTCTAGTTCCAGCGCTAAAGATTACGAAGCCGCTTGTCCACTTTATAGCTTTCGTTGACTTCAGTTTGTAACTTATGCTAGGCTAGCCCTCCAGGCATTCTGGTTTATTTTACTTTAGCATTGCTTATCATCATCATGGTTTCTTGTTTGGCAGCCTTCTTGCACTTCTACTACTCGTTCCCCAGTCTCCCTCAGGTGACTGTCTCATTTTCTTTTTTTGCAACTGCTACTGTCAGTGTCTACTTCTACCACCACCATGGCACCTTGGGAAACCAAACCATTACCACGCAGCCATCGCTTCATCTAAGTATAAACATCAATCACAGGTAAGAGAAAAAGTTTGGGGGAGGCATAATGTATATACTATGGAAATTAATTATTTCACACTCCTACACCCTTCTGAGTCCATAGGGGTTTTATTTGCAAATGATATAGACTAGGAGAGGAGACTGACAGTGCTAGTAGGACAAGTGAGGGTACCGCATCTATCTGTTAGTGTGTTACACCATCGGTAGATTCCAATAAAAACTGGCTATGGCTCTGCAGCAAAGGAAACAGTGTGAAGTGAAAGAGTAACCCCCCCACAAAAGATTTAGATCATATTATAAAGTATAGATCATTTATTCCCCTAACAAATAAACTAACTAAAATGAAAAAAACTCACAACACCTGACCCACCCCTCTCCCTAACCCCAACCAATTTCCATCAATAAGTCCAATTGCCCAATGTCCATAAAGTAAAATGTCCATAACCCCCCCAGTTTTCCCCAACGAAAGCCCATATCCCACCCACCAAAAAAAAGATTAAAAAGGGGGCAAGGTGATGGAGGCTTAGTGGCTAGCTTGATGGATCTTCCTCTACAGGGTGGTTATACGCTCCTCTAGGCACATCATCCAGAGGATCATGCAGTGCTGAAATGTCTTGCATGAACAGGAGTGGGCAGCAGTGTTTGAAGAAGTGCGGCGGGCGCCTGCAAGACCATTGCACCAAAGGTACTGGGGGGGCCTGGCTGGGGCCCCGGGCAGTGGAAGAGGCTGCAGCTGCTGCCGCCTCCTCCTCCACCGGGACCACCAACTGCCGATATTCATCACAGATGGCCTCCAGCTTCAGTTGCCAGGCCCTGGCAGCTAACTCCTGCCTGGTGGTTTGTTTTGGTTCAGAAAGAGTGGCTATATCAAGAACGAAAAAATACAATTGTAAGCAATACTCTTAGCAAAACAGTAACACATTAATTATACACATAAAACTATAGTGGCACAGTAGCACTGGCAAGCACAGTACATAGCATTTGTAGTATCCTCCCACGTTCATGGCCTCTAACATTTGTGGGAGTTTCAGTCATTACTAGGCACTATGGAGTAGACAAATCTACTTCTCCTCTCTCTTGTTTAGCTAAATTAACCTTGTAGGCATGCCAGCTCAGTCAGCTTGTGCTCTAGACAGACATACTCATGTCACAGTCGCAGACTCATGGTATTTTACTACTGTCTGCGGTGGGGCAGCTGTAGTCTACAACTACACAATTATCTATTTTCTATTATTATGGCCATACTCTCGTAAATCAAATGCACCTGCATAGCTTCATTTTCACCTTGACTACTGCAACAAGGCAGAAGATATCTAATATGAATGATTATATATGGAACAACATGAGGTACTACTATTGTTCGATTGTGTAACAATGCAGCCGATAGGCCACCCATGGCTGATACGGTCGAAATTACATCGGTAGGGAGTGGGCCTTGGAGTCGGAGGTAGGCGATTGATAATGGGTGGGTATCGGTACATACATACACAATATACATATTGTGCTTGCAAACTACTGTAAGTAAAGGGAGCATTCTCAAATACAACCTTGAATCAAAAACCTTGAAATAAAACAGTCCTTGTTTCTTCCCTGAGATTTTTTCATTTATCATTGCAATGCTCTTCTAGCATTATTTTTTAAATTCTAATCTTATTCTTATCTTCACCCTTGGCTTTGCTACTCTGGTACGGTTGATTTTTCTGCTACATTCTCTTCGTCCAGTGACAGTTTCCACCTATGCTATGATTGAACACAATCCAGGCATCCATCCATTTAAAGTAAACATGGCTATCATTCTACTTAATCTCTCAACAAACCTTTCACCAACAACATACAATTGTCATTTTTTTAAACCACCACCCTTACATCCTTGCTTGCCTTTGAGTTTGTTCCAAACTCCCCGGAGGATACCTTTTACCCATACAGTTTCACCCCAGGCAGGCATTCGTTCTTTCTCTTTTCACCCAACATTCAACCCCCCATGCATGCTATCAGCCACCTATGCATCCCGGGCCCACTTCCTACACCCATGCATCCTTCTCTGCCAGTCATATATTACATGCCACCTATGCTTCCACCTTCCATCCTTTTTTCCCTTTTCGTTCAACCCATCCATCAAGGTAGTCTGACTCTAAGTCTTCTTCACAAAAATTTCCCAGCTGAGTTGAAGTCAGATAGAAGTGGCCATTAGTTATTCAACTCCCGCCGCTATTGCTAATGCTAAGTAAAAGGTCTCTTCTTCAACTGTTGTTCATAACTTAGGGGGTCATAAGGATAGCGGGCGGAAAACCACCCAACCACCATGGAGATGAAAACCAACCGCCCGCTTGCACCGCGGATACACCGGCAGGCACATTAGGATCAACCACCACTAAAGACCGACCGCGGCGGTAACGGGCCAAGCAAAGCCGTCCGACACGGGAGGTGACGGCCAAAAATCGACCGCGGCTGTTGGAAAAGCTGCGGAAAAGCTACAACCCGCCGGAAGGACAGTGTACACACTGCAAGGGAAATTATGATAACCCAGAGGGTGTCGCGGTCGGAACCGCTGTTACCGACCGCCGCGGTCGCACACAGGAGTGAATCGGAAAAATAGCGGAAGAGCTGCAGCATTGACACTGCAGCGGACGGGACATGAAAAACATGGTGGATGATGCCAAAACACAGCAGTGATGCCAAACAGTGCACAAATAAAATCAGCCATGTCCCCCAAATACATAACACACATACAAATAAAACAAATAAAGCAAAAATTTAAATAAAGACCCTATACAACTCCCACAACACACCTGGCACCCAAAATCCACTTGGACACACCCACACAGCTGAGTATAAAGCCACCCCCTTCACAAACCACAATCCTTTGCAACACTCCAGAATAGAAGGCCATACCCCACATCTAACAGGAGAGGCAAAACAACACAGCACACACACACATCCACCACCACCATCACCAACACCTTTACACCAGCACAAATAATCCTACAGCACACAACACACCTCACACCTCAACACCATACCCCTGCACCCACACCCCTGCACCCACAAACACCTCAACCACCACACACCATGACAACACAAAAAATGCCCAAATTCACCGAGAGTGAGTTGACAGTCATGGTCAATGATATTGTAAGAGTAGAGCCACAACTGTTTGGTAGCCAGGTCCAAGAGACACCATTAGCCACGAGGACACAAATGTGGGAAAGGATAGTCCAAAGGGTGAATGCAGTAGGGACCACCCCAAGATCCAAGAAGGAGATCATGAAGCGGTGGCATGATCTCAAGAGGGTTGTCAAGGAGAGGAGGAGTAAGAACTGGACGCTGGCGAACGTGACTGGCAGTGGCCCTCCCCTCCCACAGAAAACATTCACACCGTGGGAGGAGAAGGTGCTTGCCATACTACTTCCTGAGAGTCTCACAGGAGTAGCCGGGGGGAGCGGAGGCTGGTAAGTACAAACAAATGCCAAACAACACACTGAGAACTACTTCCTTGCAATACCAAAACACCATTACAGTGTCCACCCTCACACAACAGGTAGCTAGCCATCTTGCTTAGGAGGCCTGCACTACCACTCCCAACATGTCCCCTGTCCTAAAGCTGAGCAGGATACAGGCCTCCCCCACCCAGGAGCAAGTGTCAGCAATTGCACAGTTCAACAAACAGACTTACAGGTCAGTATCCATCTTGTATTGGAGCACAGTTTGGGGGTGGGAGGCCCTGAATCACCACTCCCAGCATTCCCTCTGGCCCACACTCCAGCAGCATGGAAAGCTCCCCTACCAAGGAGGAAGTGTCAGCCATTGCACAGTTCAACAAACATACTTACAGGTCGGTATCCATCTCATATTGGAGCACAGTTTGGGGGTGGGAGGCCCTGAATCACCACCCCAGCATGCCCCCTGTCCCACACTCCAGCAGCATGGAGGCCTCCCCACCCAGGAGCATGTGTCAACCATTGCACTGTCCACCCTCACCTAACAGGTAGGCAGCCATCCTCACTGGGAGACATGTTTGGGGATGGGAGGCCTGCACTACCACTACCAGCATGCCCCTGTCCCACACCCCAGCAGCAGGGAGGCCTCCCCCACCCAAGAGTAAGTGTCAGCCATTGCACAGTTCAACAAACAGACTTACAGGTCGGTATCCATCTTGTATTAGAGAACAGTTTGGGGGTGGGAGGCCCTGAATCACCACTCCCAGCATGCCCCCTGTCCCACACTCCAGCAGCATGGAGGCCTCCCCACCCAGGAGCATGTGTCAACCATTGCACTGTCCACCCTCACCTAACAGGTAGGCAGCCATCCTCACTGGGAGACGTGTTTGGGGATGGGAGGCCTGCACTACCACTACCAGCATGTCCCTGTCCCACACCCCAGCAGCATGGAGGCCTCCCCCACCCAGGAGCAAGTGTCAGCCATTGCACAGTTCAACAAACAGACTTACAGGTTGGTATCCATCTTGTATTGGAGCACAGTTTGTGGGTGGGAGGCCCTGAATCACCACTCCCAGCATGCCCCCTGACCCACACTCCAGCAGCATGGAGGCCTCCCCACCCAGGAGCATGTGTCAGCCATTGCCCTGTCCACCCTCACCTAACAGGTAGGCAGCCATCCTCACTGGGAGACTTGTTTGGGGGTGGGAGGCCTGCACTACCACTACCAGCATGCCCCTGTCCCACACCCCAGCAGCATGGAGGCCTCCCCCACCCAGGAGCAAGTGTCAGCCCTTGCACAGTTCAACAAACAGACTTACAGGTTGGTACCCATATTGTATTGGAGCACAGTTTGGGGGTGGGAGGCCCTGAACCACCACTCCCAGCATGCCCCCTGACCACACTCCAGCAGCATGGAGGCCTCCCCACCCAGGAGCATGTGTCAGCCATTGCACTGTCCACCCTCAGCTAACAGGTAGGCAGCCATCCTCACTGGGAGACTTGTTAGGGGGTGGGAGGCCTGCACTACCACTACCAGCATGCCCCTGTCCCACACCCAGCAGCATGGAGGCCTCCCCCATCCAGGAGCAAGTGTCAGCCCTTGCACAGTTTAACAAACAGACTTACAGGTCGGTATCCATCTTGTATTGGAGCACAGTTTGGGGGTGGGAAGCCCAGAATCACCACTCCCAGCATGCCCCCTGTCCCACACTCCAGCAGCATGGAGGCCTCCCCACCCAGGAGCATGTGTCAGCCATTGCACTGTCCACCCTCATCTAACAGGTAGGCAGCCATCCTTACTGGGAGACATGTTTGGGGGTGGGAGGCCTGACTACCACTGCCAGCATGCCCCTGTCCCACACCCCAGCAGCATGGAGGCCCCCCCACCCAGGAGCAAGTGTCAGCCATTGCACAGTTCAACAAACAGACTTACAGGTCGGTATCCATCTTATATTGGAGCACAGTTTGGGGGTGGAAGGCCCTGAATCACCACTCCCAACATGCGCCCTGTCCCACACTCCAGCAGCATGAAGGCCTCCCCACCCAGGAGCATGTGTCAGTCATTGCACTGTCCACCCTCACCTAACAGGTAGGCAGCCATCCTCACTGGGAGACATGTTTGGGGGTGGGAGGCCTGCACTACCACTACCAGCATTTCCCTGTCCCACACCCCAGCAGCATGGAGGCCTCCCCACCCAGGAGCAAGTGTCAGCCATTGTACTGTTCTCCCTCACTTAACCGGTAGGTAGCTATCTTAACTCGTCCTGATGTGTGTGTGGGAGACCTGCATCCTGAAACGCAGCAACAATTGCATGCAATGCATTGACATCCAACATGTATGAGTAAATGATGTTCCTCTGCACTATGAAATTACACACAGTGTTGCCATGAATTGTACTACCGGTTATTTCATATTTGTGTAGTGTACAGACAGTCGTTTATATTATACGCAGCTGACACAATACTTGCACAGTGCCCAACACTGACCATTCCCCATCTACTCCACAGGTGATGAAGAACTCACTGCTGAGGACCACACCAACGACCAGAAGAGCCAGTCTCCACCCCGGCACATGGACTCTCAGATGGATTCCCAGGACAGTTTGGACGATGAGCTCCAGCCCGGCCCATCTGGTGTGCCACAGACCTAGAGGTCCCAGGCCCCCATCCTCCCCACCACCACGTCTGCTGCAACAACAGTGCAGCAGACCCCTGCTGTCACAGCCTCTGCCTCTACCGCAGCCACCACCGTCATCAACGCCACCACCACTAGTACCACCAGTACCACCTGCAGCACCCTCTCTGTCCCAGGGGATGACCAGCCCACAGCAGCTACTGTGGAGGGCAGGGAGAGAGTGCGTGGACCGACAGTGGCGTGGCAAGAGGTCCGTGGCAGAAGAGCAGGTGGGAGGGCCAGGGTCACAACCAGACCTCGGGAGGAGTTGACACCATCCCTGGACCACTTCACCAGAGTAGTGGAGGCCTACCAAGAGGTCCAGGGACAAAGTGGCTGGTCGGATGAACTTTTAAGGGAGCTCATCCTGCTGATGAAGTCCATCGACAACCGCCTTGGACAGATGGTGGACCTCATGGGCCAGCAAGTGGCTTTGTAGAAGGACAGGCCTGTGTCTCAACCACCACCTCCGTCCCCTCCTGTTGTGCCGCAGGATGACAGTGCACCATCCTCCCCTGCGCCAACAGAGAGGGACGAGTCCCCTGACTCCGCTGGCCATTCAGCAGGCCCCCCCGCCAAAAAGACTTAGGGGATGTCCAAAGAAGAGCCTGGGAGTCTCCGGAGGCAAAGCATCTGCCACACGCCAGTCACTGAGCCAGCCGTGATGACAACCCTTTTCCCTACTGCATTGACTGTTTGGACTGTCTTTACCCACATTTCATTGGCAATGTCACCTGTCTGTTGAACTGGGTCACCACGTCCTTGTGGACTCTACTCTTACATCTCAGCAAACAGGACTGTCAACTCACTGCTCATTCCCCACTGTCATGTAAATATTCCCGTACAAATCACATGCCTACTGTCAAAATAAAATACCTGATGCACCAGATGTTGTGCTGTTTCGTTTTTAGTGCAATATTTACAATGTAGACAATGTCCTTGATGTGTCCAAATGATGTACAGTATGTATTGCAGGATTCGTCTGTAGCACCTAGGGAGACACAACAGAACAACAGTCACTGGTCTCATTGTGCCATCACAGGCAGAACACTACACAAAACATACACAAGACACTACAGGCATACTAGACAATGGGCTGAAGGTGTGAACAAATAGGGTCCAGCATACGCTCACATATGGAACATCAATGTCACTTTTACCACACACAGGTGACTGAACGTGTGCCTGTCTGTTGCATCCGCAGCTAGCCCTTCACAACAACAGCAACCACACCACACAATGTACACGTTGTACCTCGTCACCCACCTTCAAGTAAAGTAGCATTCGTAGAGCTGCTGGCGCGGGTCTACTCCTTCATCCTCTCCACTGTCCTCATCACTAGACTCACGTCCTTGAGCAGGTGGTGGCCTTGGTTCCTCACCATCGTCCAGGAGCAGGGGGATCCCCTTGTGGATGGCCAGGTTGTGCAGCATACAGCATGCCAAAACTATCATGCATACCTTCCCAGGCGAGTATGTCAGTGCTCCTCCTGTCCTGTCAAGGCAGAGGAATCTAGACCTTAGCAGGCCAAAAGTCCGTTCGATTACCCATCGGGTCCTGCCATGGGCGTCATTGTAGCGGATGTCCGCCGGGGTCCTGGGATTCCTGAGGGGGCTCAACAGCCATGGCCGACTGGGATATGCAGAGTCACCTGTGAATGACAAACACCCATTGCAATGTTGCACAGCCAGAGTGCAACAGGTAACACACAGCACACCATATCAGTAGGCATACTCACCCACAATCCAAGCACGCTCGGGATGCAGATTCTCCATCATCCGGGGCACCATGCTGTTCCTCATGATGTACGAATCATGCGCCAAGCCAGGATACTTCGCACACACATGAAAAAAGGTCATGTCCGCAAGGCACACCACCTGCACATTGATGGAATGATAATGTTTGCGGTTCCTATATATGTGCTCCATCGCCTGTGGTGCCACCAGACCTACATGGGTGCAATCGATGGCACCAACAACATGTGGGATGCGCCCAAGGGGATAGAAGTCACTCTTCATGGCAGCCAATTCTCCTCCCCTAGGGAAATGGATGTAGCAATACCGATACGATTCAGAAAAGGGGGTGGTGATGAACAGAGTGTCTGAATTGAGCAGACCACTCTTACCCAGTCCAAAGATCAGGGCTTGATCCATCACCGTTATTTATCTCACTGCCCCATCCCAGCTCAGAACCTGGCTATATGCAAATCAGTCTGTCCCTGGCCCAGTGCATCATGGGAACAGGGCAGACTAAACTACCAAGCCAATTCTTCACCAGAAAGGAGACAAGCTACCGGGGACCGGTTTCTGGCATTTCAGCCGTCTTCGGCCCGGCTTGCTTGAATCCTGATGGAGCAGTGAGAAAGGGACTCATGTCTGAGTATACCCTGCCACACCTATAGTGGCCAAAAACGATTCAGAAAAGGGGGTGGTGATGAACAGAGTGCATGAATTGAGCAGACCACTCTTACCCAGTCCAAAGATCAGGGCTTGATCCATCACCGTTATTTATCTCACTGCCCCATCCCAGCTCAGAACCTGGCTATATGCAAATCAGTCTGTCCCTGGCCCAGTGCATCATGGGAACAGGGCAGACTAAACTACCAAGCCAATTCTTCACCAGAAAGGAGACAAGCTACCGGGGACCGGTTTCTGGCATTTCAGCCGTCTTCGGCCCGGCTTGCTTGAATCCTGATGGAGCAGTGAGAAAGGGACTCATGTCTGAGTATACCCTGCCACACCTATAGTGGCCAAAAACGATTCAGAAAAGGGGGTGGTGATGAACAGAGTGTCTGAATTGAGCAGACCACTCTTACCCAGTCCAAAGATCAGGGCTTGATCCATCACCGTTATTTATCTCACTGCCCCATCCCAGCTCAGAACCTGGCTATATGCAAATCAGTCTGTCCCTGGCCCAGTGCATCATGGGATTCAAGCAAGCCGGGCCGAAGACGGCTGTAATGCCAGAAACCGGTCCCCGGAAGCTTGTTTCCTTCCCAGTGAAAGAATTGGCTTGGTAGTTTGGTTTGCCCTGTTCCCATCATGCACTGGGACAGGAACAGACTAATTTGCATATAGCCAGGTTCTGAGCTGGGATGGTGCAGTGAGCTAAAAAACGGTGTTGGATCTAGCCCTGATCTCTTGACTGGGTGAGAGTATTCTGCTTAATTCAGAAACTCTGTCCATCACCACCCCTTGTTGTTTAATTATTTTGTCCACCATAAGCGTGGAAGGGTATACTCAGATGTGAGTCCCTTGCTCATTGCACCATCAGGATTCAAGCAAGCCGGGCCGAAGACGGCTGTAATGCCAGAAACCGGTCCCCGGAAGCTTGTTTCCTTCCCAGTGAAAGAATTGGCTTGGTAGTTTGGTTTGCCCTGTTCCCATCATGCACTGGGACAGGAACAGACTAATTTGCATATAGCCAGGTTCTGAGCTGGGATGGTGCAGTGAGCTAAAAAACGGTGTTGGATCTAGCCCTGATCTCTTGACTGGGTGAGAGTATTCTGCTTAATTCAGAAACTCTGTCCATCACCACCCCTTGTTGTTTAATTATTTTGTCCACCATAAGCGTGGAAGGGTATACTCAGATGTGAGTCCCTTGCTCATTGCACCATCAGGATTCAAGCAAGCCGGGCCGAAGACGGCTGTAATGCCAGAAACCGGTCCCCGGAAGCTTGTTTCCTTCCCAGTGAAAGAATTGGCTTGGTAGTTTGGTTTGCCCTGTTCCCATCATGCACTGGGACAGGAACAGACTAATTTGCATATAGCCAGGTTCTGAGCTGGGATGGTGCAGTGAGCTAAAAAACGGTGTTGGATCTAGCCCTGATCTCTTGACTGGGTGAGAGTATTCTGCTTAATTCAGAAACTCTGTCCATCACCACCCCTTGTTGTTTAATTATTTTGTCCACCATAAGCGTGGAAGGGTATACTCAGATGTGAGTCCCTTGCTCATTGCACCATCAGGATTCAAGCAAGCCGGGCCGAAGACGGCTGTAATGCCAGAAACCGGTCCCCGGAAGCTTGTTTCCTTCCCAGTGAAAGAATTGGCTTGGTAGTTTGATTTGCCCTGTTCCCATCATGCACTGGGACAGGAACAGACTAATTTGCATATAGCCAGGTTCTGAGCTGGGATGGTGCAGTGAGCTAAAAAACGGTGTTGGATCTAGCCCTGATCTCTTGACTGGGTGAGAGTATTCTGCTTAATTCAGAAACTCTGTCCATCACCACCCCTTGTTGTTTAATTATTTTGTCCACCATAAGCGTGGAAGGGTATACTCAGATGTGAGTCCCTTGCTCATTGCACCATCAGGATTCAAGCAAGCCGGGCCGAAGACGGCTGTAATGCCAGAAACCGGTCCCCGGAAGCTTGTTTCCTTCCCAGTGAAAGAATTGGCTTGGTAGTTTGGTTTGCCCTGTTCCCATCATGACCTGGGACAGGAACAGACTAATTTGCATATAGCCAGGTTCTGAGCTGGGATGGTGCAGTGAGCTAAAAAACGGTGTTGGATCTAGCCCTGATCTCTTGACTGGGTGAGAGTATTCTGCTTAATTCAGAAACTCTGTCCATCACCACCCCTTGTTGTTTAATTATTTTGTCTACCATAAGCGTGGAAGGGTATACTCAGATGTGAGTCCCTTGCTCATTGCACCATCAGGATTCAAGCAAGCCGGGCCGAAGACGGCTGTAACGCCAGAAACCGGTCCCCGGAAGCTTGTTTCCTTCCCAGTGAAAGAATTGGCTTGGTAGTTTGGTTTGCCCTGTTCCCATCATGCACTGGGACAGGAACAGACTAATTTGCATATAGCCAGGTTCTGAGCTGGGATGGGGCAGTGAGCTAAAAAACGGTGTTGGATCTAGCCCTGATCTCTTGACTGGGTGAGAGTATTCTGCTTAATTCAGAAACTCTGTCCATCACCACCCCTTGTTGTTTAATTATTTTGTCCACCATAAGCGTGGAAGGGTATACTCAGATGTGAGTCCCTTGCTCATTGCACCATCAGGATTCAAGCAAGCCGGGCCAAAGACGGCTGTAATGCCAGAAACCGGTCCCCGGAAGCTTGTTTCCTTCCCAGTGAAAGAATTGGCTTGGTAGTTTGGTTTGCCCTGTTCCCATCATGCACTGGGACAGGAACAGACTAATTTGCATATAGCCAGGTTCTGAGCTGGGATGGTGCAGTGAGCTAAAAAACGGTGTTGGATCTAGCCCTGATCTCTTGACTGGGTGAGAGTATTCTGCTTAATTCAGAAACTCTGTCCATCACCACCCCTTGTTGTTTAATTATTTTGTCCACCATAAGCGTGGAAGGGTATACTCAGATGTGAGTCCCTTGCTCATTGCACCATCAGGATTCAAGCAAGCCGGGCCGAAGACGGCTGTAATGCCAGAAACCGGTCCCCGGAAGCTTGTTTCCTTCCCAGTGAAAGAATTGGCTTGGTAGTTTGGTTTGCCCTGTTCCCATCATGCACTGGGACAGGAACAGACTAATTTGCATATAGCCAGGTTCTGAGCTGGGATGGTGCAGTGAGCTAAAAAACGGTGTTGGATCTAGCCCTGATCTCTTAACTGGGTGAGAGTATTCTGCTTAATTCAGAAACTCTGTCCATCACCACCCCTTGTTGTTTAATTATTTTGTCCACCATAAGCGTGGAAGGGTATACTCAGATGTGAGTCCCTTGCTCATTGCACCATCAGGATTCAAGCAAGCCGGGCCGAAGACGGCTGTAATGCCAGAAACCGGTCCCCGGAAGCTTGTTTCCTTCCCAGTGAAAGAATTGGCTTGGTAGTTTGGTTTGCCCTGTTCCCATCATGCACTGGGACAGGAACAGACTAATTTGCATATAGCCAGGTTCTGAGCTGGGATGGTGCAGTGAGCTAAAAAACGGTGTTGGATCTAGCCCTGATCTCTTGACTGGGTGAGAGTATTCTGCTTAATTCAGAAACTCTGTCCATCACCACCCCTTGTTGTTTAATTATTTTGTCCACCATAAGCGTGGAAGGGTATACTCAGATGTGAGTCCCTTGCTCATTGCACCATCAGGATTCAAGCAAGCCGGGCCGAAGACGGCTGTAATGCCAGAAACCGGTCCCCGGAAGCTTGTTTCCTTCCCAGTGAAAGAATTGGCTTGGTAGTTTGGTTTGCCCTTTTCCCATCATGCACTGGGACAGGAACAGACTAATTTGCATATAGCCAGGTTCTGAGCTGGGATGGTGCAGTGAGCTAAAAAACGGTGTTGGATCTAGCCCTGATCTCTTGACTGGGTGAGAGTATTCTGCTTAATTCAGAAACTCTGTCCATCACCACCCCTTGTTGTTTAATTATTTTGTCCACCATAAGCGTGGAAGGGTATACTCAGATGTGAGTCCCTTGCTCATTGCACCATCAGGATTCAAGCAAGCCGGGCCGAAGACGGCTGTAATGCCAGAAACCGGTCCCCGGAAGCTTGTTTCCTTCCCAGTGAAAGAATTGGCTTGGTAGTTTGATTTGCCCTGTTCCCATCATGCACTGGGACAGGAACAGACTAATTTGCATATAGCCAGGTTCTGAGCTGGGATGGTGCAGTGAGCTAAAAAACGGTGTTGGATCTAGCCCTGATCTCTTGACTGGGTGAGAGTATTCTGCTTAATTCAGAAACTCTGTCCATCACCACCCCTTGTTGTTTAATTATTTTGTCCACCATAAGCGTGGAAGGGTATACTCAGATGTGAGTCCCTTGCTCATTGCACCATCAGGATTCAAGCAAGCCGGGCCGAAGACGGCTGTAATGCCAGAAACCGGTCCCCGGAAGCTTGTTTCCTTCCCAGTGAAAGAATTGGCTTGGTAGTTTGGTTTGCCCTGTTCCCATCATGCACTGGGACAGGAACAGACTAATTTGCATATAGCCAGGTTCTGAGCTGGGATGGTGCAGTGAGCTAAAAAACGGTGTTGGATCTAGCCCTGATCTCTTGACTGGGTGAGAGTATTCTGCTTAATTCAGAAACTCTGTCCATCACCACCCCTTGTTGTGCAATACCGATACAGCATCATGGCAGCAAGAATATCCCTCAGCATCATGCTGAACATGGGCTGTGACATCCCTCCAGCGCTAGCCACGGACTCCAGGAAGGAAACTGTCGCAAAAAAGTGGAGTGCTGCCATCAGCTTGTATGTGGGTGTGAATGCCGTAGGATAGTGACGGCGAGGCTGCAGGTGGGGCTCCAATAGATCACACAGGATCTTCAGTGTTGGTCTGTCCAGGCGGAATTTCCTAATTAATGCAATATTCTCCATGTCCTCCAGCACTGTCAGGTGATGTAGGAGATTTGGCCTCCTCCTAGTTGAGACGTAAAATTGAACATGTCAGTGACAATCATCATGAGATGGTCACAGCACATACCATCAATGATGTAATGGAAAAACATCGACTGCCTGAGAGATGCATTGCGCATCAGGTTACACGGCTGGCCTTTTGATACACACAGAGGGCACACCTCTCCACTGTCAATACACAAGTGCCACAAACACATTGGAGAATGTGAAAGCGCACATACTGGAGATCACAATTCACATGTGCAGGCAAGGTGCAACAACATCGGCCAATGTTTTGGAAATTACCATGTCTGTATCACACCCATCTGCTGTACCTGTCACACCTCAATGCATCATCTAAACTCTGCACACATCCATCAACACAATGATCACAGTATCAGGAAAACGTTCAGTTGTGTGCATGAGCTGTTGTGAATGCACCAGTCTGATACGATACAATGCAGTGACACAAGCCTTGTCAAGGTCATCACTGACCCACAACAAATGGATTTGTACCACATCATGAACACCACCTCAAGAGTGTCAATCATCATCAGCCATAAAATGCATAAGTTACATGGCAGGGACCACAGACCAAAGTGTGTCACACTGAACGTGCGTCCACCTGTGGATGACATGGAAGTATGGCATTGTGTGTACAATGATGTGCCCTTCACAATGTTGCTGCTGTGTACTGATACAGTGTTCAGGATTGACATAGCCATTAATGGTCATGAAAATAGCGGTACCAACCGCCTGTCCCCGGCGGTGTGACACCAGCACCACCCCCTTCACAAGTGCGGAATCCATTGGCATATGGACATGTGTACATGGCGGTGGGCATGCTCCGCCGCATGAATCGCGGTACCTACCGCCTGTCTCCGGCGGTGTGACACCAGCACCACCCCCTTCACAAGTGCTGAAGCCATTGGCATATGGACATGTGTACATGGGGGTGGGCATGCTCTGCCAGCGCGTAGGTGGTCATTGGATGCATTTGAATGATGCACTATCGCGGTAGCTCACCCCGGGCACCCGCGGTGCATCACTGCCATGGAGCATTGCCCGCAGCCAATGGGAGCAATGATCACGGTGGCATGATGCACATTTGAAAAACACGGAAGGTGTGCTCCACCAGCGCGTAGGCGGTCATTGGATGATTTGAAAGAGGCAGACCTGGACAACCAATTGGTGCTGCTTTGCAGCTTACAGATGACCCCAGGGGGCTATAAGTGTGTGGGAGTGTGCCTCACATTTCCACTGCCAACAGAGCCTGCTGCCTGGGACCCTCTCCTGCTGCTGCCTCCTGAGCCTGCTGCCTGGGACCCTCTCCTGCTGCTGCCTCCTGAGCCTGCTGCCTGGGACCCTCTCCTGCTGCTGCCTCATGAGCCTGCTGCCCGGGACCCCTCACCACTCACTTCCGCCACAGGTGTTCCATGTCCACAGGGATGGCAAGGACAGAGAAGATCCGTGCCAGTCCATTCACCGCAAGGAGCTAGAGGTCCTTGTGGACGAGGTGCTGGTACAGTACCCAAAGCTGTTTGGTGATCCCAATGTTGTGGTAAGTCACTATGAAGGTAGCAGTCGGGCAGGGTGGTGTAAGACGTGTAGTTGTGCTGCTGCAGTATATGCCTGAGGGTTTGGGGTTGTGTCAAACACTGACAGACAAGCTGTCTCCAGGGCGAGGGAGTGTGTGTGCCACAATGTCACTCTTTGCCATTCCTGCTCCTGTATGTGTAAGTGGGGAGTGTCACATTGTCAGCTATACAGAGCCACCAAATGTTTGCCATGTAGGTGCCAGGACAGTAATTGCTTGTGTGAGTATTTCTGTGTGCCCCTGTTGTCTAACTCAGTGTGACCCAGAGAGTCAGACCAGTGGCGTCCCACAAAAACGAAAAACACCACCAGACTTACATGTTCCTTGCACCAGTTCCTTCCCACTCAATATTACATATGCCACATCTGTGCCCTGTGTAATTGCAGACATACGCACTTCTGTCGATGCATATTATGTTAATGCATCTTGAATTTGTGAGATTATCCTGGACCCTCTACGCCCCAATGTGTGCATGCAATTACATCTGTGTGGGCCATGCTAAGTGCCCTTGTGAGGGGTCCCCCAGTTTGGGAGGGAGGGAGGTTACAATAGGTCCTGAGTCTGGGTCTTGCTACTGTACTGATTGATGTTGGTACCTGACATTGTGGAACTGGTCATTAACCCTTCTTTTCTCTCATACATGCAGCTCAAGGTAAAACAGCGTAAGGCCGTGTGGAGGGCCATTGCGGCAAAGGTGCGAGCCCTGGGGGTATCCAACCGCCGACGCATACACTGCCACAAGAGGTGGGACGACATCAGTCGGCTTGCAAAAACCGTGGCTGAGATGAAATTGGGGATGCTACCATGCACAGGGCGTTTGGCACGGCGCAGCATGACTCCAGTGATGGCACGCATCTTGGCAGTGACTCATCCAGACCTGGATGCACGTCTGAAGGAGCATGGCAAGCATGGCAGCACTGGTGAGTATCTGGGGAGCGTGACTTTTGCTTGGAGTGGATGCATGTGTACAGGGCCTGTGGCAGCGGTGAGCCATGCGATGTGCGTGTGTTGCTGTGCTGTGCTGTGTCATGTGAGTGGCTGCTGTGATGTGTGCTTGTATCAGGTACTGTGCCACCCTGGCCTTACTGAGCAGATCCTCCCTGCTGTACTTTCCCATTGCTAGATGTGTTGGGCTCCACATGGTCATTCAGCGTTGGGATGGTGTGGGTGATCTATTATGGGATGAACAGCAGTGTCCACTTGCTGAGTGTGAATTTATGTATGCCAACTTTGCCTGCACCATGATCGTTGGTGCCCCAACATCTGCAAATCATGTTCCCCAGATTACCACATGGTGCTTGCTATGGCCTATGTGGCATTGGGGACTGTGATGTCCTAATAGGTGTGTATGTTGTCCACCCCTGTTCCCTGAAGGTCTGTTAGTGGTAACAAGTGTTGCACCCTCATCATGTCCCAAGGTGTGGGCAGGCCAAGTTGTGTGTGTGGTACACTTCATCTACGGGCAGGGTGTAGTGCTGTGTGGCATCAACATGGCTCACTCATGGCAGATATTCAGTGTTGCAGGCACTGTTGTGGTCTATGTTGTGTGTTGCTGCACAGTGATTGCAGGGGGTGGTGGTTACCATGTAGATTTGGGCCTCTACTGTAGTGCATTGTCTTTAATTTGTGTGACCAGATGATGACACTTACACAACCCTGTATCTCTCTCTCATGCAGATTCGCAAGAGACCATGGAGGAACATGAGCCCGAACGCAGTGGTGCCAAGAGTAGCACTACAGCTGCAGCGGAGGCCAGTGATACAGAGCCCACCAGCGCATCTGAGGGAGACAGAAGTATGCAGGAGGAATCCGTGGCTGAGACACAGAGTAGCACTTCATCTGATGCCAGCAGGGATGCATCCATGCTGGCTGGCAGGCATAGGGGATGGGGAGTCTGCATCATCATCTACCACCCAGCGGCCAGTGCCCTGCCTCCCACCCACTTCTTCTGGTGCTGCCCGTATCCGTGTCTCTAAGAGGGGATGGGTCACATTCACACCTGGCACCGCTGCCCCTGCACCTGTCCCCCCTGCTGCCCTCACAGAAGAGTGTGTAGAGCTCCTGCGCCAGCTCTGTATGGGCCAGACCGCCCTGCTCAATGCCTTCAGATACCATGACAAAAAATTAGGCCAGGTGGTTGCATACATGGAGGGCATACACTCTGACGTGGGTGGGCTAAACCGTACAGTCCAGGAGTTGTCATCCACAGTGACGTCAGCCCTTCAACAGGCACATGCACCCATATCAGCTCAGGTGCCTTTGTCCACCCCCCAGTCAGTGGCCACATCAGGTGACAGTGACCACGGTTCGCATGCGTCACCAAAAATATACAGCACAAGGAGCACACAACAGTCACAACCCAGGCACTCCCGCCCACAGACACCATCCCCACTGAAGAGCAGGGCCACCCCACACTGCACAGACAAGAGCCAGTCAGGGAAGATCAAGGTCTGGCTCACATGCCGCAGAGGCATCACCGGCAAAAGACTCTCCTGTCACTGAAACTTCACACAGACCTACACATGCAGTGTCTGTGTCCATTGAGGAGGTGTTGCATATCAGGGGTACACCTAGGAAAAGCACAGGGACACATCCACCCACCACATCTACCCCAATTCCGAGTCCATTGAAGCAGGTGTAGGAGGGCACTGTAGAGACCACCCCTAGCACAAAGTCAAAGCAGGGCACTGTAGACACCACCCCTGGCAAAAAGTCAAAGCAGGGCACTGTAGACACCACCCCTGGCAAAAAGGCAAAGCAGGGCACTGTAGACACCACCCCTGGCAAAAAGTCAAAGCAGGGCACTGTAGACACCACCCCTGGCACAAAGGCAAAGCAGATAGGTAAACAACAACCTAGGCAGACAAACTACTTGTCAAAATAGATATTATATGCACAGGGGACCAAATTCAAAATGAGGTTAAAAATACAAAGACACCACCCCTGGCACTAAGGCAAAGCAGGGCACTGTAGGGGGTACACCAGGCAAAGAAGGGAAGGAGGTCCTGAGGCGTAGCCAGACCAAACGTTCCACAGGATCCAGCACATCATCAAAGATAGTGTCAGTGTCTTCACCTGATGTGGGACAATTGGTGTGTGTGTCTGTTGGGTCATCAACACTTCCCATCAACTCCAAGACAGGGAAGCCAATTCATATTCCCAAAAAGTAGAAGGGCACCCCTCCAACCTCTCCCACCCACACTGTGTCAGAAGTCTGCATGACTCCACCTCCACGAGCCACTATGCCACCTGGTCCACACAGCCCTCCAGCTTGCCAATCCACTGTTAGCCCCACATCACCTGGGGCTCTGTCACCCCAGTTAAGTGGGCCTGCTGTCACTGATACACAGCCAGTTCCAAGTCTGCATGACTTCCAGGAGTGAGTTGACATCCCCCTCATGCGCCTGTGCCTCATACAGGTGTGCTAGTCCTGACCATTGTTTACTAGCATAGACACTGGGCCTGTTGCTCTGCTGTGATGGCCTCTCCCCTGTCATGGACACTGGCCCTGTTGTTCTGCTGTGTTGGCCTCTCCCCTGCCATGGACACTGGCCCTGTTGCTCTGCTGTGTTGACCTCTCCCCTGCCAAAAACACTGGCCCTGTTGCTCTGATGTGTCGTGCTCTCACCTGTGCCTTGGACACTGGCCCTGTTGCTCTGCTGTGTTGGCCTCTCCCCTGCCATGGACACTGGCCCTGTTGCTCTGCTGTGTTGTGCTCTCACCTGTGCCTTGGACACTAGCCCTGTTGCTCTGCTGTGTTGGCCTCTCCCTTGCCATGGACACTGGGCCGGTTGCTCTGCTGTGTCGTGCTCCCACCTGTGCCTTGGACACTGGCCCTGTTGCTCTGCTGTGTTGGACTCTCCCCTGCCATGGACACTGGCACTGTTGCTCTGCTGTGTTGGCCTCTCCCCTGCCATGGACACTGGGCCTGTTGCTCTGCTGTGTTGGGCTCTCACCTGTGCCTTGGACACTGGCCCTGTTGCTCTGCTGTGTTGGCCTTTCCCCTGCCATGGACACTGGCCCTGTTGCTCTGCTGTGTTGGCCTCTCCCCTGCCATGGACACTGGCCCTGTTGCTCTGCTGTGTCGTGCTCTCACCTGTGCCTTGGACACTGGCCCTGTTGCTCTGCTGTGTTGGCCTCTCCCCTGCCATGGGCACTGGCCCTGCTGCGCTGCTGTGTTGGCTCTCCCCTGCCATGGACACTGGCCCTGTTGCTCTGCTGTGTCGTGCTCTCACCTGTGCCTTGTACACTGGCCCTGTTGGTCTGCTGTGTTGGCCTCTCCCTTGCCATGGACACTGGGCCTGTTGCTCTGCTGTATCGTGCTCTCACCTGTGCCTTGGACACTGGCCCTGTTGCTCTGCTGTGTTGTGCTCTCACCTGTGCCTTGGACACTAGCCCTGTTGCTCTTCTGTGTTGGCCTCTCCCCAGCCATGGACACTGGGCCTGTTGCTCTGCTGTGTCGTGCTCTCACCTGTGCCTTGGACACTGAGTAAGTAAGTAATAATATATTTATTTGTATATGATTAATTAAAATCTTTACAAAAATATAAAACGCCATATAACAGTACAAATTATTTAAAATGCCATATAACAGTAAAAATTATTTAAAATACAGCAGTTACTATTGTCAATTCAAGGTTGTTATTAAGTCCCAATGAGTCTTTCAAGTGTGCTTGAATCTTTCCTGCATTAAATCAAAGAACTTCACAACCTGACAATTCAGTTTAATATCGCTGGAGGAAAAACAAATTTTAACTGCCTGCCTACAGGTCCGAACGGCATGTGATCTAAAAAAAGGTAGCAACAGCTTGAGCCTCAGGTCCATTAGTCTCGGGCAAATACATATCACATGGATGATGTCCTCCTTGCCAGATTTACACAGGCGGCATAGGGCCGAGGCGTGAGTTCTCTCCCATGGCGGCAAGTGCGGTAATATCGGGATAGCTCCAAGGTGCAATTTCAGGAACTGCTCTTTGATTTTTATTTTCATCCCGATATTAAGATACGCTTGTGGCCGTATTTTGCCGTAATCTCCCACCGTTATCCATCCATGCGCCCTGTTGGCTAGGTCTTTCTTATCTTCTATTGCCGAGATTATTCGGGCAGATTTTTTTGCCAACTTTTTGAAGGACTAGTGGTCTATGGCAGTTTCCCAAATATCGGATAAGCCTAGCACATCAAGAGATCCAAATAGGTAGTCCCTAGGCAGTGAAGTGCGACATCTGAGTAGCTCTTCCCAGACGCTGGCATTTAAGGAGTCAGGGTCTGCGTCGCGGATCTTGCGCCAGTTAGTTACATATGCACTCCGTCTTTCTAGTGTTTGTTTGTAGACGCGTATTTGGGAAGGTTGAAGATGGCCCTGTAACAATTGGCTATGACTGTGTCTAACAATGCAGCGTCCTTCCCATGCAGCGATTCGCTCCCATAGGTGAGCGTTGGTTGAAGTTTCGCTCGGAGGATTTCAAGGAAGGGTTTAAGGGTGAGGTCAGGGAGTTTAGTCTTTAGTGATTTCAGTGCGAGGTGGGTCATTATTGCCTTCCCTCGGATGGACTGGAGCTGAGGCCTAGACGTGTTCTTAGAATCCAGCACGACGCCAAGGTATTTGTATGTGGCTACCCGTTCGAGCTTTACTCCGTTCAGGTACCAACAAGGGATCCTTTTCTTCCTGTAGTTTACCGTCATGACCTTAGATTTATTGAGGTTTATTTCTAGGGCATTCTTTACCGAGAAGGCATGGGTACAATTCAAAAGATGCTGAAGGCCTATTGGCGACCGGCTTATCAGCACTAAATCGTCCGCATATAACAAACTAGGGAGGGTGGCTTTTCCTAGCTTGGGCGCATGATTACGGCATTTGTCAAGTTCTTCTGGTAAGTCAGAAATAAACAGATTGAATAGAATTGGCGCTAATAGGCACCCCTGCTTTAGTCCTTTAGTTGTCCTAATCTGCTTCGAGAGGTGCTGGCCAGTTCCAAGTTTAATTTTAACCCAGGTGTTAGAGTGAAGCAGTATTAGGACATCTAGGAGATGTTTCGGAATGCCCCAAGTGGATAGTTTTTTCCAAAGTTTGTTTCGGTCCACATGGTCGAAGGCCGCCGTATAATCAATAAATGAAAGGAAAAGCGGTAGCTTGGTGGTTTTTGCTTCGCCCATCAGTAGGGACAGGGCCATGATGTTGGTTGTTGTCCCTTGGCCTTTACGGAAACCTGTTTGGTTGGAAGGGATAATGGCTTTTTCGGACGCCCACGCCGATAGTTCTTCCAGAATGAGACCACTGAAGTATTTTGCTTCTATGTCAAGCAAAGCAATGAGACGGTAGCTATTCGGATTACTCTTGCTCCCATGTTTATATATCGGGCTAATGACGGACCCATGCCAGGAGTCCGGAAGGGATAAAGTAAGTCTGGCCTCGTTAAAGACCTGACACAAGGATGCACTCCAAAAGGCTACGTCAGATTTGTACAACATGGGGGGGATTCCATTCGGTCCCGGGGCCCCATTCGGTCGTCCCTTGGTGATTCGACGCCCGATGTCTACTGGGGTGCATCCCGTGAGCCCTGTCTCCATGTCCTTTATGGGTCTTCCTTCCCCTTCTAAAGATTCTGATTGTGGTAAGGTCATACCCTCAAACTCCCCCAGTCCACACATGCTTGTCCCGCTTTGATTGCTGGGGTTACCATCACGACCAAGCTTTAAGATTTCCATGCAGGGAGCCTTTGTTGTCGTATCTCCTATATTGTCATTATTAAAGTGTGACAATAAGTATTTGGTCCATACTTCCTCTGCTATGTGCGAATTTTGCCCCAGATGGTCCGGGTTCTGGATCCTTTTCACCATTTGCCAGAACCTAGAACTGTTTTTTTGCTTTCCTTCGTGGACAAGTTTCCCCCAAAGTTCTTCATTCCTTTGTTTTTGACTTGCCCATTTCAGCTGTTTGAGTTGCTTTTTTGCTTCCCTCAGCACTACTTGCAGACTAGGGTTTCCCTGATCCTTTCGTATCCTCCTCAGAGTTTGATTAATCAAGCGTTTTTGTATTTTCATATCCAACCGCATCTGTCCCGTGCTTAAGGGTCCTCTCACCAGGCAAGAATTGAAAGGCCTGGTACTACCCAGTTGTTCCCCGATGGTGATGATGAAGTCATGCCAGACGTTGGACACTGGCCTTGTTGCTCTGCTGTGTTGGACTCTCCCCTGCCATGGACACTGGCCCTGTTGCTCTGGGGTATTGGCCTCTCCCCTGCCATGGACACTGGGCCTGTTGCTCTGCTGTGTCGTGCTCTCACCTGTGCCTTGGACACTGGCCCTGTTGCTCTGCTGTGTCGTGCTCTCACCTGTGCCTTGGACACTGGCTCTGTTGCTCTGCTGTGTTGGCCTCTCCCCTGCCATGGACACTGGCCCTGTTGCTCCGCTGTGTCGTGCTCTCACCTGTGCCATGGACACTGGCCCTGTTGCTCTGCTGTGTTGGCCTCTCCTCTGCCATGGACACTGGGCCTGTTGCTCTGCTGTGTCGTGCTCTCACCTGTGCCTTGGACACTGGCCCTGTTGCTCTGCTGTGTTGGACTCTCTCCTGTGCTATGGACACTGGCCTTCCTGTTTGTGTTTCACCTGTGCATGGTATATAGCATTTTTGTATCATTTTGAGCCTTGCTGTTGTCTACTATTGTTGTACAGCTGCATCTGTGCAATATGTGAATAAATACAGTTACTTGTGGTGTGTGTTTTGTCGGTGTCCTTGCTGATTTCAGTTCTGTTTCTGTTCGCATTTGATTGCCATTGCACCATGCTCCATGTATCACTTCAACATTGCAAAGCTCTTTGCAGCCATCATATTTTTGGGCAGGGGTGACAGGGTCTTAAGTCCATTCTGAGCCTGCAAATTGTGTGATCTGTGATGGCTATTTTACCTGGCATGCAGTCATCTTGTTAGGGATTTGCAGTTGTTGCCTACACTGTTCACATGTCTGGTTGGGGGACACTGCCAGCACAGGGTGTGATGCTGTGAAAATGTATCGAAGCTGGCTGGGATATGTAATGAAGTATATGTGTGGATTGCTTTCTGTGTGCCCAGCCTTGTATGTGTATGGTCATCTTGTGTTGGGCCTTGGTCCTGGTGCCATGGCCTTCATGAGATGTGTGGTGTTGGGTGTAGCAGAGGTGTGCAGTGTGAAGGGTATCAATTTGTAGTGGATGTGTGTGTGCCCCTGTATTGTGTGAGACACACGTGCCACCCAGGAGTTGTATGCCTGTTGTTTGTTTTGTCTTGCCCCGTGTAGAGGATTGTATGCACTTGTGTGAGCTGTTTTTAGTGCACCGTGCTGTGTGTTGGTGTGTCCATGGTGTTGTGTGTGACTCCTCCTTGTTGTGTTTGTCAGTTTGGAGTGTACAAAGTGTGTGAGTTGCACATCAGTGTTGTGTTTGATTGATCCTCAATATGTCTTGGGTATTTTTGTGTGAACTGTGTTGACCTGCTGCTCCACACTGGCACTGTGTTTGTGTTTGTCATGCATTGCAGGCACATGGTGGTTTTGGCACTCCTGTGTGGTATGGTGTGTGTGGTTTTAGGCCATCCCCTATGTGTGCCACTTGTGCCTGCCCATTGTGGGTGTTCCGTCCCTCTATTTGTGTGCGGTACACCCCTTACATGTCTGCTACTGAAATGCAGGCTGTTTGACTTAGATGTCAGCTTTCCCCTTTGTTTCGATGCGTGTGCTTCCCCATCACTTCATATGTGGGCTTGTGCTTTGTGGTGCAGTTCTTGGGCCATAAGTGTTGTTCCACTCTGAACATTGCCCCAATGGTTTATGTGTGCTGTCCTTGTGCTATTGGTCATTCTGTAGTGGTCATGTGCACTTCAGCTGTGTGTGATGGCCAGTGCTCTGGTGGAGGTGGCTGTGTTCTTGTATCCCAAAGTGGTGCATGTGTAGTTGTTGTGTTGGATGTGTGGATGTAGGGTGTGGTATTGCTTCAGTTCCTGGGTGTGGTGTTGTATTTGTGCAGTGCTGATTTGTGGTGTGTGATGCAGTTGTGTCAATCATGCCTGTACTGCAGACAATGCTTGTCGTGCTTGCAGTGCTGTGTGTATGTGGCCTTGGCATTGCCTGATGTGCATCCCCTGATGTCTTGTGGTGTTTGTTGATTGAGGTTTCATGTACATCTGTGAAGGGTTTGGTGTGGCTTTGTGTGTTGGTCCACATGCACTTCTTGTGTGATTGGTGTTATGGTGTGTGTGTTTTGGTTCTGAGTGATGTTGTTGTGTACTCCTGTTGTGTGTGTTCTCCCATTGATTTTCCCCAATTTGGCTGACAGGGTATGTGTGTTTCTGTTGGAGTTCAGTATCTGTTCCTGTATTGTTTGTGTGTTGTTCTTGTGCAGGCATCGCTTGAGGCATCCCTGTGTGTGTATTGTGTTTGTGGCTACACCCAGGGTATGTGTTTGTTTGTGTGTGTGTGTGTGTGCGCTGGCAAGGATTGTGAACATTGAGTGTGTGTGGCAGTGGTGTTGTGTGTTCCTTGTCCGCCACTCCTGCAGTGGCTGTCTCCCTGGTTGTGTGTTGTGTGGTGCAGGGAGTGTGTATTGTGCTTGCTGTTGCAGTGTTTGTTGGTGTGCATGGGAGTGCACGGGATGGGCACCTGGCCTGTGGGTTGATTGGGTGTGTTGCTGTGTGGTTGGGGGCTGTGTGTCCCTATGGTGTTTGTGCCCTGCCCATTCCTTGGAGTGGCCTTCCTTCTGCATAGGAGCATGTGTTGACCGCGGCGGTGACGTGACCTGGACTGGGACGTTGCTGCTGGTTGGCGGTCGATGTGTGTCCCGGATGCTGAGGGGTGCCTTGTTGTGAGGTGGGTGATGTGTGGTTGCCCGTGTGGATGTGTTGTGTCCCCCAGCAGGGTGTCTGTGTGGTGATTGGACCTTGTGTCGGCCTGTGTGTTGTGTGTTGCATATGTGTATTGGCGTACCTGCGGTGGCGTCCGCGGCGGCCCATCTGACAATAGTGTTGTAGGAAGAACATCACCGGATGCATATGGAGGGCTGGGTTCATGGCGGTCAGGACCGGGTCTCGGCTATCTTGCTCCGCTGTCAAGTTTCCGCCTGCTCAGGCTGGGCGGTGTCTCCGCTGCGGTGCGTCTGCTTGTTTGGGCCATCCTAATTTGTCGAGTGGGGCGGACGTTATTTGGCACGGCGGAGAGTCTCGATTGGCTCCCGCCGCCGCGTTGGCGGGCGCACTTTGATGGTGATGCGCGTCGCTCCATGGCAGATGGGAAATTACCTATGTTTACCTATCCTAATGTGGTGGACGTGAGTTCTGCTGCTCGCGGGCGGAAAAAGCTGTTTTTCCGCCGGCCATTACCGCGGTGGTGCCACCGCCCGACATCCTAATGGACCCCTTAGTCTCTCTCAAAAATACAGTGTACACCCATGCAGTGAGTGTATTGTCAATAAGTTAGGAATATAACTTACCACTGCCCGCCACTGCTACTGGCTCATCTGCTGCTCTCTCCTTACTGACGTCGCCTTTGCTGGTGGTCCCAGCACTGGTGGTCGGTTCGCCTAGAAAAAAGAGCATTGCACATTTGTTAGTTGCCATATATGCCTCCCCCTATTCATTTTTTTCACTAGCAAGATTGAAAATGCAATACATAAATACACCACACACATCACTAGTACAAATCGGGTACTAAAGTAGAGTAGACAGTTGGTCCTATGATCCTATCAAAAATATTGAAATATCTGGTTGGGCATTTTGTTGGTGGCAATTTTCGAAAAGCCTCTCAAGAAGAGGACACCACAAAGGACTGGATTCAGTGGCTAGAGCTATTTGTGAATCTGAGTTTTAAAAGAGAAAAAGAATTGCCAACTGGGTGGACAATCAGACATGAGGTCTCTTGAGTCCTCTCTCTTGGTTAGAAAATATAATTGTGCCCTCCTCCTCGTTATACTTACTTCCAGCCATGGTGCACGGTAATCAATTGTTCACAATCAACTGTTGCTAATAAAATAGTACTAGGCTTAGACGAGAACAAATAAAAATACACCATTTTGGGGTGTCCAAAGTGACCACCATTTTATTAACTGTTTGAGCATGAGAAAGAAAGCAAAATAAAGTCTTGTAATCTAATTCTCAACAAACATGCATAGAATACCTTACTTGGGCATGCAATATGCACAGCAGAGTAGTAGTATTAGTAGCAGTAAAGGACCAATG
This sequence comes from Lissotriton vulgaris, assembly GCF_964263255.1. Classification (NCBI taxonomy): domain Eukaryota; kingdom Metazoa; phylum Chordata; class Amphibia; order Caudata; family Salamandridae; genus Lissotriton; species Lissotriton vulgaris. The sequence goes on along the minus strand of NC_141689.1, from coordinate 1,129,643,174 downwards.
TGTTCTCTAAGTCTCACAGTAGTACCACCACTAGGCAGTCCACAAAATATAAGGGGAGAGGAAAACCGGCTGGAAAAAAACAAGATTACATTATAAAGCAAGCTACAGACAGACTAATAGTAGAGAGTCAGAGGCAGTTAGATTGATGTAAAAAAACAGACACTAGAAATATAAACTAAGTTGGTAGGTAATACATAAAAACTGTAAAACATTCATTGAAGTAATTCTTCTACTTTTAATAGAACTGAGTTCCATTAAAAGAAGTAGACGAAAAACTTTAATAAATGTTTTAGAGTTTTTATGTGAGAGACTTACATGTATGAGCAATGTTTTATTTATATATGTACATTGTTATTATGATTGTATTGTTGTGTATATATATAGTGTTTTGAATTTATGGATATATTTCCTTTTCCCTTTTTAATATGTATTAATATGGAATACGCATTTTGTGACTGTATTGCAAGCTAGTAGTATAATATTTTAATAATGATAAACTTTTTAAGAAGCATAAATAGAGAAAACTGAATGTTGTAAGTTTTTAAGGTCAATATACTGCCTGGGATTATACTGGTTTGGTGCACTCTGTTTGATGATAGGTTTATGAAGGCAGGGGCTAGTGAGGCCAGTGCCCAAAGTTCCAAGCAAAGGGTAGAAAACCAGATTAACAGAAACACTGTCATACCTAAGCCACAATTCATAATGAGGCCTGTCATTTTTTAGGTAGATCAACTCTCAATAGGAATTTTTCCTAGCAAAAGGAAGTAAAGCTGTAAAGGTCCTGTCAGTTTTCCCATCCTTCCGCCTGAAGAGTCAATAAAAAAGTACCAAGAGCCTGGTTACTTGTCTTGGACATATCAGCTGGGGGGGTTGTGTGAGGAAATGGCTTTCTGCAGGTTCACCCCCACTCCCCCCACTTTTTGACTGTTATGTACTGTTTTTGTACTGAACTAATTGGCTTAAGTTAACTTACTTATAAATACTTAGTATATGGTACCAGGGGTGCCCAGGACCTGTAAGTTGTGTCCCTCATGGACTGCAGCCCTTATTGTGTTACAGCAAGTATGACAAAGCAAAGCATGACTCCCAGGCCATCATTGCATGCTGGCAGAGTGGTTTTAAGTTCCTAACTCGACTTTGCCATTTAAATTTATGGAAAAGCCCAAACCTTCCTTTTCAATAGATATACATCACCCCTAAGTGAGGTCTAACGAGCCCTAAGGCAGGGTACTATATATTATGAAGAAGAAAATTTGTTTTTACATGTCCTGACAGTAAAAATCCCACATTGGCATTTTTACTGTAGAAAGGCTAGTAGCACCATTGGTGAGTATGAAGTCACACACTGACAACTCAGTCGTTCTAACTTCCAATGGGACTACTAAACTTGGCACCTGAAAAGTTTCAAAACATTAAACCCGACTTGTTGCTCAAGTTGAATTTAGGGTTTCTAGTCTACAAAGTTGCCCAAAACTGTCCAGTAGCTGTTTTCGGTTACAAACAAGGCTGTCCTTGAGTTAGCCTGCTGCCCTTCAGCAGAGAGGTGTGAACAACTTTCAGGAAGGGGAACAAAGGACCTGCCATTGTGTTACCTCATTCTGGCAGAATGGCCTAAGTGGGTATGCGCCCAAAAGACTAACTTCAATGGGGATGCTGCCTTCAAGGGACAAATGGTAGTAACACTCAGAAATGGCTGTTCTTTTGTTTTAGCAGATGAGCTGGCATCTTGAGCAGAGTAGGATAAGCTGTTGTTAAGCAATTTTTTTGAGGGGTGTGTAGCTCCCAGGTAGCCAAATCTCTGGGTTGGGATAGGGAGCTCCACACATTGAGGGAAGGGTTATGCCTTGCTGAGACTGGACAGAATAGTGTATCACTTCACTTCACAAGACATTGTCATCAGGAGGGTGGAGCCAAGCTAAATGGCTAGTTGGTTGCAGCATCACCCAAAGTTTGTAGTGGGCAAAAAATGGCACCCCATGGCACCCAGACTGCCTTTCACCCCTGTCATAGAAGAAGGACAGATAAGCACTGGGCTGATTCTCCTTGGATCCAGTAGTAAGAGCTGTGCAAAGACTGGACTGCACCTGCTGTATCTTGGACAAGGAAAATGAGGACTGTGCTTGTGGTGTCCTACTGGAGGAAAAGTTGCCCACAAGCACCAGACATAAGAAGTGACTTTAAAAGTCAGTTGACTGACTCACTGTTAAAGCCACAGGGCCATAAAAGGTGTGATGTCTGCCTTTGGAGAATTCAGTCGCCAAGAACACCTACCTGCTGTTGAATCCCAGAGGTGCAGCCTGAGAGACTGAGTCATAACCCTCAAAAGTTGCACCTGAGTTTTCAGGACACAGGAGAGTCCACAGGGTGCAGGTTGGTCTCCCAGCACAGAAGGTATGGCAAATTAAATGGAATCGCTGGTTTGGCTGTAACTGTAGACCAGTAGCAACTACTTTAGTGCTGGACATCTACCATACTTCTTGGGGCATTGACCCCTGACCCAAAGTTGCATCCCTCCCTGTGCTCATAGACCAATGGATGGCCACAGAAAGTGTCCCAACACTGGGTCATCATCCTCAGCACCCTTCAGCATCATGCATCCTTAGCATCAGGATCGCTCCATTGACTTCTCTGGTGTTTTGACCAAAGGACCTGGAACTGGACTAGAAACTTCTTAAAACCCAAGGTAAGTGTTCAACGGGACCTGACTGGTCCCTGTGATTGGCTCTCAGTCACAGATGGTCCCTGCAACAGTTTCCATATACCTTTTTTCAAGTCACTTGTCGTGGCTAACTCTAAACTGCGAGTCATGGTAGATTACAACGATGTATTCCCTTTATTGAAAAAATATGATTTATTGTTTCTTTGAAAGTTCATATCTGTTAAATCAACTGGTGGACTTTTGTCATTAAAGTGTCTATTTAAAGATAAAAATACTCTGACTGCTCTGAGCCACCACTACCCAGGACTGAGCTAAGGTTTTACAAACGAACCTGGCTGGACTTGAAATGGAACTTTGTCTTCATTACACAGTGAGGTTGCATAACCACACCTTTTAAGAAACCACGGGGCATATTATCAAGGACGGAGTTAAAATTATCGCTGGTTTAGCGGCAGAAAACTGCAGCTAAAACGGGGATAATTGGCTTGATAATATGCCCTTGAGAATTCCAATAGAAGCCCATGTTCACACCAGAACATGGACTTCTATTGGAATTCTCAAGGGCATATTTTCAAGTCCATTATCGCCGCTTCAGCGGCAGATTTCTGCTGCTGAAGCGGCGATAATTTTTAACGCCGTTCTTGATAATATGCCCCCCCCTTTCCTCGCAGTGAATATAACAGATATTTTGCCTAGTAAACTGCAAATACATTTGCACCGTTTCTGCTGATTGCATAGGAGAGAAAACCATACTCAGTTTTTTCAGAAGGTCATTTAAGGCGCAAATTGCTTTTGCAATGGTCTTCTTTGGTAAGCAATATGAAATATAGGTTGTTAATTGTTTATGCTAGAGAAATATAATTAATTTCTCACCTTTTTTACTTGAAAAGAAGCTTATGTCCAAATTGACAGTGCTCTATATTTCTTCATATAAAAGGTTTATTTTGTACTTTGCTTTTTCTCATTTGAGCCCTCATGCAAATTGTTTCAGTTCATATGAACTGGGGATGGGGAAAAGCGGTTGCATTCTTTATTACAAAAGCAGCAGCAATGGTGCAAGTATATTTGCTTTGTGTTTACTCTACCACATAGGTTTTACCATGTGGTTGGCCCCAAACAATTATAACCATTTATATTTTCCTGCTTTTTTTTACTGGAACTGTTCCGTTCCAAACTGTTTAGTAGCATTGTAGAAGTGTGGTGCAAAACAGATTGTTGCCTTCCTGTGCTCAATGTGACTTGGTGCAAGAAATTGGTGTTACAAAAAGTTTCAAATTATAAACATAAAAAGAGATTCTGTCGTCTGGGGTGGGTTTTGCTTGAGGGTAGCTGAAAGCAAAAAGCAGCATATAAAAGAAATACATTAGGGTGGTGCAGATCAATGATGCATCTCAGCTGGTTGAGGCCAGCAATGAAAACAATCTGAGGTTATAGGTACATTTGTTACCAAAGTGGACTCGATTTTAGTTAATTGTGAGATAACCACACCTTTGCAATGCTTAATAATGATACCTCTTACACATGTGCAAATGCTTTGCCATGTTCCAATGAATAGTGGGTGTTAAAACCAGAGGTTTGATTTTCTGCAGCTGAGAAGGTGTTAAAAGTTAATACTGAAAACTGTAATTTCTTAAAGAGTTGTTGTTGAGATTGTTACTCTACTGTATAATTAATCTTGATTCACACTGGTAACTTTGAGAGCTGATTATTACCTATGAAAAAACATCAACAGTGCAGACAGGATGGCAGCCTTGTACAGAGGCTTAGGAGACTGCCTTTGGGAATATTAATGGCTACATTCTGCAGTGTGGGAAAATTTGTATTTCACTCTAGTTTTCCTGGGGAACTGAAATCCTCCGCTAGTTGCCTGAGGCCATATTTTGAGGAACCTTTGCAGCCGTAGAGCTAAAAATCCACTTACCCACATTATTATAAAGCATTGCAAAAAAAAAACGAATTCACTATATGCTTGGAATAACTTAAGAAAGGCTCTCTACTGTACAACACATCAAACACGGTTGGATTTTTTGGGTGAAAAAAGAAGCAAAGAACGCTACATTTGTTAGAACAGGCAGTGCATGTAAGTCATGGGAAATTAATTACTAAAGCCAAGTATTGCAACAGAATCACCTAAAAAATGAAAATGTGTTACTGGGACGAATTCACTTGCATGCAATATGTTGTCAACTGCCTCAGACTTATTTGACAAATTGATATACATTTTTTTTATAGTGATATAATATGCAGTAGGCAGATTTCCCTCTCAATATATTAGAAATTGGGACTAACAGTGTATAAATAGAGATACTGAACATTCACCAACAAGCAGTATAAAAATGTCCTACCTCTAAACTAGTTCTCTTCAATAAGCGTATACAACATAGAAAATATTACTTAATTTTATAAAGTCGCCAAAGTGACTGTCACGGACAGAAAATGCAGACATATTTTGATAGCAAGCAAATTCTGGAAACTGTGCTCTTATCTTGATTTTTCAAAATCATGTTGTAGCTTCTCATTCCAACGTATGCTGGATAAATTATTGGAAAAAATGCACCCATTAAGTAAAACGTAGTGGTACCTTTTGTAGTGGAGGTTTTGGACAACACTCCTCTCCTTATCTCATTAAAAAGCATTCACCCCAAGATGGCTACTGTTCTTGCTCTTCATACAGTATTAGCTTTTGTTTCCCAGAAATGTATAAAACTATATATTTGACTGCATCATGTTCAGTGGTAATTGCCTTTATCGCAGTGGATCAACTGTGACATTGTTTTGTATTTCGTGTTAGTGCTTATGCTTTGTACAGCAGTTTATGGAATATTATTTTTGGGATCGAAGGTTGATGTTATAAAAATTTTGGGGCTGGTGAAACCTAAGTGGGTGGCAGTTGGAGGCCTGTGAAGGTGTTGGTGGCTGAGTTTTCTTCTGATGAAACTTAAATAAACTCTTTGAAGCTGAAATCGGATTATTCTACCAATTTACTCTGGCGTTGAGTGGGGTCTATTACCCTTTGGATGTATAGCGCCTCAACACCTTCCTTGTGATTCGAAGGCTAAGATCCTTTTCAAGCAGGGCATCACTGGTTTACTCAGATGGCTACTGGGTTGAGCACTGCTACTCTGATTCAAGGTAACACTATGTGCGAGGGATTTTTGGTGAGCCTTTCAGCATTTGATTTATTATATTTTTCACTGTTTTCGCTCTGTGTGCTGGCGCAATTTCCCCATGGTCTTCTCGTGCTTGCATGACAACTAGCACTGTGTTAGAAAGTTGAGGGCTTGCATTGGATACTCAGTGCTTGAGTGCTTCAGCATATAAGGTACTTTGTGCTAGAACGCAATCCATGGTTCATGGATCTCATTGGTTGCTTTGTCCTCGACTCTGATTGATCATCTCAACTTGCTCCAATTAAATACCATGGCACAATTGGACATCGCGGTCCTTCTGGCTTCATCTGACATTTATTGGCTGTTGTGTCCTCGATCTTGATTGGTCTTCTCAACTTACTACCACTGAACCCTGCATTTACGATTGAGCACTGCCATTTGGCTGAGTGTTGGTAAACAAAACTGCACCCTAGCATTCCCTTCAACTGATTTCATGTTTGTGGCCCACTTTCTTAACACAATGTTCTGTGGAGGAAATAAGAGGCAGGGAAAGAAAACAGCCTCCTCCAACTTTGATCGCAGTACAGAGCTGGTCAACCTCTTGGCAGTTCCCATCACTAAGGAAGAAGAACCTGGAAAGACCATCAACATTGGCGTGGTCTAGTCCAGGTCTATGTTCTTCCATAAAGTGCATTCCCTGTAGGGAGATGGACCACCTCAATGATTTTGGATTCTTACCCCTCATTTGCATTAGCCATCTGAGGGGCCTGTGATCTGTCAGAATCAATAAGTGAGTCCCAAATAGGTATAATCCCGACTTCCTCAGTGCCCAGTCCATAGCAAATGCTTCCTTTTCAACACCTCCTCTATTCCCTGGGAAGTAACCTCCTGGAGACGAAAGCTACAGATTGCCATAGGCCCTTATCATTTAGCTGGGATAACATTTCCCCAATGTCATGTTCTGAGCCACCTGTTTGAACAATTAATTCCCTGGAAAAGTGAGGGACCTTGAACACGGGAGCTATGCACATGGCCTGCTTTAGGGAGTTATATGCTTTTGAAATGCCTCTGTCCAAATCACATTTCTGAGCTGATTCTTCTTCATGTTTGTGTACTTAACGTGAGTGTTTATGGCGCAGTCTAATAGCAATGTTTTAAAATTGCAGAGTACCCCTGACGAAGGGCCAACAATGGGCCCGAAATGCATTGGGTGATGAAAATTGTCGTTCGAGAAATACCTATGTACCACACCATGCTCTAGAACAAGGCCAGCTGGCATATCTACAGCATTAAGGAATGCAGGGAAACATAGAGAGTCTTGCATGTGACAGGACAATTACGGAAAACATGGAATAAAGCGTTGATGAAATACAAGTAAATAATGTCGGTTTAATTGGAATAACTTTAAGCATATCTGTTATGCGCAAAGGAAAGCTGTGCGTCTGGAGTGGGGTGATACCACGCCCCACATTCTCAGTGATGTATTCCTAACACGTGGCAAATGGGCAGTCCACGATACCGGGCTAGCACGCTCACAAATGGACACCAAAGAACTGTGAAAAAATTGGACAACCGGTGTGCACTCTGTCATCTTTTTTGTAATCTGATTCTTCAATGTCAGCACTGCAAAGGGGGCAGCAATATCCGTTGAATACCCTCTTGTAGTACCCTGTCATGTCTTAGAAGGCTCTCACATCAGTTTGAGTTTTTGAGAGCTCCCAGGCCAGGATAGTCTCAACCTTGGACTGGAAAAGCTGCAACTTACCCCTGGCCACCAGGTATTCTCAGTACACCACAGATCCCTGCTCTATCTGGCGCTTGATAGTCAGGCATGCCTTTTACAGGGCCTGAATCATTCCTGCAGGTAAAAAAGGTGGCCATCCAGCTACTACTGAGGACTGGTATGTCATTTAAGGATGCACAACTAAAGGCCTCTATACCAGCCAAATCCTGGTTCACCAGCCTCTGGAGCGTGTTGAGATAGAATATCAAGTTGGAAATGTCAATTTACACAAATATCGAGTTGGAAATATCATGATTCAGAAACAGCAAGAATATTGTGGTCAAGAATATCAAATTTAAGGTAAAAAATATTGCTTAAAAAAAGAAGCCATTAATATTGTTTGCAAAAATATAGTTGTTTACAATAGCAATTTTTTTATTAGTGTTATGTATTTTAGTTTATATTTAAATGTATGTGATGTATATTTTTTATATAAGTATTATTTATGTTTTGTAATATATGTGTTAGATTTTTAGTAGTTATCAAGTTTATTTTAATAACATTTAGCATTTTTTTGTTCGGTAGCAGGTTGTGGGTTTATAGGGGAATAGGATGAGAAGTAATTTAATTATAATAAATTAATGAATATTTTTTATTTATTTAATTTGATTTTATAGTGGTAATTGTGGGAAGTAGTTTATTTGTATTTAATTATTAATTGGTTGTTAATTAATATTAATTAATTAATAATTAATTTTGGTAATTGAGTAATTTGTTTAGGTGCGGGTTGTGGGGTGTATAGGCATAAAAGGTGGGAAGTAATTTATTTTTGATTGATTAATTTTTAGTTGTTAATTTATATTAATTAATTGATTAAAAATGAATTAAGGGAATTGTGTAATTAACTTTGGGTGCAGGTAGTGGGGTTTATAGGAGTAAAAGGGTGGGAAGTAATTTATATTTAATTAATTCTTAATTAGTTGTTTATTTTTCCTAACTAATTAATTGATAATTAATTATAGTAATTGTGTTATTTATTTGTTGTGGGTTGTGGGGTTTATGGGGTGAAGGGTGGGAAGTAATTTATTTGTAATGAATAATTAGTTCCTAATTAATATTATTTAATTGATTTATGGTGTGGGTTATGGGTTTATGGGGTAAAGTGTGGGAAGTAGTTTATGTTTAGTTGATAAATAATTAGTTGATCATTAATGTTAATTAGTTAATTGATATATAATTAGGGTAGTTGTTTATATATTTTTGTGTGGGGTATTACCGTTTTAGGGGTAAAGGGTGGGGAGTAAATTAATTTTACTTACTTTATAATTAGTTTTTATATTCTATTAAGTTTTTTTAATTGAAAATACGTTTTAAATGTGTAATTCATTTTTTTAAAGTTTCATTTTACAAGTGGTTTGTGGGGATTATAGGGGTAAAGTGTAGAAAGGGTATTAATTTTTATGAGTTGTAATTTGTTTTTTAATTAATAATAGTTCTTTAATTGGTAATTAATTAAGTTATTTATGTTAGTAAATTTTTTTAAATAACATTTTGTTGTGGGCTGTGAATTGTGTGTTATAGAGTAGGAAATAAAAAAGTACATTTATGTAATAGTAAATGTTTTTTGATTCTAAATAATTTCTAATTACAAATATTTGTTTCAAAAATATTTTTTATGTTATTTAATATAATATATGTATGTTATTTGTCATATGCATCTAACATTATAATATGTTTTTTCTATTTTGTAATATATAATATATTTATATTTTAAATTTTAATATATTTATATATGTTTTTATTTATTTAGTTTTTTAAATTTTGTTGTTGTTAATATTTTTTTTTTTTTTTACTTTTGAACTGACTGGAGTAAGAATATTAATTGTTATCCCTTTGCAATCCAACATTTTCCCTACTGTTGCACTGATTGGAGTGGGAATAGTCAATTTTGTCTTGCCACTATCCAACTCTTTTCCTACTGTTGCACTCACTGGAGTGGGAATAGTAAGTTTTACTCCTGTGCTATCCAATGCTTTCCCAACTGTTGCACTCTTTGGAGTGGGAATAGTAATTTTTACCCCTATGCAATCCAACCATTTCCCTACTGTTGCACTTACTGGAGTGGGAATAGTAAGTTGTACCCCTCCGCTATCCAACACTTTCCCTACTGTTGCACTCTTTGGAGTGGGAATAGTAATTGTTACCCCTACGCAATCCAACACTTTCCATACTATTGCACTCATTGGAGTGGAAATAGTAAATGTACCCCTCTGCTATCCAACACTTTCGCTACTGTTACACTCACTGGAGTGGGAATAGTAAGTCTTACCCCTCTGCTGTCCAAAATGTTCCCTACTGTTGCACTCACTGGAGCAGGAATAGTAATTTTGACCTCTCTGCTATCCAATACTTTCCCTACTGTTGCACTCACTGGAGTGGGAACAGTAATTTTTACCTCTCCAGTGATAAAGTTAAGTTTAAAGATTTTTAAATACTTTAATGTTTTAATTTAAAATAGGATGGTTTGTTCAAAATAGATTTTATGTTATTATATATAATATACATGTATTTTTATATAATTTTAAAATGATAAAATACATTAAAATTAATAGTTTATTAATTGTTGTTTTAAAGTAAATATGTATATATATTGATTACTATGTATGTGTGTTTACATTTTTTAATTAAGTTTGTTATATTTGTTAAAATGTATATTTAATGCACTATATTTGTTTAATTAATATTATTATTTAATATATTTACTATTTGTTATTTTATGTTATATATATATATATATATATATATATATATATATGAACATCGATATTTTGTACAATTATATTTTTAACATCAATATTTGTTGTTGTTGTTGATATTCTTGTACTTACCTGTATAGGGAATCGATATTTTTCCGTTCTATATTTTTTCATCGATATTTTTTACCTCTGTATCTTTTACATCAATATTCTGTCACTGAACCTTCTGGAGGGCAGAAGGGCATTATTTAATTCAAAGGGCATCACTCTTACTTGGTAGCGGCCCTCTAGATTGGAGAAGGCTGACCTCTCCTTGGCTCCTTCAGTTAGGGCAATCTGCTAGTACTCTGAAGTAAGGTCAATGATACTCAGAAACTGGGCAACCCCTAACCTGTCAATAAGCTCATCAGCCAAAAGGATGGGATCAGTCGTCTTGACTGAATTGAGCCCCTTTAATCTACACAGAACCTGAGTTCTAGTGTAGTGGCCAGTGAGGTAGATGTTGGTACCAGAACAACTGGGCTGGCCGGTGGCTACTGGAGGGCTCAATCACCCCCAACTCTAGCATCTTAGACACCTCATCTTTGAAGCTGGCCCTCACTTTTTCATACATCCTGTAAGTTTTATTCTTGACAGGAATGCTGTCTCCTGTGCCAACATCATGGTTACACAGGGGAGTAGTCCCAGGAGAGAGGGAAAACAGAGAGGAGAACTGATCCAGCAACTGACGACATTCCTCTACTGTTCTGAAGTTCAGGTAAAGGAGAGGTTCACACCTTCCACTGACCCATTCTACTCTTTGGAGGCTAAGAGACCAGGGAGAGGTTCATTCTCCTCTTCCTTCCTTCCATCTTTCACAAGGAACATGGTGGCCTCAGGCCTCTCAAAGTGTAGTTTTAGATGGCTGATATGGATCACCCTGCAGGAGTGCCTGGGAGTCTTGAGGTCTACCAGGCATGTGACCTCCCTATTCCTCTCAACTCTCTCATAGGGCCCCGTGGAATAGTTTTGCAGGGCCCTGGGCTTCACGGGTTCCATCACCCACACTGTAATTTCACAGGAGTAGCAGTTTGGTAATTCCACTGTTTCATTACCTCCTGGCTAGCTTCTAATTTGTCAGAAGCTTGCTTCCACAACTTGGCCATCTGGCACCTAAAGGCCAGCATAAACCTAACCACATCTTGAGAAGGTTTCCTGCGAGCTTGCTCCTACCATTCCTTCACCAGACTGAGAGGTTCACTTACAGGATGACAATACAGAAATTCAAATGAGTTAAATCCAACCATCTACTGTGGTATATCTCAGTAAGCAAAGATAAGGTATGGTAAGGGACATCTCACTAATGCCTCAGGGTCTCAGGCAGGCCCATGATTATGCCTTTAAGAATCTTGTTGAATCTCTCAACATGCCCATTGTTTTGTGGATGGTAGGTGGTGGAGAACTCACAAGTAACTCCATACTCCTTCCACATTGACTGCATATAAACAGACATTAAGTTGGTACCCCTGTCAGACACCACTTCCTTGGGGAAACCCACTTTGGTGAAAAATGTATTTATGGGCCTTAGCCACTACATGTATAGTTGCAGTCTCCAGAGGTATGATCTCTGGGTATCTTGCTGCATGGTCAACCAGTACCAGGATAAACCTGTTGCCAGAAGCTATCTGGGGAGCCATAAGCCCTCCAATGTCAATGCCCATCCTTTGAAAGGGGATGCCAATGAAAGGCAAGGGATTAAATCAGGCTTTCAGCCTCTGCCCTGTCTTCCCGCTGGCCTGTCAGGTCAAGCAAATCCATCAAAAAGTATCTGAGAAAATCTTCACCCGGGGCCTATAGAAGTGGAGGACAAGTCTGGCAAAAGTCTTGCTCTGCCCCAGATGTCCTGCAGGGGTATATTATGAGCCAATTCCAGTAGAAAAGCCCTGTAGCATTGAGAAATGACCAGTGCTCTTGTTGCCCTATGCACAGGTGCCCTAGGCTCACTGCAGGAGGTTTCCCTCCGAGTATATATTGTGATTCCCAGAGGCATCACCTGCTGCCTGGGCTTTAGCCTTTTGCCCCATGCCTTCTAGGGTTGGGTACTCTCTGTGTGCCTTTGCAGAACTCCTCCCTGGTTGGTCCCCCACTGTTTGCATCCCGTGAGGTCAGACAGGTCATCAAGTGTGGCAATGTCCTCCTCAGTGGGCTCTCGTGTGGCTTTCTCTTGCATCCCATCCCTCTCAGTTGGGAGACATTCAGGGGCTGGTTTCTTATGCTCCACACCCTTCCCTCTTTTGGCAGCTATCTGGGCCATTCTTCTAGACTCCTTGACCCCCTTGACTCCCTTTCTGGGCAGCCATGGACCTGGTGGTTGCACATATCCACTCAGGCAACCCTAACATTTCCAGGTGTGACTTGAGTGCCCCTTCCTCCGTAGTGTGCTCAAGATCATTTCCTAACAAACATATCCACTCTGGCTACCCGAACATGTCCAGGTGTGACTTGAGCACCAATTCCATGTAGCGTGCTCAAAGTCATTTGCAAACAAACAGTCCACAGGCATGGAAGTGTTCACAGCAACTTTCAGAAGACCTAAGACCCCCCCCCCAACTCAATTTAACAAGGGGCACTGGATAGTGACCCTCAAGGTTGTCAACTATCACAACTTGGTGGAATGCTTTGGGCATAGCTTGCTCTGGGCCCAGCAGCTGACTCCTTACTATAGTCATGCTGGCTCTTGTGTCCCTAGAAGCCTTAACATCTTGCCCATTGATGGTAGCCCATTGCCTATACTGTGCAGTATTTGAGGGCACATGGGTTTTAGGAACCATATCCACATCACCCAGGGATGCTAGTTGAGATACCCCACTGAGCTCCCCCCACTTACTGGGAAAAACTCCTCCAAAACACTTTACTTGGTGTCTTACCTCCAGCGTGAGGTTGTGCTCTTTTAGGGCACTTGGGATTTTCCGTGTACTGCCCCTACTCGAAGCACTCGTAGCATTTGTGATTCTTGGGCTGACTCTTGTGAGATAAGCTCTTTTTGGGGGCCAGGTTGGGAAAGGGAGACTTTAACCTGTAAATTATTTGGGGGCCAAGAGAGAACTCCTTCTTTTTCTCCCTTCTTGGACACGCTGGTGCTGACCCAGATGTCAGCCTCGTCGCAAGCTTCCTGGGGTCAGTCAGCTTAGTTTAAATTATGTTTATTCATTTAATTAAATAGACCTTTGTGCAATAGGGTCAGACATATAATATAGATCTTAAACTATATGAACTACATATACAGCAATTTACTTTAAAAATGTTCACAGAAAATTATAATAAATAGATTAAAATATAGGTTAAAAAGGAGAAATACCCATATAACTATAATTTACAGAATAAAAGTGATATTAGGATGACATGCTTCCACAAGTATTCAAACATAATCCAACTACTGTATATTTCGTACATATCTTAAGGCTACTAAAATTATTACTATAAAAACATAACATCAATACCCTCCACCCACAGTTACCTCTAATCGAGAAAAGCAGTCAGAAATAAGGTCTCAAAATATTCCACATGCACAAGTATATCACATTAGTACCCATTATCACCCAATTTAGCAGCTGCTAGGCCTTTTCTCTTCCTGTGCTAAGCCTTTTCATGGCTATTTGGAGTAGTGCTCACTTAGGCCCCTGTAACCCTTTGACCACATAAGGTATCCAAACCAAATTTGTGTCCTTTTCTTCCAACATCATGGGGATTGTAAAGGTACCCAGGGTTGGTGGATTCACCTGGAGGGGACCTAGAAATTAGCCACAATTAGCCAAAATATTGTTTTTTGGGGAGTAAATGGAAAAAAAGGACTGCAAATGAAAGCGTCTAGGCTTTTCCCTGCAATGGTATCAAAAAAGGGTTTGTGGGTCTGAAATCACCATTTTCCCAGCTTTTAGGGAATGACAGACTTTTGTCAGAAAAACAACATTTTTTACACAGTTTTGGCATTTTTCTGGGACATAGCCTATTTTTGCTATTTTATGTGCTTTCAACCTCCTTCTAGTTAATGGGAGACATGGGTATGAAAACAATAATAGATCCTGGAAGGATATACATTTTAAAAAGTAGACAAAATCCTAAATTCAGCAAGGGGGCATTTGTGTAGATCCATCAAGGTTTCTTTATAGAAACTAACAGTTAAATATAGGAAAAATTGAAAATTAGTTGAAAAAACAGACTTTTGTGTCAACGTTTTCCCTTGTAACTTCTTCTAATTATGACAGCTCTTTGAAATCAATATACCATTACATCCGCTGGACTTTTTTGTTTGTGGGGATATGTATGACTGGTAGGTTCACCAAGAACCCGACAAACCCAGAGCCAAAAAACTGAGCAGCAATTTGCAAAGGCTTTTTATTATATACCGGGTATATATCAATTATTGTAGGAAAATGTATACATGGAAAAATCAGTATGAAAGACACCTATGTATTTCTGAAACGGGAACAAATTATAGAGTTTAGAAACAGTAGATACCAATGTCTTTCATTTGGAAGGCATAAATGCATCGAAAGTCAATAGGTAATAACAGTTGCTTTACAAATCTGAATTACCCTAAGTATCCCGATAAAATGGTACCTCACTTGTGTGAATCGGCCTAGTGCCCGCAATAGGAAACGGCGCAAAACGCAACGTGGACACGCCTCAATTTTGCAGTGAAAAATTACCCTTTTTTGACAAAGTGTCTAGCTATAGTTTTTGAACCATAGCTCTGCCGGCACCTAAGGAAACCTAGCAAACCTATACATTTTTGAAAACTAGACACCCAGAGAAATCCAGGATAGGGTGACTTGACTGCCTCCCACCAGGTTCTGTTACCCAGAATCCCTTGCAAACCAAATAAATTATCAAAAAAACACATTTTCCCCATATTTCTGTGGTGGAAAGGTCTTGAATCTGCGTGGATCCACAAATTTCCCTGCACCCCACGTTTCCCAAAGTCTTCTAGGAAAAATGGTACCTCACTTGTGTGGGTCGGCCTAGTGTCCGCAACAGGAATTGGTGCAAAACGCAACGTGGACACACCTCAGTTTCGCAGTGAAAAATGACCCTTTTTTGGCAAAGTGTCTAGCTGTAGTTTTTTAACCATAGCTCTGCCGGCACCTAGGGAAACCTAGCAAACCTATACATTTTTGAAAACTAGAAACCCATGGGAATCCAGGATAGGGTGACATTTACTGCCTCCCATTAGGTTCTGTTACTCAGAATCCCTTGCAAACCAAAACAATTGTCAAAACAACACATTTTCCCCACAATTCTGTGGTGGAAAGTTCTGGAATCTGCGTCGATCCACAAGTTTCCACCCACCCCATTTTTCCACAAAGTCTTCCGATAAAAATGGTACCTCACTCATGTGGGTTGGCGTAGTGCCCGCGACAGAAAAAGTTGCAGATGCAACTTGGACACACAGCTCTATTTCGCAGTGAAAAATGACCCTTTTATGGTAAAGTGCCTAGCTGTAGTATATGAACCCTAGCTCTTCCGGCACCTAGGGAAACCTACCAAAACCACACATTTCTGAAAACTAGACACCCAGGGGATTTTAGGGAGGTATGGCTTGCACTCAGAATCCCCTACAAACCTCACTTTTAGCAGAAAAATTCACCTTTTTCACACATGTTTGTGTGGGAAAGTTGTGGCATCCCCGGGCTGACAAAAATTTCCTACCACCCAGCGTTCTCACGGGTCTCCCGATAAAAACTGTGCCTCCCTCATGTGGGAGGCCCAACTACCCGCGACAGGCAAGGGCACAAAACGTAGGGAGGAAACATCAAAACTTGCCTATCACAAAACAACCTGGTTTTGCCACGGGGGTCACCTGGGTTTTTGGCCCGTGCTCGGCGGCCACCTAGGGAATCCTACCAAACCCACACATTTATGAAAACTAGACACCTGGGGGATTCCAGGGAGGTATGGCTTGGGTGGATCTCCAAGGTTTCCTTACACAGTATCCACGGCAGACCTCAATTTTTGCTGAAAAAAATAATTTTTTCACACATTTGTCTGTGGGAAAGTTGTGGAATCACCGGGCTGACACAAATATCTTACCACCCAGCATTCCCCGGGGTCTCCCAATAAAAACAGTGCCTCACTCTTGTGGGAGGCCCAAGTACCTGCGTCAGTCAAGGGCACAAAACTTCGGGGCATATTATCAAGAACAGGAGATAAAATTATCGCTGCTTTATCGGCAGAAAACTGCTGATAAAGTGGCGATAATGGGCTTGATAACATGCTCTATGGAATTCCAATAGAAGCCCATGTTAGATGTCTTCACATCTAACATGGGCTTCGATTGGAATTCCATAGAGCATATTATCAAGCCCATTATCGCCGCTTTATCTGCAGTTTTCTGCCGATAAAGCGGCGATAATTTTATCTCCTGTTCTTGATAATATGCCCCATGGTGAGGCAACATCAAAACTGGCTATCACAAAACGGCCTGGTTTTGCAAGGGGGTCCCCTGGGTTTTTGGCACGGTGCTCGGCGGCCACCTAAGGAAACCTACCAAACCCACAAATTTCTGAAAACTAGACACCCAGGGAAGTTCAGGAAGGTATGGCTTGCATTGATCCTTCAATGTTTCCTTACCCAGAATCCCCTGCAAACCTCAATTTTAGCTGAAAAAAATCACTTTTTTCACACATTTTTATGTGGGAAAGTTGTGGCATCACCGGGCTGACACACATTTTCTACCACCCAGTGTTCCCCCGGGTCTCCCAATAAAAATGGTGCCTCACGCATGGGGGAGGCTCAACTACCCGCGAAAGGCAAGGCACAAAACGTAGTGAGGTGACATCAAAATTGCCTATCACAAAACAACCTGGTTTTGCAAGGGAGTACCCTGAGTTTTTGCCCCGGTGCTGGGCGACCGCCTAGAGAAACCTATCAAACCCACACATTTCTGAAAACTAGACACCCGGAGGATTTCAGGGAGGTATAGCTTGTGTGGATCCCCCAATGTTTCCTCACCCAGAATCCCCTACAAAGTTCACTTTTAGCAGAGAAATTCACTTTTTTCACACATGTTTGTGTGGGAAAGTTGTGGCATCCCCGGGCTGACAAAAATTTCCTACCACCCAGCGTTCTCACGGGTCTCCCGATAAAAACTGTGCCTCACTCATGTGGGAAGCCCAACTACCCGCGACAGGCAAGGGCACAAAACGGAGTGAGGCAACATCAAAACTTGCCTATCACAAAACAACCTGGTTTTGCCACGGGGGCCACCTGGGTTTTTGGCCCGTGCTCGGCGGCCACCTAGGGAATCCTACCAAACCCACACATTTATGAAAACTAGACACCTGGGGGGATTCCAGGGAGGTATGGCTTGGGTGGATCTCCAAGGTTTCCTTACCCAGTATCCACGGCAGACCTCAATTTTTGCTGAAAAAAAATATTTTTTCACACATTTGTCTGTGGGAAAGTTGTGGAATCACCGGGCTGACACAAATATCTTACCACCCAGCACATTCCCCGGGGTCTCCCAATAAAAACAGTGCCTCACTCTTGTGGGAGGCCAAAGTACCTGCGTCAGTCAAGGGCACAAAACTTCGGGGCATATTATCAAGAACAGGAGATAAAATTATCGCTGCTTTATTGGCAGGAAACTGCTGATAAAGTGGCGATAATGGGCTTGATAACATGCTCTATGGAATTTCAATAAAAGCCCATGTTAGATGTCTTCACATCTAACATGGTCTTCGATTGGAATTCCATAGAGCATATTATCAAGCCCATTATCGCCGCTTTATCTGCAGTTTACTGCAGATAAAGCGGTGATAATTTTATCTCCTGTTCTTGATAATAAGCCCCATGGTGAGGCAACATCCAAACTGGCTATCACAAAACGGCCTGGTTTTGCAAGGGGGTCCCCTGGGTTTTTGGCCCGGTGCTCGGCGGCCACCTAAGGAAACCTACCAAACCAACACATTTCTGAAAACTAGACACCCAGGGAAGTTCAGGAAGGTATGGCTTGCGTTGATCCTTCAATGTTTCCTTACCCAGAATCCCCTGCAAACCTCAATTTTAGCTGACACACATTTTCTACCACCCAGCGTTCCCCAGGTCTCCCAATAAAAATGGTGCCTCACGCATGGTGGAGGCTCAACTACCCGCGAAAGGCAAGGCACAAAACGTAGTGAGGCGACATCAAAATTGCCTATCACAAAACAACCTGGTTTTGCAAGGGAGTACCCTGGGTTTTTGCCCCGGTGCTCGGCGACCGCCTAGGGAAACCTATCAAACCCACACATTTCTAAAAAACTAGACACCCGGAGGATATCAGGGAGGTATAGCTTGTGTGGATCCCCCAATGTTTCCTCACCCAGAATCCACTGCAAACCTCAATTTTAGCTGAAAAAAATCATTTATTTCGCACATTTTTGTGTGGGAAAGTTGTGGCATCACCGGGCAGACACAAGTTTCCCACTACCCAGAGTTTCCCTGGGTCTCCCAATAATAATGGGGCCTCACACGTGTGGGAGGCACAAGTACCCGCAACAGGCAAGGGCCAAAATGTAGTGAGGCAACATCAAAATTGCCTATCACAAAAAGACCTGGTTATACAAAGGGGGTACCCTGGTTTTTGACCTGGTGCTCAGCGGCCACCTAGAGAAACCTACTAAACTCACACATTTCTGAAAATTAGACACATGGGGGATTCCAGGGAGGTATGGCAAGCATGGATCCCCTAACATTTCCTTACCCAGAATCCCCTGCAAACCTCAAATTTAGCTGAAAAAATCACCTTTTTCACACATTTTTGTGTGGGAAACTTATGGCATCACCGGCTTGACACAAATTTCCTACCAACCAGCGTTTCCCCAGGTCTCCTGTTAAAAACTGTGCCTCACATGTGTGGCAGGCACACGTACCCGGGACAGGCAAGGGCCCAAAACGTAATGAGGCGACATCAAAATTGCCATTCTCAAAACTACCTGGTTTTGCAAGGGGGTCATCTTGGTTTTTGGCTTGGTACTCCGCGGCCACCTAGGGAAACCTACCAAACCCACAAATTTCTGAAAACTAGACACCTGGAGGATTCCAGGGAGGTATAGCTTGCATGGAACCCCCAACGTTTCCTTTCCCAGAATCCACTGCAAAACACAATTTTAGCTGAAAAAAATCACCTTTTTCACACATTTTTGTGTGGGAAAGTTGTGGCATCATGGGGCTGACACAAATGTCCTACCATCCAGTGTTCCCCCAGGTCTCCCAATAAAAACGGTGCCTCACTCGTGTGGGAGGCCCAAGTACCCGCGACAGGCAAGGGCCCAAAATGTAGTGAGGCGAAATCAAAATTATGTCATCTCAATAAGTTTTGGGCACATAGCACAGGGCCAAAAACCCAGGTGACCCCCCCCCCCTTGTAAAACCAGGTTGTTTTGTGATAGGCAATTTTAATGTCGCCTCACTATGTTTTGGGCCCTTGCCTGTAGCAGGTACTTGGGCCTCCTGCAAGACTGAGGCACCGTTTTCATCGGGAGACCTAGGGGAACCCTGGGTGGTAGGAAATTTGTGTCAGCCCCTTGATGCCACAACCTTGCCACACAAAAATGTGTGAAAAAGGTGATTTTTCAGGTAACATTGAGGGTTGCACTGGATTCTGGGTAAGGAAATGTTGGGGTATCCACGCAAGCCATACCTCCTTGGAAGCCCACAGGTGTCTAGTGTTCAGAAATGTGTTGGTTTTGGTAGGTTTCCCTAGGTGGCCGCCGAGCACTGGGGAAAAACCCAGGGGACCCCCCTTGCAAAACCAGGTCGTTTTGAGATAGGCAATTTTGATGTTGCCTCAAAACGTTTTGGGCCCTTGCCTGTCGCTGGTACTTGGGCCTCCCACACGAGTGAGGCACCGTTTTTTCGGGAGACCCGGGGAAACGCTGGGTGGTAGGAAATTTGTGTCAGCCTGGTGACGCCACAGCTTTCCCACACAAAAATGTGTGAAAAAAAGTGTTTTTTCAGCTAAATTTGAGGTTTGAAGGGCATTCTGGGTAAGGAAACGTTGGGGGATCCACTCAAGCCATACTTTCATGGAATCCCCCGGGTGTCTAGTTTTTAGAAATGTGTGGGTATGGTAGGTTTCTCTAGGTGGCCACCAAGCACCGGGCCAAAAACCCAGGTGACCCCCCCTTGCAAAACCAGGTCGTATTGAGATAGGCAATTTTGATGTCACCTCAATACGTTTTGGGCCCTTGCCTGTTGCTCGTACTAGGACCTCCCACACGAGTGAGGTACCGTCTTTATCGGGAGACCCGAGGGAACGCTGGGTGATAGGAAATTTGTGTCAGCCCTGTGATGTCACAACTTTCCCTCACAAAAATGTATGAAAAAGTGATTTTTTAAGCTAACAATGAGGTTTGCAGTGGATTCTGGGTAAGAAAATGTTGGGGGATCCACGCAAGCCACACCTACCTGGAATCCCCCTTTTGTCTACTTTTCAGAAATGTGTGGGTTTGGTAGGTCTCCCAAGCTGGCTGCAGGGCACAGGGCCAAAATCCCAGGTGACCCCCCCTTGTAAAACCAGGTTGTTTTGTGATAGTCAATTTTAATGTCGCCTCACTATGTTTTGGGCCTTTGCCTGTCGCAGGTACTTGGGCCTCCCACACGAGTGAGGCACCATTTTTATTGAGAGACCCGGGGGAATGCTGTGTGGTAGGAAATTGGTGTCAGCCTGGTGATGCCACAACTTTTCCACACAAAAATGTATGAAAAAAGTTATTTTTGCAGCTAAATTTGAGGTTTGTAGGGGATTCTGGGTAAAGAAACGTTGGGGGATCTATGCAAGCCATACCTCCCTGGATTCCCCAGGTGTCTAGTTTTAAAAAAAAATATGGGTTTGGTAGGTTTCCCTAGATGGCCACCAAGCCCGGGGCCAAAAATTCATGGGCCCCCCTTGCAAATCCAGGTTGTTTTGTGATAGGTAATTTTGATGTCTCCTCAATAGGTTTTGGGCCCTTGCCTGTCGCGGGCACTAGGCCTACCCACGCAAGTGAGGTACCACTTTTCTCGCAAGACTTTGGGGAACTCGGGGTGTGTGGAATTTTGTGGACCCACGCAGATTCCAGAACTTTCCACCACATAAATCTGAAGAAAATGTGTTTTATTGAACAAATGTTTAGGTTTCAAGGGATTCTGGGTAACAGAACCTGGTGAGAGTCAGTCAAGTCACCCTATCTTGGATTCCCCTGGGTGTGTAGTTTTAAAAAATGTATAGGTTTGCTAGGTTTCCCTAGGTGCCGGCAGATCTAGGGTTCAAAATCTACAGGTAGGCACATTGCTAAATAAAAGACGGAGCCTAGTGGGCTTTCTGCCGCCCTGAGGGGAATCGGGGGAGGGGGTTCATCTCGATATGCCCCCAAAGGGGGCAGAAAGACTGTGGCGATTGGTTGTGGGGGTGGCGCATAAAAAAAGCCTGCATAGTCACTGGCGCCTAGTGGGCTTTCTGCCACCCAGGGGGCAGATCAGAGGCTACTGCCACCATCTGTCTGACTGGAATTTCTCTGGGGGTGGGGGTATTGTCATGCCCATTTTGGGCAGCCCCTACCCCTATACTATTAACACAAAAAAAATCCATGGTTTCTAGTGGGCTTTCTGCACCCCCGGAGGGGCAGATTGGGGGCTACAGCTCCCATCTGCCTCCCGGGGGCAGAAAGACTGTCATTTTTGTGGGGGGTGGGGACAATGGGGTGCCCGTTTGGGCAGCCCACACCGTAAAAACAATTGTGCAAAAAAAAACAATCCTTCGTGGATAGTGGGCTTTCCGGGGGGGGGGGCAGATTGGGGGCTACTGCTCCCATCTGCCCCATGGGTGTCAGAAAGGCTGTAATGGCGGGGTGGTGGCATTGGAGTGCCTATTTTGGGCAGCCCCCACCCTGAAACCAAATGCGCAAAAAAAATCCCTGGCGGAAAGTGGTCTTTCTTCCCTCCCCAGGGAGCAGATTGGGGGATACTGTCCCCATCTGCCCCCCAGTGGGGGTCAGAAAGGCTGTAATGGTGGCGGGGGGCATTGGCATGCCCATTTTGGGAAGCCCCCCTTAAAACAAATTGTGCAAAATAAAATCCCTGGAATTGAGTAAGTTTTCTGCCCCCCCTGGGGGGGCAAATTGGGGGCTACTTCTCCATCTGCCCCCAGGGGGGCAGAAAGGCTGTAATGGTGGCTGGGGGTGGGGGCATTGGTGTGCCCATTTCGGGCAGCCACCACCCTAAATAAAATCCCTGGCGTCAAGTGGGCTTTCTGCCCCCCCGAAGGGGCAGATTAGGGGCCAATGCCCCATCTTGCACCAGGGGGGGGGCAGAAAGGCTGCAATGGTGGTAGGTGGGTGGTTGCTTTGGTGTGCCTGCTTTAGGGAGACCCCACCCTAAAAAAAAGTCAAAAAACAAATCCCTGGTGCCTAGTGGGCTTTCTGCCCCCCGAAGGGGCAGATTAGGGGCCAAAGCCAGAAAGACTTTAATGATTGTGGGGGTGAGGGCATGGGCAGGCCCGTTTTGGGCAGCCTCCACCCTTATTTTTACTTTCTAAAAAAAATCCCTGGTGTCTAGTGGGCTTTCCGCCCCCGGAGGGGCAGACTAGGGACCAAACCCCATATGCTCCCCAGGGTGGGCATAAAGGCTGTAATGGTGGCGGGTGGGTGGGGGCATCGGCATGCCCATTTTGAGCAGCACCCACCCTAAAAAAAAACTTCAAAAAATAAATCCCTGGTGTTTAGTGGGCTCTCTGCCCCCCCCCCTGGCAGATTAGGGGCCAATGCATCATCTGCCCCCAGGGGGGAGCAGAAAAGCTGTAATGATTGCGGGCGTGAGGGCATGGATATGCCCATTTTGGGCAGCCCCTACCCTATTTTTACTTTCTAAGATATTCCCTAGCATCTAGTGGGCTTTTTGCCCCCCTGGGGTGGCAGATTGGGGGCTACTGCCCCCATCTGTCCCCCAGAGGGGGCAAAAAGTCTAAATTGTGCCAAATTAAATTGGGGGGAGCAAAGGCCCTTGCCCAAGGGGCCGCTCCCCCTTCCCTGGTGTCAAGTGGGTGGATCCCTGATTGGGTAGCACCCTCCTGTGGCAATCCCCAAGCAGGGATCCACTGGAGAGGTATACCATTGGAAAGGTGAGATTCTCCCCTTTCCAATAATACCTCTTCCATCTTTCTACATGCTCAGGGGACTGAGATAGCCCCCTGAGCACGTAGAAAGGGAAACTGAAATGAGCCTCTTGGCTCATTTCAGTTTCGGTTTCACTGAAATGACGTCAGCGCGAAGTGCGCGCCAATCGCCATTTCAGGGAAACCAGGGTGGCCTCGGGAGCTGGGGAAGCTCTTCCCCAGCTCCCGAGGCTCTTTTGGGATAAAGGGATAAAGGGAATCACTCTGGTGTCCACACCAGAGGGATTTCCGGGGCGATGTTTCATGACGAGCTGGACTCGTCATGAGCACACAACCACAGTGTGCCATGACGAGTCCAGCTCGTCATGAGCATCAAAGGAGTAAAACTAGACTTTCCTTCCCTTACCTGCAAAGACTCAAAGAACTATTCAATGAAAATGTGTCTGCTTCCGAGGCCAACAAACTATCCATCAGGTGTTCCCACACTTTAACCCTTTAAATTTTCTCTCGTCCTCTTTTAATCTCACGAAACATCACAGTACTTTCCAAACTTATCCATTTAATAATTTATTTACGCCAACTAGTAATTTGAGGATCAAGTGTTTATTTCCAGACGATAGTCAATTGTCGTCTTGCCAAAATCAAACCTAAGTCAGTAAATCCAGTAGTAGGTTTCCTATTTTGGGGAGGAGGGTAGCCCCCTAGGAGGCACCCCAAGGGTGTACAAGGAATATCCCGGAAGGTTATTCCATTAATATATTCTATTACTTTCTCCCAGATTCCCGCTAATGAAGGGCAGGACCATACCATGTGAAACATTTCTGCCCCCAACGCCCCACACCTAGGGTATTCTTTAGCAGCTGTTGCATAGATTGTGATCATCCTGCCTGGTGTAAGATAAGCTGTATGCAGGATATAGAAATTAATTAATTTGAACCTAGCATTTCTAGAAACAGCTGGTATATGCGCTACAATCCTATCCCAGTCCAAAGGATTCATTTGGAGCTCTAAGTCTCTCTCCCATTTTATTTTCAACTCATCAAGAGGAGAAAGAATATATCCATGAATCGCACAATATATATATATACGAGGCAGCTCTTACACACCCTGTTGTTGTACAGAGCTGTTAACATACCAGATGTGTGGCAGGTTCAGCATCTCCATTTCTCCTATAATTTCTTAGTGTTGCAACCAATGCCCCGTGTACAAAAAATTGTCGGCTAGGTATCTTAAATTCTTCAGCCAAGTCTTTGAACCTAAGCAATATTCCATCCCAATATAGGTCTCAAACATGGTTAACCTCAAAGTTAGTCTATGTTTCAATCCCTGCTAATGCTGGGTCACTATTTTCATCCGGTATGTCAGGTGAATAGGGTACCTGAACTCAGGTTTGCTGCAGGCAACGTCACCAGCACTGCTGTATCACTCACTAGCAGATCTTGAAAAATATCAGGCAGTCTCCGCAGAGGAAGCAAGAAGACTTTCAATAAGTCCTGCAAATCACGCAGTGAGCCAATAACACCCTCCCCAGGGTTCATTTGACAGTATACCCATCTATTTACCTATTGCAATTGAGCCTCCAGATAATATTATTCAAGATCAGGAGCAGCACACCCTCCCTCCCTTACGGGGCGCTGTAGTTTTGTTAGTGCTACTTTACTCCTTCCTGTTCCCCAAAACAATTTCAGAAGTAGCGATTCCAATTCCAAAAATAATTGGAAAAACACCATCAACTGCAATTCTTGGTAGCGCCACTTTCTTAGCTACTGCAATTTGGTCAGCTGTAGATAATAGTAAGCTTGTCTAAAAAGGAATACTAGTTCTAAGTATTCTGACAGCTGCTCCAATATTCCAATCTAATAAATCTTGCTGGTTATGATATATTTTTACACCTAAATATTTAATGCAGATAGGGCTCCAATTGAGCCCATTTAAATTCAGGGGCTGTGCAACATCTCTGCAAAGTGGAAACAAGTTAGATTCTTGTCACTTGATATGTAGCCCAGATACTATACCAAAGTGGTTTAATAAGTCTATACTACCAGCTAAATCCATCCAAACATCTCGGAGCAACAGCAGCATATCATCAGCAGATAATGCTACAAAATGTGTTTGCCCATGGACCTCATCCCATGATAAAAGTTACAGGTATGGGCCCAACTGGCCAGAGGCTCCATTGTGAGAGCAAATAATAATGGAGACCTTGGACACCCCTTTCTAGTCCCGCGTCCCACGTCATAGGGTTCATATACCATTCTGCCAATACGCACACGGGCCTTGGGACCTTTATAGAGAAGTTTAATCCAGCGAATAAATCTTGCACCCAAGCCATTACAGAATACAAGAACTCCCAGTTTAAACTGTCAAATGCCTTCTCAATGTCTATTACCATAACAGCTGCCCTTTCCTTATCAACAAATAATTATTTAAGAGAGAGATCAGCCTCTGAATATTATACGCTGTATTAAGCCCAGGAATAAAGCCAGCTTGATCAGTATGAATTAAAAAGGGCATATGTGGTAAGAGTCAGCTCACCAGACCATGGCTTAGAATGTTATAATCTATATTGAGCATAGACAATGGCCTATAGGATTGAACATCCATTGAAGGACATCCAGGTTTCAAAAGAGGAATGACCAGCACCTCACATGTAGACACTAGCAGGTGTCCTGTCTTCTAAGATGTAGAATACATTTCACCAATCAAGGATCCAATTCAGTCTTGTATGTAGCAAAGAACTCAAGAGGTAAGCCATCTGCTCCAGGAACCTCACCACGCTCCATATTTTTTACGCAGCGCTAATTTCTTGTGGAATTATATCCCCCGTAAAATCAGCAGTCGGCCTACTGATAAACAATTGTCAATATCCTAAGGTGGTGTTTTTGGCGCTGGAGCATGTAGATAAGTGAAATATTCACGGAAGCGAGCATTAATAGCTGCTTGATTATATAATGCGTCACCTGCTACAGAATCAAAGATTTGCGTTTTTTGGAATTAATACGCCATTTCAAAAGGGACCCTGCCTTACTACTCTCAGCATGAGCATGAGTCCTTATAATCAAAACAACTTCATTTTTCAACGTAGGCTGCCAGTCATTCCTTTGCCTCAAACAGAGAATATTTAAGAGTGGGATTACCAGGCCTACGTTGCTCAAGGCTTCTAAGGACCCTTTCCTAAGTTCCCACCTCACCAACTAAAGTTCTGTGCACCCCAGCCACCTCTCCAATGCATCAACCCCCGATCACGGTCTTAAATTCATCTCATTCCATCAAAGAGGATGTAGCTGTTCCAGCTTTTTCATTAAAGTAAGTAGCTGTAGCCTCTCCAATAATATTTTCAAAAAACGGAGTCATCTAGGGCCTCTAACTATAAATCCCAAATCGGATTGCACTGGCGCTCAAGCCTCTAAATCAAAGAGACTAACACAGGTTTGTGCCAGTCAGCTTGCTGTCAACAAGGTGTTTGCGCAGCTCTGGAAAAGAAACATCTAGCATGTGCTTGTTCAAAATAAAGATGTACAACCCAGAATAGTCATCAACCCTGCTGCCCCTCACCCAGCCCTTTAGTCCCTTGCTAGCATAATCAAGAAATTCCACCCATGCTTGTTTAGAGAGTTTGTGGCTGCCCCTGAACCTCTGTCCATACTTCTCAGGGGTCCGTCCAAATGTATTAACAAGTATGACCTTCATGTGGATGTACTTTGTTTGATCCTCTACCTCTTGTGTCAGGAGTGTTTCCCTCCTCACTGTGGGTATGTGTCTCTACAAGCTCCCACCGAGGACTCCTTAGGAACCTTGTGCACCCTTAGAGCCACTTCCTAGGCAGAGAACCATTTGCCAATGTCATCTCCCACAACAAAGCTGGGTACCAAATCCTATGAGATGTGAACTCTCCCTTCTCCTGCAGACACTGCAGGTATTCTGCCATGCCCACTGCAGGACTCCAAGTGCATGACAACTGTCTAAGGCTTAGCTCAAGGACCATTCTCTTTTCCTCTGTGGCCAGCCTCCTCTCTTCTAGAGCCTGCTCCTTCTCAATGTTACAAGATCTAGCTTCAGCTTTGTCTCTCTCCTGTCCTCCAGCTACTCTGGGGCCAAGTTTCTAGATGAAATGCTGCTCCTTGCTGGAGGCTGGACTTCTAGTCCTGAAACGATGTTCTCTCTCTCCCCAACAAGTCGCATGTCAAGACCCTCCTGGTTTTGTTCTAACTCTCACTCAGATCCTTATTTCTCATTCTCTTTGTTGTTCTGGTGGGCTTCTGCCCATGATCTCAAAGCTGATTGGAGCCACACCTTCGAAGCACTCCCCTTTGTAAACAACCTAAACCCTTGGCAAATTCCCTTGAGATAGGCCGCTGTGAAGCTCTCCAGGTTGGCCACCTCAAACTCCATCTTGTCACGTGATATCACAGACACAACAGTACAAAATGCGAATTGGAAAAAATTTGAAAAAATCAACTATATCAATTAGGGAGAATTGGCTCAAATTGATCTAGATATGGAGAAGTAGTATACGCTAAGTCACTGTATGGCACTGCACTTTAAGTGCTACTTGTGTGGGTGGCATAATCTGCAAGCCCACTAGTAGCATTTAATTTACAGGCCCTGGGCACATGTAGTTCACTCTACTAGGAACATATATATAAATTAAATATGCCAATTGTGGATAAGTGAATCAACCCATGTTTAGGGAAGAAGCACATACACTTTAGCACTGGGTGGCAGTGGTAAGGTGCGCAGAGTTCCAAGGTCAACACAAAGAATACAGAAAAATTGGAGGTAAGTAGGTAAAAGGATGAGGAAGATGGCCTTATGGATGTCAGGTCTAACCGTTACTATGTGAAGGATTGTAAATTACAATCTGAAAGAAGCAAAGTGCAAGAGATTATGGTAAATGATGAGTGTTAATATGATAGTCTTCAGTGTTGTGTGATAGTCCTAGAGGTGCAACAGTAAGGTAAACATGGACCTATTGACTAGGTTAGCATCAAGGGATCAATTGTGAAGCTGTTATTTGATTCATTGTAAACACTTATTTGGTACCTAAAGATATTGTATGAACCACGTCACCCGAGGGCACCGGAGACCCTCATATCCATCAAGGCTCTCCCACACCGCAGGAGGCGCGGGCATGCCTGGGCGCTGCCCGGGCGCTGCCCGGGCCAAGAGTGGGCCCATCCCATGCCCGTCATCGACCGGAATAGGCTGGGCTGGGCCACATCTCTTTCATCCACTATCACAGAAGGTACCTGTTCATTTTTTTACTGTTAAGAACGATGGCCAGGAGAAGGGGCCTTAAGGACAAGGCTTCGGGGGGGAGGGGCTGTCACAACCCTGTATTCCTATCTTGTGTGATATCTCACGAAATCGAAATGACTGAAAGACGTTTTTCGCTGGGAACGGGGGAATTGTCAGTGCCCCCGAGATTATCATCTGGCTCCATTATTTCACCGTCCCCGCTTTGCAAATCGTCATCACCTGGCATTCCTCGCAATTTGATTCAACTCACTAATGCTTCCCCTGTACCCAGCATGGAAACAAGTCCCATACCAGATGGAAGTATAGTGAGACGAATCTGAGGAGTTACTATCACTACCTCGGATTTGGAAACGCACTAGAGCCAGTGGCCCATCCGAGCTTGGGAAAGCTAAGCCTCAGAAATCACGAGTTGTTAGGCCCAAGACCCAAACAAAAAATGAATAACAGTAGCTGTCAGTAATTCTATCTCTGCAAAGCACCCTGCACTTTCGGCTCAGAATTTGACATCTATATGGGCGGACATTGCATAAAAAATGTATTTTGCTATAGCACCTTTACTGGAAAAACGTTCCCTTATTGAGAAGCGGATAACGAACTTGAAGACAAGTCGACGCGATCCCAATGTTACTCCATCTATGGCTGTACTTTCTAGGCCACTGGTCTGTGATCCCCAAAAATGTCCCCAGAGTACAGATGTGCCGGGAGTAGTTGGGGTAGTTCTCACTAGCCCCCTGCCTCTAGTCATACAGCCGGGATAAGATCAACCTAATATTCCTACGGCATTAAGTACTAATTCATCTACCACCTTTAACCGTTACCTATCCATAGTCATTGACAATTCCAGCTGCAAATGGTCTAGTCCAGCAAAATCGAATGTCCCTAAAAATCTACCTGAACAACCATCCTATGTGACTCTCAACCCTCCACCAGCAGTTGCCCCACTGGCCTTAGTTCTGGCAAATGTACCTCCCCTCAGAAGAGAGCAGACTGAGACTACTACAAATTTAATAAACAAATGTCTCCACTGGTTTTCAAACATTACGAATATAACTGAAAAGGAAGGGGATACGAATGTTGGCCAACAAAATAATTATGGAAAAGAGAGTGTACTAGGTTGGAAATAAAAAAAAAAATGTTCTATGGGGATTGTATTATTATACACTTTGCTCATTTTGATGTATTGCCCAATTTGTTGCCCAATCTTTACCCCCCCAGCATAGGAATTCTCAGATAATCCCCCTAACACTAGAGTTTTTCTGTGATAATTCCACGCCCCAAGGCCTAGATTGAACAGGGACATCAACCCACAGCTTCGGCATGGAGGGAGGGGGCACATAATCCCAGTAATACCAGGGGGCATTCCTTTGGGTAACAGATTCAAGCCCTTATCATACCTTGAGGAATGTGATTGACTACTAGCGTGTAATAGTTGTAGACCCTTACTGCACACACACTTGGTTTGCTCCCCGACAAAACAAAGTACTCATAAACTACCATGTCCAAGTAATATTGAGACTGGCATCCCGCCTGAGTTAAATACAGATTCAACATCTGAAGTGCCGGTCCATGAGCAGGTGCCTAAATTGCAGTCAAAATGTTCATTGAGTTCAACCAATAGAATTTCCACCGAGGCCAAATTGAGCACCGAACCAGGTACCACTGTGGTTGTATCCACATCTGAATCCTTTCTAGCGACTGATCCACTAGGGAGTGCTAAAAATATACATAACCTAAGAAAACTCTCACTATTATCATGGAACATTGCTGGTCTGAGTGCTAGGGCGAGTTCCCCCCGATTGGCAACAATTCATAGAACTATATGATATTTGTCCCTTTCAGGAGACGTTTCTACTTACCCCAATGTATCACTTAGGCTACCTTATCTTTCATATAGTGGCTACAAAGGGAATTAAGGGTCGCCCGGCAGGAGGACTCACTATTTGGGTACGGCAAGATCTTGGCTTCGAAATTCATCCCTTAGTAACCCAGAGTAATGAGATTCTTGAGATACACCTCATTGTGAGTCCTACAATCAACATAGATATTTACAATGTATATGCTAGGGGTATGGCCGGGGGAAAAAGCTCAAATGTTTTATTGACTTTGGAGGAACTACTTGATGGATATTCCCAGGATTCAATGGTCGTTGACGCTGGAGATTTTAATACAACCTTCGAACCACTGGGTCCCGGGGAATCTGATCTTGCAGGCGATGAGGATGAAAGGTGGGGTATTCCTAGGTTGAATTTACTTCCGGTGAACAAATGGACGGATGCATCCATACAATTAAAGTGGCTCTGTTTAGAGAAAGGGCTACAGGCAGCAAATGGGTGTACACCCTCTGACCTCCATGGAGCTCACACCTTCAATAATGGCTACTTTAACAGCAGAATAGATTATCTGTTTGTTAATCTTAAATTTTGGCACTTCTTAAAGAACATGTTCATAGAGGAGCGTATGGAAAGTGATCACAACCCTCTATGTTCTACCTTTGACTCCGGGGCCAGTTTAATGTAAGTAACCACTGAGAGAGAGTCACCACTCTTGATTTGGTTTGCTCGAATGACATACGTCATTTGAAATGGGCAAAACTTGTCGAGAGTCCAGAAATATTGACTGCTATTAATGAAGACATGATTGGCACCCTAGCCAGTTTTGAGGCTGTACTGCAAAACAATCCTGACTTCCGAGAGGAAATCACTGGAATTCATAACTCTTTTTTCTCTAGGCTATGCACCCATTTTGTTAGGCGCACGTCGAGAGCAAAAACTATTGCTCAGACGCAGACCTCCTGGTTCAATGAGGCTTGTAGAGTGGCAAGGAATAGACTAGGATTGTAGCTTAAATTAAGGAACCCTGAGAGAGTCCGAGAGGCACGAAATAATTATAGGAGGATTCCGTTTTTGGCTGAAAAAGAGTATGATGAGAATAGGTGGCAGGACCTAAGAGTGGCATGTACAAACAGAGATACCAAACAGTTCTGGAAGCTCGTGAAATGGGGCAATGGGGGCTACCCGGAATGCTAACAGCACCATGTTGACAAACATCAGTGGATGGATTTCTTTCAACCTCAGTATGCCAGCTAGGATGATAATGCGAGGGCATCTGAGGAATGCGAGTACACATTTTTTAGAGATGCACCCTTTTTATTGGTAGTCAAAGAGAGAGTGTTGGGAGCAGTAACGGAGGGCAGAGCTCCAAGCATTGATGGAATTCCCTTGGATCTTTTATTAAATGATAAATCGAACTGGGTCCAGTATATTACGATTCTGGCTAATGCCATTGATCAAGGTGCTCCAGTCCCAATAGCATGGAAAGGGGCTGAAATTGTACCCATTTTTAATAAAGGGGACAAGTCGAGACCAGAAAGTTACAGGCCTATAAGCTTGATAGATTGCTTACAAAATTTTGTGGGCCAGATGGTTCTGAACATTGTCCAGGTGTGGATTGATGAGCACGCAATTTTGTCACCCTTTCAGGCAGGTTTTCGGTCAAAAATAAGTACAGTGGATCAGATTTTTCATTTAATAATGCTATATTGGCGTATTGTGGTCCTGGTTAAGGGGTTACTTTACGTTGCTTTTGTTGACCTTAGGTCAGCTTTCGATTTAGTTCCTCACAGTAAATTATGGTCTGTGTTATCTTAGTTGGGGATGGCAGCAGATCTATTAACACTAATTATATGTTTACATGAGGATAACTTTGCTCACATAAGATGGGGTGATCAGGGCAGTGTCACAGATTAGTTCCCTGTGGGCAAGGATGCGTGCTAGCGCCAACACTATTTTCCCTTAATATCAATGGCATAGTGGACTCCTTTATGCACGTAGCTACAGATGCCCCAGTGGAGGCCGCTATCCCCACACCCATCTTATTGTTTGCAGATGATACACTCATCTTATCCAAAACCCCCAGTGGCCTCCAACGCGCGACTTCTGTACTTCGCGGAGCTTGGAAGTTAATAACAATAAAACGAAATGCATGTCTTTTAATCAGCATAGATCATTTAGGGGTGGCATAACAATGAATAACGTCCCCCTGTAACAGGTCAAGTCTTTTGTATATTTGGGCATAACTTTACAAAAAGATATGGGACGGAAGGGCCAATTGGATATGTCTGTTTTAAAATTTTGCAAAAATGCAGGGGCTGTTTTTATCCACCACAGGTTGTCATACACCAAACCTATATGTCCGGTCATACAAATTTATGAATCGAAAATTTTCTACGTTGTATGGGGCTGAGTTGTGCGGCTTTGAAAACCTCAGGTCTATCTCTGTTGCAAAAACAACGTTTTTAAGGAAAATTATAGGCGTTCCACAAAGTACCCTCTCGAGCCCCTTGTTGTATGACCTTGGTAGGAAATCCGTAGTGGACCTGGCTAGACTTCGCCCACTTTTATATTGGCGGAGGCTCTGGACCACAAAGGAACTAAAACACTATGCGCCAGGCATTATGGATGTAATTCTGACAGATAGCCAACATAGAATCAAATGGTTTCAAGAAATCAAGGCCCTCCTTGAAATGATGGGCATGAGTATACTATGGGCAGATCCTGCTAATGTGTCCTTTCCCTCCAAAGAAGTATTAAAGGCAAAATATTGGGAAATGGTGTTTTGCAATGCATACTGGCAGCCAATGCTCCTCATCATTAACGGGCAAATTTATGGTATTTAAATCTTCCCCCCATTTTGAGCAATATTGGGATATTATCACAAAACCCTTCGACCTGAAATTATACTTCCAATTAAGGGTAAGCACTTTGCCAATTAGACCCTTTACTGCAAAGTGGGTAAAGTTGAGTGTGATAAATGCCCTTTCTGCCCAGATCAAATTGAAACAGTAGCCCATGTCCTCTTAGCTTGCCCTGCATGCATCACTCCTCAGCGAGCATGGCTAAGACTGATAAGTAAATCACTGGGCCTTAGAAACTGTGCCGTGGCAATGAGAGTACTCTGCTCTGACTTTGCACCATCTATTGCTATAGCAATGGCCAAATTCTTAAGCTGGTCATGGAGCATACGTATGCGACATGTTGGTATATTCCAAAGCTGAGTAACATTTAAATCATCTTGCCCAATCAATTATTTTGTATTATGATCAGATCTTTTTTTAATACCTTTTTAACTAAATGGTATTTATGTCTCTTTTCTCCTTTGCATATATATTGCATATTTTAATGTTTTGTCATTTATGGTTCTTAACGCATCTGTATTTTTTAAGCTATTTTATGTATGTGCTTTAAGACTTAATTGTAGTAATAAAGCTTTGATTGGTTGGCTGGCATTCATACCTTATTCTGGGGTGTTCAGGTTCACTAGAATGCTGTTTAAGTTAACCTCTGCAGCGTCAGCTTTGTAAAGGGCGATGGAGGATGTTCTGGGAGGCACTGATGGTTAGGAAGTTTACCAGGACAACATACTGAGACATGAGTCCACACAAGAGTACCATGATTATTAGCTAAGATGTTTTTTGTACAGATTCGGAGACAGAGAGCTTACTCATAAGGAATCCAAGTGCAAACTTAACAGGAGAGACATTGTGTAATTAGGTCACTGGTTAACTGGTAATGATGTGAGACAATGATAATTTAATGGGTACAATAAAAAAATGGTGTCAGTCCCAGAGTATAGAGAGGAATCAGTCAAATCTTTGGGTATGGCTGAGTACTACAGCAAGTTTTTTTCCCTGATTTGCTTGTCGAAATTATAATGTGAAAAAATAAATCCTTGAAGAAAGGTGTA
Organism: Lissotriton vulgaris; assembly: GCF_964263255.1. NCBI lineage: Eukaryota > Metazoa > Chordata > Amphibia > Caudata > Salamandridae > Lissotriton > Lissotriton vulgaris. Next base: position 1,129,608,814 of record NC_141689.1, on the reverse strand, counting down.
GTGTTTACTTGGCCAGTGGATTGTGGTTTGGAGTTTCAGAACAGCCAAAGCTCTTCTTCCAATGCTCCTTCTTTGCAGAGTTTCAACACAGCATTAAAATTGATTTTGATTTTGGATGCCAGCTCAAGGGGACTGGGCACAATGTTAAAACAGGGTGAAGGAGACAGTAAAAAGACAGTAATGTTTATATCAAGATGTTTGAAAGGTCCGGAGCTCAGGTATTCGGTCATAGAAAAGAAAGCTCTTTACGTATGTTGGCGATCAGAAAGCTTAAGAAGTATTTGTGGGGCAACCGTTTTGTAGTAATGTCAGATCATAAGCCTCTTAAAGATGAGTTTGGTAAGGAAGGAGTGGGTATTATATCTAGCAGAATTTAAAAACGGGGGACTTCTTTGCAGGAGTTTGATTTCCAGGTGGACCACATTCCAGGAGTTGAAAATAGTGTGCCAGGCTGTCTTAGTAGGTTGGGCAATTCCATCTAGGTGTAAGATGATTGTCTGGATGATGTTTGGGAGTTAAATGATTATATTGTTTGTGAAATCACTTGTGGCATGATTAGTGAAGAAAAGGGGATGAGGTACATGAGTAACGATAAGGATATGTAGAAACTTGCTAAGTTGATTGAAAGGATGTTGGAAAACTGAAAGTGAAATTCTGAGTATAAGAAGTTTTGGGAGGTCAAGAATGAACTGTTGTTACAAAAGGATTTGGTGTGGAGAGGAACAAGGTTAATTCCTCTGACTTGTGTTACTGCATGATTAATATATTTGGCTCATCAAGGTCATCTAGGAATATGTAAAATGAAGGAAACTTTAAGGTTGCTTTTTTGGTGACCCGGGTTGGGTGCACAGGTAGAGAGGGCTGTAAGAGATTGTGCGGAGTGCAGGTGCAGTGACAAAGTATGTACACCTAAAATACAGCCTATGATAATGAGAGAACTGCCACTGAGACCTTTGGAAAAAGTGGCATTGGACATTTCAGCTCTAATTACCAATGGAAAAGGCCAATATGATGGAATAGGTCTTATGGCCATGTTTCTTGGGTGCCCGAAGATTTATATTTCCCAAGAAATTGAAATATGCAATGTCATAGCGTTTCTTACAAATGTGTTTGGCAGGGAGGGATTACCTGATTCTATTCTCAAGGACAATGGGGTTCAGTTGGTGTCACATGAATTGGAAAATTTTCTGTCTGAAAGGGGAACCAAACTTAAAAAGTGTTTACTTTTTCACCCTGAATCTAATGGATTGGTCGAGAGGTTCAATAGAGTTTTTAAAAACCCCATTCCTATTGGTAAAATATATGGTAGGGATTGGGGTGGGGAGGAAATTCAGTCTAGAGTGGAGATTTATCCTTGACTGCATATTTTATTACAGGATGAGTGCTGTTAGAGCTCTTTGGGTGGAGGCCACATTTTAAGATGTATCCCTCTTGGGTGAAGCATTTTAAAAAAGAACACTTCTGTCATTCGAACAGTTTGAGAGACAGGCAGCAAGAGGAAGTTTGTGGGAGGAAGAAATTATTTGATAATACACATTCCATGCGTCACACAAAGGTTGATGTGGGCGACTTGGTGAGGGTAAATTTACCAGGTGGATTTGTTATGTCATTGAAATTTTTCACGCAACTGAAAGTTTTTAAATTGTTGAAGAATGTTGTGAAACTAGAAGACAATCACATTTGAATTCTGGGTAGGGTGGTGGCAGTGAATCAAAAAATTGAGGATCAAGGGTTTGAGAGTAGGGATGTTCATAATACTGGGAAAGATGTAAGCAAAAATACTGGAACAAACGTGTGTTCAGGGGAAGCAGAAGGATGATGTTACCCTCCAAACATACAGAAAATGTAAACAAACATACTGTGCTTGATGATGCAATCAGGAAAAGCAAGAGGTTTCTGCAGCCTCCTAAGGTCTTGAAAGGTTTTGTGACTAAAATGTAATATTGTTTTCTTTATTGTTTGTTTCTTTCTGTATGTATATTTTTAATTTGTGTATATATTATAATTCTGCATTGTATTGTATGAAGGGGAAATGTGTGATAACTTGTATTAGTAGCTAATGATTTGCACTGCAGCTCATGAAAGGTTATTGTTAGAATTGGAGGGTGATATTGTAAGAATGTTGAGGCTGGTGAAACCTAAGTGGGTGACACTATTGGCCTGTGAAGTTGCTGGTGGCTGAGGCATTTTCCTCTAATGAGACTTTAATAAACCCTTTAAAGCTAAAAAAGGAATATTCTACCATTTCACTGAGTGACTACTCAGAATATTTTCTGGTGCTGCTGAAATATGATATGACGATTGTGAGATGATATCAATGTTACTGCAAAAGTAAGAGTATGACCTTCAGGGCAGTCTGTTATAGTGTTTTTTGTGTCTCTGGCATCATTGAATTAATTCTTTAGAACTAACCTGAACTAACCTGAACATGCGAATAACAGCCTGAAACAAAAGTATAAATTTGTTGGGAAAAAAGGACTGAAGATGATCATAATTAATGGTTGATAAAAAAAAATGAAGTGAAATATTTTAGAATGTTATTTTTTTATTAATTGGCCCTTATTCATCTACTAATACAGATTTCTTACCGTGGTGCTGTCTCTTATATATATTAGAATTTGTGCACAGGTTGCCTAAAGTAATATTAGGGATAAGAGGCTGAAGGTTTCACGTTTGTGTCTAGACCCACTAGCATCACAACAGTTGGAGCAACAACATTTTGTAACAGCCTAGGATAATTGACTGCCAAATGGAACTAAATGCTAATTAGTAAAACAGGATAATCCAGTTACCATTGCCTCACCTTTCAACTCTCAATAACTCTGCGCAAGAATAATAAAAAAAGAAAACCAGTGGGCTTTCTTTGTCCCTTAGCTGCCTGCTTATTTCGGGGACTACAGAAAATAAATATCCCGTAAATACCTGAAATGCAGGTGGTGCCTGTTTCCACTTATGAGAAAAATAAAATTAATCAGAACATTCCTTGACAAAAGAACAAACTAAAAGTGATGAAAGCCTTCATGATTCTCATAGTCAACCATCATTAATTTGAATTCTGGCTTTGAGATACGCTGCTGGGCCAAGTTAATGACTCTGCTACACCCAGCCAAAGCTTTTAGCTTTCTTCTAGGTAACCTCTTGGACCAGAGGGGTGTATTTGAAGTCATGTAGAGACAACACTAGATCAAACTGTGAGCACTCTGGCTAAGGGAAAACGTTTTCTCCTGTTGCGCTTCAAGCTACCCTTTTGAAACTTCCTAGAAGGCTGTGTAGGGGCTGGTCAGTCTTTTGGATTGCTCCGAGTAAACCCCAGTCAGGGGTGTAGGGGTGATGTGGCATCTGTGGATTGGGTAGGAATGTCCACTTTCTAGAACTCTCCACCTTCATTTTTAAGCTACTAAGGGCTCGATTCCGATGCCGCTCGGAAGGGCACCAAACGCAATCGGGCCGGAAAAAGTACGAGTCGTACGCGTTTTGTCCACCTGACTCAAGCAAGTATGATGCAAGCAACGTGAAATTCACCGACTGAATCGTTTCCATGTCCGAACCGCTCCGTACGCCTCCTCCTTTAGAAAACCGTGTCGTGCAATGGATACGATTTACGACGAGCCAGTACAATGCACCCGTCGGACAGCCGGTTCGAGCCGAAGTTTCTGACTCGCAAAACGACTGGGACGTTGCCTTTAGTGGTCCGCATCGGCCTCCCTGTCACCCGCAGCCTTACAACTTGGATACAGGGGGAGACTCAAGGGTCTCCCCAACCCAGGCATGTAAGGTGCGGGGGAACATCACTTACAACGCATTTATTACAACGCACTACCATTACAACGCAACCATTACAACGCAAACCATTACAACGCATTGCGCTGGGGGGCGCTCTAGGATAGGGAATATATTTAATTTACTATCCAACACCTTCCCTACTATCCACGGGGACTGGAGTTGGAATAGTAAATTAAATAAATCACTATCCAGCGCTTAAAAGCACTATGCGTTGTAGTGGTATGCGATGTAAAAACCGCGTTGTAACAGCAGGCGTTGTAATAGCCTGCGTTGTAGTGACACCAATCCAAGGTGCGGATGGCACCGACGCGTACCCACTGTAGGGGGTGCCTTAGTGCGAGACCTACCCATTCAGTCAATGGGAGCCCATGTACTCGTCGTACGACCGGATCCCGTTGACTTCTATGGGAGTCCAACCAAAACGAGTCCGGCTGCATGCGGCCGCATCGCACTCGCTCGGTTGGACTGCAGGAGTCCGGCTTGGTCGGAAAACACTCCAGATCCGGCTCGGTCGGTGAGCTTTCTGATCCAGATCGGAATCGGGCCCTAAATAGGGAAGAACAGCTGAGAGGCAGAGGATAAATAGAAATGTGGATGAATCCCTGTCTGGTGTGAAGAGACACTCTGGACTTGTTCTCAAAATGTGATTTTGTTTTTGTTGCTTCTGCACAATATGACCCAGTTTTATGTACCCTATACTTGCAGGTCAATCACAGGCTCAGTGCCAACATATCAACATGAGATAGGGACCCTGATGGACTGCAACCCACAAACCACCTGTGCATTACATGTGGATGGTGTAGTCTAGGCATCAATCAATCGTTTAAGACTTACAGGATCATTTCATAGTCAACCATCATTAATTGAATTCTGGCTTTGAGATACGCTGCTGGGCCAAGTTAATGACTCTTCTACACCCAGCCAAAGCTTTTAGCTTTCCTCTAGGTAACCTCATGGACCAGAGGGGTGCATTTGAAGTCATGTAGAGACAACACTAGATCAAACTGAGAGCAATCTGGCTAAGGGGAAACGTTTTCTCCTGTTGCGCTTCAAGCTACCCTTTTGAAACTTCCTAGGATGCTGTGTAGGTGCTGGTCAGTCTTTTGGATTGCTCACAGTAAACCCCAGTCAGGGGTGTAGGGGTGATGTGGCATCTGTGGATTGGGTAGGAACGTTCACTTTCTAGAACTCTCCACCTTCATTTTTAAACTACTAAGGGCTCGATTCCGATGCCGCTCGGAAGGGCACCAAACGCAATCGGGCCGGAAAAAGTACGAGCCGTACGCGTTTTGTCCACCTGACTCAAGCAAGTTTACGATACGGCCGTTCTAATTGGCAATATAGTGCGTTGGCAGATTTAAGCTACAACGCCCAGGTTGTAGACTAGTACAGTACATCGAGTAACAATGGTATCTTAACTGCCGAGATTTAACATGTAGCTCGGTTTTCAAAGAACTATTGTAAATTCATGGAACAGGCACTCTTATATTTTTTCAAATATCCACTGTAGATCAGGCGTTGTAGCTTAAATCTGCCAACGCACTATATTGCCAATTAGAACGGCCGTATATAACCATGGGCGACAGGATCCAAGCATACAAACTACAATTCCCATCACCGGTGTAGTTCCGGCGCACGCGACAAGGAGTGTCACGTGATTCCGCCGCCGGCCAATGAGAAGGAGTTTAAATATTCCGCTTCCTGTCCGCCCAGGTACCTCTCATTGACAGCCTAGACGAAGGCGAGGAGTACCGACGGACAGGTAAGCGGGTGGGGGACGAAGGACCAACGCAACGAAACGGGCTCCATTGACCCCTCTTTTACAAAGGGATTTCAGGCTTAAGAGTGAGACCCCTTCGTAACTCTGTATTTTTTCGTTCTTTCGCCTTAGCCCAGATACCCGATAAATACACATGGGTACTTTGGTCGATCCTCTTTACATTTAAGCGATCGAGCACATATACCTTCATCTAAGCACTAAATCTAGCCGCAATATTAAGGTTTAAAGAGCCAAATTGCAATATCTTTGGCTTTCCCTATACCGGGCTGAGATATAAAACAGCCGCAAAGCGAACAAGTTGGGGAAAGTGTGTGTGTTTTAATTGAGTTCTAGGAGAGCTCTTCCTCTTTCACTAATTTTTTCCTTTCACATTCAATAGAGCGGTGCTCCATTTGTACCTGAGCTGTAGCAGGGTGAGGTGGAGAGCTCATTCCCCAGATTGTGGGTGAGTGTATGTAATCTTTTCCACACCAGGATTCCTTTGCCTGGCCTGTAGGTTGATTGCTGAACAACCACTGACCAACATTACTTGGCAGAATATGTAACATCACGAGAGATTCTCTTTGTGTTTGAAGCTATCGTCACTGACTTTGTGTACCTTTTTTTTTTTTTTGTGTATGTCTGTCCGTCTTTTGGTGACCATTTGGATCATTTCGACTGGCGATCTCAGGTGATATGATTTTGATCACTTAATACACATTTATCAGCAGTAGCATATCATTGTTAAGGTCCTGATGAAGCAGACTGGTATCTTGTGAGCCTTCAAAACTGCAGAAACATGTCGACCTAGATTAGACCTAAGTAGTTATTTGTTAACACTACTTTGCACTGTTTTTTAACCTTGGGTGTGGGTAGGATCTTATTAAAATTCTTCTTTCCACTCCCACAACCCAATATTAACTCACTCAATCACACGCTACATATAGCACTTTCTGCACTGCTAATTATTTTTGCCCCCTGATACCAACACATAGTTTTCATTTATACATCACTGCATCCTTCAAATACGATTAGGACACAATCCACCTAATCCACAGTGAATTTGATTCCACTTCCTTCGGGTGAAGGATCCCAAATGATGTAGGGCGGTACAGGACGGGTATCTGATGGGAACATATTTTTCACCATGAATACCTTGGATTCAGGGATTGTATCCTATCAACAGAACATAGTTGTATAGATAGCTTCATTTTGCTTTTATGACCCGTTGTTATATATGGTTTTTTCATTTTTATTAAAATTAATATCCTAATCTAGTACAGATAATATGTACAGGTGTAATCAGGAACTCAAACAATGTGGTGGCAATAATAGCAAATAATTAGCGAAAATAAAGTTGATTGCAACATTGTTACAGTGCTTCAAAAGTTCAATACGTTGAATGATGAAATAGTCTTTATTTAGCAACCCCTTCTTTTTAGCCTCTATATAAGCTTTATTAGCACTAAAAATTCCTGAGTTTCTTTTTTTTAAAACTCTTTTTATTGAAAAAGGCATGCTAAAAATCAGCACAATTAGTCAGTTTCACACGTTGCGACAGCACAGCAAGAATCTTTTCACTCTTCCGCAGCATAGTTAATATCAGAAAAAACACATTACTCCAAATTAATAGTCTCTTCTCCCGACTTCTTGGTAGTTCACATATCTCCCCCCAGAAGGTGTTCCAAGGCCGCCAAATTTGCGACCACTTTTTCGGGCAGCCCCTGGAGTCATAAACAGGTATCTCAGTCACCATACACCAGTCCATATCCTTGGCCCAATCCCCAATATTCGGTGAGTTCGGACACCACCATAGTCGTCCGATGTTCCGCTTTGCTACCATGAAGCCCATGGTAATCCACGTCCTCTCTCTGGCAGTACAATCATTGGGGTCCCATATGTTCAACAGGATCAGTTTGATATTGCACTTTATCTGTTGCCCCATTACGTCCTCCATCATTACCACCACCCCCTCCCAAAAATTTCTGAATTGCGTCGCATTCCCACAGCGTATCGATGAAGATGCCCTCTTGGCCGCACTGTCGCGGACACCCACCATCCTGGGTGTACCTCATATGCACCAACGAGGGTCCAGACAGGTACGTCCTGTGGAGGATTTTTAGCTGAACTAGTCGGAGTCTAGAGGAGATGGCAACCTCAGGGAGGAAGCCACCCTATCTGAGTTTCTTGAGGGAGCCTTTAGCCACTTTCCTTAGTAGAACAAGCCTGTTGTTCTGAACTCCAATAAGTTCTCTCTCTCTTGATCTCTCTGTCTTCGTTGTGGTGTTCTCAAGAGAACTAATATGGCTTGAATGATTCAGAGGAGCCGATTGTGGTCAGTGAGAATGTTTGCTGCTCAGCCTGCACAAACCAATTCTCCCATGTCTGATTATTTTGAAGAGGGCAGACTCACAATTAATGATGGCAAATGCAAGAATTAACATATTATTCTTTTTACACATTCACTTAATACTATCACACAATATAAACCATGTGAATACATATATATGAATTATTGATACTCTATTAAACTATTATAAAGTAAACTTGATATGTTGTACATCTGTAGTCAACACTAAATGCAGCAAGCGTAGATTTAATAAATCAAAATGTGCTCTTAGATACATCATTTTTTTTATGGAATGGGGTGCATAAGCAGAAAAATGCAAAGATGATGTCAACTTTTTTGACTTTTTTTGGCTTTGTCTTCAGAGCTAAAGGTAATAATTTTATGCATCCCTCTTGTACCCAGTACATTGTGTACATTTGGTGCCCTCTATTAAGGGATCCCCTGAGACTTCTATTGACTGGTCCTGGCTGTGAGCTCCATTATAGGGTTGTACCAGCCTCCTGCTGGGCACACAGCCACACTACAACCGGCTGAAAGCTTGGGTGCTTGGGCAGAGCAGACATGGATAGTGGTCTGCATAAGCATCACGAGGTGCTGTTGCAACAATACCCAAGTCAGGAGGCTTTCAATGGTTTGGACAGGAGAGGAGGACCAAAGCTTTTTTAGCCAACTGCTACTAGGACGATAAAATAGCAGTGCAAAGCAGCTATAAAAGGCATTGAAGTACAGGAAAAATCATATTCAATGTGTGGGCCTGAAGTGTCTACAGGAACAGACCTGGTGGCTGGAATACACAGGTAGCACCAGGAGCAAAACCCTGAAACCCATTAGAAACAATGCTTTGGGGCAGACATATTTCTTTTGACCAAGCTTCCATATGAAGTAATACAAAATCCTGTGGCAAGTGCCCTGGGAATCAGGAGGGCCCAGTATGTAATTTAAATCTAATGAGGATCTTAACATCACCCTTGGGGAGCCTGAAGCCAGTTAGGTCTCCTAGCTAGACCAGAAAGGTGGTTGCCAGTGTTCCATGGTTTCAAAAAGGCCCAGTTTGAGGTGGGAATCACCAGCAGTGCCACAGCCAGAGTAGACACTGAGCATGCCTCGTGGTCTTCAAAGTGGGGGCTCCCAAGAGGGGAAGGATCATCTGCTCTTGTCTTACTCCTACACTGCGGACCAGGCTGTGTTAGAGGTTCAAGAAAGGTGGGAAAGCAAGGAAGAAGCCAACTTCTTGTCTTGGAGAGCATTGCGCAGACTGGCAAGGAGACAAACTGACAGTGCGACCTTTGGGACTCTTGAGTTGTCTTAGGATTAAAGCAAGCAGAGCACCAAAATAAAGTAAAGAAAATATTTGTCACAGAGCCAGCAGCTGTGTTAAAGGTGGCAGGAAAAAACATCCCGAACTAAAGTGCACACGATAACCTCCCGTAGGGCCCTCCTGGGCATAGGACTAGGCTACGCTTGCGGAGCATGCGTAGTTTGAGCAACCACGCGCTATGCGAATTGCACGTGGCATAGTGGAAAAACGTGTAGCGTAGCAGGCATTTTTTGCTTGCTCGCGGTCCTCAATGTCAAGTTGGCGACCGCGAGCGAGCAAAATACTATCCCGGCAAGACTTTTTCCTTGTTCGCAATCAACAGCGAGCGTGTAAAATAAACCTCCGGGCAAGATTCTCTACATGAGGAGGTCAGGTTTCTCATTGTGAGTGGTAGCGTATGCTCGCGACCGCTCTTGATGAGAAACTACCAGTCCGCGTTGAGAAAGCTGCTGCTCGAGTACAAATCTACTCGAGCAGCAGAAAACGACCGCTCGCACTGTGCAAGATGCGGTTTGCACTGATTGCACAGAGCGGACAAGCATCCAGCAATGTGCAATCAGTACGAATAGCATTTTGCACAGTGCACTACGCAGTTTGTGTAGCTAAACATAGCTTGCATAGTGCGAAGTGCACTTCGCGTAGCTACGCGTAGTGTTACTATGCGAACTACGCCCAGGGTTACTCATTAATAGGTACATATTTCCCTGGTGGAAAGGGTTTTGTTGGGCCTGCCTGGCTTCTAGGGGTAAGCAGACACCCCACTCAGTTTTCGAAATTCCCCAGGCCTTTGCCTCATGAATCCATGACCCTAGTATATATGTTTCTGCATTTTGAGTGCTTCAGGGGTTGCCTAGGAATTTCATGTGAATACAAGGATCCATTGAAATTTGTTATTCTGTGGTTCTTTAACAACCTGTTTTAAGTTTAGAAATATAATTTCCATTGAAATATTCAATATTTTGTATTGTTTATTCTGAACTAAGTGCCAATGCTCTTTGAGGTATCTTTTTTTTTACGGTAAAATGCGATGTATGCATATTTGTGGTAACATTGCGAAAAGGTGCATAAAGTGAAATGTTCACGTTCTGGTATTACATTTCTGGTGATACCCTGAAAATGCTAGTGGACCAGCATTTTTATAACTGCATACTACGTGTTTGTTATTGGCATACATGGGGTACTGTGGTGTTTGGGGATAGAAACTGATGGTGTGCAAATCGTTAAAAAATGCCTCAGAGGTGGTTTATACCTTTGTAGGTTATTTGAGTGTTGTGACCTTTCTTCATTGTGCACCCCTTGTACTTTGCAAGGCCATTGAGATGCTGTCACGATTGGATTTTGCACCTACTAACTTGTATATATTTTAACTTATTTTGTGGTCAATATTTCCTTTTGTGTGTATTAGAGCACTTTCCCTTTTTAGAAGACAAAACAGTGACTGTACTTTGTTATATTGAGTTATTATTTGTTGTGATGGTAAGGGTAACTAGCCATAATATCGAAAAAAAGATATAGAATGGACATAATATCGAAGTAAAGATATAGAATGGACAAAATATCGAATGGACAAAATATAGTAGTTAGAAATATTGAATTGAAGGTAAGTAATATCGATTGTTAAAATATACAAGTCAAAATATCAAAGTATATAATATAGGCATTAAAATATATCGAATTTTTAATAATATCCAATTTTTTAAAGTGTTTTGTATGTTAGTATATGTGTGAAAAGTGTATATTATTTTTGTAATGTATGTTTAATTTATTTAAGTAATGAATTTTATGTTATTAAATGTTTGCGTAATTTAATTCTGTAGAGGGTTGTGGGTTTATAGGGGACTAGGGTGGGAAGTAATTTAATTATATTAAATTAAATATAAATTTTTAATAATTATTAATTATTTTTAATTAAATTTTGCTTTTTAGTTCTGTAGCGGGTAGTTGGTTTATAGGGGAATAGGGTGGGAAGTAATTTAATTGTAATTAATTAAATATTTGTATTTATTTATTGGTATTCATTTTCAATTTATTGTTAATTACTTTTTAATTGGTAATTATTTTTTATTAATTGATTAATTGATAATTACGTTAATTGTATTAATTTATTTTCCGTAGTGGGTTGTGGGTTTGTAAGGGAATAGGGTGGGAAGTAATTCAATTGTCATTAAGTAAAGATTTTTTTTGTATTTATCGGTATTGAGTTTTAATTTATTGTAAATTAATTTTTAATTGGTAATTAATTTTTTATTAATTGGTAATTCATTTGTCTTAATTGTTTAATTAATAATTATGATAATTATATTAATTTATTTTCCGTAGTGGATTGTGGGTTTATAGGGTAATAGGGTGGGAAGTAATTTAATTGTAATTAATTACATATTAAAAATACTTTGTATGTATTGATAAATAATTTACTGTTAATTAAATATTAATTGGTATTAATTTGTATTATTAATTAGTTTTTGTTATTGAAAATTAATTCGTTGGTAATTAATTATTACTAGGTAATTAATTTTTAATAACTAATATTTATTTGTTTTTCTAATTGATTAATTATTACATAATATTAAATCGGTAATAAATTTAATAATTTTTTGTTGGTATTGATATTTAATGTATATATTTTGTTAATATATTAAATCATTACTTTCCCTACTGTTTTTTTTTTGTCCTCATATACCATAAGGATATTTTCAGAGTCACCGATTCCTGCCCCCCTCTGCAAAAAAAATAGGAAAAGCAGAGGGCCCCTTCTTAAACTCTGATGATCTTTATTGGTGCACTTTCTGCAGATACCCAAGTGCGTCCCACACAGAACTGCACAGTTTCCGTTCAATTCAGTTTTTCCAACTATCCAAGCCCATGAACTGATCTTAGGGTAACTCCGTCTGCAGAAAGGCATAATCATTGGACATAATTGCTTACATCCTGTCCAACCAATTAATACATGGATTCCAGAAATGATTTATTCTCTTCCACACAACCTTATCTAACTTAAGTGTGTGTCTAATCGCTCTAATCCAATCTATATACAATGGTGTACTTTCACTCACCCAAAGTTTACATATTTCTCTACGAGCAAGAATTATTAAATAAAAAGATAGTTTGTTGATATCTTGAGGGGGAGCCTCATAATTATCACACATTCCAAAAAAAAACAATGATATACTAACCTGTATATCAAATTTGAAAAGCATTTTCATACCTTCTTCTATCTCAGTCCAAAAGATCCTTAGATTAGGGCAAATTAAAAACATATGAAGGTCATCTGCCTTTTCAACCTTACACTTTGGACAACACGGATTAGGGCCTTTAGAAAACTTGGCCAATCTGGCCGGCGACCAATATACTCTATGGAGGAAAAAGAGATGATTTTGCTTTAAATTGGCAGGTGAAACTGTTGCGTGAAGTAAATGAAATGATACTTGCCAAATATTCTGCAAGTCGATATCTGGAACTAGATTCCTCCAAAGATGTTCCGGTAGACAAAAATCTCCATCCTCTGCTTCTAAGATAGTCCAATAAAGCACTGATGTTTTTATTTTCCTTGCTTTATTCAATAAAAGTTCTTCCAACGCCGACTTATCACCAACTTGTCCAATCTTATCCTGGGCCCAGCTTTTAATTTTTAAATACTTGAACTTGGATAAGGTATTGTCCGTGAGCATAACAATCTCCTCCCAACTCAGGAGGTCTCCTTCCGAAATTAGCTGACCCCATGTATTCAAGTTTGCTACCCTTAGCGGCCATGCTAAAGAGTCTTTGGTCCATTCTGGCGACCCCGGTGAATCCCAGATGGGAGCCATCGCAGAGTAATATGAAGTGTTCGACACCCTTCTCATTCTAGCCCAAACGTAAGCCACATCCCTAAGAACTTTTAACCGAACCTTTTTGAAGAAGCGAGTATCTCCAAACTTAAACAAAAATCTATGACCCCCACCCTGGAGCTCAGAAAGCATAATCTAGAACATGATGTCTTTTTCTGTTGTGGTTGGGGAGTCAAATAGCGTAATTCCTGCCTTAATTAGTAGAGTCCAGGCATACAATTTCAGATCCGGGGCACACAGCCCGCCTTTACATTTCCGTCTGCGCAACTTCTTCCATGCAATTCTTATGCCTTTTGAAGCCCATATAAAAGTATTCCATTTAGCTTGAATCTTATTATGCCGGGCTTCCCTAAAGGCAAGTGGAATATTCTGAAAAATTAAAATTAATTTGGGTAACAACATCATTTTAATCATATTTACCCTACCAATTAAGGTCAAGGGAAGAAGTGCCCAACCTTTCAATGCCTCCTCACTTTCCCGCTCTACTTTAATTAGATTTTTATCCGCTATTAAATTTATATCCTGCGTAATTTGAATACCCAAATATCTTATTTCCTGCTTTAAAATTGGAATATTTGCTGGCACTATGATGTTTCAAATCATACATTCTGATTTAGCCTGGTTAATTTGGTATCCTGAGATCTTGCCAAACTGCTCTGCCGCACTATAAATAATAGGGATAGCATTAATTGGATCTGCAGTATATATCATCATGTCATCAGCATATAAAGAAACTTTGTTCTTCCAATTATTATACTTAAATGGTACAATGCGCTGGTCTTGTCTTATATTTTCTGCCAGTGATTCTATATATAAATCAAAGATCAGGGGTGAGAGAGGACAGCCCTGTCTTGTGCCTCTGTGGATTTTTATAGGCGAGGACAAATTTCCAATAATTAATACTCTGGCAGTTGGTGCTCGATAAAAAGCTGCTATGGACCTACAAAAATTCCTACCCAGGTTGCAGCTTTCTAAGACCCTGTTCAAAAATTTTCAATTCACACGATCAAAAGCCTTAGTGGCATCTACTGTTATGACCGCCAGTGGAATTTTATAGAGGGTAGCAAGATCAATTGCACCCACAAATGCTTGCGTTAACTCCTGTATAGAGCGCCCTCTAACAAATCCCTTTTGGTCAGCATGTAACAGACTGCCTGCTACCCCATTCAATCTCTCTGCCAATATTTTCGCCATCAATTTATAGTCTGAATTGAGCAGAGAGATGGGTCTATATGAATCAGTCTGCGATGGTACCTTCAGTGGCTCAAGGATAAGAACTATTGTAGCCTCATTCCATGACGGGGGAATTTCGCCTCCTACCTCAAAAATATATGTGAAAAGCTTTGGAAGAACAGGGGTAACTTTTGGAGCCAAAACCTTATATATCTCAGCCGGCAGTCCATCCGGACCCGGAGCCTTACTTTTTTTTAGCAGAATTTATTTTCCGTAGTGGATTGTGGGTTTGTAGGGTAATAGGGTGGGAAGTAATTTAATTGTAATTAATTACATATTAAAAATACTTTTTATGTATTGATAAAAAAATTACTGTTAATTAAATATTATTTGGTTTTAATTTGTATTATTAATTCGTTTTTGTTATTGAAAATTAATTTGTTGTTAATTAATTATTAATAGGTAATTCATTTTTAATAACTAATATTTATTTGTATTTCTAATTGATTAATTATTACATAATATTAAATTGGTAATAAATGTAATCATTTTTTTGTTGGTATTGATATTTAATGTATATATTCTACTAATATATTAAATCATTACTTTCCCTACTGTTAAACTCACTGGAGTGGGAATAGTAATTTTTACCCCTATGCTATCCAATGCTTTCCCTACTGTTGCACTCTCTGGAGTGGGAATAGTAATTTTTACCCTCCCGCTATGTAAATGTAGGATACGTGTAAAGCGCACTGTTACTCTACCCGAGTGTCCTGGCGCTATAGACCGCTGGGGAACCCGTCCTGGTTTTCCCTGTGAGATGGTCCCTTACTGGGTATCTCCAGGGTGAAACCAGGCATCCCCGGCGTCTGTGGGGGCCGTTGTGGAGATGAGGTAAGCTTAATGCCCAGAGTTGCCGAGTGTGTTCGCTGGTTAGAGTAGGCACTGAGGCGAGAATTATAGAGTCCGTTGACCCTGGTCCAAGACCCTGTCGCGTCGGGAATTGAACCCTGGTCCCGGGCCGTTCTCTGCTTACAGGTCTGCCGCCTCCAACCAGTGAGCCACACCACTCCACTATCCAACGCTTTCCCTACTGTTGCACTCACTGGAGTGGGAATAGTCATTTTTACCCCTACGCTATCCAACACTTACCCTACTGTTGCACGCACTGGAGTGGGAATAGTAATTGTTAACCCTATGCTATCCAATGCTTTTCCTACTGTTGCACTCTCTGGAGTGGGCCTAGTAATTTTTATCCTCCCGCTATCCAACGCTTTCCCTACTGTTGCACTCACTGGAGTGGGAATAGTAATTTTTACCCCATGCTATCCAACGCTTTCCTTACTGTTGCACTCTCTGGAGTGAGAATAGTATTTTTTACCCCTACGCTATCCAACACTATATATATATATATATATATATATATATATATATATATATATATATATATATATATATATATATATATATATATATATATTAAAAAATAAAATTGTATGTTTATTTTTTTAACTTACAATTATTATGTATTAATTTTAAGGTTATTTAAGTATTTTTAAGTATGTTTTAGTTAATTATATATATTATTTCATTATTTTTAAATTAGTTTTAAGACATTTAATAAAATTCGATATTTTGACTAACTATATTTTTTACAACTATATTTTTGATTCAATATTTTTGTGCTTACCTTTTGCAGAAAGGAATTCGATATTTTTGCATTCTATATTTTGTCCACTTTATTTTGGTAGGTCGATATTTTGGCATTCTATATTTTGTCAGTGATCCCTAACTGCTAAAGGGGATTACTTGGTTCCCAATTTGGGGGTCGGCAGTAGGGCGATCCTTGATCTTAGAAGTGAAAGACCCCAGTTGTCTCAACTGAAGCCCAGTAAATTCGGATTGTCCTGGGATCCTCTGACCCAAATTCTACAGAGGACTTTTCTTAACTCATCTGAGATCTAATTGTGTAGTTTTGTACATCTGCTTCCCCAATGTCTTATACTGATGGACTGTGTAGTGTTCTGTGAACTCCCTGGTTCAAAAAGTGGCCAAAAGCACAGGTAAACCATTCTCATCTAATGCTGATCATGCATTAATTAATGATATCTGAGGTTTCTCCGTGAACATAAAAACAGGCTTGCAATAATCACTGAAATGGATTAACATATATAATGTAATGTTACAACTAGTTACAAGCCAAAATACATCAAATAAAACAAAATACTGCATACAGACCTTCCCTATTACTTAAATGAATGAGAAGAGCATTATTCACTCCATGCCACATAAACTGGGTGGGCACATGCTTTTTACTCTCTGTTTTATTTAGTGGGTTGCCTCAGGTCTGGGTCAGTGGGGCTGTCTACAATTCTTGCTTCACCCCCTAAAATTGTGCACAGCCTCTATAAGTGGGATAACATCATACCCACTCTGAAGATCTCTGATGACTTCCAGTAGATGCTCTCATTATATTCAAGGTCTTGTGCAACGTGTAGAAAGCATACTGTATAAAGGGTTTAATAACTGGCACCTCACTACATCGCTGTCGGAGACCTGGATCAATTGACAATTATTCAAGAAGCAGAGACATGGTGGCAGACCTCTGTGTCCGCAAGAGCTGATTCTCTGGACCTCCCGCTCAACTCCAGACTGAGGGGTATATGTGCAAGGGAAGTGGTGGAGTGTGTTGTTAGCCTCCTTGGTTTAACGACATGCTCCGCCACTTCTGAAACGCAGGGCTACACCATATTTACTAGAATGTGGTGCAACCCTGCGTTTCCCCATGCGTGGGGACTATGTTAAGCAACTTAGCGCCTACGCAGGCACCCATGCATTATAGTGCAAGGGTGTCTGCGTGCAGGGGAAGATTGTTTATGTACAGGAAGGTCCCCTTTTGTTGGTTAAAATCTGCAGTTTACGCAGCAGATGATGAATTATGTGTCAAATGCAGCAAATCCATTATTATGCTGAAAACTCTGCACAAGCAAAATCACTTACTTTCACTGGCTCTGGGAATATGAGACCTAGGGGCATATTTACAAGGGGATTGCGCCCCTGGAACATCACTTGTACTGATGTTTCTGTGGTGCAATGCCCTGCACTATATTTACAAAATGGGGTTAAGTCACTTTTTGAGGCTTAATGCCACTTTGTAAATATGGTGTCCTTTCACACAGGTATCTATATGAAAGGGGCATGCAATGGGTGTTGCTGTGGGCGTTCCACTACAACACACAATGCTTTTTGACTCTGTCCCAGATTTACAGGATCTGTAAATCTGAGGCAGTGCCAAAAACGAACACCATGCAATAGCAGGCGTTAGAATGGAGCAATGAGGAGAACTACTTTTGTTTTTCCTCATTTTTGCTTTTTCTATAAGGGCTGCATTCTACTGCACATATGAAAACTGCAAAACAAAATGCCATTAATTATTGTTTATGTGCAGGAAGGTGTCCTTCGCTGGTGCTAAAAATATCTACCTAGTGCCAACACAGACACCCAGTAGCCATGGATAGCACCAGGGTGCCTGTGTTGCAGGGAATGATTATTAAATAAGGACGATTTGCTACTTCTTTTTTATTTAAATATCTTTATTGGAATTTTCTTGTGCACTATAAATACATAGCAAATAATTTATCAAAAAAGACTTACAAGACATGGCTTCCGCCCGGCATTAGAACTGTACAAAATATTATCTAAAATGAACAGTTTTGGTCCAAGAATAAATACACAATTAATGATAAAAGGTATTGATGATAAAAAAACGCATAACAAGAGCTAGCCTGGCTGGACATACAAGGAAAAAGATGACATGCTACATCCTATATCACAGCCTTGACTCCTTCCAATTGGTACTGGGTGCCCATATTCGTCTTCCCATCTCTTGTCTTTTTGCACCCTTCAATTCATATAGGCTAGACTCTATGTTATGTATACCCAGTAATCTGGAGAGCCACATCTGAAAGGAGGGGGCAGTGGCATCTTTCCAACCCGCCGATAATAAGATCCGGAGAACCGCAACTGACATAAGAACCAAAGCTTCCTCCTCCTTTCCCAGATTAAGTTTAGAATCAGTACCCAATATCATCAGGGTAGGGGATAGATCGATCTTATGACCTAGAAGCCCCTCCCAAAATTTCTCTATCTCATACCTGATCGGGCCCAGCAGACTACAATGGAAAAACATGTGCAGTAAATCTGCTTGACTGGTGTTGCATCTGGGGCATTTATCATCCTCCCTGACCCCCCAAGCAAATAGTTTTGCCGGCGTATGGTAAAGATTGAACACCGTTTTATAATGCTGAACCCGCAAGTTGGAAGCCCGGAATATCCTTTTATTCAGGCATATAGCGAGATCCAGATATACATCAGGGTTACCCAGTTTTGTAGCCCAGGTGCATTCAGTCTTCTCTAAATCATGTTGGATCCTCATTACAAGAGAATTATATATTATTTTTATCTTCTTGCACCCCTTAGCTAATAGCTCAATCAAAGGGATATCCAACTGAGGTTGTAGCTTTGGTCTTAAAGCCTTAAGGGTTTGGGCAATTTGGCCATATAGCAGCCAATGGATTGAGGGAATACCAAACCTGTGTTGCAAAACATCGAACCCCACCAACCCCTCTCCCTCCATGATATCCCCTATGGTTTTGACTCCCAATCCCTTCCAAACCTGAAGATTCCCATCCGCTCCCAGCTGAGAAAAAAGACTAGAATTAGCCAAGTGTAGATATGAATGTATCTTTGGAGCGTTAAGAAAGTTCAGGATAGGTTTCCAGACCAACCATGCCCCATACAGAGTCTTAAGTCGAGCTTTCCTATAAAATCTCCGATCAACTTCACACAACAGTAGGCCTATTGCCTTTTTCCCTAACAACAGCTCGAACATGGAGGGTGGGCTATGTAGATCGATATTTTCCACCTCAGAGTCCTCCTCAGAGTGAAAAAGAACAGACATTTGTATCAAGAGACAGGACCAGTGATAGAGTCTTAGGTTTGGGAGTGCCAACCCACCCCTTTCCCTGGGAAGTGACATAAGACTAGTAGAGCGCCTGACTTTGCCATACTGCCAAATGAATCTTATAAAAATGGATTCAAGATTTTTCATTATTTTTTCATCAGTGAGTAGGGGTATGGCCCGGAACAAATACAGCACTTTGGGAAACATTGACATTTTTAATGCATTTACCCTCCCTATCACTGACAGATGTAGCACATCGATTCTTTTTAACTCAGCTTCTATAGCCTTAATAAGGGGGGATAGTTTTCCTCTACGATTCTATCAACTGAAGCATTGATTTTTACCCCTAAATAGATGGCAGAGTCCACAAATCTTGGATCAGAGTTAACAATATTTTTAGAACAAATTATCTGTGTTTTTGACTCGTTTAAAAGATATCCTGATCGGCGACCGAAGACCTTTGCCATCTGGGTCAAAGCTGACAGCGCCTGCTGGGGATTGGAGGTGATAACTGCCAAATCGTCTGCATATGCCAAAATTGTATTCACGTGGCCATTACAAATGACAGGGCTTATCCTAGGGCACCCCAATATTTCCTGAATAAGGGGGTCAATATGAAGAGAGAAAATAATAGGGGAGCAGGGGCAGCCTTGCCGCGTCCCTCTCTTAATGTTAATTTTGTCCAATCTCTCGCCCATGACCACTACTCGAGCTACTGGGTCCAAATACATAGCCTTAAGAGCTCTAATGATTTTTTCACCGAACCCTCTCCCTGCAAGAATACCCCAAAGAAAGCTCCACACAATGCGGTCAAAAGCTTTCTCTGCGTCGAGCAGGATCATGGCCATCCTCCCCCCCCCCGTAGCAGCCTGGGTGTCAAACAGGGCTATTGCTCTGCTTATATGGTCTGTCGTACCGCGAACAAGGACAAACCCATGCTGCCAAGGGGAGACGAGACCGCCAATGATCCTGCCCAACCTCTTAGCCCATATTTTTGAGTAAAGCTTAGTGTCCGCGTTAATCAACGAAATCGGGCGGTAGGACCCTGGTTTCTCACTCGGTTTCCCCTTCTTATGAAAAGTTACTATATTGGTTTCCTTCCATGACTGCGGGACCACCCCAGAACACAACACCACATTAAATAAATCCACAAACAACGGGATGATCTCGGATTCAATAGACTTATATACCTCCAGGTGAATCCCGTCTGGGCCTGCAGCCTTACCTGCTGCTAATTCCCGTAGCGCGGCTGTAACCTCACTCCCAGTGATAACTCTATCCAGTTCTTCTCTGGCAGCATTATCCAGGCGAGGACCCTTGTCCACACACTCCTGCCCATGATTTCTATCTCGATCTTCCTCATCATAGAGCCTTTGTTAGAAGTTCTCAAAAACCTTTAGTATATCCTTGGCCTCAGTGTATTCAACCCCCTCCTCTTCTATACTGGAGATTATATTCTTGGCTTTTTCCTGCCTTAGTCGTAGCGCTACGGCTCTACCAGCTTGCTCCCCTGTTTCATAGCGTTTGGCCCTTGAAGTTTGAAATTCACCAATAGCCTTCTGAGTTATCTCCTTCTGCAACGCAGCTTTGACCGTCAAGAGTACATTTTGGCTATCGCTACTATCCCCCCCTGAGGCAATTTCCTTAATGTGTTGTTCTTCTGCGATAGCTAGTTTCCCCATTAGTCTCTCCACCTTGCACCTATCCTCTTTTCTGAACCTGGCAGAGCAGCTAATAGATTCCCCTCTTAAAGCTGTTTAAATGCCTCCTAAACCTACCCTATTAATTTCAGAGGCAGAAATAAAAAAAGTAATTCAGCTTGGTGTACTTCTGATGAGGGTTTGAAAAGTATGTAAAGCGAGAGTTTTGGGGCTCTTTAGCGCCCCAAACATCCTTCAACTCATGTGAACTGATAAGGGCCTGTAATGCCCTGAAAACTCTGGGTTTCCGCCCAGCATACAGTGCTCCATTCAACCAATCCACTGAGATATTTAGATCTCCGCATAATACTGTGGGGGTTGGCCAACTAACTAATTCTACTTCTAGAAGATCAAAGATCTCAGGCTCATCCATATTGGACCCATGAACTACACTTAGTGTGAAACACATTTCCATTTCCGCTATAACCCATCTTCCATAACTATCCCCCTTAACACGTTTAGCCCCTCCCAAATATGTCCTTGCTAAGATCGCAACCCCCCTAATTGTTGAAGATTGGGTTGAGTATGCCACCAGCTCAAACCCATTGAGAAGCAGCAATTTTCTCTTAGCCCACGGGAGATGGGTGTCTTGTAGGCAGAGAACGTCTATTCGGTTGATTTCACAAAATACGCCAACCTTTGCCTCTTCCTCCAATCATTCATACCTCCCACATTAATTGTACAGATTGTAATGTTCGCCATCCTGATGGACCAACCAACCTCCTATAAAAAACTGAGCCCTAATCAGCCTCTTCTTTGCTGAGCTTTTGCCTTGACCAACAATGCACAATTTTTTTCATTTTTCATTTTTTTCCCCAAACCCACCCTCACCCCCATCTCCCACCCTCTGCCCCCCCACCCCTCCCACTCTCAACCCAAACCCCCCTGAAGCCTCCCCCCACCCTACTCTGTGAAGCGCTCAGACCTAGTCTGTGCATATGATGGACACACGGGGATAGCAGTGAGGACTTAAAACAATACAAAAACAAAATTCCAAACATGAACCCTTGTAGCCTTAACCAAAGTCCCAAAGTCCAAAAGTCCACAACCAGGCAAATTAGTCCGCCCCAACGTAAATGCGGCACCTGAAGCCTTAAATCTTAAATCGTATATCGTAAGGGGTGATCACCCCATACACTAACAGAAGACCCCCCTATTTGCCTAGAGAGTCAAGGTACTCCTTCGCCTTAATCTCTGAAGAGAAGTACAATGTCTTTCCTTCGTTAATAACTTTTAGCTGTGCCGAATTTATCAGGAAGGCTTGCATCTTTTTATCCTGAAACAACTTAATCATTCCTCTTAATCGCCAGCATCTCTCTACAGTCGTATGACAGAAATCCGGTCTGACGAAGAATGAAACCCCCTCACTGCTTCTTCTAGCATCAGGCCTGGCCAGTTCCGAAATAGCTTGTCTCAAGATAAAATTTCCAAAAAAGATTAGGACTGCCCTGGGTTTGTCGCTCTCCTTGGCATTCCTTCTAATTTTAAAGGGGGTACGATGTACTCTTTGGACCTCGGTAGGCCAGTTCCAGCTGGACAGTTCGGGAAATGCTTGTTCAAAGAGCTTGATGATATACGCCTTATATCGGACCCCTCAATCCCTTCCGGGATTCCCAGGACCCTCAAGTTGTTCCGGCGAAGCCTGTTATCCATCTCCTCAAGCTTCCACTGTATATCCACCACCTGGGAACATTAAACATTGACTTTAGTAACCGCCTCGGCAACCTCGGTCTCCGTTGATACCACCATATCCTCCAAATTTGAGACTCTGTCTCCGGTGTTGGCACAGACCTTAGAGAGCTTCCTGACCACTCCCTGCATCTTCCTCATTGCAGCCTGAGATTTACGATTGTCCTGACGAGTCTCCTCCCTATGTGCAATAATCTCTTTGTGGATTGTTTCCAAGAGCGAAATTTGTGTGAGTTCCTGACAGGGGCTTCCCTGCAAAGGCATAGAAGAAGAATGATCCCAACTCAGCTCACATTGGGGGGTGGGGCTGACCATTTGCTGCAGCTACGGGCCTTAATACTGTTGCAGGTTGATCAATCCTGGGGTCGCTCTCAGAGTCCAAATAAGAGTTACCCTCCTCGTCCTCCTCAGACCACCCAACTCCGTCCGAAGCCGAGAAAAAAGCTTCACTTGGAGCATTCTCTTTTCCATTCTCTACTCCACTGTCCGTCAAACCATTCTCAGGACAATTTGCTACTTCTATGTTTGCTGGAGAATGCAGCACACATAGAAGTAACAAGCTCCATTATTAATTGTTTATGTGCAGGAAGGGACACCTTCCTGCACATAAACAATCATTCCCTGCGTCCGTCCGCAACCCTCGAGGTGGAGGGACCGTCCGCAGGGGCAGCGGCGGTTCCTCCGGTGCAATTAGGATGTTACCGCCACCCTGGTGGTCACATCCTGGATCTTTAACCTTGCGGCGGGTGCTGCTTGAAGCAGCACTCGCCGCAAGGTTAAAAAAGCATGTTTTACATTTACATGCACAAAGCGGCAGGCACAGCGCGGTGCCTGCCGCTTTGTGCATGTAAATGCAGGGGGGTACCATGTGCACCACCCACTCCCCCTTCACACTGGGCCCCCAAAGAAAAGACCGTATGCCTTTTCGTGGCAGTATTGCCGCCACGGAAAGGCATGTCCCAATGCAAATCCTAATATGACTGGCGGTGTCTGATAGCGGCGGTCGGAAGGCGATTGCGGCGGAAAAGCGACGGACGGTCTTCCCGTCCGCCGATGACCCCCCAGCCATCCTAATCTGGCGGGGGGTCTTTAGAATCACCGCAGCTGTGAATCCGCATCCTCCGTGGCTTCCGCCGGCCCGGAGGATGCGGATTCACCACAATCCTAATCGGCCCCTATGTTTGGCTCATGGGCGTCTATGTTGGTGCTAGGCAACTATTTTAAGCACCAGCATTAGGGAAAACACAGGAGGGGTGTGTGCTGTATTGTTGTAAATATGGCACATCCCTGCATTTTGGAAATGGTGGAGCACGGCCCTGCAATTTCTTCGCAGCATCCTGCTCCGCCATTTCCATGCAAATATACCCCCTACTAACTCATTCTGATGTCTGTAAGCAAGCCTCCACTATCAGCTAGCAAGTTGAATGCCCTTACGTGTCAATTCTCTGAAGTTCCCACAAATGCAGAAGCCGAATCATAATAAATAGATAAATTACCTGGTTCCTTCCACGTGATCACAGGTCTATTTTGTTTTTCTAGCTGTCTTGATGTATCCTGAATTAAACGGTGCTACAAAAGCTGACATTATGTCAGCAAGTGTTACTAAGTTGTACATTAATTAATCAAACCAAGTAAAATTGCAGCACCATTCTCCCTTATCAATGCAAACCAAAATACGCGGCAAACCTTCATGCGGTGTCTCTTATCCTGGAGACAGAATCTAATGGTTCTGCTCAGAAGGTGCGTTTCAGTAAAATTATGTTACCTCGTAAGTCGCGGCTGTCGAGCTAGAAACGGTTGTGTGACATAGCGCTGAAGATTACATTTGTAACAGATACATCCCCGTTGAAGCACTGCCTTATAATTTCACAGTGGTATTACCTGCCTTACTTCGGTGTTTAAGCACTTACCACGCATGGTGTTGGAACGTGCCAGCGTTCTTTAAAGCTGCTGTTGTTGACTTAAAAAGATCCATAGCAGAATGTGCCTTATTCGAGTCAAACGCGGTTAATGCCGTGAATTGATGTTGCAGGAGAGCTTCTTGACACCCTTTTAAAGTATAACTGAGCTGTTTATCCAGATGAATTATTGCATTTTATTTGTAGAACAACAAAGCCACAGACTGCTTTGCTCAAAGGCAGCGGCGTCACACACTCGTCTGCAGCCCCTGCAGTGCAGGAGCGTCTAACTTTATCTATAGGGGGTAAATACGATCCCCAGCACGTCTTAAAGTTTTTAGATAAACACACAGTAATATGTGATAGTACACTCAATTCAGCAACACACTAGTCAAATTCTACCTTTTATTCTTTTCCTCTTTTGTTTCTTTTTATAAAAAAATGTCCTTAGCCAGCCAACACCTATTTCGTCAGTAGCCCCGCGACTTTTTCAAGGCTTCAATACCACTTGTCCAGAACTATTTCTATTGTGGTGATAATTCCATCCCACAAGACAGTGAAAGTAGATATTCGCTTTGTTAGAAATTCAAAACAATCAGCTGCAGTGGTTCATGCAATCACTGCCTACTCTTAAAAATACATTTGTTAACATTCTCAAAGGGCAAGGGGTCACTTGGGGATCACCTCTTCATTTGTGAATGAATTACACTACACTTATGTAGCTGGTAAAGTATTATTGTTTTGTAACCCGATTCCGGTCGAAAAACATTAATACAAACCATTCAGATTCGGTATTTGGAAATTGGAATTGGGTCACAAACCCAAATTGCAAAAAATCACACAATTTGGTGTTTGTATATCAGAAATGTCATTTTTGTGATCGCAGAAAGCCTAATTCAAGCCGCAAAAATGCCTAGTGCATCTGGCCCTTGGTTGTCTTTGTCTTGGCTGCCAATCAATAGAGCCGTACACCTAGAGGTAAAAATATGCAATGTGGAAATGCTGTTTGTCAATAAACCTTTATATGCACGGATGGTTTTAGGGTCAAGACACCAAGGAGAACAATGAGAGACATTGAAGGAAGAGGTAGCTTGGTGGATACAGCCTCATCACTTGCAAAAATGTGGGGGCATATTATCAAGGGGGTTTATCTCCGCTTTCTTGGCTTTAAAAGCCAAGAAAGCGGAGATAAAATTATCTCCCTATTACCTAGCTGTCGCTAACACCAGTTAGCGACAGCTAGTAGGAGATAGCGACCATCTTGGGCCCCACTTTGCATGTCAGTGATATTTATCACTAATGACATGCAAAGTGGGCGTGCCAAGATGTTAGCGACTGAAAACAGTCGCTAACATCGCTATCTCCTATTACCAACTTTTGGAGATATTCGCGCTAAGCGCGAATATCTCCAAAAGCTAACACCTGCCCTGAGCAGCTCTTAGCCATGTTATCCAATGGGAGGTGGATAACATGGCTAAGAGCATTAGCTCGGTAATGCATGAATATCGCTGACTTTTCAGCGATATTCATGCATTGCGGCGATTTTTATCGCATTTGCGATAAACCTTGGTAATACCAAGGTTTATTTGCGGTAAAAATCGCCGCAGCTCAGCGGTAAATTATTCACGCTAACCAAGCAATAGCGATAATTATCGCTATTGCTTGGTAATATGCCCCTCGGTTTCTGTCCAAAGGCTTTAGAACACAACATGTACACATGAACTGCAACCTGTGCTTACATATCTAGTGGAATAACTTAAGCCATGAAATGCTTGCTGTGGATGATAAAACCTGTTTATGTTTTAGTCATTCATCTAGGGCATTCAGTGCCTCAACTTTATTGTATTAGTGCCACAATTTACAGCACCACCAACTGACGATGTAGTGGATACTTACTACACCTTCTAGATATCATATGTGGAGTAAGTAGTGCTAAAAAATACTACTCAAGCAGAAATGAAGGAACTCTCCTCACACCTAGAAATGACAAATGGTGAGCATTAATAGTTGTGTGCAACAACCTCTTGAGGCCAGCAGCTATCTTAGACAGGGTGTTGTGGGACTCAGCATGGCACTGCCAATAGTAGAATGGCTGTTGCTGATCCTATCTAAAATGTAGACGGTACATGACTGCCGTAGTGATGAAAGGCTTGCTCAGCTGACTCTTACATCCTGAAATATTTACATTTTTTTATTCACTTCTTTTTTTTAACTCTAAATAGTTTTTAGTTGTCAGTCTTCCTTTTCTAATTTGTTGACTTTGTGAGGCAACCCACTCTATTTCATTTTACTTTGGCATTGCATTTCTCCATCCATTTCTTCTGCACACCTTACATTTTCCCATCATCCTTCCACTTTTGCTTCTTACACATATTATGGAGGAAGGCACCCTCCCGTTTCTCTACCTCTGCAATTTACTTTCTTCTTTTTCATATCAGCATGCAGCTTTATGGTATGAGTGGTATTTTTTACAGGTTCGAAGATAAGGGCCAGGTGAAGAATGCGTTTACTTCCTGGGTGAGAGAACAAGGTTGATGGTTTAAACTTACTCCTGAGGAGGAACCATTAGTGCCGGTCAGTAAGGTACGCAATCTGGGGGTTCTGATTGATGACCACCTTCAGATGGAGTCACAGGCATACAAGACCGCCAATGTATGCTACGTAAAAGACTACTGCAACTCTCTGTATGTGGGGGCCCCACAATATATCACTCAGGGATTGCAGGGAGCCCAGTCTGCAGCAGCAAAAATAGCACTTAATAGGCTACAGCGCTCTTCCACCACTTTGGCTTTGAGGGATCTACACTGGCTGCCCATTAAGGAAAGGGTCCACTTCAAGTCCCTCTGCCTGGTTTTTAGAGCAGTGCATGAGCTGGGCCCAGTCTCATTACAAAAAAAGTTTACGGGGTACCAGCCTAAGAGGCAACTTCGCTCCTCTAGTGCTGGTCTATTGGCGGTCCCCAGGTTCAAACGTGCCAGGTCGAGAGGGAGGGCATTTAACGTGACGGGTGCCCGCCTCTGGAACAAACTACCTTTGAACCTTAGACAAACTGGCTACCTGATAGAGTTTCATCGGAGTCTAAAAACCTGGCTTCTCCCTAAAGCTTAACCTCTTCCCCCCCTCTGTTCGGCCTGACCCACTCCACTCTGGTCATTTCTCCCCAGTCTGAAGCGCCAGGATACCTGTAGGGTGACAGCATGCGCTATATCAGTATTAAAATCAATCAGTCTTACAATTATTTTTTCTTTAAGGTTAGACTAGACTATGCCCAGTGAGATACCACCAAGTTGCTCACCAAGACCATGATGTTACTAGAAAATGTGTGGAGAGAGTGTCAGAGTAGTCATACTGAGGAAATCTCTCTTTTTCACACTAGCTTGTATAGGACTGTGATAAGTAATATAGACACAATCTGAGTGGGGAATGCCATCCCCCTTCAGCCCTGGTCCCTGTTTTATGATGTGAGGCAATGGATGACAGTCCACACTTATTGCATCCCACACAGGGGAGCCAATAATTTCCATGCATCCAACCATGTTTGAATTGCAAGCTTATTCAGGGGATCTATTGTCATGTTTGCATGCCATTGTGAGTAGAATGGTGTCTAAATGAGTCTTATTTGTTTTTTGTCTCTCTCTCTGTGTTGCTGACCATGCAGCACTCTCATCTTCAGCTAGTCTTGTGAGTTCCTTGTATTCAGTTATGCATAGCACTTCGAAGGATTTACATTGCATCATTATACTTCCCTTAGCTAACAGCAGAGCCATTTCAATTAGATCTGTATGTAACAATAGCTTGCTACTTTTTATGTATCACTGGACTGTACCATGACATTTGATAAAAATCAGCATCTTCGGATCTACATCTGAGAAACTGATCTGAAACACTGGGTATATTTTTTTGATGTATGGGCCATAAGTAAGGATAGTAGAGAACATTATTTAGTATTAATGTAAACCTTTTTATTCATAATCCTCCTTTTATGCCTATATTTTGCTGGGTTTAGAACTCTGTGCCCTTACACCTGCTTACTAGTAGTAAAGTTACCATGCTGTCCTTTTAAGCGTGGTTGAATTAGCATACTCCTAAGTCGCTTTTTTAACTTATCTTTAACTCCCTAGTATATGGTACAAAGTGTACACAGGGCCTGGAAGCTAAATGCCACTAGTGGTTTTTGCATCTATTGTGCCCTCAGCTGTAATGGCAGTGCAAACATGGCATCAGGCCTACCACTGTAGCCTGAGTGTAGCAATGTAAAACTGCATAACGACCTGTTAAAATAAATCCTTGTTCAGGTAAAAATCTCCCTTTAAATATTAATAAGTCGGTCATGGCTAGCAGCCAACAGGAATGGCCGCGCATTAGCGAGTCTCCGGGACCCTCGCCATATATCCTGACTCTATCCTGGCACCTAAGCTGTAAATCTCCAACAATAAGGTGGACCCCCGACCCCTGATTACAGCGGTGACGAGTATTACCGAGAAACGACTCATGGAACGGCGGGAGAAGGTAAACTGAACTGCTGGGACAGGAGCGCCGGAAAACATGACAACGCTCTAATTGGCAGAGGAGAAGACGCTGCGATCTCTAAGGAGACTCCCTGGCTTTCCCGGCTCCTTTGCGGGGCAAGGTCAAAGTAGACAGGCAGATGCGCAGAACGCGAGAAGACCTTCACGCCGCCCGCACTGAAGGAAGGGATTGAAGTGGCGTGCGGGAGTATGGTGAGCCACAAATTTGAAAATTGAGGCACCGGCTTTTGTGGCCTGCCTGATCCTGTGGAGTGGCGTTCTGAGCATGGATACCCCTGAAGCCCGCAAACAGCGGGCATTATCGCACATCTATCCCCCGACCAGGTGAGAGGGACAGACGCTGCTGAGCAGGGACGTCGTGAGCAGATGACGATACAGTGAGCTGGGGAGACAGGAGCACCGGCAAAATTCTCCTGCTGTGGCAGTGAGGCCTCAAAAGCGCCAATGTAGCAGTGCATAATCCCGTGCTCTGAGACCGGGAACCCCGACACAAAAAGGAAGTTGGGGCTGGTATAGAGATCCACCTCTTGGAGCCCCGCTGGGGTCTGCTCACTAATTCCATGCAAGTAGCGCCCCTGGACTCACAGTGTGAGAAAGGGATCATTAGTAGAGACTCCTATGTTATAGAGGGAGATCTTCGAGGCCTCCAGGGCCCAAATCGTAGCACAACAGAGTCTGAGGTGGAGGATTGAAATCTGGGGAGTACATGGTGAAAATCTATACCCCAAGAGGTCTGCAACCACACAGCATGCCGAGAGTGGAAAGGCGGCTGCTACCGGACCCATAACCCAGGAAACTTGGCAGGCCACAAGAGGGATGGAAATCCCCTCTGGGCAGGTGGAGGAGACTACTGGGACTGGGCTCGGAAGGCCTGCATACACCGCCGCAGAGCCACCTGGCAATGGCGAGTGGAAATGGGCCCAAACTAACAGCACAAATTAAGCTGGCCAAATTCGCCTAGACAAAAGCGGGAGAGGGTCAGGAAATGGCTTATTCAGAAGCCTTATAGAAGCAGAAAAAACCCCAACCGCAACAGGATCTAACATTCCATGACATTATGGAGGCAATAACAGGATTGTGTACATCCTTAGAAGCCCGTATTGACACGGTCAACGTAGAAGAATCCCTTATTCGAGCAGATCTATGCAAAATGG
This sequence comes from Lissotriton vulgaris, assembly GCF_964263255.1. Taxonomy (NCBI): domain Eukaryota; kingdom Metazoa; phylum Chordata; class Amphibia; order Caudata; family Salamandridae; genus Lissotriton; species Lissotriton vulgaris. The sequence continues at coordinate 1,129,578,671 of NC_141689.1, read as the reverse complement.
ATGCCAAGGTGAAAGACCTGGAAGATACGGCAACGGATATTCGTAAAGACACTTCCTTGCTTCAGCAGCAAGTGAGCAGTTTACAGGACCAACATTCCATGATGGAGAGACAACTGGATGAATACAATGGTAGAGCACGGAGGAATAATGTATGGATCCTGGGTGTTCTGGAGCGGGCAGAGGGGCTGGCGAGGAATCTCTTTGTAGAGGATCTGATCCTGAAGCACCTACAGCCCAAGGGACTCTCACGCTACTTCTCTTTTGAGCATACCTATTGTGTCCCTGGTGGGTGACCAAACCCGGGGTAACCCCTGTGACCTATTATAGCCCGAGTCTTTAATTATAGGGATCGGGACATCAAACTTCAAATGGTGCGGGCTAACCCTCTACTCAAACTGGGGAACAATGTGGTCACGTTCTTCCCTGACTTCACCACGAAAGTTCCAAACCAGCATCGCAGTTTCCTAGCAGTGAAGAGAGAGTTGCGAGACAGGGAGGTGAAGTACGCCATTTTCTTTCCAGCAAAACTCAGAATAGAATCGCAGGGCAAGACGTGTTTTTTTTCCTCACGGGAGAATGCGTGGGACTGGCTGGAGGGCTGACGATGAGTTGAAAATCCACACAAAGAAAGGGATGGTGGCCTCCGACCTAATAGATCCAACCAGGGGACGGAACAAAACAACGATCTATCCTGAGCGGGGATGGACTCGATGACATACAGCTGAAGAGAGGATTTCCCAAACATGGAAGGGGTCATATTGACCACAGATAAGTGACTTAGAGAGTGTGTAGCGTGTAACAGAGACACATGGGAGTTCCCCGCCACTCAGGGGAACTCCCTGTGTGGAACTCTAGTGACCTGGTGTCTCTGCCTTGGCCAGACAATTACTATGAACCAAAGGAACAGGTACTGATGCGAGGGGGGCCGGACTTACACCTGCAGATAAGATGCATCAACTGCCAATTCAGCTTAAGGCGGGGGTGGGCTGACAACCAGCACCTAATAGTATTTTTGGGGGGGCAATGGGTACTCTGACTGGTTGGGGTGTGGGTAGTTCAAAATCCACTGGCAGGGAGGGGGCAGTACTAGAGTTGTGGGAGGGGGGATGGAGGCAAGGTTGTTGTGTGTTCACGAATCACAAAGCGTAAAATGTTATACGTACCTACAGTCATTGCTATCATCTATACAGGAAAAAAGGTCATAGCTTGCTATGTTGTTTATGCGCGCAACTATTGGGGAAAATGCATGTATGGGTCGTGACGACAACAAAACATTAGGGACGAGCCCTGGGTCAGGCCGGATACCCCTCTCTTTTTACATACCACCCGTATGACAGCAGCTTGGACAGAAAGGTCACTCTCTGTGCTGACATAGAACGTGTATGGGATGGGGACAAAATTAAACAAGGTATAGTGCAAAACTACCTTAAAAGACAAGCCCCCGATCTCGTGTTGCTGCAGGAGACGCACTTAGTAGGTAATAAATGCAAAGCTCTCTCACAGTGGGGATATAAGCTACTGATACTTGCAGACTATTACTCAGGCTCCTGAGAGACGGGTATCCTGGTCAAGAAGAGTCTGGCACTTACACCAACACACACGTGGGCAGATCCGGGGGGCAGAGTTGCAGTTCTAGAGGTGCAATGGGAAGGGAAAGCCCTTAATGTGGTTTTGGCGTACCTCCAGCCGTCACTAGGTAAAGAAGCACTGGTGGACCTAGGGAAAATTATAGTGGACCTTCCCTTAGGCACCCTGATCGTGGGGGGCAATTTTTACATGACAATGGACGACCAAAGAGATAGACATCCACAATGACCTCAAACACAACTCCATACACGCATGGCTGAGTTCACAAAAGCCATGGACCCAACGGACATCTGGCAATCTCTACAGCCGGATGGGACACAATACACCTACTACTCTAACGTACACAAGAGCATGTCCCGTATTGACTATTTTTTAATGCATTCAGTAGATATCTGTCACTTCCGCAATCCTCACGCTCTATGGAGGGGTATCTCTGAACACTCTCCGGTGTGGATCGAACTGACATACTTCAGTCAACGTCCGCTAGCCACCATAGTACTTAGTCCATGGCTGCATAAAATCTAAGACGTCAAGACAGATCCGCTCACGCTGACAATTAACTACTTCAAAGAAAATATTGGGTCAGTAGACTCAGCACAGACCATATGGGAGGCCTTAAAGGCAGTACTGAAGGGCCAGGCACTGGTGCTAAAAGTGGGCAATAGTAAAAAACGACAGAAACAGATTTCACGATTGGAAAGCGTACTCCAACAGCTAGAAGAAGACAGCATTAGATCTCCCACAGATACGGTTATACACCGACTTATTTATTTATTTATTTATTTAAGTAGCTTATACAGCGCGCAGCTACCCCCGAAGGGGTGTCCCGGCGCTAAGACAGAAGCTCAAGAACACAGGAGAGGATCAAGACAAGTGCAGGACTAAATTCATGACCTGGAGAACAGCCACGTTTTTAATTTACTACGGAAGAGGGATTCAGACGGGCAGAACCTGAGGTCAAGTGGGAGGCAATTCCATAGTTTGGCAGTCATTACTCCAAACCCTCTGCCGCCCATTCTAGATCGTCGAAAGTGTGGTAAAACCAAGAGACGTAAATTGTTAGATCTCAGCGATCTGACTGATTGAGATATTACCACTCGCTTTTTCAGGTATCCTGGTCCAAGGCCATTGATAGCACGAAAGGCGAGGGTGAGAATCTTGAATTGAATGCGGCTTGCAATAGGAAGCCAGTGTAGCTTTTTGCAGTAAGAAGCAACCGACTGACGATAGAGCATATTTCCAATCAGTCTAGCCGCCGCATTCTGCACGATCTGAAGACGATCGATCAGATATTGAGGGGCACTGGCGTACAAGCTGTTGGCGTAATCTAGATGAGATGTGATGAGGGCCTGAGTGATGGTTCTACGGGCGTCTAAGGGGAGGTACGGGAACATCTTTTTAATCATGCGAAGTTTCGCAAAGCAAGCTGAGGTGACCTTGTTGATTTGCGCTTTACAAGAAAGTGAATCATCAAACTGAAAACCAAGGTTGCGTGCTGATTGAACAGGAGTAGGCGAGGGGTTAAGGACTGTGGGCCACCACAGGCTGGGGGATATCAGAGTTTTCTGGTTAAAAAATAAGACCTCTGTCTTATCAGTGTTGAGCCCAAGGTGGTTGATGGTCATCCAGGCACAGATGTTATCCAAACATTGGCGGAAGTTGGCAAAGGTGGAGTCAGAGTGATCCCTAAAAGAGAATATCAGCTGAGTATCATCAGCGTAAGAGACCACTCTGACCCCACAGGACTCCACCACTGCAGCCAAGGGTGCAAGATAGACATTAAAAAACAGAGGGCTCAGGGCAGAGCCCTGCGGAACACCACACAGCAGGGGTTTACCCTCTGATTTAAATGGCCTGAGCGCCACCTTCTGAGATCTGCCCGTAAGGAATTACTCAATCCAGGATAATGCAGAGCCACCAATTCCAACCTGCCTTAGACGATTTAGTAGGATTTTATGTGAAACCGTGTCAAAAGCAGCGGATAGGTCGAGGAGGACCAACATGGCCTCCTCGCCCCTATCCACACACTCACGGATCGTCTCGGATACTATTAAACAGTTTGAATGTAGGACTCTAATGCTGGAACACATGAAGACCAAACTTTTATATTTTCAACACAAGCTGTAAGAAATGGGGGACAGGGCTGGGAAACTGTTAGCTTGGCTGGAGAAAAGGGAGCAAGGGGGGAGATGGGTGCCCAGGTTGACACTCAATGGAGCAATAGAGATCTCAAACCCTCTAGATACTGCAAATGCATTTGCAGATCATTTAGAAAAGATATACACTCCATCAACAACATACACAGCAGAAGACTCCCGTCAACAGCTTGGGGATATTCGTCTGCCTACACTCTCAGAAGAAGACAGACATTCTCTAGAAGAAGAGCTTACTGATGATGAAATTCAAAGGGTCATTAACACTATTCAGTCAGGGAAAACAATGGGACCAAATGGGATACCTATTGAAATTCTAAAAATGGTCGCCTCCCACACTGCATCACATCTGCAGGCCATGTATGATGAAAGCTACGAGAAAGGGGTCCTGCAAGAGGATTAACGGCTGGCCTCTATAGTAGTTGTCCGTAAGCTGGAAAAACCTGCAGAAGACTGCGGCTCCTACAGGCCAATTTCTTTAATTAATGTCGAAGCGAAAATACTTGCAAAATTGCTGGCATCACGCTTGGTCTCGGTGATTCCCTCCTTGGTTCACCCTGACCAGTCTGGCTTCATGCCAGAGATTCAACCAGTCAATAGAGGTGTCCCCCAAGGGTCAGTGCTCTCCCCCCAGCTTTTCAACGTCTACATGGAACCCCTTACCACACTGCTCAGGAACTCTAACATCCCTTTCCACCCATATGCAGATGATACGCAGCTCTATCTGGAAACCACCTCTATCGACGACATCCGAAGAATAAATACCACGCTCAAGGAGGTGCAACACTGGCTCACAATCAACCACCTGAAACTCAATCAAGAGAAAACGGAAGTACTCCTCATCTCCAACAGAGACGAAAACCCCCAAATTGAAGAATGGCTGAAAGACATCGATGCCCTCAATGGTACCCTCACCCCAGCGGACTCGGTAAAATCTCTAGGTTTTACCCTAGACCCGAAAGTGAACTTGAAAAAACACATTACGAGATCCGCCAAAAGTGCTTTTCTCAACCTGAAATTACTATACAAAATAAAACCCTTCCTTCCTCCTAAAGATCTCCAACAAGCCACACAATCACTGGTGCTCTCCAGAATCGACTATGGGATCGCAGCCCTGACCGGAACAGCAAAATCTCATCTCGCGCCCCTAAAAACAACCTTCAATGCTGCAGCAAGAATGGTCACAGGAACTAGGAAAGTCGACCACATCTCTCCTGCACTCAGGGAACTTAAATGCTTCCAATTGGACTTCGAGCCAGCTTTAGAACAGCTTGCCTCACGCATAAAACCCTACACACAGGCAAACCGGAATACTTAGCTGCTAAACTCAAAAGAGCCGGCCAGTCCAGGAACCTCAGGAGCTCCAACACTCTATTGCTCATCCATCTGAAAACTCGCAAGCAAAACACCGCAGCCAAATCTTTTGCTGGTTACTCCCCAAAAATCTGGAACTCCATCCCCCCCACATCAGAACGATCCCCTCATTCCCTGAATTCAAGAACCTGCTCAAAGTCCGCTTCCTAGACCGCTCTCGAACGAAACGATAAGATCCAAGGATGCTCCTCTCATGGTTCTCCATCTTTCTGTATTCTCCTGACGGTGGACTTTGACTTGGACCCAGAAAACCTCTTGGTATCCCGACCAGGTAAGCTTAGAATCTGATTAGAGGCTCGTCCAGAAGGAGCGACACCCTACCCTCTCCATGCTCGCCCGCTCTCGTATCTGAGCTATACTCAGCTCAATCCTCCATAGACTATCATAATACCTGTACTGCATAATAGTGCTTAACTGTACATGTTGTAAAGCGCTCTGATACCCTCGGCTCCAGCTAGCACTATATAAAACTCCTAAATAAAAAATACATAAAAACAAATCAAATACTGCGTTAAATATACGTCGTCTTCACAATGTTTTAGCACAACAACAATACATAGTGGGAGATGCAGTGGTGCCTTCCTTTGATTCCTCCATGGCATTTGACTCTATTGAATGGCCTATCTGTTTGAAGTCCTGAGATGCCTGGGATTTGGCCCGAAATTCTTGGGTTGGGTAAAACTGTTATACACGGATATGCAGGGTCAGGTACTGGTTAATAATCATATGTCCAGAATATTCCAGCTAAAGAGAGGCACTAGGCAGGGCTGCCCCCTGTCCCCCCTAATTTTTCCCTGATGCTGGAACCACTGGCAGCCTGGGGGAGGGGAGATGTAATGCTGAGTGGGTTAAAATGGGCGAAAGGACACGATGAACGAATATCGCTCTATGCCGACGATATCCTACTATATCTCGCATCCCCATACAAGTCTCTACACACAGTTTTCAATATTTTTAAGAATTTGGGGAAATACTCTGGGTATGCGATCAACTGGATTAGGTAAGTACTTCGAGTCCGGGTTCCCTTCCACCCCCCGGGATGCAAAATAGAAGTGGCCCTGGACGGTTTTTGCTACCTCGGAGTTTTTATATCCCGGGTCCCAAACTCTTCTATGATCGAAACTTAGCGGCACCCTTGGACAGGTTGTGAAATGATGTCAAACACTGGGGATCCCCGCCTCTATCTCTGCTGGGCCGAGTTGCCCTATTTAAAATGTTAGCCCTTCCGCGCTTTCTCTATATCCTTCAAAATTGTCCCAATAAGGTTACGGACTCCTACTTCTCAAGTGTGTAAAGTGAGGTCAGAACGTTACGATGGAACGGAGGCGTACCTCGTATAGCGATGTGAAAGTTGACTAAGGGATGGTACAACGGGGAAGCACCCACACTGATGTGAGACTCTATTACTGGGCCTCACAATTAGTGGTGGTAAATCAATGGGTATACCGGTCACCAATGGATCCAACCTACATGCTGGATAGATATCAGATTTGCAGAGAGGGATATATGGGAGCGCTATATACGAAGGCCTAAAAAGGAAGATATATTGGCCCATGCAGTAGCGATATGGCACCAGGCGACTAATTGCCTTGGGTGGGCGAATGTGCTGACCCAAGCCACACCAATATGGTTCACTCAGCAACTAGGATTACTATGTAATCAGCCTTGGTTTGATAAGTGGGACACCACAGGAATCTCCACTGTAGGGGACCTTGTGAAAAAAGGTAAAATCCTCAAGTTTGGGGAACTGAGGGAGAAATATGAAGCCGCTCAGGGGGACATTTTCCGATACTTGCAGATCCGACACACCCTCACTACTGCACTCTCAGACATGACTAAGATACCGGAGTCGTCCCCCATGGAAGATCGGCTCCTAGATGAAACCAATTTAAATAAAGACATATCGCTAACATACAGAAAACTATGCAATAACCTACCAGACCAGATCCACATACTATGAGACAAATGGCAGACAGATTTAGGGCCCATTGATGATGAGGACTGGCAAGCGGCATTGATGTCCGCGAGGGAGGCGGCCATTACTCTCTGTTTCCGCCTGATACAAAAAAACAATTTGCACAGATCCTGTCTTAGTGGGGTTACACTAGCGAAAATAGGTTCCAGATTGGACATGTTATGCCTTCGTGGCTGCCACCAAGAAGAAAACTATTTTCATACTATCTGTGAATGCCCGATTATACAACCTATATGGGAAGGGGCCACAACCCACATCCAGGAAGCACTTGGGAAGGCATTAACCCTTACACCACTACTCGGTCTACTTAATATAGGATAAGCTACTGACCTCACGGAGTTGGAACAACAATTGACCACATTAGGCTATACTAGTGAAACGTGAAATAGCCAAAAATTTGGGAGTGGCAGAAAGACCATCATCGGGTATGGGCAAAAGAATTAGACAAGTGCATGATAGCCAAGAAAGAGGTTTTTAAATCAAGAGGGTGTCCCAAACAATGGGACAGAAACTGGGTAAAGTGAAATGAGTATCGGGGGGACCTGTGTCTTTCCCCAACTGTGGAAATGGAAACGCAACAGAATAGGGCGCAATCTTTGGAACTACTGTGAATAAATCCTCCTCTTGATGTTATGAAAATGCTCGATGATTGACTGTATTGTAGATTTACTGAAATATGTGACTTTCAATTTTTGAAAATAATAAAAAATATATCATAAAAAATATAAATATTAATAAGTCACCCCCTATGTAGGCCTTGTAGCCCAGAGTATTTACAAGTAAGACATGTAGAAATGTAATGTTAACAGGCCCTTAAAGTGTCTAGCTCTCGAAAGGTATTTTCCCTGTAGGAAAGCTGGCTGGCTCATATAGAAAGCAATTTATACTGTATCTCAGGAATGGGACCAGTTGGACAAATAATCAAACAACTATTTTAATAAGCATTAAAAATCCAATTCAATGGTGAACTCAGATTTTTAGTAGCAGTAGAAATATCTTTATTCGATTTTTATAAAAACCATAAAAGCAATTGTACAGGTATAAATTGTAGTATCAAGTCACCTGTTCTGAAAGTGAGATTTATAATATTCAAGTACATGAGTAATTCAACATACAATTTGATAATGAGTCCCCCTATCCCCTAGGAAAAGTGCACATTAGAGGGCTGCTAACCAGAGTTTTTGTCACGGCGGATGCCAGTATCATATCATACACACTTAAAATGCAAAAAAAGTGTTGTATGCAACATTTCATCAAACCAGTTACTATAAAAAAAATCATTACAAAGATTAAACTTGATTAATGAGTAATTAAAATCTCATAAAACTTTCTAATATTATAACTGATAAATTCTCAAAAACTATTCCTCAGTAGTGAACAAAACATAGAATGAAAGGCATTACAGTACTTCAATACTTGATTCAGTGGCTATTAAGTAATTTCAACATCCTGATTCTTAGTCTCCATGCGTGTAACAAATATCTGGACAGGTAAAGATAAAAAATTCTATGGAGTCACTTTTTAAAATCTTAATAATGTCTTTTAAACGGTTTACTGCTAAAATTCGATATAGCGGAATTAACCAAGTTCTTCTAACCTGAGTGTACCTGGGACAGAAGAACAGAAAATGTTCTACTGTTTTATGTCCGCCCATACATGAATAGCAGATGGGCAAGGTGTTAGCACCCTTCTATTTACTACAGAATTTGTTAACTGGTAGGATTTGTAATAAACATTAAGGAAAATGTTCTTTTAGAAAGTTATCTATTCCCTGACTGAAGTTCCTGGACGCTAATTAGCATTGGCTGTCCAGCTTCTCTCAGCCAGTAGGTGGCCCTGAATAAGTCTGAGTAAGTGTGGAAAGCCTCCCAGGAGCAACAAATAGGTTGAGATGGAGATGTGACTCCTATGAACTCTACAGAATATGCAGAGTGGTGGCTGTGGGCATCCTTTTTGATGCTACGTGTCAACTCCTGCTTGACAGGTACACTGGGTTGATATCTAACCCTTTGGGCACTATTGAACGGGGAAGAACAGGTTGCCGAGATAATACCTGGGGATCCACTGTTTGATTGCTGACGGATTCTGCTTTTGTCCTACCAGACATCCGTATCTGGTTTTATTGTGGGTACAGTGTCTGTCTCAATCTGGATTTTAGTGGTAGATATGAGAGGACACTAGGACTACCATAGTGCACTCCCAACACAAACACCCAGCCCTCAGAATCCAAGCTAAGTGAGGACAAATACTTTAACCATCTTGAAAATGCCCAAAGTAGGAAGGTTAAGACCCGGGAACTTTTTCCCCATTGGCTAGGGCATGCCAGCTGTCATTCTCACACATTAGCTCATGCCACGCATAAAGGTGGCATTTTCAGGCACACATTGCCGAAAACCTTCTGGACCTGCGAAAGATCAGAAGAGGACTGGATCTGCTCCCTGTGATCTGAGAGGAGGCCTGAAAGACCAGACTTGCTCCCTCGTACCCAGGACAAAGAAGTGGACTCCAAGGGTCAGTTGGCTGACCTCTGTAGTTTAATTACAGGGAGACAACAAGCTGCAAGTGGCCTTTTCCTGGAAGTAGCCAGTTCATCAGTGGCCACTGGACCTGGACTGGACCCTGCTGAAGGTCTCTGCCGACACCTTGTGAGTATTTAAGCACCTCCCCTGAGGCCCTGGAGGGCTTTAGAAGTGTACTCCTGTGGTGGATTGGGACTTAAAGGACTAAGTCTTAGACCAGGACAAATCTAGTTGGTGTATCCAACTACCACTCCATCGCATTCTGCCTCAAATTGTGCCTTGGTCCCTGTCAGCCTCGCCCAGGGGCTATCATTGGTTCTTTGTTCTTTTTGGCACTGTTTCTAAATGAAACTTTTGAAATTCATATATCTGGATGCCATTATCGTATTTTTGTCATTTTAATGTCACTTGTGTTTATCTTATTGTACTCTATTTTTCTAACTCAGTGTGTTTTTTAAATGTTTTTGCATTTTTACCTTATTGCATAAATACTTTATGCATTGCCATAAGTTAAGCCTGTCTGCTCTGTTTCATAGCTAACAGGGTTTGATCTCAGGTTAATTTAATAACTTTGATGGTTCGGCCTGACAAGACTTACGATAATTCCTTGTGGTGGGTAGTAACACATTCCAAATAATCATCCAATTCTTACATGGCCCTGTATGCAAGTCTTGTGTCTGCTCTGTTGCTCTTAATGTTTAATATAGTTCCCCATGGATTAATGTAGGATCAAAGTGTGGTCTTGCTGTGTCTCATCTTACATATTCTCTTTCTGGTGAGTTATTATGTATTTTGGTAAGTGAACTGTACAACCTTATCATTTGGTTTCTCATTCCTCAAGAGTGTTGGTTTGGTGTTATGTTGGGTAATATTGATAGGTGGCATTCTCATGCCATGTACATGGCTTTGGTGCTGTGGTGTGTGAGCATAATTTCCGAAGTGGCATTTGGGGGAAAACAAGCATATCATATTAGGAGGAAGAAAGCATGAAGGTTTGAGCCTTCAGATTAGAGAGGCATCACTGGTTGCGTTCGTTTTCAGAAAGAGTGTTGTTGTCCACGAACCTCATTTGAGAAAGGGAAAGGAAGTTGGGGGAGATGATCAATGTGCCAAGTATTGAACTTTTGGACTAGATGGACAACTGGGATTCAAAAACAATTTTTGATTACAGGGAAAATTGGAGAATTGGATAAATCAACTACAGAAACAGAAGAGAGATCACATAACTTACGTAGACCATTCTTCTTCTTTTTACTACCTCATAAGGAAAAGTTGCAGCTCCATATGTACATATTTGATAAATCCCAGAGAATTCTGCAACTGCCATCCAAAATGCAAACTCAGACCAGATGTACCAATATCTGGTCACAAAATACTGGCTGTAAGTTGAGACCACTATTTGTGCAACCAGTGAAGAAATTTAAGAACCACCCTATGTAATATTAGGTAAGTTCCTAAAAATCTAAATCGTAGTGGGTTGCAATCTTACCTACCTAATGAAAATAATGAGGTAGGTTGCAAATTGCGGCTCACTCTCACTTGAGTCCATCACAGGGTTTGTGGTGTGCTGAGGTCAACAGACCAGCATGCCTGTGATAGTTTTTTTTAAAAGCTAACTTTTTTTCAAATGTAGCCCATTCTCCATAAAGGAAACACGGTTGTGTTTAAAAGAGAAGTTTGGTTTCTTTTAAAAATGTGATTTGTGTATAATTCACTAAAGAGGAAGGGAGGAGTCCAAAGTGGAGCCCTTTCAATTTGTGAGTGAGTTACCAACTCCTTTGAGGTCTCTGTAACTTTTCAATATTTTGGACCGGATTTATTTGCAAAACATTGATACGTACCATACTTATTCGGTATGTGGGGGTAGGATTCTTAAAACATGGGTCTTCCAAATCCCGAATCAATATCTATGCATAATCTCATTGCAGGAGTTTGAAAAACAATTCTTACCTCTAAAATGGGATTAGCAGATCTTAAAAATCATTTTTACAGTCATAAGAGCCATTTGGAGCATTTGTAACAGTAAAAATCCTTAATAAACCTGGTCAATACACTTCTCCAGTGCCCAGACTACATGGGTGGGAAGTGAACTCATTGCTGAAAACAGAAACATGATGAGCAAAATCACTTACTTAACCAAGTCAATCCATTAATAAAGAAAGCTATTCTCACCTACTAAAGCTTTTGCACATCTAAGCTGCCAAATAAAGGAGATCACATTTAAGATTTTAAGTTTACAAAATGTGCCAAAATACATTTGATCTCTTTCTCTAATGTTGAACCCAATTGTTTCTCAAAATGGAGCAATCTAAGCTTAGATACAAACAAGGTCTCATTGGAAGCCTCATATACCAATATTTCAACATGCACTTTTTACTGAGTGAAAGAACTCACTCCCAGTTCTGGGTTGCTTTTCTCGGAATAAGCGATAATATTTGGCGTAGGGGCTATGCGCACCAGTTATCACATATGTTGCTGCTTTATGGGTACAATGTACTTATTCATATTTTGATTCATGTTTTTCTGGGAAAATGTGCACAGGGAAAAATACCAGAAGTGCGGTTTTCTTGCCCACTTTATAATCCGCTTCTTTGTACAAATTGGATTTGGTGCATTAATTAGAATTGCTGCGAGAGTCAGACAGAATAAGCCACAGGCCTAAACATGCACCGGACCACAGTAAGTGTCCTACAATGCATCGCTGCTCAATAGTGGCAGTTAACATCATGCCAGACCAACCACACAGCTGAAACCAAGTACATGAAACAATTAAGTGGCCAACCAGAATGGCACATACAATATAAAAAGCATTTGACACAGCTAATACAACCAGGGTAGCCACAACTATGCCTTCCACTCTCATACAAAAGTAACTGAAGGTCAATAATAAGGAGGTCATTAGTATAGTGGGTGGACTTTGTCTGCCTGCCATACCCCCGGGAAACGAGACCCCCAGCTGAGGGGGCGGCGGTCCCGCACTCACAATTACGATGCGCCCGCCACACTGGTGGGCGCATGCCACATTTGTGACATTGCGGCGGGCGGTGCTGAAAGCACCGCCTGCCGCAATGCCACAGAGGCAGGTTGTGCCTTTCAATGCACAACATGACAGGCACCGCGCAGTGCCTGCCACGTTTTTACTGAAATGCAGGGGGGTACCATAGGTACCCCCCATGTGCACCCCACACCCTCGAGAGTGGGGGCACGCAACGTGCCCCTGCATGCACACACCGCATGCCTTTCCGTGGCGGCAATGCTACCACGGAAAGGAATGTTCCCGACCACATAGTAAAATGGCTGGCAGTGTCTAACAGACACCGCCACCATATTGAACCCTTTTCCGCCGGGTCGACTTGTTGATCGGGTGGAAAAGTGGCGGACGGTCTTTCCGTCCGCCTCGGACCCCCAGCCATAGTAATATGGTGGGGGTCTTTGCTGCAAGGATGGCGGGTGACCCACCCACCATCCTAATGGGGCCCTAAGACTCAATAAGCTAATCGGGCTTTTTGTCTACACACATCTGGATTACATGGTGACGTCCCCAAGCTTTCTGAATCAATTCACATTGTCCATTCTGGTGTAAGTTAGGTGTTTGGAGTAAGGTCAGCAGTCCTATACCCAAATGTTTGTGAATGTTCCCAAACACACTACCTTGGGGCAGCAACTTAGTATACCACTCGTCTTTCAATTTTTTTTACAGGATACATGAATGTGGTTCTGAAACCAGTTACACATTATGGGCTTCCATCTTCTTCTATGTATGATGCACCTTTTCCTCATGAACACCTTTCACCTTTTTTCAGATGTACATCTTTCTTTTGCTGCCAACATCAATTTGAATTAGCTCCGAAGTGAGTATCACATTTCACCTGCTCAAAACTATGTGACATATTAGGCCATTCCAATGCTTCTCGTTCTACTGGTCATTCACATATAGGCACAGGATACTTATTAAATAAGCGAGGCGACTAAGCTCAAACGCGAAAATGTGGAGTCTATATGCAGTTCTTGCAAATCATTCAGTTCTCAGGGGTTTATTTACAAGTCCATTGCACTGCCAGTGTGTCACATTTTTTGACGCACATGCGGCACAGTGTGCCTGCCCATGTTTACAAGGCCATGTAAAGCCACTCTGCATGGCCTTTCATGGCCTTGTAAATATGGCCCCCTTTCAAGCATTACTCTGCATGAAAGGGACGTTCCATGAGTGTTGCTTTGGGTGTTGCCATACAACATCCATGGAACCTTACGCATTCTCAGATTTAGAAGGTTTTGTAAACCTGGGGGGGGGGGTGTAGGAATAACCTGGGAATGCACCAGATTCCTACACCTCCCCAGTGGAAGCGTAAGGGAGACACAATGAGGAGAAATACTTTTATTTCTCCTCGTTTTCCCTTCTTTGCTGTGCGCTGCATTCTGCAGCACAAATAAAAAGAGAAAAACACTTCTTGTGATTGTTTTGTGCAGTCAGGGATACCTTCCAGCACACAAAAAATTGCCCCTACAACGTAGGGACCCTTGCAACATGGAGCGAGGATGCCTGTGTTGGTGCATTGCAGCTAATTGCGTGCCAGCATAGGGGAAAAGGACAGGAATGCGCAGTATTTTGTAGATATGGGCATTCCTACCCTTTTTTTGGACACACGGCAGTGCAGCGGCATAGCTTGCTACTCTGCTGTGTTTAGAAATATTGCAAATGAGGCCCTCAATGCCTGTTCTTGCAGGTGATAAGCATTCACAACTCAGAGTGCCCTCACACACAAGAGTGAAGATTTGGATTCAATAAAACACAGATGTGAATAATATTTATTATCTTTCTTATTACCCAGACAGTAGCAAATGGAAAATGTTACCCTACAACATTCAATGAAAATAAAAATTAACTTGCGTCTGTGTCTTTAATACTGAGCAGTGCAAGTGCAAGAAATATTCTTCATTCCACCAGTCTCTTTTCTATGTTACAATCCTCTACAGCCATGTCACTTCCCCTTATAGACATTGGCTTTGTCACCTAGGTTAGCGATTGCACTTCCAGGCTAGTCTTAGATATCCTGTCACTCTCATTAATCCCCTGCGCTGTGTTATTTTATATTATGTTATGTTTATTTGTATAGCAAATCAATCCTCTGAGAGGGTATCCAGGAGTTTGGGAAAGGTGTGTAGGTGTGTGGTCCCAAGATGCTTATACGAAGAGCCAAGTCTTGAGCTTTTTGCAAATCTCAAGAAGTGAGGAGGAGGCTCTGATGTGTTGAGGGAGGTAATTCCATGTTTTGGGTGCAATATAGGAGAATGAGTGGCCTCCAGTTTTGTTTTTGCAGAAGTCGGGCGTGTGTGCAAGTGAGAGCGGAAGTGTCTGGTGGATTGATAAAGGTGTGTGCAGCTTTACAGGTCTTCTGATCCTGTGTTGTGTAGGGCTTTGTATACATGCGTGAGAAGTTTGAATTGCTTACACTTGTGAATGGGGAGCCAGTGAAGCTTTCTGAGGTGTGGTCTGATGTGGTTAAGGTGTGAGAGGTTGAGTATGAGTCTTGTGGCTGCATTCTGGATGGTCTGGAATCTGTGTAGAAGTTGTTTGGAGAATCTGGCAAAGAGAGTGTTGCCGTAGTCCAGTCTACTGGTGATGAGTACTTGCATGACAGTCCATCTGGTGTTCTGAGGCAACCATTTGAATTTCTTTTACATAGTGGATAGGATGTGGAAGCAGGAGGTGTAACTGTGTTGACTTGAGCTGTCATGTTGAGCTTGTCATCTAGGATGAACCCTAGATGTCCTGCATTGTCTGTGGGTGTTGGTCCAATGGCCACTAGGTAGAATCCCAATGGGAGGTCTTGCTGCCGAAGACCAGAACGTCCGTCTGGTAGGGGAGGAGCTTCTGGCAGCTGGTTTCCATCCAGTCTGCTACCATGGTCATGCGGCTGGTGAAGTTGGTTCTACTGGTGTTTGTTTTTTCCATCAGGGTGAGGAGAAGTTGAGTGTAATTGGTGTAGGAGATGGCAGTAAAGTCTAGTGATAGGATGATGTTGGTGAGCATAGTTACGGAAATGTTGAAAGGGTGGGGCTGAGGGATAATCCTTGCGGGACACTGCATATCAGTTTTTTCTCTAAGGTCATAAAGGAAGTGATAGGAGGAGAGAGTACACAGGGCCCATGCTCATCTTTATGTTAGTTTCTTAGTACCAATCGGTAGTGTTCTAGTGGTGAAAGGTGAAACAATGGTCTACCCGTGTGATGTAATTGGGGGTCAAAGTGTCTGAAATGTCATTTCTGCTAATCCTGGAATTGTAGAGAATCAACAGTGAGTCTTTTTCATAAAGCTAACTACTCAATCTATGCTTCTGTAAAGAGCAATGGGATATAACAAATTCTTATCAATAGAAATTAACATAAAGCCAACACCAGTGGCGGCTGGTGACATTTCAAAGTGATGGTTATAAACTTTGGGGATTAGTGTTAAATTGCAAGAGAGGGAAGCAAGCAAGCTCGACTTCAATTCAGAGGTATTTGGGGGTTTCTCCACCTGAGAAGAGTGGGTAAATGCTGCATTATGAGCAAATTTGAGAAAGCATGAAGGGAAATATAATCAAATCTTTTATATTTGGAATCCCGGGTCCGTCACTCGGGCACTTAGTGTGATCCTGTACTTCAATTCAAATATATCAACACATATTGGAAGTGCTTAAATACCTGGAACTTCGCATTTGCTCACATTTTCATATGTGACCTAATGGCCTCTTTTTTTTTAACATGTAAGCCGATAGCTCAGGAGAGTGATAAATACAGCTGTGAGTCGAGTAAAAGCCCACTCTGAGTATATTTTAAATAATTTGTAACAATAGGTTCTGTTTCAGCTGATCTAAGAATGTCATACCATCCTCATACCCTGGCTACAAAGCAGACGTCCTAAATATCGTGCACATACCAAAACAAAAAATCCTTAAACTTTACACACCACTTCTGTGTGGCAGCCCACCTACGATTCACAGCCAGTTGTGTAGTTCCTCAAACCATTTTTCTTTATTGGCTGGGCACCTTGTAAGGTAGTAGCTGCAGTTAATATTAGCCTGCAGACTAGACGAAGTCCCACTGAAATAGATGCGGGCCATCAGGATCAAAGGAGATTTTAAAAATGTCTTATAGTCATTCTTTTATAGATGTCAAGCATGTTCAGTTGTGTGTCCATGTATCATAACAGGCCCTGCCCTTAGCTCTGTCATCCTGTCCTCACAAGTGTGGGTGATCATCATGAGTCAGTTTGTAAAGCATGCGGAAACATTTCTTTAATTTTCTATAAAAAATATGTTATATAGCATAAACTTGACCCAAAAGCAACAGTTACACAAGGCCACGTTCATTAATTTAGGCACTGGGTAGATTAAGTGAATTGCCCAGGATCCCAGGATGTTGAGCTGACTCTGGGACTTAAACCGGTTCCCCAGATCCGAAGTCAGAAGCTCAGGCCATTGCAGCACATACTCTCCTTAACCTAATTTCCTTCTGACATCCATGTACAGTGATCCCATGAACATTTAGGGCCTCATTTATGAAAAGTATCGCATCACTGCTTAAAAACAGTGATGCAACACTTGTCATTTTGCTCTCCTTGTGACACCTTGGATGCACTGTATTTAGAGTACAGCTCTCCATGTTGCAAGGATTGACCAGATACGTCAGGAATCCTGACATATCTGGTGGCGCAGTAATGAGGCATTGCTGGAGTGTGTCACAAAACAGGTGCAAATCCAGCAATGTGTCATTACCCGCTGGTGAGTCCCGTGTAAAAGGGCCTGCATCAGTCCTTATGCCTGCTGTGAAGCAGGCGAAAGGATTTGTTGCAGTGAACTCGTAGAAGTGGCACAGTGAAATCTCATAGATTTCACTGCGTCACTTCTGCGAGCCTTTTTTACGGGGGAACACTCACCCTGCATACATTATACCTGACATAAGTATAATGTAGCACTGGGGCTTACAAAGTGATGAATATGCCTAGATGCGTCACCTTGTAACTATGGCACTGTGGCACATTTTTTATGCCGCTGCAGCGTCACAAAAGGTGACGCAACAGCAGCGCAAGCCCGTCATTATTAAGGGCTCCACTTTCTATGGAAGAATATATCATGGCTCCAACGGTATGACCTGTGTTTTGGCATGACTATCAAAAATGGATTCAATGGTGTGGAATGGTTTACGCTGACCCTATTGCAAAAAGGCTAAATGCCCCCCTCAAAAGCCCCCGAATCTCAACTACAGACCTACGGGGCAACAGCGGTTTATCTTTTTTCCGTAGTGCGCAGGCCTAATATATTTGTGTTGCTTGCACTTAGAGTACTGAAAAAAAAAGAGAAAGTATTATATTTAATAGCAGTATTTGGAGCCCTCCTGTGAACTCATTCTCATTATTTTTTCAGTCACTGATCCAGAATGTAGGTGCTACAGGCCACTAAAGCTTTGTGTATTCAGCACAAGCTTTCCCTCCTAAGAGCAGAATAATGTAGCACACATGAACAAATCCACAGTTTACACTCATCTGATTTTTCAGAGTAGTAAAGGACAGACCTCTTATTTACAGGACTGCTTAAGTGAGAGCCAGGCCAGGGGATCTCTCTCTCCTACAGGAAGACTGCACGCGAGGTGAGGTCAAGGGCCAGTAACCCTCTTTTCCACCACCTGCCTGGCTTGTGCGCCATGCCGTTACTGACTCTGGGTACGGAGAGGGAAGAGAGCAAGGCACAGAACATTGGAGCATCAGTGCATGGCTTCATAATAATACCAGGCAGTGGCTGGCTTGTTCTCTTAACTGTAGACTCGCAACCCAAGCTGCCTCGCGTGCAGGCATACAGGCATCAGCGTCTCCTGCACCAATCCTGAGTGCTGCTGTTCACTTGCTGTTTATGTTAGTAAACAGCATGAGAGCAGCACCAGGGGCCTTATTTATGAAGGCCTTGCGCCGCCGGTGCGTCACTTTTTCCCATGTTAAAAGTGACGCACCGGCGGCGCAAGGCCTTCATAAATAAGGCCCCAGGTTTGGCTGGGACAGGCAGACCTAGAAATCCTTCGAAGTGGGGGAGGGAGTGTTGGGGGGGAGGGGTGTTCTTACAGCTGTGATTCATCCCAGTTCACTAATTACGAAGTTAGGGCGAGGCCTTGAGTGCGCATGTCGGGCAGGTCAGAGAAATGGACCTGTCCGACCTAACGTGTACTTCACTTAGGAAGTAAATGAACTAGTTTAGCCTTCTTAGTGTCAATAAAAACCCACCCTCCCTCATGGTCAGGAAGTTAAGGCACCCACTTTGACCTGACGCATGTGGCTGAAATAAAACCAGTTCCATGGCTGGAAAAACATTAACATTTAATACTGGGCCTAAAGGTGCCACAAATACAGGACAGCAACGCCTCTTTGCCTAAATAGAGGAACCACCCCTGTGAGACACTCTGCTCTGGCCGTGTACACTAAACCTGTAACAAAGTTGGGAAACAAAGGCCGGTAGGAAAGTCCTAAGGTCATGTATTATTTCCTGCTGAGTCTTTAAAAGAATGTAAACTGGCACTTAGATTATCTAAGGGCATTCTGTGTTCTAGGGCTAGGCCAGATGCTTTACTATGCATGTTCTGAGTGCATCAGCTACAGTTAATGCTAGATCAATCGTCAACTTATGATAGAAACTCCTGAAAGGGGACCCACATCTATCTGCTGCTTTTAAAGGGGGAACCTAGGGCCAGATGTAGGTGGCCATTTACCGGCCGGTAACGGCCGTTACCGACCGGCAAATGGGTTGTTGGGATGTAGGGGGCCAATTTTACCGATTCGGTAAATTTACCGAATCGGTACATTTACAGAATCGGTAAAATACCGAGTCGATATTTTTACCGATTTGGTAACTTCTAGATGTAGGTGGGACTCTTCTGAGTCCCAAAGGCCTTTCAGATTCGGTATTTTACCACCCAATCCAATTGGGTGGTAAAATGCCGAATCCAGGTGTGCATGCACACTTATGCCATGTGACAGACAGACATGCCCTTAGGGCATGTCTGTGTGCCACATGGCACACATGCCTGTATTTGGGGTGCTAGAGGGTGTCAAAGTGACACCCTCTGCACCCTTTCTTGAATCGGTATTTACCGAATCGGTAAATACCGATTCGGTAATGCCCATTGATTCCTATGGGCTTCAATGCCCATAGGAATCAATGGGCATTACCGAATCGGTATTTACAGAATCGGTAAATACCGAATCTTAACGATTCGGTATTTACCGATTCTGTAATACCTACATCCACCCCCCTCTATTTGACCACTCCTTAAATACTGAATCGGTAAAATTCGGTATTTAAGAAGTGGTAAAATAAAATTACCTACATCTAGCCCCTAGTGTACAGTGTCATGTATTACTAATAATCACCATTAATAGCAGTCTATAATGTTGATTGGTGACTGCTTGAATAGTTCAGAGGTATTGTGGCGTCAAGCACCAGGTGTCCCCTATAAATTGTTATCCATCCTTCCTGGCCCCTCAATGGCATAGGAAACCATTGGCCCCTATGCAAATGTGCATACGATATGGGAGTTTCAATCCCTGACAATCACAATGCTTTCAAACCAATGGAACACAGTTGGGAAAGAAACTGCAAGAAGGCATTTTTTTTAAAAAGAAACTGTCAATTGAACAATTGGGAGGCTGCAAAAGGTCTAAAAATACAAGTTATAATATTTAAAATGTTTGACCATATTTTTTTTAGAAAACTGCAAAAACCATAGCGCAGGATCTAACTGCTTCAAGTGAAATAACATGATATCTCATAAGCGAACTTAGCCTATTTTCCACATTTAACACATTCCCATCTGACAATCTGTGAAAAGAAATATAATAATTGTTAGTTTAGCTGGCAACTGTTTTAGCAACATGATTCATTAGAAAAAGAAACTATGCACCACCCTATCCCACCTATTTATTTGGCCTCATATGTACCTTCTTTCAGATTTACTTGAAAGGTCTCCAACAGATGTTTATACAACTAATATTGCGACCCATAGAATAGATATAATACAAACAGGAACTGGTTGTAATTATATTGAGGTCAAAAGGAACCAAGCTACAATAATGTTGTGTCCACTACATCAACCAACCACAGCATTATAAGGCAAGAACATATTATAATTATAAATTCCAACCATATTTGACTTGTGAGGTAAGTATATGTAGCGCTAAGATCAGTAACAATATACTTACCTTATTATGTACTGGTAGGTTGATGTTGCTTATATGATATCTTGCCTTGTAATATACCGTGTGCTATAGTGCCCGACCATCCACTAACTATAAGATAAAACATATCCTCACTAAAGAGATGAACATGTGCCACTTTTATTGCAGATACATATATAGAATTCAAGCATCCCTCCGGAAGATCAATAAACCCACCCCTGCTAGGCATAATTATAACTGGACTGAGATAATAGAGACTAAGGGGGTCATTAGGATGACGGGCGGACTTATTCTGCCCGCCATCCTGTTGGGACTAGGGACCGCTCGCCATAAGGGCGGGGGTCCCGTGAGTGGAATTAGGATGCGGCCGCCACAGTGGCCGCATCCTAATTCATGCATGTATGCATTTGCATACACAATGCGGGAGGCACCGCGCGGTGCCTACCACATTGTATATGCAAATGCAGGGGGGTACCACAGGTACCCCCCGTGTGCACCCTCCACCCCTCCTTCAGTTTGGGGGCCCGCCAGGGGCCCCCAAAGTGAAGACTGTATGCCTTTCTTTGGCGGCATCACCGCCACGGAAAGGCACCTGCCCAGGCCCATCGTAATATGGCTGGCGGTGTCTAATAGACACCACCACCATATTATCCCTTTTCCGCCCTGGCCGCAAGGCGACCAGAGCGGAAAAGCGGCGGACGGTCTTGCCGTCCGCCGAGGTCCTCCCCGCCATACTAATATGGCGGGGGGAAACGAACGTGGATGTCGGGCGGATTGCCACCGCCAGCCTGGCGGGGGCAATCCGCTCGACATCATAATGGGGCCCTAAGAGTCCCTGACAACCAACATTGACTTCTCCAAAAGACCTGGAAAGTTCCTGGTTGTCTTGAAATCTGTCAAAACATCAGGGTTAGAAATCCATGCAGGTCCAGATTCTGAGATCCTACCATGTTCTAAAGGAGTTGAGTGAATGATAGAATTATCCTTGGAAATTCTACTTACAGACATACATTAAGAGAACCAAACCAAAATGTGATTTGCAATATCAGTGTAGCTTTTGATACATACCAAAGTGCTGAGAATCATCAAGCAAAAGGACAATACATACTATTATTCCATTATAAAATGATAAATGCAGCTGGAACCAACGTTTCTGGGTTCAACCCCTAACAGTGGAACCAGGAAGCTACGAATTGTTATGAGTACCTAACATGTCTGCCTAGAGGGGACCTTAAAAAATGCTGAGGAGTCAGTAACTGATCTCCTGAGCCCTGGAAGATATAGCACCTGAATCATTATTTCGTTGTCCTTGTAAAAAATGCCAAAGTTTTCTTGCAATATCTGCTTCCCTCTTGCCTTCCCAATCTTTTTATCTGATGTATTATAGACATATTAACCATTCATATATCTATGCATCAATTTACTTTGACACTCAACAAACATTTGATAGGTAAGCAAATTCAGGCTGTTTACATCCAAGTAAGATTTTTCTGGTGATCACTTCAATGTGTGGTCATCTTTCTGTACCTTGCTCCCCAACTAAGCTTGCCAGTCTCCAATTCTACAATGATATCCGGTAGTTGAAAAAAAGTACATCTTTTATTCTATGGATTCTTGAGAAAGAGACACCAAATCAACTCCTTTATGGCATCTATAGAAATACGTTTCATACCAAATAGAGAATGCCTTTCCTGAGAAGGAGAACCTTCCACTTTTGTTGAGCTCTGTAAAGGTGGTTGACTCAGAAAGATTGCTTGCATAGATTCTGCAAACACTGTAGCACTCTTAAAAAAATCCCTGTTCAAGAGCAAAGAGCAAATGAGGGTTCTCCTGGATCATCTTGATTTCTAGTTAGTGTCACACAAGGGGAGTATCTGTTTGCTGCTAACTGGGGGGAGGAGGTAAGTTGTTTTAATCTTGTATTTGTAGTATCAAAACAAATAATTTAAAAACCTTTATTTGTACTGACGTACTACTGCACTTTTTGACACTATGTGTTGCCATTTTGGTTAGAACGACAGCTTCCTGGGCCCACCCAGCTTCCTGGTCGGGCTCTATATAATGAGAGGCATTGTGCGGACGCACCAAAGGTAAACTCGTCTGTGCACATCTGCACCCGATCGGCACTGGGGGCCAGGAGTTCAGATCCTTTTGCAGCAGATAAGTGAGGTTTCTCTTCTCCTCAACTACTATCTTTATTAGGGAATGTTAGTCAAAGCTGCTTTCATTCATTTGATCCCTGTAAAAACTGCTCTTTGTCCTTTTCCATGGTTTGGGACCTGGGAAAGATGCTCACAATAAAGTTAGCTGGTGTATGTTTTCAATCAACTGTATATTGCTCCCCACCCACAAGCTGAAACCCTTTCCTTTTATTGATGATAGAAAACAGGATGCAGTTTTCCTGATAGAAATCTGGCTCCATGCTGAGTCAGGACCTGACCTCATTCAGGCTATGGACCCAATATTTTTAATTTTTCGGAAAAACCATGAGAACAAGAAAGGAGGAGTGTTAGCAATCATTCTTAAGGAAGATTTTGTCTGGCTTCTGGGACCCGCATTTATCTTAGATTGCGAAAGTGTAATCTTTGCAATCACCTTTTCTCCCACAATTATGTTTCCTGAGATTTTGCTGTATAAATCTCCCTGATCAAGTAGTAATTTTCTCCACTCCCTTCTGGAAGTGGCAGCAAATCTGGCCAGTATCAGAGCAAACTTCTCCTAATTAGGAGAATGTAGTCTCCACTTGGAAGAGCCAGCAAACATCCAAGCTGCAGGCCTCTTGCAGGATCTGATGGCTATCAAGTTTTCACAAGGAACACACCCACGAGACAGAGCAACTACTGAATCCTGTCTTTTGTGTGAATAATTAGCTACAGGTTCTAGAGCCACTTTCTGTAACCTAGTCTGATAATTTTTTTGATTTTGCTTATCTTGAATTCAGGTCAGCCCATCGCTAGTCACTTGGAAAAACTGTGCATGGTCTAAATTGCCCATGGAAGCATGGAAACATGTCCTCAAGAATTCCAGACCATCTCTAGACTCTGACCCGACCATAGCAAATTACCAAATCTCCTTGTGCTTAGAGTCCTCACTTGATTCAGTGATTCCCAATTTTCTTTTTATACAAGAAGAACCGAAGATAAATCAGCTCCCTGGTACTCCCCTCAACTTCGGAAACTTAAGTAATCCTGCAAAAAGGTAGAAAGGATTTGGAGAAGAGACTCTGGAGAGTCCTTCAAACAGAAATATTGGGACACTATTAGAATTTACCATGCTGAAATTAAAATAGCACCCGCTGCAGGTTTTGCATAGTGAAAGCCTTTCCAGAGCCTACTTCGCCCGGTCCCAATCCAAAAGCCTCGTCTTTATGGTGCAATGACCTGGATCATTTCTTCCAAGGAAAATTCTGACTGTATATGACACGTTCCAACTTACTTCTCAATCCGAAACCAATTGCCAAAAACAAAATGGACCGGATACTAAGCCTACCAAACTGACGGCTTTTCCCTCCCTGACATTGGATAGCCTCTTAGATAATTGGAGCACAATTAAATCAGCCTCTCCTAAGGATCCGCCCCACCCCTATGAATCTTATACAAAGGGACAGAGGTGATCCTCCTTACCCTGCTAAAAATAGTGAATCATTCCTTAACCATCTGCTTTATCCTGGTGCCGTGAAAACATGCCATGGTTAAAGTACTTTTAAAAAAGCCCAATTTGGATCCTCTTGACATAGAAAACTACCCCCCAATATCTCTTTTGTCTGTCGTAAGTAAAATTCTTGAAAGACATACCAATTTGGCTTTTTGGGATTTTTTGGAAAAACATGATATTCTGCATTCCACACAGACTGGCTTCTGCCCCTATCACAGTACAGAGACTGTCTTCTGGTGGTGGTAGAAGAAGTTAAAAGGCTCTTAGCTGAGGGGTATTCGGCAACAATAATCCTGCTAGACCTCAGCTCTTCATTTTACACAGGATAGCACAACATTCTTGTCGAAAGATTACAGAGTGGTGGGATTGCAGGATCAACCTTAGTCTTGCTTAAGTGTTTTCTGAAAGACTGGAGCTTTCAGATTTTTGAGGTTGACTGTACATCGAATAGCCTCCCCCTTAAATGTGGTGTACCCAAGGCTCCTTGTTGAGCCCTCATTTTTGTAATCTATATGTGGGGCCTCTGGATGATATCGTCCTCTCCTTTGGGCTTTCAATAATATTGTATGCGGACAATAAGCAACTGTTATTTTCTGTCACCCAGAATCATGGTGGGTGAAGAGCTCTTGTCTCAAATTAAATGGTGAAAAAACTGAACTCATGTTCCTGGGCAACAATCTCAATTCTCACCTAAAGAATGGCTGGCCAAGCTGCCTAGGTCTCCACCCCGAATCCAACATCAACCATAAAGAGGCTAGGCATGTGGTTGGAAAAGTCTCTCAATTTTGATTTCCAAACAATAAAACTCGCCGCTATCTGTTATGGCATGTTGAGGATGTTGCACAAAATTCTCCGCCTTCTTCCCCCCACTTTAAAAAGGCTGGTAGTCCATACACTCATACTCTGTCACCTGGATTACGGCAATTCACTTTACATAACAGCAAATAAAAGGCAAGAAAAGTTGAGTGCGCTACTGGGGTGTAGGCGCATCCCTGTGGTGGGCACACTTATGTGGTTCCATGTGTCGGATAACACAATAGATTCCAAGAAAGTTCAATGAAAGATTCCAAATGTCAAAGTTGTAGAATTTATTTGAAGGTTTTCATTTAACTGTTTTCATGTTTGCTTCATATGAGTTTTCAAATGATCAACATAATCGACATCGTGAGATTAGAATGGCTCCAATGCATTTCGGACTAACCAAGTCCTTTCTCAAGGAGCACTACAACAGAAGATACAAAAAATGACCCAAATCAATGATAATGCTGGAACCGCAGCGTAACTGATATTGCATGAGTGAATAGGTGGGTCAACCACATGCTACCCTCGGGTATTAAAAAAATGTAAGGGAACCCCACAGTGTTCAAAGGGTGATGATAGGGAAGGTACAAGAGAAAGCGGAAGGGAAAGACTGACGGTGATGGATGAAAGACGTAAAGGTCGTGCAAGGAGGGTGGGGGCAGTTGGAGGGTACAAACGGTGGCATGCCGCAGGTGTCGGAAAGGGCTCTAGGGAAGGTGAACAAGGGTAATGCAACTCCTCAAAGGCTCAAGTAAGTCTTTTCCTGACCCCACTGTCAGGACTAATTCCTTTCTTTGAAACCCGCTCCGTTTTTAACGCACTCCTGTGACCATTTTTTTCTACAGCTCTCGCAGTTCATGCGAAGATAACCACGTAAGCCTCGCCCTTTGAGGAGTTGCATTACCCTTGTTCACCTTCCCTAGAGCCCTTTCCGACACCTGCGGCATGCCACCGTTTGTGTCCTCCAACTGCCCCCACCCTCCTTGCACGACCTTTACGTCTTTCATCCATCACCGTCAGTCTTTCCCTTCCGCTTTCTCTTGTACCTTCCCTATCATCACCCTTTGAACACTGTGGGGTTCCCTTACGTTTTTTTAATACCCGAGGGTAGCATGTGGTTGACCCACCTATTCACTCATGCAATATCAGTTACGCTGCTGTTCCAGCATTATCATTGATTTGGGTCATTTTTTGTATCTTCTGTTGTAGTGCTCCTTGAGAAAGGACTTGGTTAGTCCGAAATGCATTGGAGCCATTCTAATCTCACGATGTCGATTATGTTGATCATTTGAAAACTCATATGAAGGAAACATGAAAACAGTTAAATGAAAACCTTCAAATAAATTCTACAACTTTGACATTTGGAATCTTTCATTGAACTTTCTTGGAATCTATTGTGTTATCCGACACATGGAACCACATAAGTGTGCCCACCACAGGGATGCGCCTACACCCCAGTAGCGCACTCAACTTTTTTAGTTTCCAGGACGCACCAGAACAGTTGCGTCACCTGTAGGAGCACCTTCAAACATATCACCTTTACTCTACTTTCCCTGAACTAGACCTCCCAAACCCAGCTGTGCGCCGTACCTATCCTTTTTGCCTTTTTAGCAAATAAAAGGCACAATAAAGAAATTGCAGGTAGTACAGAACTCTGCTTCTTGTATATTATACAATATTCCCAGGCATCAATCAGTTCAACACGCTTTACGCATTCTTTACTGGCTCCCTGTGACCGAGAAGATAACATTTAAATCACTCTGTATCACCCACAGGACACTGGACGATTAAGGGCCTTTGATCATTCTGTCATTGATGTCTCCCTATATTCCTATGAGATCACTGAGCTCGACCAGTGCACACTTGGCTAAGAACCCTACAATCAAGAGAACAAAATATACAGTTAAGCAATGGAATAGTCTCCCTTTCTCTCTCCATTCAATTGGTAAGGAACTTCCCATTTGAAAACTTGGCTCTGCTCCAATGGACCTCTGTAAATTCATCCTAAGCCTCTGTGCCACACTAACAGTGCTGAGATACCTATGGGTAGCTATGCCCCATACAAGTGTTCATAGAATAGAATAGAATAGATTAGGAAACTGAAGAGAGGCTTCTATTGAATCCAAGAGAAATCAAAGGATCTGCCAACTCTTGGTGTTACGGTACAAAAGGGGGTGGTGATGGACGGAGCATCTGAATCAATCAAACACTCACACCCAGTCAAAAGATCTGGGTTTAATCCATCACCGTTCTTTAGCCCACTCTGCCACCCCAGTTCAGACATGGCTATATGCAAATCAGTCTGACCCTGTGCCTCATGGGAACAGTCCAGCCCGAACTGCCAAGCCATGTCTTCCCTGGACCGGAAACAAGCTTCCGAGGACCGGTTTCTGGCATTCCAGCCGTCTTCAGCCTGGCTTGCTTGAATCCAGTGGCAAAGTGAGCAAGGGACTCACGTCTGAGCATACCCTGCCACACTTGTGGCGGCCAAAAGCGGTACAAAAGGGGGTGGTGATGGACGGAGCATCTGAATCAATCAAACACTCACACCCAGTCAAAAGATCTGGGTTTAATCCATCACCGTTCTTTAGCCCACTCTGCCACCCCAGTTCAGACATGGCTATATGCAAATCAGTCTGACCCAGTGCCTCATGGGAACAGTCCAGCCTGAACTGCCAAGCCATGTCTTCCCTGGACCGGAAACAAGCTTCCGAGGACCGGTTTCTGGCATTCCAGCCGTCTTCAGCCCGGCTTGCTTGAATCCAGTGGCAAAGTGAGCAAGGGACTCACGTCTGAGCATACCCTGCCACACTTGTGGTGGCCAAAAGCGGTACAAAAGTCCAGTTCACACACCACATTTGATTGCAGTTGATGGAGCGAACTTTCAGAATTTATTCTGAAATAAAAGTACGCAGCAATGAAACTCCCATAATTTTAATTTACTAATGAGTGTTGCATGATTTGCATGTTTGTACTGACTCAACCTAGAATAATGTGCACCTACATAAACACGCAGGTTTAATCATTTATGCTCTTGTCATGTTCGTCATTCTGCTTTAAATAATACATTTACTTTGTCTTTCGTTTTGTTGTATATTAACTGCGGCTGTTTTAAATAATAGCATGTGCATCCTTTTAAAATCTGCTTTTGTTTATGTTATGTCGTCTCATGTGTTCGTGTTTTGTTTATTCTTTTGTATGCAAAATAGGTAATATAGACTAATGGGTTAATATTAGTAAAGGGGGTGGGTAACAGAATAATTATCATTTCTTGAATTAATTATTGTCTTGTGTTTCCTTGCATACTAGACTCACGCTAAAAGAGGCCTGTGGCCTATTTCTAAAATGGATGCCCGGAGCTCTGTCAAAAGTGGGCCTTGCACAGCAACGTTTGAATGTGGAAATGTTTTTTTACAATTATTCTTTGAAAGAGGCTCGTAAGCAAGGTCGTGTGGAAGCTGAGGACATTTGATTCAGCTTCTATCGCCAAGGACAGGATGCTCAGTGGCGGAAAGGCTTGGAATGGAGGAAATAATTTGTTTAATGTTGCAACATCTCGGGAAGCCTGTGACATGTATAAACTGTGAACAATGCCGCTCTTGAAGGAACATGATTCTTGCTATGCGAGAGTCGTATGATCTCATTGGATGATGTCCTAGACCAATCGTGGTATGTCTTGCTCGAATATTTGTATTCTTTTAGTTAGTTTTAGATAGGAAAAAAGTATAAAAATTGTCTCCTTGTTAAGAGCACTGTTCATTCGTTCCTGTGCTCCAAAAATGCTGCCGGACATTCGTTTCACGTAAGATTCATTGAGACTTTACTTTTTCCCATTAGGTTTTCTATAGCTAAGTTAGGGACATAGGGCTTTGGAGAAATAATCTAAATGTTTGAGCATTTTCTCATGCTGAGTTTGTTTCGAACTGCCAGATAAATGTGCCTTTCTAATAAATAATTTTGCTTAATAAAATTGCTAATAAAAGAGTTTTCGCTTTAAAAATGCAATCTGCTTTTAAATAAAGTTAATAAAATAGATTTCGAAATGACAAGCTGGTCTTGTTTGTTTCCTTGAGTAACCATTAGTTAATCCATTGCCTATGACATTGACTTAATTAAATGTATTATATAATGTTTTTATTAATTAGGTCATAAGATTCAGTTGGTCAATTCATGTCTCAGTCAAATATGGGCCTAGTGATAGATTTATGAAATATGGTGAGTATCGCGGTGTAGAGTATGTTCTTATGAGACAGAATTTCTCTTGGCCCGCTGGATCAACCTATAGCCCCTTACTCTAAGAGAGCTACCTCAACAATAGTCACATGATCCAACTCTTCCTCCCTTTTAACTCAGGAATACATTAATGAACTCCTCCCTGGCCCAACGTTCAGTTTCATTTCAAACCTTCAAAATCACTAGCCTCCCACTCTTCAACTAATCCTAGACTAAACTACTATAACTACTACAATAACCAGGCTGAATGACTCTCAGCCCACAACTTCTATTCAGGTTTCTATTTCTTATTGTTTTTAGGTCTTGTATACAGACAGTTCCTATTTGCCTGTCGTTGAAGACATATTTTGAACAATACCAATCACGCTTTTTTTTCTGTCTGCTGATGCTGAACAGCATCGACAAAAAGCATTGGCAAAGACAAATGGTCGGTATTGGCAAAGCCTACAGGGGAGACCTATTGGCTTGGCATTGCAAGTTTCATTTTGGTGGCGATGAAGTGTTTTACATGGGCAGTGGTAGAAACTAGCTAAGCGCATTTACATAATAGCTACTAGGTGGAGATGTTTTTTTACAAGTTTCCGTTCTCGAAAGCTGTTGTTTTTCACATCACCACCCAACTTACTCACTTCTCCCTTCACACCCTGTTTTACTTAATTTGATGTGCTGTCATGTAGAGTCCTTCGCAACCACATTGTTTCCTAGCAGCTTCAGATCCATTGCTGGAATCCAGACAGGGAATTCCAGCAGTAGAGCTGAGCTGGGGAGCAGTGAAGTTGGCTGCTTAGTGGTTGTTGTACCTGGTTCCATGTTCAAATATCGATAACAAAAATATAGTTTACAAAAATATAGATGTAAAAATATCGATTACAAAAATATTGACTCCCTATACTTAAACAGGTAAGTACAAAAATATCGACTCAAAAAAATAGATGTAAAAAATATAGATGTAAAAAATATCGACTTTAATAAATATTATAAATTAAATTAAATAATTAAATAATATTATTATTATTAACAAAATAAATTACATTACATTTATATTTTAACTATATAACAAATGAACTTAATTTAATCAATATAAACTTAATAAATGTGTACATATACATATATTTTCCTAAATACATTTTATTATTATGTTCATTTAATTTTTAAATGTTAATAATTATATAAAAATAAAATAAACACACATATAAAACATTTCGAATAAAATAAAATGTTCTATATTTATTTAACACATAAAAGTATATAAAAATAATAACACATACATTTAATAACAATATAAAAACATTAGTAGTTAAAACTTTTGATAGCGAAGGGGGTAAAAATTACTATTCCCACTCCAGTGAGTGAAACAGTAGGGAAAGCGCTGGATAGCGTAGGGGTAAAAATTACTATTACCACTCCAGAGGGTGCAACAGGAGGATAAGCGTTGGATACCGTAGGGGTAAAAATTACTATTCCGACTCCAAAGGGTGCAACAGTAGGGAAAGCGTTGGATAGCGTATTGGTAAAAATTACTATTCCCACTCCAAAGGGTGCAACAGTAGGGAAAGCGCTGAATAGCGTTGGGGTAAAAATTACTATTCCCACACCAGAGGGTGCAACAGTAGGGAAAGCGTTGGATAGCGTAGGGGTACAAATTACTATTCCTACTCCAGAGGGTGCAACAGTAGGGAATGCGTTGGATAGCGTAGGGTTAAAAATTACTATTCCAACTCCAGTGAGTGCAACAGTAGGGAAAGCGTTGGATAGCATAGGGGTAAAAATTACTATTCCCACTCCAAAGGGTGCAACAGTAGGGAAAGCGCTGGATAGCGTAGGGATAAAAATTACTATTCCCACTCCAGAGGGTGCAACGGTAGGGAAAGCGTTGGATAGCCTAGGGGTAAAAATTACTATTCCCACTCCAAAGGGTGCAACAGTAGGGAAAGCGCTGGATAGCGTAGGGGTAAAAATTACTATTCCCACTCCAGAGGGTGCAACGGTAGGGAAAGCATAGGATAGCGTAGGGGTAAAAATTACTATTCCAACTCCAGTGAGTGCAACAGTAGGGAAAGCGTTGGATAGCGTAGGGGTAAAAATTACTATTCCCACTCCAAAGGGTGCAACAGTAGGGAAAGCGCTGGATAGCGTAGGGGTAAAAATTACTATTCCCACTCCAGAGGGTGCAACAGTAGGGAAAGCGTTGGATAGCGTAGGGGTAAAAGTTACAATTCCCACTCCAGAGGGTGCAACAGTAGGGAAAGCGTTGGATAGCGTAGGGGTAAAAATTACTATTCCCACTCCAGTGAGTGCAACAGTAGGGAAAGCGTTGGATCGCGTAGGGGTAAAAATTACTATTCCCACTCCAGAGAGTGCAACAGTAGGGAAAGCGTTGGATTGCGTAGGGGTAAAAATTACTATTCCCACTCCAGAGAGTGCAACAGTAGGGAAAGCGTTGGATAGCGTAGGGGTGAAAATGACTATTCCCACTCCACTGGGTACAACAGTAGGGAAAGCGCTGGAACTCAAAACAATAAAAAAACAAACTATCACATTTTTTATTAAATTTAATTTACAATATAAACATAATTAATACATACATTTAAATATATTAATAATAACAAAGACCTACACACCTAAAATTAATTACTCAATTACATTTAATATTTACTAGTTAATTAATGAAAATTAAAGTATTATTCTAATTAATTAATTAATTATTTAATTGACAGCTTTCACACCATATACACTTATAAACACCACAACACAAACCTAAAATTATTTACTCTTTTACAATTAATAATTAATTAATGATAATTCATTGATAAAGTATTTAATAATTAATCAATAAAAATGTAATTACTTCACACCATTTTCACATATAAACTCCACTACACACACCTAAAATTAATTAAACAATTAACATCATTAATTAACATAATTATTTAATAATTGACTAATTGAAGTAATTAACAAATAACTATTTTAACAATTAATAATAAATTAACACATTAATTAATCAATTAATTTTATATATTTAAATTACTTCCCACCCTATTCCCCTATAAACCCACAACCGGCTACGGAACTAATAACACAAAATTCAACATAAAATACATTAATAACTAATAAAATTCTACAACATATAATAAAATGACAAACAATTCTCATTAAAAACACTAAAATACATAACATTATTATAAAATCAATATTTTTGAAAACTATATTTTTGTAAACGATATTTATTACAACTATATTATTGTTATCGATATTACTTACCTGTCAGTCAATATTCTGGTCAAACTATATTTTTGTTGTCGATATTTCTTCAATTTGATATTTCTGCCGGGATATTTATGTCACCAGATATTTCTCCGTCGATATTCCTTCTCTGCACCGTTGTACCTATCTTGAATAGACCCTTCAAAACACGGAAACTGTGTCCTGTCATCTTAAAATTGGCGACGAGGATGGGATGAGAAGAAGAAAATTTGACTTTTTGCCAACTTCATTTGCATTGGAATCAAAGTTTGGCAATTTTGACCCTCAGCTGTGACCAACGAAGTGCTGACATTGGGTATTCCTCGATATTCCAGAGGTCATTTGTTTTGGTGGCTGTGAAATTCTGACCAGAGATTGCCTTTAGGTGAGAGTGTTTGCCTTCAAATTGTGAAGGGTTGCTCTGAGAGCGTGCCACTGGTGGTTGAATTTCAAACAAATACTACTCACCGTCCAGCTGTGTGACAGCTCTACAAGGAGCGTGAAGGGGAGCGAGCATCAGAGAGGATACGTACCGGAGGAGTTCTTCTTCTCAGTGATGGCAGGAAGTTCTGTCGCTGCTGATGTCTTAGATTTCCCAGCGTTACATATTACTGCGTCCGTGCAACGACGTGGTTGCCTGGTGAGGTGACGACGCCATTCATGTTGCCATTTTGAATTGGCTTAGGTGCTATAAGATGACGTGGATTCATGTGCAGAGCACATGAAAGAAATTGTGTGGTATTGAGTGCACTGATTGTGCCAACAGAGAGGAGCGTGCTCGGTGACACATCACTGAAGGGTAGTAACAATATGAGAGAGAGGGAAAAGGGACACCCTCAGTCCCCCGGGCTATCTCAATCAATTGGCCAGATGGTGGAGGCCAGTGGGAGTGTGTATACCAATCGGGTATGATTTACTAAGTATCAAAAGGTCACAAGTAAACAAAGCATTCTCACTTGTACATAAAAAGATCCACGTGGTATACACACTCCCACTGGCCTCCACCGTCTGGCCAATTGATCGCTGCTCACGAGTGTTGTTACCACAGTCGGAAACTTGATCGGACACTCTTTCCTGCCATTTTGCATGCTTGAAGCATCATTGTTGATAACATAAACGTAGCATGTATGGCACAACGGTTACGCCTTCTTGACTAGCCAAAGCACATATATTCAGAGAGTAATCTTTCAGACAACATCATTGATCAGATTCCTCTAATTTCTTGTTTGTCTTTTCTGTTTGTATGTCTTTTTTACCTCCAGACTATACAGGTTCCTCTAAAGTAGAGGTAATTCCCACAACTTGATGGTTTGTTTTCTGCACTATTTTTTTACACTGAAATTTTTAACTTTCACGTCCTCTGGTAGGGTGGACCTTAGCGCGCTCACACCGCCGAGGTACACAACCCATGGTCCTGAAGAAAGCCCAGTAACCTTACACATAAGGGCTGAAACATGTCGACCCCACTTTAAGTGGAAATAAACAATACATTAATTGGCACATTTCCCTACACATATTTTAACCTTGTCAGGCTGACCATTGAATACATTTTTTCTTTATGGTACAGTCCTTTGACAATTTTAATATCACGTATTTTTTCACATCACTGTCACAAAAATCCAGCTCCGCAGTATTCTGGCGTTGTAGCACACCAGGCAGGCACTCGGCTTCTCCTGGTGGGCCCGATGATGAAGCATGTCACCACCCAAGGTGGTGAGTGAGGGCTTTTAATAAATCCCTAGTGATTTCCAATGCGAATCCTACAGGAAGATTTTCATCTCTGATTTTGTGCTAATTCCCTTTGTTTTTTGACACTCTCTTGTTGGTTGATTGACATCACTGAAGGGGTCAGCGCATACAGACAGCTGTGGAGAGACATTGGTGATGGGCGTGCCACCTGTCATTCATTGGTAACTGACATTATGTTGAACCTGCGTTGATAATTCTTATACCTTCAATTGTGTTCCTGTGACTGGCATTCTAGCTGTTACATGGGAATTGTTAGAATCTAGAACTTGTGCCTACTGATCTATCTCTCAGCATTCCGGTGGCAGGCACATGCTTGCCTGTCATTGTCGGTAGTGTGTTGACAACGAAGGCCATCATTAGTGTTGTGTTATTATATTCCTTTTTGAGTAGACCTTGAATTATATTTCACAATGACATCAGTGTATTCCTCCTCCTCCTACATTTTTGCAGAAACCAGGTCCAACTTGCATGGAGTGGGAGGACTGGAAGGAGTCCTTTAAAACCTACCGAGAGGCCATAGGTGGGGATATATATGTGGCAAAGAGGAATTTGGAATTCCTCAAGCACAGTCTAGGGGTGGAAGGTAGAAGGGTGCTGAATACTTTACCTAAACCAATGTTGGGAAGAGGAAATGTTGATGCAGGGTGGGATGAGGCTGAAGAAGATGTATATGAATGTGCTATTGCAGCGTTGGCAGAAAATGATGGTAAAAAATTTAGCATTGTGGTGGAAAACACAAATTGTTCTCTAGGTTTGAAGTTCAAGGAGAAAAAATTGAACAATATGTAGCAGCTTTGAGGAGGTTAGCAGTTACATGCACATTTAAAGAACTCAGTGATGAGATCATTAGAGATCAGTTAATAAAATAAATCCAACAACTTAAAGATTCAAGAAAAGTTGTTAGATTTAAAAGACCCTAAACTAGACAAGTCCATTGAAGTAGCCAGACTTATTGAAAAACCTCTCAGTATTTAAGGGAATTAGCTGTACCAGGGTCTAAGAATGACTCAGATGTGCACAAAGTATGTGTAGTGATGTCAGAACCCCAGAACACCTTCTAGCAGGAATGAGTACAACTTTTGGACCAACGAGTGAGAGATGGCCAGGAATCTATGATTTGACCAAGCTCACTCGAAATCGGAATTCCAAGATGGTCGCCGTCGATTTCAGAATCGAAGCAGTTGTCTAGTTTATGTCCCAACAGGTGCCGAGAGATTAGGTGAAGCACGCGCTCTGGAAATACTGAACACTTCACTGAAGAACCTTAGGGAACAGCATCGCGTATTTAAAGCTCCGAGTCAGAAGTCCTTCTTGAGGGAAAATTCGCCGGGTTTCGTCCGGTATCTCGTTCCGCTATTTCTGTCAGGACTAGCATACTCCGTTCCTGTCCTTTGAATTATTTCCTGTTATCACGGAGGAGGGAGCGTACTTATGTGAATTGTTGTCGCTCCTCCTCATAACTAGTTTCCGAGAGAGCGTCCGCTATCACAGCAGCTGAATAGAAGGATTGAGGCAGTATCTCCTGGTGCAGTAGAAGGCGTCGGAGAAGAAAACTCTACAAGAGTACAGAGCTAAGTGATAAGATAATATTTAAAAGGTTGAAAACTTTGACTGTTAAATATATTGAATTGTAAACTCACCTGAAAACTTGAAGGAAACTCGACGGTTCTTGGTCAACTAAGGAAAGAAAGAAAATACATTGAATTAAACATAGCGAATTGTATAGATACATTCTTTAATCAAACGTACGAAGAAAAAGGGTATTTAGATCGCACATTAAAGACAGCAGCACAGTAGAAGAAGTAAGCATAGTGAGATACAGGGTAGAACAAGTGAACTAGTGTTTGGAAGGTAAATAGAACTAATAAGATACACTTACCTTATAGGTCAGAAAATACTGTGATCTGTAAGACAAGAAGAAAGAAGCATTAGGTAAGAATCGAGAAAACACAGAGAGAGAAGTGAGTAGGAAGTCATATGTTAATAAATATAATAAAGTCAGAAGAAAACAGTAGGAAAGAATAAAACAATGGTTACATCTGTTTTATAGGTTTAACATCACTCTGTGAAAAAAGAATCAGAAAGAAAAAGATTATAAAGAAAAGACAGAAGAGAGGCACAGATCTTGAAACTAAGGGTAGGTAAGATTTAGTTTAAGGTTTAGAGTAGGTTAGATAGAGTAGGATAGTAGATAATTTTTGTGTTTATGTTCCGGAATTCTCAGAGAAAGAACATCGGTCTGCTGGTCGGACTGGAGAAGAATAAAACGCTGAGAGAACAAGTTTCAGGACCACTCTCTTCTTAGTTTGTTGTTTTATCCACTCCCCTTCCCCCCTTGGGGGTGGTCTGGAATCTATATATATATATATATTGTTGGATCTCCAGAACATCCTTGAGTGGGAGTTGGGAACTAGCGTCTCTGTTCCTGTGCAAGTTCTTGGTAAGAGAATATTGACTGAGTTGAAAACAAAATTATTTAGAGCCTGACAAGTGAGTACCAGTAAGAGAGGTGTATGTGCTGTATGGGAAGAAAAAAAGAACACGAATAAGAAACATGAATGTGGCTATAAGAGGTAATGTTTCAGGTGTGGGACCAATAGATATACAGCTGAGGTCAACCATTGTCCCGCTACAAAGTGTAGATGTTTAAAATGTTTAAAACGAGGGCATTTTGCAAGGGTATGTAAAATGGTTTCCAGAGCAAAACAATCAGTAAATATGGTAAAGAATCCAGAAAGATCACACTCAGAAGATAAAATTAATTTAGGAGATGGAACAGATGTGGAAATACTGGTTGTAATATTGATGCTCAATGCAGGGAAGTTAGTAATGACTATAGCCCTTCTAAGTGCATTGTAAGTATCAACGGCAAAAATGTGCATATGTGAGCAGATTCTTGTTTGCCTATCACGTTAATTGACAAACAAATGTGGGAAGGTTTTGGTGCTAAATATTTGAACCCTACTGATGTAGAACTGAAGGGTTATTGTGGCAAGAAGTTACCTATTTTGGGATATTTCATGGCTAAAGTAGAATTCCAAAACAGAAAAGCACAAGCCAAAATATATGTGGTTGGAAAGGAAGATCTCTATTAGGTTGGTGGGAACAAAAAGCTATGGGAATTATTCTAAATCCCAATCATCCTTTGCAAGTGTTGTTGACCTAATCTCAAGAATACAATGAATGGATTGAAAGGTTACCCAATCTTTTTGAGAAGGAATTGAGATGTCTTAAAAAATTTGAACAATGTATTGTTCTCAAGAAGGATGTCAGACCCAAAGTGCACAAAGTAAGAAATGTTACAATGGAACTAAGAGGTCAATTGAAGGAAGAGTTGCAAATGTTGTACGAGGAGGGTGTTATGGAGCCAATTGAGTCTTCAGAATGGTTAACTCACATTGTGATTGAGTGCAAACCTAATGGAAGCATCTGCATGTGTGTGGACTTGAGATATTTGAATGAGTGCATTTGGGAAAATTGGCATCCTAAATGAAATACTGACAGGTGTGGCTGGAGGAAAATACTTTACCTTGTTGGATTTATCCAGCGCTTATCACCAAGTATTGTTACAACCAGCGTCGAGACATTTGGCATCCTTCATTACACCAGAAGGAGCTTCCAATTTATTTGCATGCCATTTGGACTGGCTTCTGCGTCAGCCGCATTTCAGAGGGTAATGCAAGGTGTTCTGAATGATTTTTCTAATGTATTAGTATTTCAAGATAATGTATTGATTTGGGGAAAGGACAAAAATCAGCACGACAGAATTCTGGGAGAAGTACTAGCAAAGTTGGAGGAAGCTGGGCTCACTATCAGTCTGCAAAAGTGTACATTTTTTAGACCGGAAGTTGTGTATTTGGGACACACGTTATCCTGCAATGGAATTAGAGCCAAATTAAATCTGGTAGAAGATTTGGGAAGAGCTCCTCCCTGCAGGATAGGGATCAGTTGAGATAATTTCTTGGCCTAGCCGAGTATTATGCCAAATTTGGGCATCATTTTTCGGAATGAGTGCATCATTTGCGAGAATCAATGAAGAAAGGGGTGGCATTTCAGTGGACAGAAGAATGTTAACAAGCTTTTGAAGCTGCGAAAAAGGCTATAGTGGAAGCTACAGCTTTAAGATCTTTTGATCCTAGGGACAGAACCATTGTTGTAATAGATGCCAGTAGATATGGTCTAGGAGCTGTACTGATGCAGGAGCATGAGGGTAAAGAAAGAATTGTGGCTTTCGCATTGCGCACTCTCAAGGGAGAAGAAAGCACATACTGTACTGTGGAAAAGAAAGGTTTAGGATGTTGGTGGGGAATGCAGCACTTTTGTGTTTTCGTTTGGGGCACAGATTTTGAACTGCGTACTGATCACAGGTTGCTGATTGATATTTTCCACTACAGGAGGGGGCTGAGCTACTCCGCGCATAGCAAATTGGTTGTATTGGTTACAAGAGTTTTCATTAACTTTGACATATGTGCCCAGGATAAGAAACGTGAATGCGGATTGTTTGCCTCGACTACTAGTTGAGAAAACAGAGGAGTTTGCTAAAGAAGAAGGGTGGGTGGTAGCGAACATAACAAATGTGTGTCAAGCTATTAGTGAAATGGAATGGAAAGAGTCTATTTCGGCTGATGCTGTTTTAGTGAAAGTGATGGGAAAATTACCTGTGGTTGGTGGCTGGAAACTGGATGATGAGTTGTTGGTATATAAAGATTAGTGGGAGGAATTGTCTGTGGTGGATGGTATTGTGAGGCGGTGTGACAAGTTGGTGGTCCCAGTTGGATTAAGAGTTAGACAGATAGAGTTATTGCATAAAGAACATAGTGGCATGTCAGCAATGAAAAGGAATTTTAGAAACAAAAGGTTCCTAGCTTATT
Organism: Lissotriton vulgaris; assembly: GCF_964263255.1. Taxonomy (NCBI): domain Eukaryota; kingdom Metazoa; phylum Chordata; class Amphibia; order Caudata; family Salamandridae; genus Lissotriton; species Lissotriton vulgaris. The sequence goes on along the minus strand of NC_141689.1, from coordinate 1,129,539,309 downwards.
TGAAAATATAGCAATAAAGTATAGAACACAATAGGCTACTATACGTTTAAACTTCCTTGCCCAGCCGGACAAGGAATTTATTTATCAACAAGTATCAGATATAGTAATAATACATTTCTACAACAGTAGCATGACACAATCCTGTGCCGTACTAGGAGAGAGAAGGAAATAGAGAAGAGTGAAAAAGGGGTGTTTTCAGGCAAGAGAAAGGAGCTGGCAGGGCACTGTTAAAAGTAGAGAATAGTGACAGTGTCGCCTGGAGTAGCACATACAAAACCACATATGAATTAATTTCATGTATGCCCACTCATGGGTGTCGACGTTTCGATCCCTTTGCTCAGTTACATAAAGGGGATCATCATCAGGACTTATATAATAGAGTTTGCCTGAATATGACAACGCCTGTTGGAGAGACAATGAAAAAACAAGCAAGAAAATAAATTATCAGGCGCAAATCCCGGAGGGCGGTCATAACATGCCTTTCATCACTTTTACAAGATTCGGAGTCGCAGTGTGTGTCAAGTGGTGGTGACAGTGCTAGCCTTTTGGTTAAAATACACTATTTACATACAATTGTCCTCGAAATCGCAGTGACATTGGTGTAAACAATTAGCTAGGGATTGTGCAGAACATGTGATTTAGAAGTGCTCTGGGCTCAGTGAATTGGTGGTTGAGCAGAGCAGCGTGCGTTTACGCTTAGCCAGGGATAGGCATCTATGAAGTTTTCATGAGCTAATAGTGACTTAGGCATTGCCTGGGACATACCTCTTAGTGAGAGGTGAGGGATGGTAAGCTTGGTTATTGGATGATGGTGATGGCGCCAGGGCTGGTTTACAGCAAGATAGCCGAAAAAACGTTCCTGTTGACACAGAAGTTTATTGATGGGAGAGCTGGTCATTAAATATGTAATAGCCTGTGCACAGAAATTATTTGTGCAGTGCTGGCGTACCTTAAACAATCGACCAGTGCAATGCAGTGGTAGCGTACCTTAGATAATCGAACAGTGACACTTATAGTGCGGTGGGTGCTGAAAGCTTTCTTGTATTCCCCTTTAAGGCATGTAGCCGAACTGTGAAGGTAAAGGGGAAACAATAAGCGGGGGTTGACCAAAATGATTGGAAGCAAGGACTATTGGGGGGAGTAAAAAACATACCAGTTATTGCTGTGCTTTCCGTTCATAATAAGATGTGGGAGGAAGGAGGGAGTTTCGACCTCGCGGATCAACGTCTGGATACTCGGTCTTGCTGCCGGTTCCTTGTAGAGAGCCTGGGAGGGCCAATTGTAAGGGCTCGTACCCGGTCACGTGAATGTGGAAATGGGTGCCATCTTACAGTGGTGAATTTGACCCGGTAAGTAGTATCCACCCAGGTGGCAGGCCAACTCCTCTTAGCCTTTGTCTCTACACGAGACGTTCGACGCTTAATGAAGTATAACTTTCACTTGTAGCGTCCCATTCCGACATTGTTCGCAAGGAGACGACGGCCATCGAGCCTCACTCTAACGGTCTACTTTTGATTACGGTAGACTTGGCGCCCAGATTATCACCGGCTTTTTCACTTGCCCCAATTGATCGAGTTATTTACGGCTTGCCCTTTAAATTCACAGCTCACCACAGCCCGGCGCGACCAAGAAAACCAGCGAAATTCCCCCCTTCCTCCCATATCTTATTAGGAACGGAAAGCACAGCAATAACTGGTATGTTTTTTACTCCCCCAATAGTCCTTGCTTCCAATCATTTTGGTCAACCCCCGCTTATTGTTTCCCCTTTAACTTCACAGTTCGGCTACATGCCTTAACAGGGAATACAAGAAAGCTTTCAGCACCCACCGCACTATAAGTGTCACTATTCGATTATCTAAGGTACGCTACCACTGCATTGCACTGGTCGATTGTTTAAGGTACGCCAGCACTGCACAAATAATTTCTGTGCACAGGCTATTACATATTTAATGACCAGCTCTCCCAACAATAAACGTCTGTGTCAACAGGAACGTTTTTTCGGCTGTCTTGCTGTAAACCAGCCCTGGCGCCATCATCCAATACCCAAGCTTACCATCCCTCACCTCTCACTAAGAGGAAAGTCCCAGGCAATGCCTAAGTCACCATTAGCTCATGAAAACTTCATAGATGCCTATCCCTGGCTAAGCGTAAACGCACGCTGCTCTGCTCAACCACCAATTCACTGAGCCCCGAGCACTTCTAAATCACATGTTCTGCACAATCCCTAGCTAATTGTTTACACCAATGTCACTGCGATTTCGAGGACAATTGTATGTAAATAGTGTATTTTAACCAAAAGGCTAGCACTGTCACCACCACTTGACACACACTGCGATTCCGAATCTTGTAAAAGTGATGAAAGGCATGTTATGACCGCCCTCCGGGATTTCCGCCTGATAATTTCTTTTCTTGCTTGTTTTTTCATTGTCTCTCCAACAGGCGTTGTCATATTCAGGCAGACTCTATTATATAAGTCCTGATGATGATCCCCTTTATGTGACTGAGCAAAGGGATCGAAACGTCGACACCCATGAGTGGGCATACATGAAATTAATTCATATGTGGTTTTGTATGTGCTACTCCAGGCGACACTGTCACTATTCTCTAGTTTTAACAGTGCCCTGCCAGCTCCTTTCTCTTGCCTGAAAACACCCCTTTTTCACTCTTCTCTATTTCCTTCTCTCTCCTAGTACGGCACAGGATTGTGTCATGCTACTGTTGTAGAAATGTATTATAACTATATCTGATACTTGTTGATAAATAAATTCTTTGTCCGGCTGGGCAAGGAAGTTTAAACGTATAGTAGCCTATTGTGTTCTATACATTATTGCTATATTTTCAAATAAGCTAGGAACCTTTTGTTTCTAAAATTCATGATACCCATAGTTCTTAGCCACCCGCTGGGTCCCCCTTGTTTCTCTAAAATAAGCAATGAAAAGGAAAGCAAGAGTGGATTTTTTGGGGCCAGGGACGGACAGACATATTGAAAGGTTTGTACGGGAATGTGTGGCTTGAACGTGCAGTGATAAGTCACATGTGTTAAGAGAGACAGCAATTTATACTGTGCAGTTGACAGAGCAGGCATGGGAAAGAGCTGCCATCTATATATATATATATATATATATATATATATGGTATAGATTTATTGATGATCTTTTTATTGTTTGGAACGGTGATGTACAAAAAGCTAATGAATTTGTGGATTGTCTTAATAACAATGAACTGAATTTACACTTCACCGCAGACATAAATGCTAAGTCTATAACATTTCTGGACACTGAAGTATATATTCAACACAACAGTATAGAGACCAGACTTCACAGGAAAGCCACAGCAGGGAATTCAACATTACATGCCTCAAGCTCCCACATACGTCATCTGATAGCCAGCATCCCCTATGGGGAAATGCTGAGGCTGAGACGTATTCACAGCAGAGAGGAAGACTTACTTAAGGCACAAACAGAAAGTGCTTTAAGATTCAGGGAAAGAGGTTACAGTGACAAACTTATTGAAATAGCCATTACTAAATCTATGGCCAAAGAACGGTCATCCCTTTTACAGACAGGAACCAACATGCAGGTAGTCTCCAGCAGTTCTGATGGTAATCAAATGAATGTAGGTAAAACGTCTAATAGGGGTACTCCCTTTAGAATTATACTACAATATAGTCAACAGCACAAAAAGATTGAGTCCATCATCAGCAAACACTGGCCTTTAGTACTGTGTGACCCGGTTATCGGTGGTACTCTGCCGATCCGCCCATCTATTACCTACAGCAGAGGCCGCTCTATGAGGGATGAACTTATCAAGACCAGCCCAGAAGTGATAGAGTCCACAGATTGGCTGAAAACCCACAGTGGATTTTATAACTGCAAAGTATGCAAGGCATGTAAACAAGGCACCAACATGAGATTTTATACCTCGCCATTTGATCACCAAAAACACAAAATAAAACAACTGTTGACCTGCAAAACAGAGTTTGCAGTATATGTGTTATCTTGCCCTTGCAAACTTATGTACGTGGGAAGTACTAAACTCCCAGTACACAAACGTATTTTACAACACCTTAGGGCCATAACTAACCAAGATAACACATACCCGGTGGCCAGGCATTTTAAGACCATGCATAATTCCAACAGCCGAGAACTCAGTTTCTTTGTCATTGACTCAGTACCAGCTAGCAGAAGGGGTGGGAATCGCGAGGAAAAATTGCGTCAATTAGAAACGAGATATATCCTCGAATTAAATACCAAACAGCCCACGGGTCTTAATATGACTGAGGATCTGTCAACATGCCTATAAATATATCTCAACTGAATACTTCTGGGTCTAATATCTATATGGCTATTTTTAATTGTTTCTTGCACTGAAAACCACCGGAACCCTATCCAAGTGCTTTTTGTGTCTATGTATCCGTGGTAATCCAATAACCCATGATACAATTTGACTGCACAGTAATGTATGCTGTTTTATCCTATTTATTACTCACATTTTATCAATATTTAAATCTGATTTGATATTTGGGATATAATTTTGATACCTGCATTTTAAGCTATTTATTCAAACAATCAGCATACATCACAACATATAAATAGTGTATATAATTATATATGCAGGTTCCGCAGTTCCAACCATGAAATTGAAACTGTTAATTATGTCTTTTCTGACTTGTTTTATTGGGGCTCCATATGTCTATAATTAGACACAATTTTCTCCTGTATAACTTGAATAACTTTAAATCCTGTAACATAGTGCATTTTCTAGCATGGTAAGGTATTTATACCGTTAGTTTTAAATCTGTTACACTTGTGCTTTGCACGTTTGAAACTATCACAATCTGGTATTTACACCATTACTCATGTGATTAATAATGCATGTTACATGCAACCAATTTTGGGCTCAAAATTGTGTAAACTCCTGCTTAACATCGCAGCGCACCCTAGATATTTTAAAACCTGTCTATTTTTGCACTCGCACAAGCACTTTTCAGTCAGGACGATTCAAAGATTTTTTGTCCTTGCTCTATTTCACCATTGCACTTTATATTCTCTTTTTAACTTGGGTTGTTTATGTACCTCTGATATTGACATAATGTACTTTAACTGCGATGTTTTTAAAGTCACTGTTTCTTGAAAAAACTTTTCTATGTCTATGGTACTATGCTGATGTCATCAATCCTAACCAGTATTTAAACCCATGTGATTGATTACACTGTGTCATGTGATCAAGGTCCAAGGAGGGACCGAAACGCGTCGTGACGCCTAAACACCGAAAATAAACCTTTGCACAAATCTGAGGACCGTGTCCGTATCTTCATTCTCCACGAGGACTGTGGTTTTTGTTATTTTGGATATGGAACCTGCACAAATATATATATATATATATATATATATATATATATATATATATATATATATATATATATATATATATATATATATATATATATATATATATATATATATATATATATATATATATATATATATATAGCAATCCGTATATACAGGGAAAGCAACTTGTGCCAGCAATAATCAGAATGTGTACTGTGATTCAGGTATTTGTACGAGGGTAATAGATTTTAATTAATAATGTTTTAAAATCTGTAGCTCGCATGTAATAGTGGGCACGTTTTTGTATTTGTACAGAATTTTTTTATATAAGCATTATGCACTTTAACTTTACCATATTCTGAAAATGAACGTTTAACTACATGATGAACCCACTATTGATTTGATGGTCGAATATGCATTAATCTATATAATTTACCATGTGGGGAAAAAACTTGCACATTGCACTTTAATTGTTGACAGCTAAGATAATGGATATTTTGCATCCATAAAGCTCACTTCGATCTGGCCGAATTAACGAGTAGCAAGCACATTTCACTTTAATTCCAGAGTAAAACGGGGGAAGTTATATTGTCCCTATTATGTCTATTTATGATTAACTATGAATGTAATAGAAAGAGGTCATGAAAATTATACGTTACAAAATGGCGCTCATTTGTTACTGTAGCAGTGGGGTTATGCACTTACATAGTCCTTCACCTCTGTTCACCAATGATTGTCAATTGGCGCGCAAAAATGTGTGGTCGTTTTAAATAGCACAGTGGTAGCCCTTCCGCTTGTTATCAGTGAGCAAAGACACAGCGTCCAAAATGCGTCTGAAGGCTTGCACCACTTCACCAGCATGGGAAAATAAAAGCAATTAAATAAGAAGTCTGACTCCGGCAATATTTTGAAGTTTGCGTACCTGTCTGCGCTGCGAAGCACATTTGGGACAAGTTGGATTCTTATATATATATATATATATATATATATATATATATATATATATATATATATATATATATATATATATATATATATATATATATATATATATATATATATATATATATATATATATATATATATATATATATATATATATATATATATATATATATATATATATATATATATATATATATATATATATATATATATATACCAATGAGAAGTTTAGCCCTCGGTGGAAGAAGCCTTCGGATTGAAAATTTGAATCCATTTCTTTAAGGAGCAGCTGCAAACAGGCGACGCAGAGAAAACAGCCACCTTCAGTTCATGTAAGCCAGACCGGTTTCGGGAGTCTATCCCTTCTTCAATGGCTTCTGCTCAAATTGCTGATGCGGTGTGCACTTGTGCATTATAGTGCCTGCCTCCTGGGCGTGGTCAAGTACATTTGCTTTCTGGGTCTTGTAGTGCATACCCTTTTTGCCTCGTGTGAGTTCAACATAATGGCAGTCAATAAATAAATGAATGAAACCCAAGTGGGCAGGTGAGAATGTTGCTCTGGGTGTCCGCTTGTGAATAATCACCTGCTCCAGGAATTCAATCCCCCGCAAAATGATCGCGCCGTTGAGCGCAATCACGGGTCCACAGCAAGTGGCAGGTTCTCCTTCCACGGCTGGGCTCCAGCCGCTAACATACCAATGAGAAGTTTAGCCCTCGGTGGAAGAAGCCTTCGGATTGAAAATTTGAATCCATTTCTTTGAGGAGCAGCTGCAAACAGGCGACGCAGAGAAAACAGCCACCTTCAGTTCATGTAAGCCAGACCGGTTTCGGGAGTCTATCCCTTCTTCAATGGCTTCTGCTCAAATTGCTGATGCGGTGTGCACTCGTGCATTATAGTGCCTGCCTCCTGGGCGTGGTCAAGTACATTTGCTTTCTGGGTCTTGTAGTGCATACCCTTTTTGCCTCGTGTGAGTTCAACATAATGGCAGTCAATAAATAAATGAATGAAACCCAAGTGGGCAGGTGAGAATGTTGCTCTGGGTGTCCGCTTGTGAATAATCACCTGCTCCAGGAATTCAATCCCCCGCAAAATGATCACGCCGTTGAGCGAAATCACGGGTCCACAGCAAGTGGCAGGCTCTCCTTCCGCGGCTGGGCTCCATCGTACATTTATTAACTGCCACAATGATGAACTCACAGGAGGTAAATGGTGTATGCACTACAAGACCCAGAAGGCCATTTCATCTGACCACGCCCTTGAAGGCAGGCTTTAATATCACGAGTGCATACTGCATCATCATTGCCAAGCAGGAGCCATTGAAGAAGGGATAGACTCCCGAAACCGGTCTGGCTGTACACGAACAGATGGTGACTGTTCTCCCTGCGTCTCCTGTTGCAGCTGCTCCTTAAAGAAATGGATCCAAATTTTACCATTTCTTGTGGCTTCTTCCACTGAGGGCTAAACTCTTTGTTTGAATATATATATATAGATGAAGCTGCTCCCTCCGTTGGCAGACTCTGGTCACAAGCGCCTTATCAACAACGTGGGGCTACTTACAAGAAGACTTTCTGTGCACCAGCTTTGTCTCACTGGCCATACTTACCTGCTGCATTGTAACTATAAAATTGAATTATGGGGAATGAAGTTTGGCGGCAGTGAGGCACGTATCATCATATCACCTGTGACATTGCACTCACGTGATGAGTAAACCTTTGATAAAAGCAGTTTGCTGAAACGCGTCAGGTTCATCACATCTTGTCTGTGCCTGCGCAATTGAAATAAAAGCTGTGTTTCCAGAACCGAGGCTTGGCGCTCTGCTTTTTGGATTTAATTGGTGGGAATTGCTGTCTCCCACTGAGCCAAGCCTGCCCTGCAGGGTTGGGGGCCCCCGACGACGGCGTGAGCTTTGAAACTTTAAATAGGGGGGCATGACCCGCTCGCCACGTGCAAGCCTTTGGAATTACCGGCGAACATTGCACTTGGAATTGAGAAAGGGAGCTGGAGGGGAGCCGATGAAGCTGCTCCCTCCGTTGGCAGACTCTGGTCACAAGCGCCTTATCAACAACGTGGGGCTACTTACAAGAAGACTTTCTGTGCACCAGCTTTGTCTCACTGGCCATACTTACCTGCTGCATTGTAACTATAAAATTGAATTATGGGAAATGAAGTTTGGCGGCAGTGAGGCACGTATCATCATATCACCTGGGACATTGCACTCACGTGATGAGTAAACCTTTGATAAAAGCAGTTTTCTGAAACGCGTCAGGTTCATCACATCTTGTCTGTGCCTGCGCAATTGAAATAAAAGCTGTGTTTCCAGAACCGAGGCTTGGCGCTCTGCTTTTTGGATATATATATATATATATATATATATATATATATATATATATATATATATATATATATATATATATATATATATATATATATATATATATATATATATATATATATATATATATATATATATATATATATATATATATATATATATATATATATATATATATGCTTTGGTGATGATGGTTTATGACAACCAAGTGGCCAGAAGTGGCTTTCGTCGGGTAAGTCAAGGCTAGCAATGTCATTGTTTTTTGTGAGGAAATTTTCACCAGGGAAGGATGTCCTGCAGAAATGTTGACTGACAATGGTTCCCAGTTTGTTTCGGTGGAGTTTTGTGACTTTTTTCAATAGGTGGGGCATCAAGCATAGTAGAAGGCCAGTTTATCACCCTTGGAGAGGATAGTTTGATTGAGCGCTTCAACCGTGTCCTGGTGGAGAATATCCAATTGGATGTGTTGATGAATGAATGTTGGAGAAGTTAGGTAAAGAAAATGTTGTGGAATTACAGAACAACACTGCATTCTGCAACCAGGGAGACTCCTTTTTGTTTATTAAAAGGAAGAGTTCCTTGCACGGTAGCTGTACCGGCATGGATGGCAAGGAGAAGCAGGAAGGAAATTGATGAAAGTATGTTGCGAGAAAAGGTAGGAAAATACCAGGAAGTTTATGAACAAAGACATAATGATAGGATTAGGCAAAAAAGCAAAACATATGAAGAAGGGATGTTTGTGAGAGTGAGTTCTGGCATTGCAGTAAAGCAAGGGGGTTCTAAGTTAACTGAACCTAATAAAGTAGAGAAGGTCATTCGTAATTTACTTAAAATGTTGGATGGTAGGTGGTGGAATTTAATATGAGTTGCGAAGTGCAGTGAGGTGAAGTACATGAGCGGATGAAACTAGGGGGCAAGGAGTTAACGCTGCCGTAGCGTGCATTTTCTGACATCACAGTGGCTTTTTTTATTTCCTTATTACAAGTTGCCGCTAACCGCTAACTGCAGTTAGTGGCAATTTTCTGGGGTAAACGTGAATTTTTATGATTGCCACTTCTGTTAGTGGGACTTAAGGAAAATGAGATGCAATGTATGCTTTCCCGTGCAAAAAACTGCTGCTAACCCCCCTTTGCGATATTTACAAAGAATTCCTTGTATGGCGCAAAAACAAAAAAACTGCATCTAACTCCATTTTTTTAGACCAGAAAATACCTGGTCTTAGAAATCGTGCAAACACTTGGGGCCTCATTTCAGAAGATTTTGCTGCTGACAGCACTGCAAGGAATGTTACTGCGCTTGCCTGCAACAAAACTACAGGGCAGGAATCGGTACCATCAATAAGATAGGGCACATATCTGGACTTTATTCATGAAAAGTTTTGCACCGCTGTGACAAAACAGCGTTGCAACACTTTTCACTACACCCTTCCTGCAACACCATGGATGTGCTGTATTCGCTGTACGGTGCTAGATGTCGCAATTAAAGAGAGATACATATGGAATGCTGACGTATCTGTCAGGCTAAAGTCAAGCATTGCTGCAGTTGTGTCACAAGCATGATGCAACACCAGCCATGCATGGGGCTAGCCTATCCCTGTGGCACTGCCTCTCCCTTTACGCCTGCCATGAGGCAGGCGCAAGGTACTGACGGAGTGGCGTCCTACAGTTGTTGCAGTGAAATCTGATGGATTTCACTGCGCCACTCCTATGAGGCTTTGTAGTCTGAGAAAGGCCACCCTGCAATACATCATACCTGATGCAGGTATAATGTGGCACGGGGCTTCACAAGGTCACGCATCTGCCTAGATGCGTCACTTTGCAAATACGGCGCAACGTGATGCAAGAATCATGTTGCAAGTATGTCAAGCAAATGATGCACTGGAGGGGTGAAATTGACAGAAGGGGCTAAAGAATAAGCCCCCCCTCTCTTTTTCCCCTACACTGGCACACAATGGCTACCATGCTCTCGTGCAGTCACCCTTGTGCCATGGTGCTAGGGTGACTGTGTTGCGGAGTTGATTGATGTTGTGGCTCCATCTCTTCTCAAGACATCTGCAGGTGGGGCTGGACTAGTAGATGACGGGAGTGAACCAGTTGACCTTCTTGGATTGTTGTTTGCCTGGTCTTTTCTTGAGGGGTGCCAGGGTGTCGGCTCAGTTGACAATCCATAGGTGGAGGTTGCACGCTGCAGGGTTGGCATCTGTAAGCGTTGTCGGAGTGGTGGTGCTGAGGGAGGTGATGGGAAGTTCTTCGGTGGCCTTGATCCAGCTGTGACAGGGGGCAATGATGGTGATGGTATACGGTGGGCGTGTTGAAAGTGTGATGTAAACAATGGCGGTCGGTGCAGCAGAATCCTACGATGTGGCTGTAGTTGAAGTTCCCACCGGTGGAGAAGACGGGCTCAAGCGTGTGTCAGGTTATGTGGGTGGATGGGGTGACGAACTGCTTGAGTCTGATGTTAGCGAGGTTCCCCAGGAGGGAGGTAGTGTTCTAGTCACTAGGGTTGTCTGAGTGGAACTTGAAGTCTCTGAGTAGGATATAGTCGGTGGATTGGAGAGCCTGGGGTCCGATGAGGTCTACAATGGCATTGGTGAATGGGAGTTCAATGCCCAGAGGCCTGTAGATGAGAGTGCCCTGGATGGTGGTGTTGGGGTTGGTCTGGAAGTGGAGGTGTCCCATGGTCACCGTTGGGTCATTAGAGTGTGTGGTCAGTTGGAGTCTGCTTTTTCAGACAATGGCAATGCCTCATCCTTGCTGCTCAGTGTGGTCCGTGCGGGTGAATTTGTAGCGGTTGTGGATGGTGATGACAATGTCCTGTCCGGAGCAGAGGTTGGTCCAGGTTTCTGTGAAGAAGGCGATGTCTGAAGAGGTGGCATCAAGGAGCTCCCAGATTTCTGTTGCATGTTTGTGGAGGGGCCGCACGTTGAGGAGGATGCAGTTGAGCCTGTCGGCTGCACTGTTGGGTGGTTGGGCGGCAGGAGGTGGCGGTGAGCTGATGTGACAGAGATGTGTTTGGAGTTTCGACAGCAGGGTGCAAGAGAATTCTACAATGTTGCTAGATGGAAGGTGGTGTGGCATCCAAGGTTGATGGCAAGGAGGGTGCTGGTATCATAGATGTGGAGTGTCCGAGAGGAAGGGTCCTTGGTGCTGGGCGCAGTCCAGGGGCGGACGGGCGCGGACAAATTTGCAGACAAATTTGCCTTTGGCGCACCAGTGGTATGCCCACTGTGCATTGCCGCATAGCGGCTGCCATTATGTAGTGCTGAAGGGGGGACTGGACAGCTGGGAGGTGGGAAGCGCGGGAAAGGACACTGGATTGGGTGGGGTACCAAGGAGGGAGTGGGGGTTGTATATATATATATATTTTTTAATTCTTACATCGAGTCCGGGTCCTGTCTCTTCTGTGCTCCTGCTCTACTGAGTCCGCTTCCAGGAACAGGAAGCAGGCAGCCTGGCTCCCTCCCCTAAGATAATCACAACGCTGCAATGCAGCTTTGTAATTGTTCTTGAGAGCTCCGTGACAAGGCATTCAGCCAGGGACTGGAGGGGTGTGCATGTTCTCCATGCAGGCTGTAATGCAGCCTGCATTGTGAACAGGGATGTGCGCATGACTGCTTTGGACGGCCTGACCAAATTGTCATTGCGCACTTGAGTGGGCCTACTTCTCCACCCCTGCCATGCTCCTTGACTAGAGCAGCCCCACTCACCCTCCCTCCTGCAATGGAAACATAGTATGAGTACATCAGAAAGTTATCATCATGTTATGTTTCCTCTTCTTGCACTGCTTGAAAGCAATGGGGCGGGGCGCTTCCGCCATAGCAGATGAGCCACCACTCGAGGTTCATCACCACAGGTTCTAGGCCTGGCCCGACTCGACCCCTGGGCCTCCTCCACTATGAAGACCACCTTCTAATCACCTGGACATTGACACTGTGGCGCAAACCGCTGCACTCTCTCCAAATCTGTGACTCAGTCAGCCAGGTGGAATTTCACAAGTATAGGTACAGGAGTCACTGCCAATTCCTCTGGGGAACCTTCAGATGCACGTGATGCTACAGGGCCTCCTTAGGCGTGAAGTTGCAGCGCTCCCGCCACATAAGTTTGGCGCAGCTCAGGGGCCTCACCCTCCACGACGTCCGGCCAGCTCAATATCCTCCGGCCTGTGATGCAGAGAAGCGCGGCTCACCATTGGTAATCTCCTCCGTGCACCCTGGTGTAGAAGTAGCGCCTGATATGAGATGCAGGCCTACCTATGTTGGTGCGCAGGAGCGCCTCTACCGTTCACAGCTCCAAGTGGCACCAGGCAGTCTTCTCACACAGGTCAGCAACGAGTCTCCATGCGACCTGGTATACTTCACCGATCGCCAACGCCTCAATGTCTCCCGCCATGGCCCAGCAACTGCACGGCACCTCCAAATCCCACTCCGGGTCCCAGACGCAGGCCCAGCGAGGCCTCCAGACCCCGGGGACTGTCAGCGCTTTCAAGGTTTTGGATGCCATGTGTTGCAAGGAGTGCACAATGACAAGTGATACATCACTGGTTTTGTCCAGTGATGCTCCTCTTTTCATGATTGTTTCATCTTCCCCTGGGACTCTAACTGGTCATCCTGGCTGTTAAGGGGGCTTGGGGGTTGTTGATCTTTCCTGCACTTGGCCCTGGCTGTCCATTCAGTATTCCATTGGTTTTGTTTCCTATTTTTCATAGGAAGTGGACTTATAGTGAACAAGCAGTTATTGGTTCCAGGCAATTCAGTAATGACACTTAGGTTTGTAACATGGAATGTGAGCGGCCTAAATGATATCCAAAAGAGGTACAAGATAGGTGTTCGTCTACGCCAGATGAATGTGGATTTTATTTTTTTGCAAGAGACGCATATAATGAGTACTCAGGAGTTCTGTTTGAATCAGTTGGGCTATCAGCTCATAGCTAGCTCTAAACAAGGTGCCAAAAATAGAGGTGTTGCCATTCTCTCAAGGAGGAAGAATTTGATAATAGGGAGAAAATTAGAGGACAAATGGGGAAGATGGGCTATAGCAGAGATAGAGATAGATGGGACCTGGACAACTATGGTGTCAGTATACGGATCCACGCAGGATGACCCGGAGGTATTACAGTTTTTAGACTCTGAACTAGCTGCGTGGCCCCCACAGGTTATTTTAGGAGGAGATCTGAATATTAATGGGGCTGACGGCTTAGGAACTGGAGGTAATAGATGCTATAAAGGCCGTAAGAAAAGGGTCCATAAGGCACTGGTTGATCTCCTGTGTAACAACAATTTGAATGATGTTTGGGGTACAATTAGATTACAACAGAAAGGATATACTTACTACTCTGCACCACATCAAGTTTGCGTTAGGCTCGATTATTTTATGATCTCTAACAACTTAATGTCAAGGGTTAAGATTGAAAGACTGCCAAGAATTTTAAGTGATCATAATCCGCTAACTCTGGAATTAAAATTAGAAGGAGGTAAAAGACCTAATCGGGTCTGGACTTTTGAAAGAAGACTTCTCTTAGAAGAGGATTATGTACAACGTATGATGAAATGGATCACCGAGTTTTTTGATTATAATAAAGGATCTGCCTCGGTGGGAGTGATATGGGATGCTTTCAAGGCAGGTGTCCGTGGAGAAACATGTAGTTATAGTATTTATAAACGTAAAAAGGAAGGGGCACTGCAAAGAGAGTTAGAGAGAGCCGTCTCAGATGCAGAAGAACAACTTAATAACTGTCTTATTAGAGGGGAGCCGGTCGAACAATACCTGATAGACTTAGTAAAAGCTAAATGTGAGGCGGAAGGGGAATTGGCAAAAAAAGCGGCAGTACACTATACAATCCGTAGGGAGAAGTGTTATGAATACAACGAAAAAGTTGGGCACGTGTTGGCTATGCGCACTAGGCAGATAGCGGCAGCAGGGACGGTTAAGCAAATCAGAGACGAAAACGGTAATATACAAACTGGCCCTGAAGAGATAAGGGAAGTATTTAGGAAATTTTACCAGACCCTTTATGATCATCAACACCCTTGCAGTAGTGAAGAGATTAGCGTTTACTTAGAGAATATACCAGCTGAGAAGGTTTCGGTCGAAGAAGCAGACAGGTTAGAAACTCAGTTAGACATGGAAGAGGTTAAGGAAGCCATGGGTAAACTCCCTTCAGGTAAGGCAGCTGGTCCCGACCAGATACCTCTAGAATTTTATAAAACTTTCTGGGGAGTGCTCTCTCAAGAGTTAACTAGAGTGTTTCAATCCGCACAACTTGGACAGTCTATACCAACGTCGTGGGGGGGTGCAGATATTGTCCTGATTCTTAAAAAGGGTAAGCCGGATGATGAGCCTGGCTCCTACCGCCCTATTACATTAATGAATAACGATACTAAAATTTATTCAAAAATGTTGGCAATGAGATTTGCAGAAGTGATAAGCTCCTTAGTTTCTTATACCCAACATGGTTTCATTCCTGGTAGAGGAACGACCCATCATACCAGGAAAGTAATAACACTATTAGACTCCACCGAAGTCACAGGAGACCCGATGGCAGTAATGCTGCTTGACGCTGAAAAAGCGTTTGACCGGGTCTCGTGGGACTATTTATGGTACACTTTGGCTAGAGCCGGAATAAGGGGTGGGTTTATAAAAGCAATACAAACTTTATATAAAGAACCAGCCGCGGCTCTAAGAGTTAATGGAGACACCACAGGACAGTTCTTAATTAAAAGGGGCACACGGCAGGGGTGCCCATGTTCCCCATTATTGTTCGCTATGTATATGGATCCATTGATCCGTAAACTAGAGCTTTGTCCAGAGATAACCCCACTCCCAACGTTGTTAGGCCCATGCAAGATATTGGCTTATGCTGATGACGTGGCGGTGATAACACCAAACCCCACAGAGGCAACTATCTATATAGAAGAAGAGGCCCGTAGTTTTGGAAAGATATCCGGGTACGCTTTAAATGCCTCCAAGACCCAGATTATCAAAAATTCAGTGACTATGTGTGATGATAACCGTGTGGTTCAGGCGGGGACTTATCTTGGAATTAAAATATCAGCTGATTTAAATAATTTAGTAGAAAATAACATTGCTCCAATAATAAGTAAAACAAAGAAGGATCTGGACCGATATGAAAATTTACACTTATCCCTAGTGGGCCGGGTCAATATCATCAAAATGATGATCTTGCCAAAATTTTTATATATATTTAGGGCCATCCCACTGCTATTTGAGAACAAGTGGTTTAAAATATGTGAACAAATGGTCAATCGTTTTGTTTGGGCTAAAGGAAAAACACGTAGGGCATTGAGATATATGTCTTTACCGCGGGAGCGTGGGGGCTGGTCTCTACCAGACTTAAAAGTGTATTATTGGGCCGCTGCATTCCAAAACATGCTGGGATTGGTAGGGGGGGCGGATATAGATGACTGGGACAATGTAGGTTCACTTGCAATTTATGGTTTAGTTCTTGGTAAAAATGCGGAAAATATATTTTTGAGATTCACTGAGGAGAGCTACTATAAAAGAACGCGGTTTAAGACCTTAATGGCAGCAAATAATGTTTGGAAGGGAATATCAAAAAGGATAGGTATCGGGAAATATAATTTCTACACTAGGTTTAAAGATAACCCCTCACTTCCTAGTATGGTCTTTTCGGGAGCGGTATTCCAAGATTGGGAGAGGCGGGGGATAAGAAAGATTGGAGATATTTACGGACCCCAAGGTATTGTACAATTTGTGGAGCTACAGGCTCGATATACTTTAGATAAAGCACACTTTTTTAAATACCTTCAAATAAGGAGCTGTTTGATAAATAGGAAAGGAGGGCCCTTGGGCTTTGAAAGAAATACAATGCTGGATATTACAGAAACAGGCTCAGATTGTACCATAAAGAGATTCTATTCGGAGATAACTATACTAAAGCAGGATGATATGGAGAAATGGATTAATAGGTGGTCTGCAGATTTGGATATACATAGTGACATTTTTTCAGATTCTTTAGAGATGGGAAGAAAATTGTTGTGCTCCTCATCACTACAGGCTCAACACTATAAGACCCTTTTCCATCTTTATTATACACCTGGGAAAATTGCTCAATGGGGGGGTATTTCGGGAACCATTTGCTTTAGATGTGGTAGCCCGGGGGCGGACCTAATACATATTTTTTCACTTTGCCCACATTTAAATAATATAAAACATGATATTGAGCAATTTTTACAGAATGTATTAGCAAATACAATAGAATTAAAATCAGACCTAATGTTATTAGGAGTCAGCCTAGAGATGCATGTGGATTGCGAAAAGTTTATATTTGTAGCTATGGCGACTCTCAGACTATTAATCGCGTCGGCATGGTTGGATCCTAACCCGCCTACATACCATCAATGGTTGGGAAAGTTACTATCTACCGAAAAGATAGAATCAGCTATTTATGCGAGGAGGGGGAGAAACGGTAAAAAGTTGGGTCTGCAAATATGGGAGCCTCTTGTCCGTTGGAAACAAGGTCTCGATTAGTGATTGTGGTCTTACTGGGGGGGGGGGGAGGAAATGGAGAATATAGGGTATAGAAGTTATATATTCTTGGTATACATGATTTGCTTTTGAGAAACTATGTATGATTTAATATTATATTCGTTATCTATGATTTGTATAATTCCCGAATGTATATATGATTTTGCGTTGCATTGACTGTTAATGTGCCCTGTCCATATTTCAGGGGGGGGGGGGGAAAAACTAAAACTTCAATAAAAATATTTAAAAAAAAAAAAAGGAAGTGGACTTATAGGCCATATTTGCCTTTAAAGGCAAAAAAGTTACGTTGGATTGACTAACGTGAGTTTTCTTGACGCTAATGGGCCTTTCGTTAGTTTTTTACGCTAATGTCAGAATTTGTACCCCCTTCACGCTAGTGTTAGTGGCAGCTTTCACCGTGGCTAACTGAAACTATCGCCATGTAGAGACGTATTGTAAATACATCGCTAACAGGGCGATAGTTTTTGTTATTAGGCCACGTGAAGAAAACTGCTGCTCACTAGCGTTTGCATTAGTTAGCAGCAGTTCGTATACATATACCCCTAAGATCGGGTGTTGTTGCAGGAGGAGAAGATATCTGAGGAAGGGATCCTAGCAAATGTTTGAAGATAAGACCAAGAAAACTGGATGATTACATTAGTACGTAAGAGTAGATTGTATATAGAGTCATAGTTAAAGAAAAAATTTGTTTTGTTAAGAAAGGAGGATGTGTTATAATTTATTTGATGTGTTGTCCTGTAGTGTCCCTAGCAGCCACATTTTCTCCTAGCAACTTCAGTTCCATTGCTGGAATCCAGACTGTGGATTCCAGCAGTAGAGCTGAGCTGAGGAGCAGTGAGGTTGGCTGCTGGGGATCGTTGTACCTATCTTGAATAAACCCTCCAAAATACTTAAACTGTGTCCTATCTTCTTAAAACAGCCCTAATATCTCCCTTGGTTTACCCTAGACTTGAATAAGATAATTCACTCTTTTATCTTTCCTACACTGGGGTACGCATTCACTAGATCTGTGAGCAATGAACGCCCTACAAGTTATCGCAAAATTAATCAAATTCCACTGCATTCATGAAAAATTGTGTGCCATCGCTGTCCATGAATTCATAAACATGCCACCAATACGATTGCTCATGAACAACCTTAGTTATTAGTTATTTACGTCACATAACGTTTCTAGCTTGCCAGTATTTTACCAGCATGGTCTGTATTTCAAGTCAAGTGAGGTAAAAAATGGGAACATCATCAAAAACGTATATATTCCTCTGTGACGTATACAATTTAAAAATCAAATACATTATATAATCACTTTAAAATAATTTAGATCTGTTTCAGCAATATTAAATTTCTAAACCAAGCAGATGCAGAAATGGCATGTAAAAAACAATACAGAAACATTTACACAAATTTCGATTTAAATGCCAGCTCTAGAACTTCCAGAATCTCAAAAAGTGAAAAAATTACCCCTATTTGTCCCTGATAGGGCTGGCAACCCCAAGGTGGTGCCTGCACTAACTACTCCCACGCAGCGCCTCTTCCGCCACCTCGGTTTATGGAATTCACTAACTACTTACTATGTATCCCCTATTGTAAAGATGTAGACAGTGCTTAATTTGTAAAAGATTGAGTGCTGGTGCCCAAAGCTCTGCTCAGAAAAAGCCTGCACCGCTGCGATAATATGCAGGTGCACCAAATACCAAGACTGCTTAGTCTTCAATCCTCACCATGCCTCTTTAATTCACTCCTAGACACTCCCTGCCCTTATATCTCACTCTTTCAGCTTTTTGATTTCTCCATTTGTGAGGATGTGTCTGCCTTTGTATTCTTTCTCTTCCTTCTTGCTCCCCATTTGTGTGTTTTGCTCTCTCTTGCTCTCAGTAAAAGTCTGATGAGGAAAAATATTCCCCCGGTGGGCCCCACCGGCAACCACTTGCTCAAATTAAGCACTGGATGTAGAACATTTTTATAGAAATGTTATCTGCAACTAACCAATAAACTAATTATCAAATATGCACATGTGAACCAACCCCGTTTCAAGTAGGGGAAGGGACTTCAGCCCCCAGGCTCCTTCACTTCTCGCCTTCTTCTGCCGTGATCTTTCTGCGCCTGAAGGCGCATAAGCAGCACCAGGGGTCCCGCTGATCGAAACCAGTTTCAAGGTGGGGAGAGGACTTCAGCCCCCAAACTCCTTCACTTCACGCTGCCTGCTGATGTGATCTTCCTGCACCCGGAGGTGCATAAAGCAGCACCAGGGGTCCCGCTGAGCGGGACGCGTGTGGGCTGCACCTGGGCAAAGCCCAGGCCAAGGGCGGGCCCGTCCTTGCCTGGAAGAGGCCGGGTCGGCCCCCCTCTAACACCTGCGCATTAATATAACTGGAAGGTACTGTTCTTGTTTTTCTTGGCTTTGGGGATCACAAACTGTAATATTAATTGTACCAATTAAGGTCCTGGCTGAGTCTCTCTCCTTTTTGTTGCCCCTTTTGCTTGGACCAAGTTTTTTAATGTACTGTTGTCCCTACAAGTCAACCTAGAGACAACTTGGTGATTAAATCTCTTAGATTTAACCTTAAAGAGGTCCTTCGTGCCAGGAAAAAAGAACTCCAAGAAGAAGCTGGTCTAAATTGTCACCGGCTGCAGATACAGCAGATAATAAATTATTTTGGGAATACTGTTAACTCTTCCTTTTTAGAGGGTGATTCTTTCTGTGAGTTGTTATCACGTGTTATGTGCGGTACCTGGGTTGCTCACTTTATGGAAGTTTTTAGTCCTCCAACTGCACAAATGGAGGCTATTATAAGGAAGGAACAGTCAACCTGTTCTCCCTTACCTCTGGATATACCGATAGAGGAGGGGGTGTCCCAGTGGATGTTTTTAAGACTGTTATTGACTTGTGGGGTACCATTTTAACTAGAGTTTTTATTATGGCTGCGACTACTGTGATTCCGCCTTCATCTGGAATGTCCACTCTAGTCCCAATTTATAAGATGGGCAATAAATCAGAACCAAAGAATTATCACTTAATATCACATATTAGATTCTTCAGCGAAAGTAATGAGCAAAGTTCTACTTAAGAGATTGGAAGAATGGGCATGAGAATGCTCAATACTTTCACCTGTATAGTTCGGTTTTAGGAAAGGTGTGGGGACGCTAGAGCAATTCGTGAATTTAGACATATTAATAGGTAAATATATATGTGCTAAAGGTGGTAGATTTTAGCTCCGCTTTGCAGATTTGAGCAGCGCTTTCGATCTAGTTAACCACACTAGTCTTTGGTCAACTCTGCTCTCTATGGGTCACCCATGCCCAGCATTTGCTTTCGTGCAAGGTTATATGAGAAATTAGCGTGTAAAGTATACTATGGTCCACGGGGCGAATGTACCAACAACTTTGCCGTTAAACGTGGTATTTGGCAAGGTTGTATACTTGTCCCTTTATTATTCTACCTGTTCATCAATGGGGTGGACACGGATCTACAAGCAGACGTCCCTTTAGTTGCTGGGCATTCTGTGCCAGTGCATTTGTAAGCAGATTATGCTATTTTGTTAGTTAGGACCCCGGTGGGGTTACCACATTTAATAAACTCCTTTGTGGATTTTATTGCTGCAAGGAAATTGATTGTTAACAAAAACAAAACTTTTTCAATGATCTGTGGGGCAAGGCACAGGAACTGAAGAACGTTTTTTATGGATAATAACCCGATAGTTACTGACGATACCTTTTGCTACCTGAGTATTACTTTTTCAGGCAATGGCTTATGGTCCTGGGAGCTTACAAATGTTAGGGGCAAGATGACCAGATGTACCCATGGAATTTTTAGGTTCTCAGCTAAATTGGGCTCTCAGTCAATAAAGGATATGAAACAATCTAATAAAATGCTTCAGATTGAGGCATATAATTTCCTCAAATGCTTATTTTGTCAGTCCACCTCAGCCTCCGCATGAGATTATGCATAGAGAGGCAGCTTGTTGCTCTGGCGTCCCATTTTGTCCAAAGATGAGACTATCTTTACCAAGTCAATTATTTTAGATTGCTTGCCTTTGGATAATGCATTTATTATTCCCTGGCTAAGTTATATAAACCTTCTTTTATATTAAACTATTCAAGATACCAGTCCAGACTAACACATTATCGGTAATAACACTTACCAAATGGTCTATTAAAGAAACGTTGTATGACTTCTAAAAGGGAAGCCTGGATGGATTGTGATGGAAGGAAACCAACTGTTACATTTTATCTAACACTTAAGTTAAAGGAGGGTTGCTAAGACTACTTAACTTATGCTTCTAACTTAATGCAACATTTTATATTAGTTAGATTTAAACTGGGATCCACTCATCATTTAGTTGCCTTTCCCACCATGAAAACTTGTCCCTTGGCCAGAGAAAGCAAACCAGCATGTACTTTATACTGTTTTGTGACTTTTATTCAAGTTTTAGGGGCACTACCTAATCAATCAATCAATCAATCAAAGCATTTATATAGCGCACTACTCACCCAGAGGGTCTCAAGGCGCTAACCTCTTTTGCTTGCACATGGTATCAGATTGCATACTGCTGCTCTGAAGTACATTCTTGAGTTAAATGGTATTAAGGTCTTTATTCATGCTGCACTTTTCATTACAAATGCAATTAATCTACGTGAAAGTATTGTAACACCAACACCATGATGATTTTATGGAAGTTAGATGGAAATCTTTTTTTTTTATATAATTTTAATATTTGTCTTTGGCATGATTAATTGTGATATTATAATGTACATTGGGTGTTGTTTTTATTTTTAACTTTCCACAATAATCATGTACAATTGTGATTTGTCTCTTCTCTTCTCCTGAATACTTTTATGGTTGTTTTAAACATACCGAATAAAGTTTCTTGACCTGAACTGAACCAAACCTTAAAGAGAGATGCCACACTTTGGAAAATTCCTTGCACTCTAGTGTCTGATTTTGTAACTAAAGATGACTTAAGACAGGGAGGTGTGGACCACACAGGCAGATAGGAAGAGTTAAAATAACATCCCTAGACAAAATCCACGGGGTGGGGGAGGGGGGGATTAATGATGAGAAACTGTATTGCTCTAGAGTTGTTTCAGCCGGATATTCTGGACGTTTACCAAAAGGGTCTCTTTTAAATACAAATAACAGTGAGCTGAACTTAATCAACGTTATTGCAGCCGACATGCCGTCAGAACGCTTGCTAAAATGTGGACGGGCTTCAAGGGGTTAACTTTCAATGAGAGCATTTTTTTCAGTGTTTATTATTTCTTATCCTCGTACAGGAGCTATAGCGGCCCCAGCCAATCTACGGAGCCAGAGTGATAGGGTTTCCTGCTCTTGAAAGCCAAAACACATCCCACGAGGGTACAAAGGTGTAGATTTCTCCTCCTCCGTATTAAATCTCTCCTTGTCGCAAAGAGGCCGGAGCTGCTGTGCTTTGAAACCGAACTTCCAAGAGGCTGAAATAAAAGCTTGCACATCAGAGTTGTTCGGCCCGGCAGACAGAATGCAGTTTGCAGCTGTTTCGCTTGCCACACTGACATGGATACGCCTGTGTACAGTGCACGCAGACACAGGGCTGCAGCTGGAAGAGACGTTATGACATTTTAAAAAGCCATGCAGATTGCGGGTCATTAATTGGCTGCTAATAAAAGCCCACTCGGTGGGTTCTAACTGTGGGAGTCTTCGGCTCTGTATCTGGAATTCGCAAACATCACACCGGTTTTTCTGATTTTTAGACCACGACTAATTGAAATTCGAGGCGTACTTCTGAAATTCGACGTCGCCAGCCTTCGCCCGGGCTGAAATTCTGGGGCGACCAGGCCCTATCTACCTCTGACTCAGATTCTCACGGCCTGATTGAAATATCCAGCCATCCTGTCAGCAGGCAGGCCCATCTGGGCCTCGGGCCTGCTAATTAAGTCATTAAAAAGGAGGTCAAGCAATCTCATTTTTGCATACTAAAACGCATACCGGTCTTTATTATGTTTCGTAATGTGAGGATTTGTGTGTTTACTTTTAAATATTTTGCATACGTTGCAGGGCTCCAGTTTAGTTTCTAAATTGGAATTAGGTTGCTTGGAAACAATGAGAATAACTTAAATATTTCATGAAGTATGCTGTCCAATTAGTATTGAGGTGGTTGTTCTTTGAACATGCAGCCCAGTGATTTGTTGAATTTTTATCATGAGGCAGGATTTAGGTCGGTTGCTTACTTTGCAGTTTATCTTACAGATGTGGAACCAGGAGTATGGCCGGAGATTAAAGGCACGGCATAGTATTTCATAAACCCACACTGAAACAGAGCAATAACGTGGAACCATTACAACAGCTGTGCACATATACCACACAGTGCTCGCACTGGGACACCCTGTGCTTTAGAGAATGCAAAAAACGTTCCTTTTCCCTCCATAATTGACATTTGTTGAACAAGCATTAAAAGAATGGAATGAAACATCAACCGCGCTGGATTTTGAATCTGTGATGTAAATGTTATAGAAATGTCACTGCAGCAGGTGCATTAACTCAACGGCTACATTACCATCATTATGCACACATCCCTTATAGAAAGAAATTGGGTTGGCACTGAACAGTAAAATAACTAATATTCTGCACGCTTTCTTTCTGAACAAAAGCTGAACAAATGGATTTGTGGCCTCACATTCTCAGACAGCTATACAAGCACAACCATGGGCTGTGTATATGCATATATAATGAGCTGAACACACACATGGGAAGTTACTCACATTTGGTAGATTAACATTTGCACAGGGTGCCATGTAAATGGGCCCTCATCGGTGCCATGCATGAGATGCAGCCTCAAGAACATGGTTAAGCGAAGGCATTGTTCATTTTGCGTGTATCCACCTCTACACATCCACAAGTGTTGAACTCATACTTTCACTTACTCGCTGGCTCGTGCTCACCCCCGGCTTGTTCATTCATGGACATGCTCGCTCATTCACTTGCTGTTCACTTACTCATTCTCACTCACCCATTTGGTTCATTCGCTCACTGCCTCACTTGTTCGTTCACTTTTTCGTTTGCTCATTTGCTGACTGACTGACTGACTGACTTACTTACTGCCTCACTGACTCACTCATTCACTCACTCACTCACTTACTCTTGCTTGAGGCCCCTATCTCCAGCAGATGCATGTCTTGTTCTCAGCCAGGCAGCATGTTGTCTAAGAGCAGGTATCTCAGTATTTTGATTCTTGACCAATACATACCTAATCTACGGGTCAACGTCTGACTACCTTTTAGGTGACAACGGCAACTGAAGTAGAAGGAGTTGAGGGATAAGCGATAAGGACCAGATTATGCAGGGGGCGTGGCTTGGATGCCGAGGAGGTAGGCAGCGTGAGTCCGGAGCTCCGCGCCCGATCCCGAATATCATCCTGATTACCTGAACGGATCCCAGCAAAACTGGGTAAACCCAAAATCTGAAGTCATCACGGAGGGGGCGGCGTTCACGGTGGACGACCTAGAGCTGCTCCTGGCCCTGAAATCTGACTTTGAAGACCGGCACCGGGTGTGATGCCTCGATCTAAGATGGCGCCCTGTGTCTGGGATAAGGAAACGCTGGGAGCACGAGGCCGGTCTTTTCTGCTGCCCTATCACTGGAGGTGCTGGATGGACCGCAGGACCCCTCTTGACCAACTCGGCGGACACGGGTGAATTTCCCCTCAAGCTGATGCGAGCTGTTGGGAATTGTGACCATAACTAAGATCGCCGACGAAGCGCTAAAATGGCGGCAGCCCTGTGACGACGGTCCCAACTAACTGTGCACAGGCTGGCATCTGGAGGCTTGGCGGCAGCAGGGGACCCTGGAGTACTAAACCGTCTAATGTGCCTGGAGCGGAGCCCAATGCGTTAATCACATCCTAGGACACTGATCCTATCGCCCGACGGGGCTCTGCAGTGTGGAAACGGTGAGGGTGACATAGGGTCCCTGGAGGCCGCTACCATTTGCAGCCGAGATGGGGAAACCGAAAGGGAAAGGAGAAGGAGCGACCGACACGGAGGCGGCGGATGGAGCGGATCGTGATCAGTCTGCTCTCCAGCGCATGCAGGACCGCATCTTGGAGGCCATCGCGACTACGAAAGACGCCCTGCAGCAGGACATCGCCCAGGTGGCGACGGGCTTGGGTCTCCTGAAAGCTGACCATGATAAACTTAAAGATAGAGTGAAGTCCATGGAAATCACTGTTCAGGAGTTGGCCCCGGACCACGCAGCTGTGAAAGCGCAGATGGCGAATGCCCTAGACAGGCTGAAGGTGCTGGAGAGGAGGGCCGAGGATGCGGAAAACAGGAGTAGGCGCGATAATGTTCGCCTCGTGGGCCTTCCGGAGAAAATTGAGGGCGACGATATGGTGGGCTACCTCGACAACTGGCTACGCACTGAGGTGGCACCGGAGGGACTATCTCCTTTCTTCTCCCTGGAACGGGCTCACAGAGTACCGGCTCGACCGCCGGCCCCGGGCCTTCCACCTCGCCCGGTGGTGTTCAAGTTGCTCCATTACAGGGATCGAGACTGGCTACTACAGAGGGCGAGGGAAGTGGGACCCTTTCAAGTGGACAATAACAGAGTCACCATGTTCCCGGACTATACTTTTGAGACTCAGAAACTCCGGGCCAACTTCTTGTCCCTCAAGCGTGAGCTCCATGGAGAGGGCATAAAGTACTCCCTGCTCTTTCCAGCGAAGCTGAGAGTGGTGGTGGATGAGAAATCGCTCTTTTTTGCGACCTCAGCGGATGCTTGGGCCTGGTGGGACACTTATAAAGCTGGCACGGACGGAGCTAAAGCAAGAGCGGAGGAGGCTAGAGTGGCACAGCCGATCAGGAAGTCCCAACGGATTCGAAAGAATCGTCGGAGAACTGGCAAACCGTCCATATCGCAAACGGAAGCAGAGAGGAAGGCGGCCCTACAGGCGGTTGTGGACCTATCTAGCGCGGCCAGAAGTCAGTCCGGGAAGGGCACGGTCTCTGATGAGCAGGGCACGGGGTCGGAGACGGGGGTCTCGGAATTTGGTGGAGCCAAAGGCCCTATAGGGACACCGCAGACTTCTGGGGAGATCCTTGAGGACGGGAGGAGCGGCCTACTGGTCAGACACTGGGGCGCTGTACCCGTGAGAACAGGATACTATGATATGGGGTTTCATAACTCTGTAATGGGGGGGATCATGGGGCGGAAAATGCGGGACTGATTTGCTTTGATGAACCCTCTCGACATCGGCCCGCGCCCTACTGGCCCTTACGGTCATCGCAGTGGAGACTGCGAAACTTAGTGCCTTCTTTTGAGGGTGGTTGGGTGTGATAGTTTGGATGGGGTTGCTTCCGATTGTGGGGGGGCCTGTCCTGGGGGGGGTGGGAGCCGAGAGTAGTTGGGGTTGCTCAGGTTGTTTTGGGGGGGGGGATTTTCACTTGTTTGGAGTGGGAGGGGGGGCAGCAAGCTGTCGGCAAAAGTGCATGGTTGATGATTTTTATTGTACTGTATGTGTATGTAGAGGGTCATGGCTAGTACGGGGGCTTTGAAATGTGTGACCTGGAATGTGCGGGGTCTCCAGACTATGGCACGGAGGCACAAGGTTCAAGCATATCTGAAGCAAAGGGGGGTGCATATAGCGTTTTTACAAGAGACGCATCTCAACAGGCAAGAGGGGATTGCACTGCAGAGACGATGGAGGGGGCAACTGTTTAACACGACTTATTCGGCATTTGCGAGAGGGACGTTGATCTGGATACGGGCGGGGGTCCCCTTCCAGGTCACCAAGTCGATAGTGGATCCGGAGGGTAGGTATGTTGCGGTGGAGGGGAGGTTGAGGGGCCGGGTGGTATCTCTCTGCAGCGTGTACGCCCCCAATGTGGATTTGCCCGCTTTTTTGCGACACTCTCGGGCAAACTGGCGAGTTATTTGGCAGGGCCGGTGCTCATGGGGGGGGATTTCAACTCAGTGGTAGATGTTGACCTGGATAGATCCCATCCCCCGCTGCGCGCATCCCCAGCACACAGAGTAGCAAAACGCAGGCTGGAGTGGCAGGAGAGTTGGGCCCTGGGGGACGCCTGGAGGACACTACACCCCGCCATTAGGGATTATTCCTTCCATTCACATGTGCATGACCTACATGTTAGATTAGATGCGTTTCTGTGCTCTACACATATGCTCACCACAGTGGGTGGCGCGGAGTATCTGGCTCGCACGATGTCGGACCACAACCCTTTGTTGCTGTCCCTGAACTGGATGGTGGAAGTTAATTGTGTACCTACAGGGCGACTGCAACCTGATACCTTGGATGACTTGCTTTTCAGGGAGGCATTAGGGGAGCAAATAGAGCGCTACTTTGAGGAAAATAGTGGCTCTGCCTCCACTAGGGCGGTGGAGTGGGACGCATTTAAGGTGGTGGTCAGGGGGCACTGTATTGGGAGCGCGGCAGGGGCACGTAGGACTTTGCTGGATGATCTTGAGAAGGCGGAGAAGCGGTTGAGGGTGAGGGAGAGGGAACGCCCAAATCACCCCGAGCTTCAGGAGGGGCTTAGTGGCGCCAGGGAGGCGCTAGCGGTGGAATTGGAACGGCTGCGTAGCTTTGACCATAAAGCGTACATGACAAAGGCGCATGCGGAAGGTGATAAGGCGGGGTCGATGCTGGCGTGGCTTGCCAATCCGACCAGGCGGGGCACGCCCATCATGGCGATTCAGGCGGAGGGGGAGGAGTTGTGCCATACCCAGGCAGGGATTCTGGATAAATTCAGGACGTATTATGAGTGTTTGTACGAGAGTGGAGGGACAGGGGGGGAGGAGGATTTGGGCACCTTTCTGGAAGAGCTACAGCTACCGCACTTGGAGGAATCGGAGGCAGAGGAGTTGGGTCGGCCCATTACGATCGGGGAAATAGGGAGTGCTGTGAAACAGATGGCTAGGAATAAGACTCCGGGGCTTGACGGTCTCCCGGTAGAATTTTACAGTAAATATTTGGAGTACCTAGCTCCGCAACTCCAACTGGTTTATAATGAAGCGCAATCGCGTGGTCGGCTCCCAAGCTCCATGTGTGAGGCCCTAATGATCCCATTATTAAAACCTGGCAGAGAGGGCATTGCCCTTTCATCCTACCGTCCATTGTCCATGCTCACGACGGACTACAAGATCCTGAGTAAAATCCTGGCGAATAGAATACTGGCACGCATGACAGATCTGGTTCACAAAGATCAGTGCGGCTTTATCCCTACGCGTAACACTACCCACAATATCCGCAGGCTTACAAGATTGATGGGGGCGCACTGGTCGGAAGCCACCACTCCGTTCGTGCTCTCCATAGACATCGAGAAGGCCTTCGATAGCCTTGAATGGGATTATCTGTACGCGGTGATGAGGCGTTTCGGGCTGGGGGATGGGTACATCAACTGGACCAAAGTCCTGTATACGGAAGCCACAGCTAGAGTCAGGGTTGGCTCCCTGATCTCGAGGCAGTACCCCGTACGACGAGGCACTAGGCAAGGGTGCTCCCTCTCTCCTCTCCTGTTTGCTTTGGCTATGGAGCCCTTTGCTGCGGAAGCCAGGTCTGGCCGCCATTATACGGGGCTGATGTACAGGGACAGGCCACATCTTATCTCCTTGTATGCAGATGACTTACTAATGTACCTGGCTGATGCGGAAGCAGAGCTGCTGGGGGCGAGACGTCTGTTGGAGATGTTCGGGCGACTGTCGGGCCTGAAGGTCAATTGGCCCAAATCCTGTCTATACCCCCTGAGACAAGGCAAGCAGTGCCCTCTCACGGCGCGGGAACTCCGGTGGGAACCGCACTGTCTGCATTATCTAGGCGTTTACATTTATCATACCCCGGCGGATATGCTGGACGGCAATATTAACCGTTGCATTACTGCCCTGAGGGGGAGTATGGATTTTTGGTCCACTCTTCCACTGTCACTGGCTGGTCGGGTCTCCTTGCTTAAGATGGTGGCTCTGCCCAGGCTGTTGTATTATTTTAGGAGACTTCCGGTATGGATTCCGGGCTCCGTTTTCCGGCGCCTGAGGTCCTTGACCATAGCGTTTCTCTGGGGCACAGGAAGGCGATGAATTGCGCTGGATACTCTCTTGCGGCCCAAGGATGAGGGAAGTATGGCAGTGCCTGATTTTGAAGGATATTATCTGGCGGCTCAGCTGCAGGCTTTCACTCAGGAGGTCGCGCGGCTATATCGAGGCCCGGAGCATGCTAGGGATGAGGGCACCCCACGGCATGTACTGGCATACATCGCGCTACATCAGAAGCTCTTGGTTAGAGATTTGACAGTGGAGGAACAGACATTTCGACTCTGCTGGAATTGGGCACGCAAACGAGCGGGGGTCCGCTTTATGTATGCTCCGGAAATTCCGCTGGGGATGGTTACAGCCCTCCCTCATGGAGGGGACTGGTCGCGTTTACTGGGCTGGGAAGAGGCTGGGGTCCAAATGCTGGGAGATTTATACGAGGATGGTGTGTTGCTCCCATTTCAGGAATTGCAAGAGCGGTTTGATCTTCCGCGAGGCGACTACTTGTTGCATGCGGCGGTAACAGGCGCTATGCAAGATCACTGGGGGGGGGGTTTGCAGGAACCGGCGATCTCCATGGCGTGTCAATACACGATGATGTCAGCCGGGACCTTTAAGGCGGTAACCTGCCTGTACTCCAGGATGATACGGGAGGTCCTGCAGCCGCTCGCGGCTTTGAAGGCGAAGTGGGAGTTGGACCTCCAAATGGAGATCCCTGATGCAACTTGGGGTCAGTTGCTGCAACGAGCACGGAAAAGCTCGAGGAACGCCAGGTTCCAGCTCATACACTTCTACATTATTCATCGGGCGTACCTCACTCCTGGGAAAATACGGCAATACTTTGGGGTGGAACAAGCGGCTTGTCCCAGGTGTAACACAGTTGGGGCGGACTTGGGTCACATGCTATGGGACTGCTCTGTCTTAGGGGATTACTGGCAGGCAATTGGGAGGGCCCTGAATAATGCTACGGATAGGGACATACAGTACACCAAGGCAGTGGGGATCCTACATTGGTTCCCGCACACGTCTAAAACTAAAAATACCAGCCGATTTATAGACTTGGGGTTGATCCTTGCGAAGCGGGAGATAACGAGGAATTGGAAGTCGAAAGCGGGTCCCACGTATGAGCGATGGTATGGTGAATGTCTGCGGTGGGCTGCGTGTGAAAGTACTCTGAGGTACCAGATGGCGTGGAGAACGGATGATGAGAAAGCTATGGAGAGAGCAACTGCTTGGGAAATGATGGTGCAGGCGCTTCGAGAGGATACTGCGGAGGGGGATGAGGGGGAGGAGGAATTGATGGCAATCGACCCCGTTCACACACCCAGGGACACACCTTAGAGAATGCATAGGACCTTCTTACACACACTGAACCTTACTCTGACTAGGATCTTTTAACACAGCGCTGCCGCGAGGGGGGGGGGGGGAGTTTGGGACTGTTAAGGTGGTGGGAGGTAGGTGACTGTTAGGGGTGGGGGAGGGGTGAAAACCACAAAATCAGCCCACTTTTTCTTGTACACATGTTATCGGACGTTGATTTATGCAGCAAGGAGTGGACTCAGCGTAATGGCAGATTAGTCTTCTTTCTGGAGACATGCCAGATATGGTGGGGGGGAAGAATCGATAATATGTCTTCTTGCTATGTTTTCTAATTCTACCATGGAATTAATGTCTGTCAAATTATTTTGGTGATGCAATAAAAACGATGTTACAAAAAAAAAAAAAGGACCAGATTATGTAAACAACTTCCAACTTCAGCCTATGGTACTCTAGCACACCATAAATGCCACAGTCATCCCAAAAGTAACAAGCACAACTTGTCGCTGTAAAGAAACCAGAGCCAGTATTACACAAAGTGCCCTGGGGCACAGCGGCTGTGTCCTCCCACTTTTTTAATTCCCCGCAAACTTTAGAATGACAAAAGGGATTGGAGACACAAGCACTGCTCCTTTTGTGGTACAGATAGTGCAGGCACTCATGTAGTGCTGTTGCTATCCCAAACGGATGAACCCTCGTTGGTGTCACCCTTTACAACTGAGGTAAACAATTTTCCTCTCCACCGTGCCATGTTATGATGCAGGCTCAGAAGCAAAGCAGTTTACTGACTTTGCGCCACAATAAAGTGGTGTAGTCAGGGCATCCTTTGAGAAGGGTCCCCCATAGACTGCGCCTCAGACAACTGCAACCTGTACTCACCTGCAGGAGTATATGTGTCTTCCTTGAAAGAGCAGGATGGGTGCCACCTGGGTGCTACCTGTGCTGTGAAAGGCAGAACTGTTCCTTCAACAAGCTAATCTGTCTTTCAATAATCTGTTGACCTCGGGGCACAGAGAATTTGCAGCGGCCCTGGGGCAGCACTTTAACAATATTAGGACGCAACATCCCAGCTTGCTCCTGACACGCCTAATTAAGGGTGCACGGTGGTGGAAACAGGGACAGTGCACCACTAGGATAATATAGGCCCAGGATAGGGTATTTACATCTGCAGGAATCACATAGTGAAGCCCGCCATTGTGGGAGCGAAACCATACCTCAAAATGTGGACACCCTCAAAGTTACCTCATTCAGTTCTCCCACAGTTTACTGGACAGGAGAAGGTGTTACACCTCAATTTCATGACGTAATGTGTCCCTTGTTAAGGCACCTTCCCAGACATCAATTAACAGAGTAACACAGAGCATATACTTTAAGTAACCCACCAGACACCTACCCCCTGCCTCACTCTCACTCGCACACATTCCTTGCATCCACAAAAGCAAAACTGGAGGTTGCTCATTCTAATAAATCGCACCCAAGACGTGGAACAACCTGCCTCTACACATCAGAGCCTACTACCCACGTCTTGAGTTCTGCAAGAAGCTGAAGATCTGGCTCTTAATATAAGCAACTTGGAGACCATATACCTACACACCTGCGCAAGCACTTGGATACCCTCTCGGGTGATAAGTGCACTATACAAATCAAAATAACATAACATAACATAACCAGTCATTAAGTAATGGGGCCTTTTCAATAATTGAGGTTTAGATCAATGAAAAATTAATGGGATGCATCATAAACTTGTAAGCACTACAGATTCAAACGCCACAAAGGCTCTCAGATGCATAGTTATATAAAGTTTGTAAACCCAGAAATCATTTTAAGTCTCAATGCACAACAAAATCATGAGAAAATCGAGTGGCGTCCCTAGTAGAACAGGAGAGTCGTCTCTGGCTCACACACAGATCCAGGGTTTTTTATACACAATTCATTTATAGAATTATTAGAAAAACTGCATAACCATGGTGGTGTGAGCAAAAGAATAATGTGCTTAGCAAATCAGAACACAAGAATAATACACATCATCACCTTAGCACAAAACACCATCTTAATAGCATTTAATATAGCTATCTGTCTAAATCCTGGTTTCACTCTTCTCAAATCAATTGCATCATACATTTCACTCGTATGATAAACTTTAGGAAACACCGAAGCAAAATAACAATTTCCACTCCAATTACACTTCAAATTAAAACAGGCATACTTAGAACACACATAAAGTCCTCTAAGAATCCACTAACCAAATAATCATCGCTTACAACATAACTACTTTCACATTCATTCTCTCCCAAATATTCAGCCCTGTCACGTTTAAGTGGTTCACAATGCCCCGAACACATTTCACCTCTTCTTTGTTGTTCTATTCTCAATCTTCGATGTAGATTTTATCATCTAAATTCTTCCTCTTCTTTGATTTGTTCTCTTATAGTTTTTTTTATCTCTACAATCTCTCACAATTTATTTTTCTCTTATTCTTATATTCCTTAATAAACTCATGCTCTTCTTCACTCAATCCACTCACATACCCCATTCAAATAGCTTTTGTTTCATGCATAATTTTTGATTTTTTTTTTTTAATTTGCCACATTTAATACCATTATGATAGTCTTCATTTTCTGATATTGGCCAATCTTCCTACGACATGTTGAAATATAATGACAAGTAAGGAGACAACAATTAAATATTGTTAAATATACTAACAAACACTGGACATGATAAACCGTAAGAAATTCAAAGCTGTGTATATGTGACACCCTGACCCAAAGAAGAAGGGTGCAAAATGCAAACAAAACAGTCCTTAACCATCATAATATCAGAATACTCCTGTATCATTTCAGTATAAATGTAATCTTGAAATCCACTAACTCTCCACGGTTTCAATGTGTTGTTTCACTTCATTATGTACTGTGGTTAATTCAACTCTTGGGAAATGTGTCCCATTGAAGATAGCAAGCATACAACAAGCAAATTAAGATTATAAATAATGTTGAGAAATCAAGTGAACCAATAATTTTACAGCATTTCCTATTGAGACTAAACATGTGATTGAGAGGCTCAAAATTCCAAGGTTAACAAAAATGGTCTTTAAAACAATAATATATATTTTCTTTTCTTCTTATTTCCTTCAAAAGATTTTTAAAAAGTCCTATTTTCAAAGGTTCTTTCTGTTCATTCTCTCATCAATTTTCCCTCCATTTATTTCACTTGAAAAATTCAACTTTTACAGTCTTTTAACCTCTTTTCAAGGTAGTTCTTCTTCTGAGTCACTTCTAAACTCACTTTCAAACCTGTATTTAGAATGACTTATTGGGCTGTAGATCTTTGATTCTTCTTCCCCTGACATTGTAGTTAGATACACCCAGTCATGTGATGCATACTTTTATTTAGTGTTCTCTTTCTAGCTAGTCTTTCAGTAACAGGTGATTCCCTTTCACTATTTTCTGAATCTAGTTCAATTACTGCCGAACTTTCATTGATTAACTTTAGTCTTCCTTGTTTCTCTGATTGGCAATGTTTTCTTTTACAGCTTCTTTTCAATCACTTATTTCCTTCTGTTTCTTCTATTCTTTCTCTTTCGCTTTTTTATTCAGTCACTGATGCACTTGACACTGATCGTTTTCTCAGAGTGGGTGTGTGTGTGGCTGTATGAGTGTGTGTGAATGGGTATCTGAGTCTCTGAGTGGGTATGTGAGGGGCTGTATGGGTATGAGTGGTTTTCTGGGTATTTGAGTGGGTGTATGTGTAGCTGTATGGACATGTGAGTGGTTGTGTGGGCATGTAAGTGGGTGTGTGAATGTGAGGGGGGTATGTGAGTGCATGTGGGGCTGGATTTGTGGGTCTTTGAGTGGGCATATAAGTGGCTGTAAAGGTGTGTGAGTGGCTATGTGGGTGTGTACCTGGGTGTGTGAGTGGGTGTGTGAGTCCCTGTATGTGTCTGTGAGTAGTGTTCTGGGTCTCTCAGTGGGTGCATGAGTGGCTGTATGGATGTCTGAGTGGGTGTGTGAGTTGTTGTGTGGGCGAGTAAGTGGGGATATGAGTGAGTGTTTGAGTGGGTCTTTCAGTGGGTGTATTCTTTTTAATATTGGGATCTAAATGCAGATTTACAGAGGGGTCCGCATTTAGAGCCGCAGTGGATAAGCAGAGCCTCATGCCCACAAAAAATATTTATGTATAGTTTCTTAACGTCGGTCCCCCTTAGCACTGCATAGGCCCCATAGTCCGGGGTTATTCAGAGATATAAATGATGAGCCAAAGAATGGTTAGGACACTAATATTTCTCTTTAGATTCGTCTTTATTCATGTTAATAATTAGCCATCTTCAATATTTAATTCATCATGTTCTGAAAGTGTTAACAGTGATATGACACTCTGGTTTCACTGTTAAGTATGGCCATCAATCATTTCCTTCATCCCTCCCAATGCATTTCAGGGTAACAAGCCCTTTGTGAGGGAAAATGTCTACAAAAATACAAAAAGTCTTATGAGGAACCCATCCTACTATCATGTCCACTGTCATCCCAATCCCATGGGTGTAGTGAGTGTTCAAGGTTGCCAAAGTGACATGTGAGGACTCGACCCAGAATAACACTAGTAGGTGAAAAATACGTGAAGTGATCTTCATCATGCCAAAGTCATGGTACTGGCTGCATGACTATATAATATGTCCAGAGCGTATAGTGAGTTAAAGGATATTCAATATATTGCCCAAATGGTGAGCGTGTCAGCATATGAACAATATAGAACCTGAGCCGCAGTGCTGTTATTCTCAAGTGTGTAACAACGGTGTCAACATAAGGTGATCCTCGAAAATGAATCCGGTGTAAAAGAAAGAGTGCTACCGGTACGGTTCCAACATACATTACGGACACGCCGCGAGAGCGATTTCATTCCATCGAGTAGAGCCGTGAG
The DNA here is from genome assembly GCF_964263255.1 of Lissotriton vulgaris. Classification (NCBI taxonomy): domain Eukaryota; kingdom Metazoa; phylum Chordata; class Amphibia; order Caudata; family Salamandridae; genus Lissotriton; species Lissotriton vulgaris. Next base: position 1,129,503,932 of record NC_141689.1, on the reverse strand, counting down.
GGCTCCCTTATTTGCATTATGACTCAATAATACAGTAGGTTATAGTCCACCTGATTTAGTGACAACACCTTTACAAGTGTTTCGGATTGTTAGATTGTTTACGCTACCAGGCGGTGTTCAACCGTTTTACTCACCACTTTCTATGTACGATATCTGCATGCTCACTATATTACACATAAGGCACGTTTTGCAGTTAATGTTGATTTCTTAAGTTTTAGTCGTATTTTTCTTACTTGCACACTTTTGCGTTTTTTCACACTTTCTTTCACACCGGATTCATTTTTGAGGATCACATTATATTGACGCCGTTGTTACACACTTGAGAATAACAGGGGTGGGTGGAATTTGCATAGTCGCGCTACACAAAGTTTAGCGAAATGGCACAAAATCCCCGCGAGCACACAAAGTTCAGCGAGCTCGCGGAATTGCTTGTGCCACCAGAAGAATTGTTGTCTCCAGTGACCATGTGTGTCTGTAGCATTGCCACCACGCCGAAAGGAGCTTGGGTCCCTTGAGTGAGCTGTCCATCATAGTAGGTAAAGGGCGGGAAGACGTAGCATACCACTAGTATGTGTGGGGTGGGGCTTCTATGTGAGTTCACATGCCTCTTGTTTATAAAAGGTCAAAGATGATCAGAGCAGAAGATGAGGAGAGAGAACCTCTTGGTCACAGGAACTACAGGGATTGCGCTTGAGAAAGTCATGGATGCAAAGACCTCCATCAAGCATCACAGCAAATTTTTTATGGTAGATATGGGGAGAAAGCACACATTCCCAGCCTCGAGCGAGCATGCAATTTTTTTGGGCTGATTAATGTATTACCAAATTTGAGCTTTAACTCAGGCACCTGCTTTATATCTGTAAGTGCTTCCTATTGAGGTTTAATTTTTGTGACAGGAGAATTGTGCCAAAATGAATCCTGCCCAGCATATTTATTAATCCAAGAAGATGTCACAGTTTTGTGCAATACCTCTACTCACCATGCCCACGAATTCCGCTATGCTGCGTATCGCGGAATTTCTTGCAATTCTAGCTTTCTGGCAAATTTGGTGAAATTCCGTTTTCACAGCCCTCACATGACAAATCACCTGAAAACTTTCCGGACAGCAGCTGAAGTGGGTGGGCAACTAGTTTGAATATTTTGTGAAGATTCGTCAAACTGTGCCATAGTTATTAGCAAAAGAAAAAACTCTTCCTATGGAAACTAGGTCCTAACTATAACTACCTACTATCGACCAACAGTAGTTATATATACGAACAGTACTCTTTCATGCATAGAGTGAAACCATAAATTATGCAAACAAAAGGAAGAGAGCATTGAGTAGTTCCCATGTTTAGGTGAAGAGCCGCTCCTGTTGTATAGAGCACCCTACAACACCAGCGACACTTTAAAGCTGCTAACCTCAAATGTCTGCTTTTCTATCAAAGTCTTTAAGCACATGATTAGCAGAGTGCCATCCCTGCTGAGATAGAACGGGACAAAGAATTTTGCCATTTCTACATTAAAGTCTTCAAGCATAAGATTAGCACGGTGCCATTCTCGCTGAGCTATAACATGACAAACACCTTTTTCCACTCCAGGCACAGTATTACAGCTTTGAATTCATAAAATACCAACCAAGCTAACATGAAATGATTAAAAACACCCCCTGCCATTTGTATTGTTATCATTATATCTCTTCAATGAGGCTTAGCTTTGTCCAGGGTACCCAGTATAATGCAAAACCAGGGCTGTACTGGCCGTAGCAGGCACAGGGCAATGCTCCAGTGCGCCGCATGGGGTTCGGGCCAGTTTTGGGCCCCTGGGGGGCGTTTTTGTTACAGGGCCGTTTTTGCAGCATAGCTGCAAAATTGTCCCTATAACAAAATTGGCAGAAAACCGGCCCTGGCAAAGAGCTCGACGGCACCCCCAACCCACCCAGCACTTTATCAGGGACGGTTTTGGTTCCCAGTCCGGCCCTGTGCAAAACAATACCCTTTCAGGCATAGAGTGAGCGATAAAGAAGCAGAGACCTTTGGATAGTTCCAAGGTTAGGTGAAGAGCAGCTCCACTATAGAGCACACTCTAAATTTGCTTACCTCAAATGATTGCTTTTCTGTCAAAGTCTATAAGCTTCAGATTAGTAGAGAGCCATCCACACCGAGATAGAAAGGGACTATGTTTTTTGCCATTTTTACTGCAAGATTTTAAGCAGAGAATTAGGACAGTGCCATCTACACCGAGCTGTAAAATAACACGAGCCTTATACGACTCCAGGCACAGGATTACAGCTTTGAATTAATAAAATACCAACCAAGCCAGCCTGAAATGAATAAAAGCAACCCCTGACATGTGTTTGGATATCAATATTGCTCTTCAGAAAGGTTTCGCTTTGTCCAGACACAAGAGAGAACCCAGTATAAGTCAAAACAATGCCCTTTCAGGCATAGAGTGGCACAATAATTATGCAAAAAAGAAGAAGAGAACTCTGGGTAGTTCCCAAGTTTAGGTGGAGAGCAGCTTCTGAATAGAGCAACCTACAACACAAGCGACACTCTAAATTTGCTTACCTCAAATGTCTGCTTTTCTATCTAAGTCTTTAAACGTAGGATTAGCAGAGTGCCATCCAAACCAAGATAGAAATGGACAAAGTCTTTTGCCATCTCTATAGAAAAGTCTTTAAGCATAGGATTAGCACAGTGCCATCCACACCGAGCTGTACAATGCCTAATGACTTTTACCATGCCAATGGTTGGTCATTGTATATGATTCCTGTCTATTGCGACCTGATAGAGATTCAGTGTGGTTTCAAACATTTATTGACATACCACAGTTGGTTTGTTAAGTATTGTATGGGTTCGGTGTATTAATAACAAAAGCTGTTATGGATTTGGTCTGTTCCCTCAAAATCTTCCACATGACGTATCTTGTTCTATCTTACATGACCGACGTTACTTTGTTGTGATCTTGTCATATATACCATATGATCTGGAGACGTCCTGCTTGACTCCTGAATACTATTCGAATGGAGGGTCAGGCGTCTTTAGTTATCCCAAAATGGCTGCCATGACGCAGCACGTCTGATCACGTGATCGCGACCCGGAGTTAGGTATTCTGGGAAAACGCCAGACTCTGTTCGCGTTTTTACCGACCAAGATTGGAAGTAGTGTGCTGTTTCACTCGCACTTTGGTAAGCGATATTGGGGTTCTTTTAGCTATTTGACATTACACCGTTTCGCTGATTTATGTCTTACTATCCTTCGTAACTCTGTTTTTGTACAGATACGACGGAGCTTAATTAAATACCCTTGGTGTTGTGTTTTACTCACCTCTGTTTAAGGTATGACTTCCTTCTGCTATCTAAAATGAAGTTAATGTTGGCCATTGCTCTGCATACTAGTTTCAGACAAAATATCCATATATTCATATTATTTGTTATATTCCCAATAGGATAAGAGTTTTCCCATTGGTTTTGGTTTTCAGTGAGTATGCATTTAACTGCACTACTTGTTTCACTTTGAGATTTGGGTGTGGGTGCATGTCGTTTTGGGACATAGCCACTTTGTAATTATTGTAAATAGGACATTTTAGTCCCTGAACACATTTGTTGGCACTTTTTATTTATTTTTTAATTTTTTTTTTAATTCATTTATTTGTTCACCATTCGGTTTGGTGTGGGCAGACAGTCTAAACTGTATTATCAAGAATTTGTACAAACATAGTTGTGATTGTATTTATATTACTTCACTATAGGTCCATGGTGCAACCTATGTCCTGATGATGGTCTTTCAGAAATTAATATGCCAAATTAGTTATAATTACACAACATGCAAAACCATCATTTGGGGCTCTGTTCTAGCATGAAATGTGTCCCACTTTCCACTTTGGATACACAGAGGCCTTTAGTGCAATATGGCATAATAGCATAATTTAGAAAAGTTTGTGTAACTGGTGTAAATTTATGAACATTTAGTGAGATTACTTTTGTGAAACAGAATTTTCAACTGGGCCTAAAATAAACAAACTTCAAAAACTAGAGTTAGAGATCTCACTGACTTCCCTTTGATCCATGTGGCAATATCCTACAAACTACTTAAGTGAAAGGTGTTTCTAGCAACAATGGAGATTTAAGCCCTTCCTTCTTCTTCTACCAGGAAAAGGATTAATCCCTCTGGAATTGACCTATTGTCTAGGGGGGTTTTGATCTGTCAGCTGGGTAGCATATTTGTTAACACTCCCAGCAGAGAAGCTAAAAACATTGAGGGTGGAACATTTAATCATTCACAATTCAGAAGTATGTGAAAAAAACTAATTTAGGGCAAAATTGACTTTGATATGAGATGGTGAACCAGCAATTGATAAATAAGGACACAACAATTACTTTTCTATCTCATGCCAATCAGACGTTACATTTTGGGAACTTTATTTAGAGTGCAAAGCATCTTAAGCACTACAGATTTACACTTCAGCTAAGAAGAAATTTGCCTTTTTTCCCAATTGAATTAAAAGATCATAGAAGGCCCAAAGCAATTTATTCTGGGTTTCTTCTGTGACATAGCTACTAGGGGTGGGCAATACATTTCGCCCTCCTGGCATATTTTATGGAGTTTTGACCACTCTGTGCAGAATTCCAGGCAACCTTCACCAACCACTGCATGGTGTAGTATTTTCTCACATGCGGCTCCCCAACTGTAAATTGGTGAGTGAGATTTGGACTCCCCTAGTGCAATTACTGGTCACTAGAAGGGCACATGGCGAGAGTTCCCCAATACTGGCACTCACAACCATTTGTGATTAGAAAGCTGCTGCTCGAGTAAAAGTCTATTCAAGTGGCAACATAATCAACTCAAGAAGCAGTGCCCTCTAGCACGCAGCATGGTGCTGTCCAAGCTGCTTTTTCAGACCCTGGCACTAAAAAGCAGAGCGAGCAGCACGGTATGCCTAATTCCGCCTATTCACAGAACTTTGTGGAATCTCATGCTCCTCCATGGGATTCCACAGAGTGAAACTCCACAAAGTCTTCCCACCCTTAATTGCAACGTGTGCGCAAATGCCAGTCTGACTCAGAGAACAGTCTACTTCACTCATCTTACCCCAATTGCACAGCAATAGATCATATTTTAAACGATGGACACTAGAAGTCAAAGGGCAACTACATTTTTAAATTTCGCACAAGATAACACTTTGCAGGGTTCCAACAACACAAGAAAGGTCCAAAAGCCAGTGGTCCATGAGCAAAGAAAATGTGGTTCCATTGGGCTAGAACGCACTTGGTCACACAAGTGTAATGTGTACCGACATGCTAAAGACGCAAACAGAGCACGAAGACAAAAACAGAGCAGGGAGAAAACATGGTAGAAGTGGTCTCTGGTGTGTCGCAAATGCTACTTGCAGCGAAGTAAATATTTGTGATAATTTACCGGTTACTTGAAAAACAGATGCACCAGTCATATTTGCAAAGCTTTTCACTCCACTTGCATAGTGTTATGCTACTAATCACTGTGCGTCATGTTCACAAAACTTTACATTTAAAGAAGAAAAAAACGCAGTCTTTTTTGGCCTTTGGACTGTGGGCAGCTCCCCTGGTGCCTTTAGGTACCCAAAAACTACACAAAGGACTTCTGTCAGCCTTGACTGAAGTTTGGGTTTAAGGTGGTGATCTCTCATCTAGAGATGGTAGAGATGGTGGTGTTCCCTCTCATGCTCCCCAGTTGGGTGAGCCCGAGGATTGGTATCTGTGTATTGGAGGTCCATAGTGGTTACGGTCCCTTCAAGCACAGAGGGACAACAGTGACCAAGAAAAGAAAAGCAGTCCAGTATCACAAGTCCATCACATCAGACACGTTTCAAAGTTTGATTCACTCAAACTCCACTCAATTTAACATATACAGCCCCCAAAATCCACTTCTATTAGAGTTTCCCTTGGTAGCAAGGACCTTTTCACTGACTGTGAGTCTTAACGTCGCGATGCAAATAAAAGTGTAATTCTAAAGTCTTCTTTGAGGATGGCAATGAGGCATTACGAACACAAGGCAAACTTTCATCTGAATCTTCGCAAGGTCCATAAACCGATAACCTTCTGGTCGTTTTTTCTATTACTCAGTAGTCCTATAGTATGGGAAAGATAATCAGTTCTGTCCAAACACATCAGACACAAAGAGGTGAGGGACATTTTTGACAATCCTTAGAAACATTACACCATAAGTGCTGCCACTTTTCTTCATATTTGAACAAACATGGTGAGACAGGCATGGAATAGTGAGCCGTCGTTCCATAGCTCAATTATATAGGAGATGATGGAAGCAGCGCTGAAACATTTCAGACACAGAGCCCCAGTCACAGATCTGGGTTGAATCCATCAAAGTTCTTTAGCGCACTTCGCTACCTCAGTTCAGACCCAGCTATATGCAAATCAGACTTGACCCTGTGCTTCATGGGAACAGTCCAGCCCGACCTGCCAAGCCAGGTCTTCCCTGAACCGAAAACAAGCATCATGGGACCGGTTTCAGGGTAACACCACTCATCCACCAGGCTATCTTGAATCCAGTGGCAAAGTGAGCAAGGGACCCACATCTGGGCATAGCCTGAGAACTTAGGGCGAACAAAGCAAACACACAAGGAGGTGATGGATGGAGCGCTGAAACTTTTCAGACACTCACCCCCAGCCACAGATCTGGGTTAAATTCATCATCATTCTTTAGCTCACTTCGCCACCTCAGTTCAGACCCAGGTATATGCAAATCAGTCTTGAACCTGTGCCTCATAGAATTTGTCGTGCCCGAACTGCCAAGCTAAGTCTTCCCTGAACTGGAAACAAGCATACCAGGACCGGTTTCGGGGTAACACACCTCATAAGCTAGGCTAGTTTGAGTCCAGTGGCAAAGTGAGCAAGGGACGCACATCTGGGCATACCCTGCCAACTTAGGGCGAGCAAAGCAAGCACAGGGAGATGATGGATGGAGCGCTGAAACTTTTCAGACACTCACCCCCAATCACCGATCTGGGTTGAATCCATCATTGTTCTTTAGCTCACTTCACCTCCTCAGTTCAGACCCAGCTATATGCATATCAGTCTTGACCCTGTGCCTCATGGGAGCAGTCCAGCCCGAACTACCAACCAGGTCTTCCCTGAACCGGAAACAAATATCCTGTGACCAGTTTCGGGGTCACATCCCTCATCCGCCAGGCTAGCTTGAATCCAGTGGCAAATTGAGCAAGGGACCCATGTCTGGACATACCCTGCCAACTTAGGGCAAACAAAGCAAACATAATGAGATGATGGCTGGAGCACTGAAACATTTAAGACACTCACCCCCAGTCACAGATCTGGGTTGAATTCATTATCATTCTTTATGTCACTTTGCCACCTCAGTTCAGACCCAGCTATATGCAAATAAGTCTTGACCCTATGCCTCATGGGAACAGTCTAACCCAAATTGCCAAGCCAAGTCTTCCCTGAACCGGACACAAGCATCCTTGGACCTGTTTCGGGGTAACACCCCATAATAGCCAGGTTGGCTTAAATCCAGTGGCAAAGTGAGCAAGGAACCGACGTCTGGGCATAGCCTGCCAACTTTGGGTGAACAAAGCAAGGACAAGAAGATGGTGTTTGGAGCGCTGAAACTTTTCAGACACTCCCCCCAATCACAGATCTAGGTTGCATCAATCATCGTTCTTTAGCTCACTTCGCCACTTCAGTTCAGACCCAGCTATATGCAAATAGGTCTTGACCCTATCCCTAATGGGAACAGTCCAGCCTGAACTGCCAAGCCAGGTCTTCCCTGAGCCAGAAACAAGCGTCCTGGGACCGGTTTTAAGGTAATACTTCTCATCAACCAGGCTAGTATAATTCAGTGGCAAATTGAGCAAGGGACCCATGTCTGGGCAGACCCTGCCAACTTAGGGCTAACAAAGCAAACACAAGGAGATGGAGGATGGAGAGCTGAAACTTTTCAGACACTCACCCACTGTCACAGATCAGTGGTGAACCCATCATTATATTTTAGCTCACTTGGCCACCTTAGTTCAGACCCAGCTATAAGCAAATCACTCTTGTCCATGTGCCTCATGGAAACTGTCCTGTCCAAACTCTCTAGCCAGGTCTTCCGTGAACCAGAAACAAGTATCCTGGGGCCGGTTTTGGGGTATTGACCCACATTTGGGCATACCCTGCCAACTTAGGGAGAACAAAGCAATCACAAGGAGATGATGGACGAAGCACTGAAACTTTTCGAAGACTCACCCCTATTCACTGATCTGGGTTGATTCCATCATCCTTTTTTACCTCACTTTGCCTCCTCAGTTCAGACCTAGCTGTGTGCAAATCAGTCTTGACCCTGTGCCTCATGGGAACAGTTCAGCCTGAACTGCCAAGCCAGGCCTTCCCTGAACCAGAAACAGGCATCCTGGGACCGGTTTAGGTGTAACATCCCTCATCAGCCAGGCTAGCTTGAATCCAGTGGCAAAGTAAGCAAGGGTCCCACGTCTGGGTATACCCTGCAAACTATGGGTGAACAAAGCAAATACAAGGAGGTGATGGATGGAACACTGCAACTTTTCAGACACTCACCCCCAGTCACAGAGCTGGTCAATCATATAGCCTGAGCACCCTGATCTTGACACCACTTAGAATGAAGATCAGTTAAAAAAAAATGAACTATTACGTGGTCCAGATAGAAGACTTTTCCAGACTCAACCTACTTAAAAGAGCAAGGAGAGCAGAGTTAGTACCATTGGAATTTTATCTAAAATTTAAAAATGAAAAATTTAGGGTTTTTTTAGGCTACCATTGCATCACAGTCCTTACATCGGGAACCATTACAACCCTGGCCATAGATCAGAAGTCGTAACTTTTACTGCCTTTATATCAGTAGTATATTACTTCTTAGGTAATCATTAAAATGTAAACATATTTGTAATTATATATAGGTAGAGAATATCAATTAAGAAGCCAATTTACGACTCGAAAAAAAAAATATGGTGCAGGTAAGGGAAACAGGGTAAGGAAACATATATTTTTTTAAATGGACCGCGGATCCTGGGCCTAGTTGGTCTGATCATATTATTTTTTGGAGAGGGGCAGGTGGTCCCCACTCCATGAGCCTTCTGGATGCCCTCGGACCCCATATTCCAGGGCAGACATTAGTATTTAGGGGAGGGGGCATGAGTCCTCTCTCCTCAAACCTTGTGGAGACCCCAGGGACCCCATGCCCCAGGGCTGACATTGATATTTAAGCGGGGTTTGCAGCCCGGGCCCGAGCCTTCTGGAGGTCTGGTGACCAACTATTAAACTTTAACCTTTAGGACCGGAGGCTTTCGTCTCTCTGCCTGAGCCTACAGGAGGACAGGGAGACCCCATTCCCTGGGGCTGTTTCTAAGTTTAGGGAAGCTGGCATGCAGCCCCCCTCCTCGAGCCTCATAGTGGCCCTGGGAACATCATCCTCCAGGGCCAGCATTTTTACTGGGGGAGGAGGGCTTTGGGCCCATCCCTGAGTATGGACCTGCCCCAGGAACCCTATCCCTTGCGGCCCAATCTAAGCAGTGTCCCAGGAATCCCATCCCCCTAGACTCTTTGGTTCCCGAAAGAGTGCGGCGGGAGCAAAGAAAAAAGATATTGCCCCCGGGTGGGAGCAGATGAACAAAGACAGCTCTTGCCAGCACCTAAGATGGGTGCTTGCTGGTGAGGCAGCAGGGGCAGCATGGGCTTTGGCGCTCTCCCTGTGGCCCCAAAGTCAATATAAAGTTTTGGTGTCTTGTGGGATTGGGACACCCAAAATAATAAAAAAAAATATCAAAATGAATAATAAATGTGGGGCTCAAGCTGCTCATTTATTATTCACTGCTCCAAGCAAGGAGCTCTCATAATGCCCTGCAAGGGAATTTTATTTATATTTATGAATCCTGGCCCCTAGAAAGGGCAGGGGCACCACCAAGCATTTTTTTCTGTTTGGGGGGCTGCAGGGCATGCAGAAGCTCCCAGCAACATTAAAAAGTACACAGTAAGTCTCCTGGATCATGAAGGCCATGACCCCAGGAGAGTTTACCACATGCTTTTTTAACATTTGGAGCTGGAGCAGCATGCTCTTCACGTGGAGTGCAGGGAGCCCTTCTGGCTAGTTCTGTGGCTGAGCTTTGTGGTCTGAAAGAAATGTATAAAGAATATACTGAAAGACATCTTGATGTTTTTTGTAATCCTCTTTTGAAAATATGCTATCACAATCACTATTATTAAACATTGCAATGTGGGAATTTATGAAAAATAAATTTGATTATAGTTGTTTATAAAGCCCATAGGTTTGATTTATATATATTGCTGTGCTAACTCCACCATAAACTGAATAGGCCCTCATTTTAGAGCTGCCCCCTATCCACACTGATGTTCTTAATAGACTTGGAACCCCTGGTGATTGCTATCCACGCAGATGGAAACATTCATGGGACCAAAGGGGATCATAAAGCAATATACTATGTGGATGATATTTTAAAGACCTTATGAAAATCTCCTGAATTGATAGGCACGCTAATGAATAAATTAGATTCCTTCTCCCGCTTTTGTGGTCTACAAAGTTAATTGGCCTCAATGTAAAGCCCTACCCATCAACCCCTCAGCCATGAAAGCATCCCTAGGTGACATGCTATTGAAATGGCTACAGTCAATTGAAATACTTAGGGATTTATATTAATCAGGGGCTGCATGAGATGGTGCAAGATAACATTTCACCCATTGTTACAAAAATTAGACAATACATTCAAAAATGGACACATCTGAATATATCTCTCTGGGGGAGGGTCCAAATCATTAAAATGAACACAATATCCAAATTCAGCTATGTCTTTCCTTTGCTACCCCTTTCCCTTTAGCAAGATGTTTTCAGAGACATAGACTATGATATCACCAGATTCATATGGGATGACCGACCAAGACTAAAGAGCTCTAACCTGTTTTCAGCCACAGAGAAAGGGGACACCACTCACCTCATATAGAAAGCTACTGGCTGGAGCAGCAACCGGCCCACTCAGACTACATGATGAAAACTCACAGATCACCACCTTCCATTCAATGTCATATCATTAAAACAGGGACAACTTTCCTGTATACCAAATAAATAAGCTCCAAGTACCCCCACTTACTAGCGACAACACATTTACCCCTCAATATGCATGGAAACCTGTATATAAGTGGAGAGAGGTGAAATACTTCGGACACTCACTACAAAGTGCCATCAGGGCACAATGCGGGTAACACAATCAGCAGAGAAGAGATGAATTGGTCCCTTTGGAAAACAGATATTCTGTTTGAGGAGCACTTTTCTTTCCTGAGCTCTTTTTATCTTTTTCAATCCGTGAAACTTTCTTCAATAGAAGTACAGTCCTAGGGTGAAGTGTATCATGAGGCTCCTTCCTTCTTGAGAAAAGATGTTATACCCTGTCCATTCCAAATCTTAAGCACATTTGGAATTTTGAAATGCAAGGGTTTAAACAGCATCCCCTAATGTTGGAAAAAGTAGGTTCTCCATGAATCATATTATAGAGGGTTCTCCCTTTCTCTCGTTCCCCAATAGATTATTTCGCTTTGACTAGATTGGTTTTGATAACACTTTGTAATGCCAACTTGTACAATTGATATGCTAACAGTTGTACTGACTGATATGTCAAAGAAATGTGCCACACAAAGGAAAATGGGAGGGGGCGGGGACAACCCCGTTTCTTAAACACACATGATGCATACTTTCTAACATAAATGCAAAAACAACAATTGATGGACAGAATGCAGAACAAAGTCATACATTTACCCCAGTACAGAGATCTGAGCCTAAATCCATCATTTATTTGCTCACCATGCCATTCCAGTTTGAACACGGCCATATGCAAATCAGTCTTGACCCTGTGCCCAATGGGAACAGTCCAGCCCGAACTGCTAGGCCAGGTCCATCCTGGACAGGAAACAAGCATCCTAGGACCAGTTTTGGGGTTTCACCCCTTTTCAGCCAGGATAACTTGACTGCAGTGGCATGGAGAGCACGGGGTGACAAATGCAAAAACAACAATTGATGGACTTTCTAACGTAAATACATTCATCCTATGACAAGTGTACTGCCATGTGACGGTGGTGCTTACACATAAGTCAGGGTCCTCTATGAATGACTTTATGAGTGCAGTAAAAATAGATAAAAGTAATACATACTTAGTACAATAAACACAAACTGTAATATGATTAATTAAAGGATTCTCTGAAAACCACATTATGAGACAGCAGAAATAATATATAATCAGTGCAATAGACACAAACTGAGACATGATTAAATATTGCAGGTTCATTTCATTACAAAATCATCCTATATACACATTACCTTTCTCTGCAGAGTTCCAACCAGATAGTTCCTTTCTTCTCAGCTGCAAAATATATTGGCACTTGAGTCTCCAAAATGTCTATTCCCAATGCCCACCTATTCAGTGTTGCTCTATCCTGTCACTACCCAAAAAAATATGAGGTCAGAATTCTGCTGATAGAATTTCCAAAAATGTCTACGTACAGGGTAAGTGTGATCACTCCTTCTAATTTCTCTCCTATGTTCTAGAATGGCATTTTTTAATTGGAATGTTAGTGCTCCCCAAATATCATAATCTACAAGAGTATTCTAAAACATACATGCAAAGGTCTGACTTGCATGACATTAATTTTTCAATAGGTATAAAACATCTGTAGGAAAATAGTATCAGCTTCTTATTGTTACCCCCACCTTTTGCTGATGTCACACTTATTTTTGGCTTAGTCTCACTGGGATCCTGCTATCCAGGACCCCAGTCTGTCTGCTTTCTCCCTTAAATTATAAACAATGTACTTTAGGTACACTCCAGATTGAATTCTGGGGTACCCTTATCAGTCCCTAGTATATGGTACACCATGTACCCAGGGTATAGGTACCACAGAGGCCTCCCATGGGCTGCAGCATGTATTATGCCAGCCATGAGAGGCCATCCAAATTGGCATGACAGACCTGCTACTGCAGGCTGTGTAAGATGGTGCTTGCACCACTTGCTGAGCTATAGGTTCACTATATCTCTCTAAGTACTACACTTAAATACCTATCAATGACCCCTATGGCAGGCCTTAACAATCCTGAAGGTAGGGTGCTGGGTTTTAAGTGAGAGGGTGCCCCAGCATGAGCAGAGCCCCTCTGAAGCCTTCGGAGACCATTCTCCGGGGTTGTCTGTGATGCAGCCAGACATGTGTGTTTAAGTGCATTATAACCTCGCAGTAAATGCTCACTTTAAAATGGCTGCTTAGAAACATGTCGTTTTTGGTGTCAAACACCTTGGAATCATACCTCTACACCAGTAAGTGGTGTTGGAGGTATGATTCCACCCTTCCGAGGGGACATATGTGGGTCATCGGTCTACCCGGTACCAGCTCTTTCGACCTGGGCAGCACAAAATAGAATCTGCCAGCCACAGACATGGGTCTGCCCTCCTGCTGCTGAGCCAAGCTTGTGCAGAGGAAGGCATGACAATAGACATCCTGTCATAGAGAGGTGTAACCACTTCCCAGACTAGATTTATTGTATTGGGGCTGGGTGGGTGCACTCTCTGAGTGCCAGAAAGTCTGCACTGGGGGCACATTTGGTGTCCCTGTGCTTAGTCCAGCTCAAACCAGTTCTGGGAGCAATTGGTTCCTGCTCAGGCACACAACTGGGCAAAGGACATGGGTGTAACCACCCATCTGTCCTGCCCCTCCCATAGGAGGGTCCCCAGTATCTTTCCAACCCATTCCCATGGGTATAAAGTGGGTTAACTGATCACAAGACTTTAGATTTTACCTGGACAAGATTCTGCTAAGAAGAAACCAAGTAGTTTGCCTGCCTGCATGACACTGGATGACTGAAGAATCTCCCTTGGAGTAAGGAGTTACTACCCTGCCAAGGCAGGCCCTAAATGCAACTACCCAGTTTGCTTCTCCCAAGCTCCTGAGGACTCTGAAGATTTCAGCAACACAGGAGGTGGGTTACCAAAGGTCTCTGAGGTCAATCTGTTCTCTCAGTGATTCTGAGACCAGTATCCCTTGTGGGGACCGTGCAACCCAAATCCCTGTGCACTGCTTACTTTTGCAGTTACATATACATAGTGACACTTTCTGAGTCTGTGCTTTGGAATCCGTGTAGTACCAACCCCGAGCAGTATTTGCTCTGAAGATTTCTGGCCTCCACTCTCTCAGTGTCCCTTGGGCTGGTGCTTTGCAGACCTGCTTGAGGTTTCCTTGCGATCCATGGTCTGTTGGCCTGTGGGTCCTAGCAAGGGTCACCTTGTTAATTCTTGGGCTTACCTGGTTGCTCCAGTTGTGCCCTGACTCCTCGTTGCTTGATGAGTGCCCTGGACCTTGCTGGTCCGGTAACCTGTTTCCTCCGACAGTGTGGGTTGTTTTTGCCAAGGCTTGTTGTTGCTCCAGCCCAACATAGACCCCTTAGCTCTTGACATCCTTCGTGGGACAGCTTACTTCCGGATTCTGAATGTCCTAGACATCTCCTGGTCCCCGTGGCTGAGAGTCAAGCAACTCTGCTTCTCACCTGAAGCACCTGACATCGGTTGGCATATGACTACTGAGCCCTTGGTCACCAGAAGTGACCCAGACTCTGTCCCCTCTGCTTTCAGGTTCCTCTCACCTTGAATCCAGGCTTGTATTCCACCGGACACTCTTCGCCTTCCTGGCAGCAGTACTTCCCTGCAGCTCTCCATTGAAAACAACAAAGGTTTCCGACACCACTTGACACCTATGCACCCGGCTCCTCTGGGATAGGCAACACTGGTACCTCGGTACTTGCTGGTGGATTGGCCTTAGAACCTTCTATGTTCCAAAAAGTTTGCGTGAAGTCCTCTTAGAAGGGTCCTTAACTTGTAATTTTCCAACCACGACTTTTCCATAGAGTTGTACTGAGCAACCCTCTGTGTTACCTAACAGCACCCGTCCTCTGTGGGCTCCCTGTGTCACTCCTTTGCGTGGTTCCTTGGGGTCCCATAGATTCTATGTGCTCTAGGCTCTGTGTCTAGTTAAGTCCTTGTTGCTTTACCATTTGTGTAGTATATGTTTTGGTCTCCCCCTGGAGCCCCCTGTGTATTGTGCTATTTATGAATGTTCCATTGAGTCAGTATTGTGTGCTTTATGCCCTAGTCTCACATAGAGACTAGTAGAGAGTGTTATATTAATAAATACATATTTTTATATAAACACTGTGTGGTTCTCCTTTCATTTAGTCATTTAGGAGGTGATATTCTGGTAAAACAAAGCCGCTCTACATTCCTTCAAGATTAAGCCTGAAGGCGGCTCTCCATAGCTACCACTAGGATAGCTTTCAATAAGGTTATCTTTGACCTCATACATCATAAGGGTCATGTGGACTGGTACAAGGTGTCCACTTTAATTAGTGGACAGCATATATCAACCCACCTTCTCACATTGGTGTGCAGCGGTTGGGATTCAAGCTTGCTATTGTTTTACCAGATAAATCTCATTGAATGATTAACTGAAACCACTAAGTATTAGGTACATTTAATACAATCAAGATTAGAACAAAGTAAGTTCTACTGAAATTGGATTTGTGTAAGTTAAGGGTCCAGCATACCCCTTCTCTAACTCAAGAGAGTTTGGTCTCGACTAGGTTAGGCAGGTGCCTACACCACATAACACAAGTATGGCTTCTAGAGAAGAGCCCAATGGCTCTCTACCAACTAGGTACAATGGTATTCCATTTTTAGAATTGAAAGCCATCTGTGTATCTATGAAGTTGAGGACAGGGAGAAGTGCCAACACTCAATGCCTCATAGAGATATTGCTTCTAGATGACCTCAGATAGACCCCAGAGTCTGATGAGGTAGGTAGAGTGGGTGGAACAGGGAATGAGGAAAGAACAGAAAGTGAAACATTTTTTGACCTGGACTCAAACCCTGACCAGGAGAATCAACCTGGGTAACTTAGATCTTCCTTTAGGTGGGGAAGAAGGCCCCAGTGGCCCTCTCTTTACTCCACTAGAAAGAGTACTGAGTTTACCTAGAAGATCCAGAACTCCCTCTCTGGAGTCTTATCACTCAGGTACTTCTGTAGGGACTTCCATAACAAACAAGAGGGAATCCTCTTATGATAAGCAGTACCAATTTCTGGAAATTGAGAGGGTCAAGGTCAGGCTCAAGAAAGAAAACTTAGCCCTAGACAGGTAATCTCTAGCACTCCAGAGAGCAACAAGAAGATTAGGACTAGAGTCCCATAGTGGCAGCAACAGTGTCCCTAGAACTAGAGAGTATTCTCATGATCATAGTAACCTGTACACGATAGTCCCTCCCTATCAAAGTGGGGATGACATTCACAAATGGAAAACTGCACTATAGAGGGCCTGTAAAGTACAGAGGGTCCCTTAAGAGCAGTGGGCAGCTATCTTAATGCTCTACTTTGCTGACAAAGGTAGAGATAAGCTCCTAACTGTTAGAGAAGAGGATGCTGATAATTATTCAGTCTTGAAGAATGCTCTCATTGATTGGTTTGGCTTCACCACTGAACAGTATAGGATTAAGTTCAGAGACATCCATAAGGCATAGACTGAGGACTGGGTTGACTTTGTAGATTGTGCTACTAAGGCTCTAGAAGGCTGGTTACTTGGCAGTAAGGTGTGTGAATTTAAAAGATTGTAAAATTTAATTATGACAGAGCAGGTCCTTAATAATTCCCAAAATTAGTTGTTGCATCAGTACTTGGTTGATTCTGATGTGACCTCTACCCAAGAATTGGGAAAGAAGGCAGACAAGGGTGAAGCAGAAAACTCTGAATCAAGGTGGTGACCAAAAGAAGCAAGATGCTAAAACCTCAGATAAGGGTGGGGAGAAGGGTAAAGACCAGGGGCCATATGTAGGTAATCTCTATTTACAGATTCTTAAATGCAGAATTTTACCGATTCGGTATTTAAGAATCGGTAAATAGTTTGTAGGTAAAAATTCAGTACATTTTACCGATTCGGTAATATTCGGCATTACCGATTCGGTATTTACCGATTCAGTAATTCCCATTCATTCTTATGGGCCTGGAGGCCCTTAGGAATGAATGGGAAGCCATTCACTATTACTGATTCGGTAAATACCGATTCAGTATTAGGGGGAACATATTCAAGGGTGGTAGGGTGTCAAATTGACACCCTGTTGCACCCCCGAATCGTGCATGTGTGCACATGTGGCACACATACATGCCCTAAGGGCATGTATGTCTGCCACATGGCACTTTTAAAAAAGCACAAAATTGCTTTTTTAAACGTTTTCGATATTTACCACCAACTTGTAATTGTGGTAAATAACGAATCCTTAAATCAAAAATACACTCACTTGAGTGCTCCCTACATAGGATTTAAGGATTCGGTAATTTACTAATTCGGTATTTTAAGGATTCGGTAATTTACCGATTCCTTAAATTACTGAATCGTTAAATTACTGAATCCTTAAATCCAACCACCTACATTGGAAAAAGCTAAATACTGGTCGGCAACGGCAAATTTACCGATTTCCGCCCGTTACCAACCGGTAATAAGCTACCTACATATGGCCCCAGAAGTCTTCACAAGGGCACCAAAAACCTGAATCTGGGGGGAGTCACAGTCTAACAAGGGCAAAGGCAAAAAGAAACCTTGATGTCATATCTGTAGAGAGAATACATATTGGACAAAAGATGCCAGTTGTCCAAGGGCCAAGGAATCAACTCCAACCACCACTGCCCCTAAGGCAACTGTTCCCCCTAGCTCAGTTCCAAGTGGTGGTGTACAGAAGAAGGGTATACTAGTGGTAGTGGACCATGCCATTAGGTATCCAGAGGCGATTTCCCTTAGAACTACCATAGCTCCTGCTGTGGCTAGAGCCCTCCTGGAAATATTTTCCAGAGTGGGTTTCCCTAAAGAGGCATTATCAGACAGAGATGCAAACTTTATGTCTGGTTATCTGACTGCTATGTGGAAGGAGTGTGGAGTGAATTACAAATTCACCACACCCTTTCACCCACAACACAATTGGTTAGTTGAGAGTTACAACAAGACCCTCAAGGGCATGATAAAAGGTCTCCTTGAAAAGCTTAGGTACAGATGGGACATCCTTTTGCCCTGCCTACAGAGAGGTTCCTCAGAAGGGGGTTGGCTACAGCCCTTTTGAACTTCTTTTTGGACATCCAGTTAGGGGTCCCTTATGTTTGGTTTAGGAGGGATGGGAGTTACCTCTCAAACCACCTAAACAAGACATAGTGGACTATGTACTTGGTCTCCGCTCCAGGATGGCTGAGTACATGAAGAAGGCAACCAAAATCCTTGAGGCTAGCCAGGAATTGCAAAAGGCCTGGCATGACCAAAAGGCTGTTTGACTGTATACCAGCCAGGACAGAAGGTATGGGTGTTGAAGCCTGTGGCCCCAGCAGCTCTCCAGGACAAGTAGAGTGGGCCCGCACCATACTTGAGCAAAAGGCAGCGGTTACCTACTTGGTGGACCTTGGAACTCCCAGGGGCCCCCACAGGGTGCTCCATGTGAACAGGATCAAGCCATATGTGGACAGGGCAGACATGGGCTTGCTCATGGCTACTGATGAGGGACAGGAGTAAGAGAATGATCCATTCCCTGATCTCCTCTCACAGAACCCTGATGATGGTTCAGTTGATGGAGTGGCCTTGACAGGCAGCATCACTGAGCAGCAACAAACTGATTGCAGAAGGTCCTCAATCAGTGCAGACATATGTTTTCACTGACTCCAAGTCAGACTACCTAGTGTACATATGAGGTGGACACATGTGACAGTCTGCCTGTTAAAAATAAGATTTACATGCGACCTGATCATGTCAGGGACTGTATCAGGACTGAAGTCAAGAAAATGGAACTGGAAGTAATTGAGCCCTCAGATAGCTTATGGATTAGTCCAGTAGTCTTGGTACCAAAACCTCACACCCAGGGTGGTAAGAGAGAAATTAGGTTCTGTGTGGACTACTGGGGACTGAATGCAATCACTAGGACTGATGCTCATACAATTCCAAGGACAGATGAACTAATTGATACTTTGGCCTCAGCCAAGTTCTTAAATACATTTGACCTGACAGCTAGTTACTGGCAAATCAGATTATCTGAGGATGCAAAACCAAACAGCATTTTCAACCCCTAGTGGGCACTACCAATTTGTGGTGATGCCCTTTGGCTTGAAGAATGCACCTGCCACATTTTAAAGGCTGGTGAATAAAGTTCTCACAGGTCTCGAAGCTCATAGTGCAGCTTATCTAGATGATATTGCTGTCTTTAGCTCCACCTGGGAGAATCACCTAGTCTACCTGAAAAATGTTTTGGAGGCCCTGCAGAAGGCAGGCCTCACTATGAAGGCCACCAAGTGCCAGATAGGTCCGAGTGAGGTTGAATACCTAGGCCACTTGGTAGGTGAAGGTCAGGTTTAGCCATTGTAGAACAAAATCCAAACCATCATGGATTGGGCTGCTCCAACTACCCAGACTCACATCAGGGCTTTCTTGGGCCTGACTGGGTACTACAGGAGGTTTGTCAAAGGTTGTGGTTCCATAGTGACCCTTTAAATAATCTAACTTCCAAAAGAATGCCTAAGAAAGTTCAATGGACAGTTAGTTGTCAAAAGGCATTTGATGACCTGAAGCAGTCCATGTGCATTGCTCCGATTCTGCAAAGTCCTGATTATTCCAAACAATTCATTGTTCAAACTGATGCATCTGAGTTGAGGGTAGGGGCTGTATTATCACAACTGAATGAAGAGGGTCAGGATCAGCCAGTTGCTTTTATTAGCAGAAGGCTGACCCCCAGAGAGAAACGTTGGTCACATATTGAGAGGGAAGCCTTTGCTGTGGTTTGGGCTCTGAAGAAGTTGAGGCACTCACTTCATTGTTCAGACAGACTCTTATGGCTAAAACAGATGAAGGGTGAAAACCCCAAACTTTTGAGGTGGTCCATTTCCCTACAGGGGATGGACTATACAGTGGAACATAGACCTGGGCGTAGCTATGCCAATGCAGATGGACTCTCCAGATATTTCCACTTAGAACATGAAGACTCAACTGGTCAGGGTTAGTTTAATGTCCTTATGTTTGGGTGTGTGTGTAGGAAAGTAGTATCTGCTTCTTATGGTTACCCCCACTTTTTGCTGATGTCACACTGTTTTTGACTTAGCCTGACTGGGATCCTGCTCCCCAGGACCGTCAGGATGATGGTCGTCAAGCACAGCAGGTTCCACCAGGGCAGACGGCACCTTTTTGCAGTGCGTGGAATGCACCCAGTTCCTCCTGTTTGTCACTCGGACTGCAGTTCTCGTCGCCAGGGGGACCTGTTATGGGCCGCGCCACCTAGGCTCCAAACTGCTCGATCTCTGAAAGGCCCGGATCATTACATGATCACCGGGTTGCAGTGGGTGGCCTTCACCTTCCGACCTGTCAGGAAGATCTTCTCGAACCTGTTGATGAATAGAGAGCAAGCTGTCAGTCAACTATGATAGATAATCACTCATCAAGACACAAGGTACATCATGTATGGGGTGTGGCTTAGGAATCCCCCAAATATTCATAGGCCTTCTGAATACCACCTCATGCGGTGTGAGGCCAGATCGTGAATGTGGCACTGATCTAATGGACAACAATGCCAAGGGTAGTGCGTCAGGCCATTTCAAGGATGTAGAAGTCTGAATCTTAGCTAGCTTAAGCTTGAGGGTAAAGTTGTACCATTCCACTGGCCCTGCTGAGGCGGGTGGAAGGCAGCATGAAACATTTCCTTAATCCCTAATCCTTTCGGGACATACTCGATAACTTGCCAAATAAAATGGGGTCCCTTGTCATGCCACAAAAGTTTGCAAACACCAAATTTGGGGAAGAATTATTTTAGAAGCACCTTTGCTGTAGTAAGAGCTGTATTATCTTCCGTAGGGTATGCCTCTATCCACTTACTGAAGGCACATACCACTACTAGGACATATTTCAAATTGTTACAACGTTCAAGCTGGATGTAATCCATTTACAGAACTTCAAAAGGTGCAGTTGGTGTAACAAACCCTCCTGTAGGAGTTTGTGTCCCTTTTACAGGATTGTACTGAAAACAAATCAAGCAGGAATGCGCTATCTTTTTAGCCATGCTGGCAATCTCTGGATGCTTCCAAACTTGCGTAAGCAACTTCATTATCGAGTAGGCTCCAACATGTGCTGGCCCATGTGCCATATGAATCATAGGATGTAAATAGGCTGTGGGCAATTTCCACTTGGCATGTCTTTATTTCTCCAACAGCCCTAATCATCTAATGTTCCCTCCTTGGACCATTGTTCAAGCTTTTCTGTAGAGGCAGATCGCTGAATGTCTAGCACATCCTGCCTGGCATCATGCCAACGTTCAGCCTGTGACTTCACCACATACATAGATGTGGCGCTTCACTGCATTGCAGTTTCACGGGCTATGCGATCTGCGAAAGCATTGCCTTGTCCTATTCTATTTGTCACCTTCTTATGTGCATTACACTTAACAATCGCTATCTTCTTCCGATATGTGAAGTCAGTCAGGAGATTATGCACTATTTCTCCATGCACTATCTGTGTCCCATGTGATGTAAGAAAGCCTCTTTCCTTCCAAAGTAACCCAATTTATGGGCCACTCTAACGGCATAGCGGCTTTCTGTGTAGATGTTAACAGACAGACCAGTACTAACTTCACACGCTCTCGTCAGTGCTATTAGCTCAGCTGCCTGAGCTGACTTCTGTGGAATGCGAGCTGTCTCAACTACCGTCTGAAGTGTGAGTGCATACGCAGCTGATGTCGTGCCATCTGGTAATCTCAAACAAGACCCATCAACACATAATTCACCATCAACATTTAAAAGGGGTATATCTTGTAGGTCAACACAACCCTTTGTCTGTTCCTCAGGAATGAATATACAATCATGAGGCTCTTGTGACTGGGATTTAGTAACCGGGTATGGCAACAGAGTAGCCGGATTCAGAGTTGAGCATCTTTTCAGAGTTATGTGAGGAGCCAAAAGTGTGAATTCACATCCTGTCAAACGACCACTAGTTAAATGCTGCATTTTAGTCTGGTTCAAAAGGGCATCAACTGCATGGGATACTAACACAAGCAATCTATGTGATAGGACTATCTCTTCAGTCTGACGCATTGGCACAGCTGTTGCTGCAACAGAACGCAAACACCCAGTTAATGCATGAGCGACTGGATCAAGGACAGCTGAAAAATATGCACAAGGACGCTGCTTGTCACTGTGTGTCTGTACTAAAACTGAAAGTGCACAACCATCCCTTTCGTGTACAGAGAGTGCAAACCTTAGTGTAGTCTGGAGTGCCTCATACTGGTGCAGAACAGAGAGCTTGACGCAACTGTTGGAAAGCAGCATTCTGACATTCAGTAGTCCATTGGAGGGGCATTGGAGTGTCTTTGGTCAAGAGGGCCAACTAAGGTTTAACAATGTGTGAGAAAGTAGGGATCCATTGCCTACAAAAAGAAGTAAGACCAATGAATGGACAAACATCTTTCTGAGTACGGGGCATAGGCGTGTCTCAAATAGCTTGAATGTGATCAGGTGTAAGTGCACTTCCCTCCTTAGACAGGAGGTGACCTAAATAGGTAACCTTCTGTCTGCAATACTGCAATTTCTTCTGAGAAACTTCGTGATGGTGTGATGCAAGAAATGAAAGCAATGACAGTGTTCCTTCTTCACACTGCTAAGGAGTATCAGCTGCCAACAAGATATCATTGACATATTGTACAAGAGCCACCCCTATTGGCACAGGGAAAGAATTAAGCTGTATTGTTAACGCTTGGCTGTAAATACTAGGACTCTCTGTATACCCTTGTGGAACTCTACAAAATTGGAAAGATCGGTTATTCAAAGTGAAATCAAATAAATATAGGCTGTCAGGATGAATAGGGATCGAAAAAAAGCATTCTTCAGATCTATCACTGAAAATGTAGTAGCAGTCGGAGGAACCATGGTAAGGAGTGTTGTGATGTCAGAGACAATAGGGTATTGGGGTACTACAATCTTATTGACCTCTCATACCTCAATGAAGAACCTGTATACTTTAGTATCAGTGTCTTTCTTTAAGATAGGAAGGATAGGGCTGTTGCAAATATTGTAAGGAACTTCTTCCACAGCTCCTACTTCAATCAAATCGTGTACAATATGTATGAGTTCCTCCTCACCTTCTCGAGAAATTTTGTATTGAGACAAGCAAGGTAATGAAGCACCTTCCTTCACTTGAACTAGAACTGGTGGGATAACCATTTGTCCTACATCTGTGTCTGACGTAGCCCACAAAGTACTAGGGAGTGAAGCCAATGCAATATCTTCTCTAACAAGACAAGATTTTCCAACCAAGGGATAGTTGTCATTCAAAATAAGATGCACACCGTCTGGGGAACAACGTATCGTAGCCCTGAAATACTTGAGGATGTCGAGACCTACAATATTGTCCGGTGTGTTAGGGGAAAGCAAAAATGGACATGGAGCAGAAAATATCAAAATAAAACACAAGTGGTTGTGACAGTGGGCTAAGGGAAGGTGTTTGTTGTTTCCCTGCCATGCATAATTTTAATATAGGAATAGAACTTTTTCCAGCAATGAGATTTTTAACGATTGTGATGCACTCGTGAAAAACATTTTATGTACAGCTGTCATCTTTTGCCGTTTTTTGCATTGATGCTTCAGTTTTTAAGATAGTCTGGTGTTAGGAGACTAGCAGTGTTGTACCATTAGGGTGGGGAGTGCCATGTCGAGTTTTTTTTCAGTTCAGTTTAACCACTAGTGTATTCTGGGTAATTGAGTGCAACTAGCTGGGAGCAGCAGAGCGAACTCATGAGCACTCTTGGTCAGTAGGTGCGGAGCTTAGCGCATGCCAGCTTGCACGTGACTATTCACCTGGTGAGAGTTGAGTGAATAAAAGCGGATGGAAGCTGGCAACAGTTAAGCTATCTACGCTGATGGTATAAGTGGGATTATTTCGCTGTTTTTGCCGCGAGATAGAAGGAATCTCGGTGAAATATGAGTAGAGAATTCGGAAAATGTTTGATCCGGAGACAGAGTAACATATGTCACGGTAAGCTTGTTGACATAGAATGTTATTACTGAATAGTAAGCACGGGTTGGAAGGGCCATGAACTAGCGAGCATAGCATTGCTGTTCAGATTTCAGAAAACTGGCTTCTGGGGTGACAGGTGCAAGGAGAGGACAATGTTAAAATTGATGGCAGTAGGAATAGACACACTTAGAAATTGCATATACGCACGTTTAAAAAAGGTAAAAGTGTTGTACCTATACCAGTGCGTGCAGTATGCTGATTACATTATTTATTTATTTATTTATTTATTTATTTATTTATTTATTTATTTCGGCCAGTTGGCCATAAAAGACACACATATATACATACATAAAACAGAGGATCATAGCAATATACGTACATCAATTCATTTAAAACAATTGGATTTTTTAAAATACAGTACAGAATTAATTTTCATCAGTCTCTTTAAAACATATTTCATTTAGCAGCAGAAGTAAGTTTATAAGGCAGTCCTACTCAAAGCATCTGACCAGATTTCCTGCGAACAATATACACAGAATAGAGGAACCTACCAATACTGAATACAATAAACTGGGCAGTATTAGTTTTTAAGATCCTATATGCTGTGAGACAAGATCTAGTTCCTAAGAGTACACACATGGGTTTTAGCCATCTTTTTCGGGCTTTCAAGTACGCTTTGCATATAAACAACATGTGGACCTCGTTCTCCATACAAAAAACTGAGCACATAGGACATCTCCCACTTTTGCTATTCAGACATTCCAATTTTTTCTTTGACCAACGTTCTATATTTGAGTTCAACATAAGATTCCCATACCTGAATTTCAGGAAAAGAGACTTCGAAACAGGGGGCTCTATTTAGTCCAAAAAGGATTCAAAACAGGGTTCATCTTTAAAGGATAAGAAATCTTGTATTAGGGTCCCAGTTCTACTTTCATGTGCAAGCCTATTATTCATATAAGACCAAAAGGCTCTCTTTACCATGGACTTGGCAAAGGGTGGTAAATTCTCTGGATTTTCCCACAATGAATAAAAGCCCAGCATTGTGAGCCATTTTTTGATATGCCCAAACCATAAGATGGAGTTAAAAGAGTCTAAATTCAATACCTCTCGAAGGCCATTCCTGTAATCTAGCAATTCTGGGGTGGACCAAATCCTTATCCAGAACATTAACGGTCTTATGATGGTCAGATGATCAGTTCGTTTGAAATTCAGATCGAGTTGGAGGGGAATTAAGGGTGTACTAGTGGGAACCCTTACAATTGTTCTCATGAATTTGTTGTTCAGGCCTTGAAAGCTCTCCCTGGCCCAGGGTCCCCATATCTCAGCCCCATATAGGGCGGCAGATTGGATTTTAAATTTAAAAAGTTCAAGCACAGGAGTTACACTCTTACTTGTACTGGCATTCAATTTATTAATTATTGGTTTGACGTTGTGAGCGTATGACACCTTGCTTTTCTCGATTTGGGCCTTCCGTGTTAATTTTGAATCGAGTACTACCCCCAGATAGGAAAAATTATCCACAGTTCCTAAGGTTTGGCCATTCAAGGTCAAATTCCCTTTGTCCGGTCTACTAGGGTTCAATGCCATACATTTAGTTTTGTCAACGTTTATTTCTAGTCCTTTGATCACACAGTAGCTATTAAAGGAGATATAGAGTGCCTGGAGGCCCTTCTTGGTTTGGGATATTAAGATGGTATCATCCGCGAAGAGCAACGCGGGCACCCTCTCTCCATTGAGCTGTGGTGAATCATTGCTACAAGCATTCAGGTGATCAGGAACATCATTGACAAATATAGAAAATAGGGTGGGGGCCAAGACGCATCCTTGCCGGACACCACGCTCGATTGGAATATCACGCGTCAGTTCACCATTTGGACCCCATCTAATGTTGGCATGATTTCTAGCGTGCAACTCAATTATTTGTACCAAAAGACTCCCTGGCAGGCCGGCTTTATTTAAGGATCTCCAGAGCAGGTTGCGAGGGACAAGGTCAAATGCCGCTCTCAAATCTACGAAAGCTACATACAAATGACCTTTCCTGATGTGTACATATTTCCAATATATACAACAAAATCTGAAGACCTGATCTATGGTACTGGTCTTGGACCTAAAGCCTGCTTGAAATTTAGAAAGTATTGCTGACTCCTCCAGCCAATCATTTATCCGAAATAATAAATGTTTGGCATAGAGTTTTTGCAGGGTGTCCATTAAACTAATAGGTCTGTAATTTGAAGGGACAGATCTGTTCCCCTTTTTGAAAATTAAAACAACTTCTGCTGCACGCCAGCTGTCAGGGAATTTACAATTTTTGGACAAAGCATTAAACAAGCGATTTATGTAAGGAGCCCAAACTTCAATTTCGTGCTTGTAGAGGTCGCCCGGTATTTTATCAGGGCCAGGAGCTTTACTATTTTTTAGTTCATTGATTGCCCTTTTTGTTTCATCTAGAGTGAAATCAAGACATTCAGAAGGTGGAAGTAGCCATGGAATCTCATCAACACCACTATCATATTGTTTGTACAGAGATGTAAAGTGTGTCACCCATGTCAGTTCATCTAGGAACGTGTCCTTCACAGCTCTGCCTGCATGCCCCCCATTTGCAACCAACCTCCAAAAGCCAACATTATCATTTAGTTTTGCAGCAATCAACATATCAGCCCAGATCGACTCTTCCCATGATTTTTTCGAGATTTTTTGGACATGCTTATACTCTTCCCTTGCAAGTCTGACATCTTCTTTTGAATTGTTTTTAATAGCATTTAAGAGCTTCCTCTTGGCCATCCTGCATGAGTGGTCATACCAGAGTTTCCCATGGCATCCCACTCGTACATTTTGTTGCTTTTTCCTAGGCATTTTGGACATATAGGTTCTTAGTTCATTAAAAAAAACCTTGTGTAGTTCAACAAAATGATCATAGTGGTCAGATAAGAAGGGTTGTCCAACTATAGGCGCGAAAATCGTACCAAAAAGTGAGTAGACTGATGCTAAGGTCTTGCCTTCAGATAAAATATGCGGCCATTTTAAGGCACGTCTATTATTATTAATGTGTACATGTTCGCACATTTTACCAGTGGCAATCTCACTCGATATAGGGGCAGGGATGTCGCTGAGCATGTATGCATCAATATGAAGTTCCAGAGGATAGTGATCACTTTCATCCCTGTTTACCACTTTAAAATCAATCATAAAGTGCCAAATACTTAATGAGACAAGAATGAAGTCTAGCCTACTTTTGGATTTCGCAAAGGTTGGCTGTTTGGTTAGGTCGGATGGAAGGCGGCCGTTACATGCTCTGAGACCGTGGTCAGCAGTTAGCCTCAGTAGTTGGACCGCCAGAGTAGTGCATTGAACGTAATTTGAAGAATCAAGCTGGGGAATATTATATGCTTGACCTTCATCCTCAAAGACATCAGTAATCCCAAGGATCGGTTCAAAATTACAATTTAAATCGCCTCCCAGAATTACAAGGACGTCACCAACCACCCTTTTCAGGAAGGAATCCAGGGTTTCCAGAGTAGGTGAAACCCTGGAACGACCTAGGGGTCTGTTATAAACATTAACAATATAGTATTCACCCCCCTTTGCGGTTACAATTTTTAAGGCCAGAATATCAGGGGTTCCTGTATCTATAGATTCAACCCTTATTGCTAAAGTGACTTTGAGCCATATGATCAATCCCCCGGATGGCCTCCCCCTGTCGGACTGAACTGCCTCTTTACCAAAGGTTTTATATCCCATCCTGTGTGGAATATCCATTGCCCATGTTTCTTGCAGTAAGCAGAAATCACTGGAGTCAACAAAATCTGCCCATTCTGGGTCTTTCAGATTTTTGCCTACTCCAGCAATATTCCATGAGAGGAAAAGCAACTTTGGGGTTGGCCCACTACCAGAAAAATTACAATCAACAATGGGCGACACTGATACCGGCAGACTATCTACTCTATCTAGCTGTGGATCGGCTATTTGGTTCCCTGCTTCGGTGATCACAGCCCCTACTACAGTACTGGTTTCTTCACCAAAACAACCCTCATGCATGTCGTGGCATACTAGGTTCGCTACTGAAAAGCTTTCCGTGTTCTGAGTGCTATTTCCTGAACTAGAATAAGTGCGCCCAACACCCAGTGTACAATAGGTGTCATATAACTTTGAGATACAGTTTGGCATGGTCTCAAGTCAGTCAACTGCATCTAGGCAGCTGAACCTGTTGAAAGTGGGAATTCCAGTCCACGTGTTTCGGTCAACCTGTCTGGCCGGATTTGGCGCATAACCATAGTGTTGATTAAGAGTATTCCAGCTAGGCCCATAGTTTAGGGCCTGGGTGGGGGATAAAAAAACGATAGGGGTCTAGCTACAATGGATGATGTGTCTCCATATGATTTCCATGCGCAAATCTGGTCAGCACTATGGGGTTCCTCAAATGAAATAACTATACAGTCACCTGGAATTGACTTTGCTATGGGACCGACCCATGGTACCCTGCGAACCATAAGAATTTTACTTTTCATATGGTTTGGAATTGGTTTGTTTGAGTTTAACCAGTAGATCACCTTATTTTTTAGGGATGAAAAGTTCTCTTCATATTGGTTTTCCAATTCAGGTACCCCAGTAAGAACAATTACAAAAGGACAGGCATCAGGGGGCAGGTCAATATATCCTCCCTTGAAGTTGTTATAAGCGTGGGCTGGTTGATAGTTATGTGAGTTTGTTCTGTTGGCAAAAGATCTGTCAGCCAAGGGTTTATTAAAGCCCAGGGTAGTGTGGTTGTTAGGAGGTATATTAGATGAGAACTTCTGAAAGACGGGAGTCTTGGGGGCAGAAGAATGGGTGACAGCAACATTTGCTAACTGTGATTTTTTACTTTGTTCAGGACCCTTCGACAAAGGTTTACTAGTAGTGTTAACCGATGGCAGATTCGAGGGTGTAACAATAGGTTTTATTTGGGTATTTACTGTCAGATTTGTACTTGTGTTTTTTACTACTCCCTCTTTTTGATGCTGTACACTAGGTGGATTTGTGTTCGGGGATACCACAGGGGCCATGATCGAAGCATGTGTGGGGATATCACTACCATTAAGGCTTAAACTTGCTAACGTTATAACACTTTTTTCCACCTCAAGTAGTTGATTTTCAATGCCAGTTAGCCTAACTTCTAACGGCCTGAGAAGTTTTTTAAGCGTTTCCCATACTAATTTCAAAAACTCTTCCCTGTCCCCTTGTAGGGCATCTATGGATATGGAAGTTTTCTCGCCCTCATCTACAGAATGGTCGGCCCTTAAATCCGGGTTAAGTGCCTCTATATTGTCATTACTACTTTGTGCATTAGAGAGCGTCTGATCAGACCCATTAGTAGCAATAACAATAGATTGTTGAGGAGCCCCCCCTGAAATGCATTGGCTTGAGGCTACCTTAGCCTTTTTCCTAGCGTACACAGATAGATGTTTACGTTTTCTCTTTTGTTTGGGTATTGCCTTAGCGGCTCCCTGAGTCTTATTCAGAGCCGCTTCCCCTGACACCTTTTCCCCCTCAATGATCTCAACCGGTGGATCTGAAGATGGAATACTTTCAGATACAACACTGACGGATAGCCTTGGGGGGTCTACTTCATGGTTGACGGAGGGAGCTGAGTCCTCGGGATTAGGATGCACCTCGGCCAAGGTGATAATTGGTGCGGGGCCAGAGGTGCGCTCAGGAGTTTTCGAGGAGGCAATGCTACCTAACGAGGATTTTTTCCTTAGTGCCAGTTCAGTTGACAGCCTTCTTGCAGACTCTAACTCCAGGGAGACTCTATGCTGAAGTTTAGTAATCTCATTGTCAATAGATAAACTAGTCCTTGTGATAAAGTCATCCAGGGTCCCTGTAGCCTTTTTCCCAGTTTTAGTGGCCCTGCTCCGTGTTTCACGAACGGACATGATTTAGAAGGTGGGTGAAGATTAGACAAACACTAATAAGTTAGGGTACCGTGACAAATACAGCCAAGGGAGATGGCCCGGCCCGGTCCGGTCTTGGTCGGTCTGGAACGGCCTGAAAAGGCCCAGTCTTCGCCCCGGGCTGCGTCGTGCGCTGCGGGAGTTTGAGGTTATAATTTAAGGGGCGTGATGGGCGGGGGGCGGGCCAGCAGGGAGAGCGGACCGGAAGCTAGCCGTCGGTCTTGCAGGGACTTCTGGGTATTGAAGTCCCCGCACGCTTGCAGCCCCGCTGATGCCTCACACCCGGTGCCGCCTTACCACCTCAGTCAATCAATGCTCCTCGATGATGTAGCCCCGTCACCCACAAGCGAAGCGGCACCCGCGAAGCGGCACCCGCGAAGCGGGTGCGGCGAGTGGTGGGTTGGTGCGCTGGATAAAATGCTGCTATGCCTCTCTGGTGAAACCAAGGACCTCCGTTGAGCAAACAAGTAAGTGTCCCACACGTAGAGGGTCAGGAACACTTTTAAAAAGCCTCAGAAGGGCGGGGGGCGGGCCAGCAGGGAGAGCGGACCGGAAGCTAGCCGTCAGTCTTGCAGGGACTTCTGGGTATTGAAGTCCCCGCATGCTCGCAGCCCCGCTGATGCCTCACACCCTGTGCCGCCTTACCGCCTCAGTCAATCAATGCTCCTTGATGATGTAGCCCCGTAACCCACAAGCGAAGCGGCACCCGCGAAGCGGGTGCGGCGAGTGGTGGGTTGGTGCGCTGGATAAAATGCTGCTATGCCTCTCTGGTGAAACCAAGGACCTCCGTTGTGCAAACGAGTAAGTATAATCATGATAATTGTAATGATTGGTGATGTATTTTTTATGTTTATAGATACCCCCAAAGAAGGTTTTTTTCCCGAAATGCATTGGGTGTTTTCCAATAAAGCGTGACATGTGGAAACATACATAATTCTTGTGCTTATTTGAAGAATATTGAAGCGATATAAAAATTAGTAAAATGAATTGAAGAAAACAAAGGATTAAAGTGAATACATTTGAATGGACAAAATTGTGGAATAAGCAAAGAATTTCATGGATTTAATTCATTGGATTCGTTTTGAAAAAATGGCTGTGCAGCTTGATGGGAATCGTAATGTGGTTCCCTTGTGTTCTTACTAAGGGAAGGTGTCCCATCGAAACCTATTGATGTAATGGTTAAGCCAGACAGAGGAGTCCTCCTGTGTCAACCAAAAACTGATCAGTGGAACCCAAAACACGTGCATTAACATAAGGACCTTTCTGATCTACTGGGACTTGAACTGATTCTTTACCCCATCCTGGGCATTCCTATTCATAAGCAGAATCCTTCAAATCAGTGATCAGATAAACAGACATTTGATATTGGTTGCATCTATCAAAATTATTAGAATAATTCTGAGTATGCTCAACAGCCTCAACCCTGGTGTGATCGTCCATAGCTCACCTATATCCTGAATTCCCTGGGTGACTCCTCAATTGTCCTCGGCCACGCTGGTATCGCTGAGCAGGCAATTGCAGACAGTCAGCAGCCCAATGTCCAATCTCCTTACAATAAGCACACTAATCAGGAGACAAAGTAGTACGAGCACAAGAGGGTGCATTAGGAAGGTACATTGCACAGCTGCCTTTGCCACCACCTCCATAAGATAGACCATAAACCTGCGCTAACATAACCTTCATTTTTAAATCCCTAGTCTTTTTATCCTCACTGCCCTTAGCTTCCAATTCCTGCCATTCATAGTACTGAGCCATAGTTAAAAGAGAGACTGGAGAACACGTAGTCCATGAACTCTAACTGGCCTTTAGGCGACCAGCTATTCCTGGCAACATGTTTGTGAGAAATGTATCGACAAACAGATGCCTGCCTGTGTCATCTGTCAATGACTGGCCACTAAAGTCGTGGAATGTCTCCTCAAAACGTGTAAAAAAGTCAGAGACCAATTCATCTGCCTCTTGCTTACAGGATGCTAACATAGTCCAATCTATCTTTTTAGGAGGAATAAGAGTTTTCAATTTAACTAATATAGCTTTTGGAGAATCTAAAATTTCTTGATGCGGTTTCTGTGCTGGTTTTCGTTCTGCATCTTTCCTCTCTAGTACCTTCCAAACATCCCCAAAAACTGCATGATCATCGACTTTACAAATAGACCTCCCCATATCAAGGGGTAGAATAAGCCCAAAAAACATATCAATATCAGACAAAGTCATGATACAAGAACTAATGTCTCCTTCAAATTCTTCATAAAAAGCAGCCGGATTCTTCTGCGGATCCGGAAAAGCGGTTTTAAGAGCTATAACATCTGCTCTACTCCAAGGAGTGTATACCCAATTGTAAATAAAATAACCCTTCGCATCAGTGGAATCTTTATTATCGTCTGTTCCCGCTCCCTTAGGAGGCACATGTAAAGGCACAGCTTCGCGCTTTGGTTTCCCATGAACTATAACAGCCATATCTGTCCCGGGAACTCCATCCTGTGATACGGGGGTCTGAACTGTTGACTCAGCTGTTGCAGATGTCTTTTTCACTTCTCCCAAATGGAAGGCATCAGCGCGTAGTTTAACCACGCATCTAATTAAGTCAGCCACCTGGGAAGGGAGAAAAAGACCGTCAGGCAATTGTTTATGATCGTCGCTATATCAACAGGCTCTAGGTTAGTGGAATATTTTCTAAACCGTTAAATTACTTCTGCAGTAAACATCTCTACAAAATATAACTGCTTTTTATCCAACCATTGTTGTACATCGGCTATAAAATCTGGAGCAGA
The DNA here is from genome assembly GCF_964263255.1 of Lissotriton vulgaris. Lineage (NCBI taxonomy): Eukaryota > Metazoa > Chordata > Amphibia > Caudata > Salamandridae > Lissotriton > Lissotriton vulgaris. Next base: position 1,129,471,178 of record NC_141689.1, on the reverse strand, counting down.
AGTGTTACCACAAGCTACTTTGCAAGCAGCAGATCTAAAAGTGGCCACACGGTCAGCCGTCAGAAAAGAGCGAGTCTGTCGCTGAGCATCTGATCCTGACTTATCCTGATCTGAAAGATAAATATCATCATCAGAATCAAGGGTAGGGGCAGAGGGAAAAGTGTAAGGAGGCGGGGAGCGATCCAATAAAATGTAATCATCCTGAGGTTTATTAAGGAGAGGGTGAATGGGACTCCGGACAAGATATTGGCCATTTACCTGTAAACGATGCTCCCTATCCTCTCTCTCTTTTATTTCCTTCATTTCTTTATTTTTCATCTCCAGCGCTTTCACATAGATATTTTTGCTAAAGCTTGCTCTCTTCTCACTCAATCACGTGCTTCTTTTTCCCACATTCGTGTCTACTTTTGTGCTTCAACATACATTGTTCCATATGCTGAATTTTTCCAAGATCGAATGACCCATTTATAGGCCAGCGCAACTCAGGATCCTTGCTAGTATATTTATTCCATAGTGTACTGTACATTATGGAAGAAATACTGTGTTTTATGTACATATCCCTATTTGCTGTCCCCTCACGGGGAGCTGGCTGATTTTGTTCAAGATTCACATTGGTACCTCCAAGAAAGCAGCACATTCTACGAAGTGCACTTGAAACAGGCATGCCAAGAATATTATATCATATACAATATTGTACAAAAAGTGGCACTTAACTCAAAGTGTGCCGTTAAAGTTCTCACAATTTAGAGAACAATCCCCTCATTACCTGCCTACATAAATTGCAATGTATATAAACCCAGATAAATCATGTTTTTGGCCAAACAAGCAAACACATGTCGACGACCTTACCAAGCACCAATCTCCAGCCTCCCACTGCCAAGTTCTGAATTGACCAAATGGTCTCTGCACAGCGAACACCAGAAGGAATCTCAGTCGAGGACTGGCACCACCTGGAGGGTCAGATCGGGAAAAGTAGTAAAACACCTTGGCTACCAAGACAATGGTCTCCTCAGACAGTGACCATCCACAGCGAGATTCCAATCCTCCGTCAAGACCACTCCTTCGGGCATCTGAGTCACCGATGAGCCCCACGGGTTGGGCGCCTGTTTGTAGAAGTAGACCTCAGCAAGGCCTACCAGTGCTAGGGGTTCGCCCTTCTATGCGCACTAGTCCACAGAACACTAAGTAGAGATTGGCATGGAAGCTGGACTATCAAGAGAATAGTTTATTAAACCTCATGAGGTTGAACTACATCTATACAAAACCCTTTGGCAGTGTATGAGGTAGCACTAGGAGTAGAAGAACTGTGGGTCTTTTATACCCACACAGGAGCTCAAAAAGAGGCGGTACAAGTACACATAGGAAGAGTTAAACACATAGAAGGTCATACATAGAATGCACAGTCAATAAAGAAGGAGGGGTAATTAGTTGCTGACATCAGTTAAAACAGCCTGGCGGTAACAGACTAGGGCAGGTGCATGGGCAGCTACAGACTTCTTCAGAGCATGTGCAGTGTAGCAGGGGCTAAGTATAGCCAGTTCTTTAGCAAAGCACAAGGGTAGGCAACAGTGAAGCTGGAAGGAGCACGCGAGCACATGGTCAGTCAAGATGGCTGCCAGAAACAATATGGCTTCCGCTCATGCTAACAGTGATCTTGCTCAATTTACAACAGCAGTAAGGGACTCTAGGGAACTCCACGTGTAATAGGGATCTTTTGTTGCCTGGATGTGCCCATGTGAGCAAACTGGTATTGGTTAGAAAGATAGAGGAAGAACCAATGAAGATCATTGCCGATGAATCCCAATCCAGGTTGCATATAGGATGGGATGCCTGACTGCGCTAAAGGCAACTGAGAGAACCAGCAATATTCATCTGTGGTCAGGAGCGCATTATATATGATGTGCAGAGTGATGGTCACCATACTCCAGTGTGACCTCAATGCAAAATGGTAGTTGTTTATGAGATGATTATTATTGATGTGGACATATAGCTGAACATAGTCTGTTTTTTCAATGATCTTGCTGATGAATGGCAGATGAGTGATGGGCTGGTAGTGTCGTGTTTATATCTAGGACCCTAATTAAATATTTCTGATTTATGCCCTTGTGAGGTTATAATCAATAATATCCTGATAAAGGCATAAGAATCAGATCCATATTCAGTAATAGCCCATGCAGTCCAAAGCACAGCACGGCTACTCCCATCGACTCCTAGAAAGCACAACGCGTTCTTTAAACAAACCAAGCCTCCAGCAGCCCGGGAAACCCCCCCTGCTTTTGTTTTGATTTGAACAAGAACTCCTGAAGTCCAGAAAGAACTGTTAGTTCTTAGTGACGTCTTATGTCCAACCTTACGTCGAACCCGGCACCTTCCAGGTATAAAATACCAACAGTTGCCTTAAGCAAACACACAGTGGTTTGGAGCAGAGCGGCCATCTACTTGCCCGAGAGCCCAGCTGATGCAAGAGCCCACGGAAGCCGCCCCTCCTGTTAGACGCACTGAGAGAGACGCTGTCTTTTTCTCCAGCCGAGAAAATCCAGCTCCGGTGTTTCCAGCCTACTCTTGCAGGTGGCTGGGATATCGAATCCTGAGAAAAGAAATACCAGACCTCCCACATTCTATTACCAAGGTATGGAGCTGACTAAACCCTTGAGAGAATTCTTGATGCAGATTCTTGGCAAAACTATCTTAACCAACTTAACTTAAACTGCTACTTAATTATCCCGTCCCATGTATTAGGCTTAGGTCAGGTACACCGGGGTAGGCTTAGTTAGAAGCACCAGTTGAGTACGTTTGAATTTGTGTATGTATATATTTTATCCATTTTAAAGTATCATGTGGCTAAGAAACCATGTCAATGATTTTACAGTATTATTTCATAATACTAATTTTACTGTACGCACTTTACTTTACTTTAAGTATTGCAATTGTGGCAATTCATTTCTATTGCATGAGGAAGAAGACTGCTCAATAAATAACACCTTTTATTGAAAACGCCTGTCTCTCTATTTCTCTGCATTCTGGTGAAACTAAGTATGCACTGCTGACTGAGTGAAATAGCTTCCTATTGTTTTCACACGACTCTAGAGATACACTCTTATACTGAGGGAGCAAAGTTGTCATGTTTATGCGGTTGTCGGAAACTGAATCCCTTCTTGTCTGAGCCAGGGAAGTTCATCCCTCCCTATTCATTCAAGGAAGTTTCCAGTGACCTCTGAGCTAGCTGGCGCAAACCTAAATTAAGTTTAACATAGTCAGTAGAGACCTAGATGACCTCAGTCCTACGTCTACACTGCTGTTTATGTTATTCCAATGCGCAGAGCCTATTGGGAAAATAGGAACTACACTACAGTAGTCGGCAAGGCCATTGGGGTCTAGTGTAGGTTACTTTAGGAGGATCTGGCCAGTGTTGTGAACGTCTAGGAAGATGCATTGTGTTGGGAAGGCATTGACAACGGTAAGTTGGGCTAACAGAGCATCTCCAGAGAGAGCTTTGATGAAGACCAATGGTAAGACTTCATCTTCATATGAAGTAACTATGATGGAGCTGAGCTTGTCAGCAAGATCTGGAAGAGATTGGTTGACCATTGCGGGATTCTACAGGAAGAAATGGGTGTAAGAATTGAAGCAGCCTTTGTGTTGTTGATGTACTGTTGAAACATCTGCATTTTTTCATGGAAAAAGAGGTTGATGGCATTGCACTTTTTTGTGGAGTGAGGAATAGTCGGGTCTAGCATGGAGCTGATGCAATGATTGATTGTCTTGAAAAATGTTCTGCTTCTGTTGGTAGCTTCATTGATGGTGTTGGTTTTTAGTCCTTTGCTTTAGCTGATGTGATGAGCTGTGTGCTTGCTGAGTTATTGAGTGAGGGGACTTCAGAATGAAGAGGTCCTCTGGAGTTCTATTGTTCTTCCATTTTCGTTCCTTCGTTCCTTCCTGCCTGCAAATGGATTGTCTATTGTCAGCAAGATCATTAAAATACCAGGGAGTTGAAGTCTTTGGCTTGTACTTGTGTGTTGTAATTAGGTTGTGGATGTTCACATAGCTTTCCCAAAACTTCTTGAACTTGTTTAGAAGGTGTCGGAAGTGAAGTTGATAGGACGAGAGAAGAGTTCAAGCATTAGGTTGTCCACGGAGATGTGTTTGAAAGATCTGAAGGTTTCTTCTTCTCCTTTGTGTTGACGTTTTTTTGGTAGGATGCTAAGAATGGAGAAAGGGTTGGCACAGGATCAGTCCCATCCCAGGGTATGGTTGGCTTGCAACGGATTGTTGGTGAAGTTGAGACAACAAGGTTAAGGATGTGGTCATTGGAGTGTGTTGTGTGTGCCATTCTGTACCACTTTCAGTGAATTTTTGAAGCCGAAGGTCGAGTGTGCATGTTGGATAGACTAGGTGTGCTGTATTCTTCAACAACCACAATCGTCAGGGTGAACCACAAAAGTCACTAAATTAATCTGTGCTTAATCCTCTGGCAGCTTGGCACAAAAGCAGTCAGGCTTAATATTTGGTTTTCTTGAGCCTTGGAAACTTACAGACAGACTCACACTCTAAATGTGAAAAGGTAGGCAAGAAACTTCAAGACCTCTAGGGCTAGTCACCCATTCAAATATGTCGCTGTCCATTGTTGTGAACCTGTGCCAGGGCTGTTGATGAATTTTCTAGCTAACAGAAATCAAAGAAAAGAACATACATATTTTTTCTTTATTTATGCGAGGCTGGCGTTTCTCGCTGTCATTTCTCTTTCGCGTTTTTATATTTTATCGGCTGTTTTATTTTTTTTGTTTTGTTTATTCCGATATTGCACTGTATATTGATGCTCCCTTCAACAAGGTCATTTCCAATAAAAAATGAATTGAAGTTTGTGATTAGACTGGGAAACGGACTGAGCCTGCGTTTGTCCAGCAACAGGGTTTTCTATTTTGTTTCACTAGTTCAAGGTTCGAGATCCAAGCTCTGCCCCTCATGAATAAGTCATCCCGCGCTTGGGAGCACGCTCTGCATTCATTAGCGCCGAGAGCGCATGCACGCGCCACTCCAATATCGCTGAGAAGAACGATCATTATAAAATTTGAAATCAAATAATAAAGCAAGGCGCAGCTCTGAAGGCGGACAAAACTGCTCAGCTTAGTCTAGAGAGGCAGTTTCCGGGATGTAATACAGCTCCTCTAATTCTGATTTTATTAAACATCGGAAAGTCAAATAGGTATGTGCTTGCATTCTTTCTGTTTTTCAGCAAGGGCGACCCGGATATTGTTCCTCAATAAATGGAAGCCTTCGACGAAACTGAAAACGAAATGGCCGTTCTTGTCATAAATCAGCTCTTGTCAGGTTTGTCTTACCACATAAACAAGCACTTGATTTCTATGGGTAGAGACAGAAGTCTTGCGGTTTAAGAAGAGCTTGGAGAGAGGATATGTTTTCAAGTGGGACTTCCCTTCCATACTTGTAAGCAATGATAGATCTGCATGAAATTAAATCCTGATTAAAAATGCATGTGCGAAACCCTACAAGGAAGAAGGCTCTTTGGAATGTCAAGGAGCTCCTTCACGTAACAGAGAACATCGAATGTCATTATTATTGTTTGGTGGTATTTGTAAAGGCGCTGTCTGGCCAGAGCGTCCTAAGACTTCGAGTTGATGGGTGGTTGGGTGATTTTACTTTCTTGGTGGTGACTAGGCCCTGGCGAAATGCTCATTTCACAGGCGAAATCTCTCATAATTTTCGTCATTTTTTCGATACACTTGCTGAGCGAACTTCCTGAAATTAAGCTATTACGTAACACCATGTAATGCAAGTGCGTGCCGGAAAAAAATGATGTTTTTTTGTGACAAATGTGTTTTCGTACTTTTTTAAGGGCAAATGTGCCCTCGCATTCAAATTGTAGACGGGACACATTTAATGCTAAAATATAGTGCTAAATGCCAGATTTGCATCTTGAATAATTTTTTTTACATTTTGCTCCATTATCCAAAATTTCACATAATTATGGGGAAAAAAATTACATGAATTTCTCAAACCACTAGTGGTAAGTCCCCTTGTCATTGTCTTGGTATCTTAATCTATGTCTCCCTGTCATACTGTGCATGTCTCCTTGTCTCAGGATTCATGCACGTGCCTTCTGATATTAGTTTCCATGTCCAGGGGGCGATTTATATTTTGGCAAACGGAGATATTGCAGTCAGGGCAACAGAACAATTTACTCCATCGCCCTGACTGCACCTCCTACCACAAAATTATGAAATGACTGCCAAGCTGGTGGTCATTTCTTAGATTGGGTGACTAGAATTTTAAAGCCAAAAACTGGGACATTTCACAAAAATAGAAGAAGGACTACAATTTGACTTCAAGCGATGAGAGCGTTCCTCAGCAGAGAATTACAGAACAGGCGGTAAGAACATACATAAAATGCAATTTTTAAACCCAGTAGCTTGCCTGTTAATTAAATTGATTTCTTGAAACAATTGCTGACTATCCTTGCTTTGTAAAACATAAAAAACACCTCCCACAGTTTTCAGTCGACCCTGTTAAAAAAACAGGACATGAACTACATTTCTTGAAATTTGCTGGGACAGCTGGTTAAAAACTGGGACCGTCCTGGCAAAACGGGGACGCCTGGTCACCCTATTCTTAGAGCATTGCCAGGAACTGCCATCACGGTGGCTCTTGTCAAGGCTTTTTGCAGTTTTATTCAGGGCTCCGGGCACCAAACTGTTTTCCTTTTAATTTTCAAACAGAAAATCCAGAAGCAGGATTTTATTTTTGAAAATAAAAAACAAAACACCCTCTCACCATGGGAGTCATCTCCCGCGGCGAGGGGGCATTCCTTGTCTTTTACTGCCCCTTAACCCCAGGGTTTGCCTGGCGGTGATGGACAGTAAAAAATGGCTATATGCCTTCCCATTGTATTTGGGCGGATGACCATACAGCAAATTCTCCTACAGCCCTAACCTACTGGGCCGTCAAAACAGTTTGGCCACGGCAAAGACGGAGTCGTCTCCATTGTGGTCAAACTAAGGTCTGCCCACTTTTAAACTCGACGGGTGGACATAATGTTGGTGGTAAGCACACTTCCTCGCCATTGCAATGGAGTATGCATGCCACCACATTTAAATCGGGCTCCAAGTCTTCCTTACACCCTCACAGGCTTTGTCAGAATAACATTAACAAAAATATCATGTGAGAAATATTGTATCCAAAATACCAATGATAAAAATATTGCACCACTCGGTGTAGATTTTTTATCATTAACTCCAGAAGGAGCGATTATTTTTATAAGCAACATTTAAGTAACAATATTTCCGTCAGACATTACATGGCAGTATTCTGATACCATGGCCCTTAACCACTAGATGCAAATATGGCACCTTCAGCTTTGGAATCACCACTACTTCACAATTTGCCCTTAAGTGTAGTTTATAATTTCCTTGAAGGTCACAGAGCAAAGAAGTAGCATGCTCATTGGTAGGATGGACAATTCACAAATATTGTACACAAAACATTAAAACATTCATGAGGGTCAGCCTGATGTACTGCTAATGGGCATAGACACAGCCTCAAATTTGTTTGTGAGTACATGGTTGTTTTTGTAGTGATTGTATTTTGAGCCATTATTGCGAAATATCTTAGCAACGTATAGGTTAATCTTGGTGCATTCTTCCTTTATCCTTTTTTTATTGGTATAGCACTGGGAGTTTTTCGTTTGTGTCATTACGAGTACTTATATCACATGGTCTAAGTTGGAGGTAGGTTTGAATAACCACTTGTATTTTCATCTCGTTTATAATCTGATCTCTTTGAAAAGGACATTTTTGTGAAAAACACTTGAAGGACCTCTATCTGACTGAAGAGGGTTATCCAGCGATAGATTAGGGAGCCGTACAATTGTGAAGGACCTATGCTGAGTTTAGATAGATTTTGCTTGTATTACATCACCTTTATAACCGAATCCCAAATTCATTGTCCACATTACATTTTGCATTGGTGATTGCTTAGCAATGCAGCCCATTTCAGCCACTGAAGGAGCCTCAGTATGATGTTGTGTTTGTCTCCACAGGAGCTGCACACTTACCTCTAGTAATTGTCGGTAGTACGACACTTTTGTGAAAGAGTCTATAAGAACTTGTGCTTGATTAGGGAGAGACCTTCACCTTTGTGAAAGTGCCTTCAAGGAGTTGAACCTCATTCATGAGGGACTTCCAGTAAAGCCTTGTGGTACGCACCTTTACGGACACATCTTCAAGGACTTGTCCCTTCATACAGTTTCCGCATTACTTTTTTTTAAAGTTCACAGAACCTTCAAACAGATAAAGGACGGCTAAAAGTATAGAATAAAGGCACAATATAATTCTTGTGAAATACTGTGCCCTTTTGTCTAAGAACATCTCTTGATACAAGTCCTAGCCTTTGTATCTCTATTTTTGCAACACATTTTGAATTTGCAGCAGCTTCAAACAGATAATATGCTGATCAGCATACAAAATAAAGGTACTACCCGAGTATCAGTGGCTAGTAATACCTATTAATAATATATTGCCTTTACTGTTAAGTACATGCAGGAAGCTCATTAAAAGCCACAATAAATGCTCTCGCCCTCATAAACTTGATCTTGAGGAAGCAGCTATGTTTGCTATAATGGGCATGCCAGTGGGATTTTAAAGTAAAGTCTGAACTATTGAAATTTGGTAGAACAAGAACTTGCCTTTAACTCTAGAGGGGCAACTAGTAACTCCTCGCAGCACTTGTGACTGACTCAAGAGGGCTAATAACAGCATATGGTGCTACTTTTTTGTGAGAAAATATTTAGGGCTTGTCCTTAAATCAAGAGGGGCATTTAGAAATGGCTCGTAGTATTACTATTTTGGGAAAAATATTCAAACATGTGACCTCATTGAAGAGGGGCATGCAGGTAGGTTTATAATAGTGCACGGTAATTAAAGAATCTTCAAGCACTTGTGTTTAACTCAGGAAGCACGTCGAGTAATAGCTTGCAGTTATACAGTGCTGTTTTTTATGAATGTGTTCTTTAATGTACTAATGCACACAAACAGCATTTGTGCACGTCTGTTTGCCTAAATTGTAAAATTTAGGGCCTCATTATGATGAGAGTCGGAAAGCCTCCGACCACAGGTCGATGCAGGCAGTCGAAAGTGAAACCGGCCAGGCATTCCGGCTGGATTCCGACTGGCTCATGGAGCCCATCGGCCAGTCAGAGCCTGGCACATAATCCCTATGGACGGCGTTATGACCGTAGGGATTACGATGTCGGAAAGCCCGTTATGCAAAGCCTGTCAGAAAATGACATTGAGGGTCCCTAGCAGGGCACCCTTATACATGAGGCTTCCGGTTGGGGGACGAGGGGGCAACTATGGTGTCCCCCGTTGATCCCTGCACCATGTGGCAGGCACCCTAGGCTGCCTACCACACATTGCAGGGATGAACAGATTCTCCCGTTTGTATATGGGAGACTGTGCTACGGCTGGTTTACGGCCGCAGCACATGCTGCCATTTAGAAAAATGGGAGTATGCAACCACACCTTTTTACTTAAACTTTGTTAAAAGTTTAAGAAAAAAGGAATTTGATTGATTGGGGAGTGCGAAACACTTCTACAGTAGAAAAAGATTGCATGATTAGTAAAATGCAAAAACAACAATTGATGGACAGAATGCAGAACAATGTCATACATTCACCCCAGTACAGAGATCTGGGTCTAAATCCATCGTTTGTTTGCACTCCACACCACCCCAGTTCGGACATGGCCATATGCAAATCAGCCTTGACCCTGTTCCTCATGGGAACAGTCCAGCCCGAACTGCCAAGCCATGTCTTTCTTGGACCAGAATCAAGCATCCTAGGACCGGTTTCTGGCTATGCTCAGGCGTGAGTCTCTTGCTCACTTGGCCACTGGATTCAAGATAGCCTGGCTGATGAGGATTATGAATCCGAAACCGGTCCCAGGATGCTTGTTTCCGGTCCAGGGAAGACATGGCTTGGCAGTTCGGGCTGGACTGTTCCCATGAGGCACAGAGTCAGACTGATTTGCATATGGCCATGTCTGAACTGGGGTGGCTGAGTGAGCTAAAGAATGGTGATGGATTAAACCCAGATCAATTGACTGGGGGTGAGTGTTTGATTTGCTCAAACTCTCCGTCCATCATCCCCTTTTGTATCGCTTTGTTCGCCCTAAACTGGCAGGGTATGCTCAGACGTGAGTCCCTTGCTCACTTGGCCACTGGATTCAGGCTAGCCTGGCTGATAAGGATTATGAATCCGAAACCGGTCCCAGGATGCTTGTTTCCGGTCCAGGGAAGACATGGCTTGGCAGTTAGGGCTGGACTGTTCCCATGAGGCACAGGGTCAGACTGATTTGCATATGGCCATGTCTGAACTGGGGTGGCTGAGTGAGCTAAAGAATGGTGATGGATTAAACCCAGATCAATTGACTGGGGGTGAGTGTTTGATTTGCTCAAACTCTCCGTCCATCATCCCCTTTTGTATCGCTTTGTTCGCCCTAAACTGGCAGGGTATGCTCAGACGTGAGTCCCTTGCTCACTTGGCCACTGGATTCAGGCTAGCCTGGCTGATGAGGATTATGAATCCGAAACCGGTCCCAGGATGCTTGTTTCCGGTCCAGGGAAGACATGGCTTGGCAGTTCGGGCTGGACTGTTCCCATGAGGCACAGGGTCAGACTGATTTGCATATGGCCATGTCTGAACTGGGGTGGCTGAGTGAGCTAAACAATGGTGATGGATTAAACGCAGATCAATTGACTGGGGGTGAGTGTTTGATTTGCTCAAATGCTCCGTCCTTCATCCCCTTTTGTATCGCTTTGTTCGCCCTAAATTGGCAGGGTATGCTCAGATGTGAGTCCCTTGCTCACTTAGCCACTGGATTCAAGATAGCCTGGCTGATGAGGATTAGGATTCCGAAACCGGTCCCAGGTTGCTTGGTTCCGGTCCAGGGAAGACATGGCTTGGCAGTTCGGGCTGGACTGTTCCCATGAGGCACAGGGTCAGACTGATTTGCATATGGCCATGTCTGAACTGGGGTGGCTGAGTGAGCTAAAGAATGGTGATGGGTTAAACCCAGATGAATTGACTGGGGGTGAGTGTTTGATTTTCTCAAACCCTCCGTCCATCATCCCCTTCTGTATCGCTTTGTTCGCCCTAAATTGGCAGGGTATGCTCAGACGTGAGTCCCTTGCTCACTTGGCCACTGGATTCAAAATAGCCTGGCTGATGAGGATTATGAATCCGAAACCGGTCCCAGGATGCTTGTTTCCGGTCCAGGGAAGGCATGGCTTGGCAGTTCGGGCTGGACTGTTCCCATGAGGCACAGAGTCAGACTGATTTGCATATGGCCATGTCTGAACTGGGGTGGCTGAGTGAGCTAAAGAATGGTGATGGATTAAACCCAGATCAATTGACTGGGGGTGAGTGTTTGATTTGCTCAAACTCTCCGTCCATCATCCCCTTTTGTATCGCTTTGTTCGCCCTAAACTGGCAGGGTATGCTCAGACGTGAGTCCCTTGCTCACTTGGCCACTGGATTCAGGCTAGCCTGGCTGATAAGGATTATGAATCCGAAACCGGTCCCAGGATGCTTGTTTCCGGTCCAGGGAAGACATGGCTTGGCAGTTAGGGCTGGACTGTTCCCATGAGGCACAGGGTCAGACTGATTTGCATATGGCCATGTCTGAACTGGGGTGGCTGAGTGAGCTAAAGAATGGTGATGGATTAAACCCAGATCAATTGACTGGGGGTGAGTGTTTGATTTGCTCAAACTCTCCGTCCATCATCCCCTTTTGTATCGCTTTGTTCGCCCTAAACTGGCAGGGTATGCTCAGACGTGATTCCCTTGCTCACTTGGCCACTGGATTCAGGCTAGCCTGGCTGATGAGGATTATGAATCCGAAACCGGTCCCAGGATGCTTGTTTCCGGTCCAGGGAAGACATGGCTTGGCAGTTCGGGCTGGACTGTTCCCATGAGGCACAGGGTCAGACTGATTTGCATATGGCCATGTCTGAACTGGGGTGGCTGAGTGAGCTAAACAATGGTGATGGATTAAACGCAGATCAATTGACTGGGGGTGAGTGTTTGATTTGCTCAAATGCTCCGTCCTTCATCCCCTTTTGTATCGCTTTGTTCGCCCTAAATTGGCAGGGTATGCTCAGATGTGAGTCCCTTGCTCACTTAGCCACTGGATTCAAGATAGCCTGGCTGATGAGGATTAGGATTCCGAAACCGGTCCCAGGTTGCTTGGTTCCGGTCCAGGGAAGACATGGCTTGGCAGTTCGGGCTGGACTGTTCCCATGAGGCACAGGGTCAGACTGATTTGCATATGGCCATGTCTGAACTGGGGTGGCTGAGTGAGCTAAAGAATGGTGATGGGTTAAACCCAGATGAATTGACTGGGGGTGAGTGTTTGATTTTCTCAAACCCTCCGTCCATCATCCCCTTCTGTATCGCTTTGTTCGCCCTAAATTGGCAGGGTATGCTCAGACGTGAGTCCCTTGCTCACTTGGCCACTGGATTCAAAATAGCCTGGCTGATGAGGATTATGAATCCGAAACCGGTCCCAGGATGCTTCTTTCCGGTCCAGGGAAGGCATGGCTTGGCAGTTCGGGCTGGACTGTTCCCATGAGGCACAGGGTCAGACTGATTTGCATATGGCCATGTCTGAACTGGGGTGGCTGAGTGAGCTAAAGAATGGTGATGGATTAAACCCAGATCAATTGGCTGGGGGTGAGTGTTTGATTTGCTCAAACGCTCCGTCCATCACACCCCTTTTGTATCGCTTTGATTAGTAAAATGGCATTATTTCTCTACATTGTCACCATTATGTATATATGCAGAGGAATTCACTTCGACTGTTACCAAAAAGAAGTAAACTAACTCAAAAGTGAAAGTTACCTTTGTGAATTAGGCCCATTGTATCTGTGGAAGTGCTGGAGGTTCAGGAACAACATAATGATCCCTCTCGGCAGCAATGAATTATCACATAAAGAAGTGCCATTGTGCATTCCTTTTCACGTCACCATACACTATGATCTTCCCTCTTTTTTTGTGCAATTTTGAGGAAAAGTAGCCATTGGATCATTTATTTGCAACAAATGTTAAACCATATGAAAAACCCCACAAACCAACCTAAACACCCCACAATTGAACTTGAGCAAAACACTTTTTTCCACCTCATAGATTGCACGTCACAATTATTTCACACAGGGAAACAACTGTAGTGTTAGCCATAAGCAAGTTTTAATTATATTTTGCCTTACAGAACAAATGGAAGCTCTTGCTTGGATCCATACATCTCCTGAACCAAATACACACAAAAATACTATGGCATATACAATATATCCAGAGGCGAGGTGCAAAAATGTATTAATATCCGTTGTTAGAGTCATGCTCACTCCCCACACTCATAAATGGTAATAAATATTTTTTTTCTGAGCAAAATTCTTGGCATACCTTCATGGCCACCTCTGCCTACATCCCTCTGAGAGCATCAAAGTGAATGTAAGCAAGTCAAGTAATAAAAATACCTACAGACATTTCCCCAAACAATTCAGTTTCAGGTGTAATCTATAAAAACAATCATTATTATATCATTAAAACAAAGAAAGATAACCCACTTGTTCAATCAATCAATTTCGCCAATTTTTTGAGTCCTGTGTTCAGATAGATTGACCCTTTCTTCACATTTGGTTTTTAGAAACAAAGGTGAACTACAAGAGTATTGTATTCATGGCCATTTTCGAGGCTGGAAATCTCCGCCAGAATCTAAACAAATAAACATGGCATTTGAGCATTGTGTTCTTTAATCATACACCGACAGACTTGGCTAGGGGTTAAATGTATTTACACATGGTCATCAAGTTATTAAACTGTGATGACAATAAAAGGTTCCATTGACTTCCCTGGGATTTAAACACATGGCCATGAGTTTACTGTGGGCTTACTACCGGCCATTTTGCCAATTGAGTTGCTCGAGTAGCTTTCAAAATATTGACAATACCAATAAATTTGTAGGCACGTTTACTTTGTGAATTACATAGTCATCAGAAACATTTAAATTTTAAAAAAAAGCAGCGGATAGGGCTATTCGTCTGCCCTTGAACTTAAAAAATCCCTTGGATAGACTTAATTATGAAAACGACTCGAAAAACACAAATTTAGGGCGAAAATGCACCGGGATGACGGTAGCCAATATATGCATTAAAATGGTACCAATTTCTTGTAGCCATAAATGCTGTGCTTAATGTTCAAATCGTTCATGCTGCCTTTGAATTGCAAAACGAAGGGCCTTTTTTCACAAGCGTATTTTGAGACACAAACATTTGTTTGTGGCCGAAAATGCTTCACTCATGCCCGCCTGGAAAATTAATATATTATTGTGGATAAGGTCGCCACGAGTGTGGAGAAATCTGCATTAGTAATCCCACCCAAGATGCGGGAAGTGGACTTCACAAGATGTGGTTTGCCTTGGAAGTTTGTGAGCGTCCACGTGCATTAACAAACCTTTACATGTGTGAGAAAGGTAGAATTGATGCTGTGCGACTTGTGGAGGCCTGACTCTGACCCTGTGACTCACTCTGTTCAACCGAGATGACCACGCCCACAGTACCAACGGTTTGGACTTCGTTATTATAAAGCCATCTAACGTCAGCAACATTCAGTATCAAGCTGCATGTTAATGCCTGAAACAGCCCTGGAGCACGTTTCTGAAGCCAGTTTTGTCACCTCTGAAGTCATAGCATCCTGCATCCCTCTCGAGTAGTTCAGATACAGAGTACCACCCAACTGCACTCGAGCATTCTTTGCTACATTTGATCCATTTGTCAGAAGGGAGTTGGGGAGAAGACCCCCATCATGGGGAGTGCTCGTGCTGAGGAAAATGAAGGAAGAGGATTGCTCCTGCCTAAAGGTGCGCCAATTATACAGCAATTATACAGGGATCTGTGGACGGGTTGTCAATGAAGGTAGGAGCTGAACTCCACCCTCTTTGCTTTTGGTCTTCATGTCTGGCAGCTCTGCAGTTCTTGGCTGAAAACTGTTCCACGGTCTAGCAGTTAGGGAAGGCAAGACAGAAGTAAAGGAAAGCAAGGAAGAGTAGAGAAAGAAGAGAAAGAAAGGGAATGAGGAAAAAAGAAGGGGGAGGAGGAAAGGAAAGGAGGAAGAAGAAAAGGAAAAAAGGACGAAGAGAGAAGAAAGGGAGAGACAAACTGAGTGACATGTTTCCCTAGGCCTGCCGGCATTATGGAATAAGTGGCAGGTCTACGGTATAGATTATATGAAAGTAACTCTAGCTGGCTAGTGAATGCGCACATAAAAATATGCTAAATGTCTCCTAGGACACAGCATTACTCTGGAGACCCCAATAGCAGTGGTATGAAAAACCTCTACAATGAGTTCTCTACATAAAAGATACAGGTAGAAAATCTACAGTAAAAAAATCATTGCACACAGACTATCTTTGCTGAAGAGAGAGCGGTTGGAGTCCACCATGAAAGAGTCAATAGAGACATATTCACCCACAACTAGACAGTTGATGAATAACACTTGGATGGATATGCTCATATGTTGTGCTACCAAAGCTAATAATTGAGGAACAACATGAATCCCTACTCAATTTAAACAAGTCAGAATAGAGGGAAGTGAGGTTGAAGTTGCCCAGGAAAGAGTTGGCATTTGCTTCTTGGATCAAGCAGTAATTATCAGCACAGCCCTTTTAGTGCATACCTTTCCTTCTTCGCCTTCTTCTCATCATCAAGTGGATTGTAGCTAGGGAACATCTCCACGGTATAGCTCATCCTACCATTTCCCCTGAAGTACAGAATCAAATGTTCACTTCAAAGAATGCGGACTCAATTTCCCAAGAGGCAATGGTCCTCGAGCGCATGCGTACACATTGAACACTTAAAGATCCCAGGGAAGAACCTCCATGTTAGGTGATTCTTACCCTATATTTGGAACCAGGAGGTATACTGTACCTAAAGGTCATGGGAGCAAGGTCAAAAGAGTTCAGTTCATCTATGACACCTGAAAAATTAAACAAACACATTGCTTGACCAAAGTGGTGCTGCAGTAAAGATTTTGGAAGCCAAGGGAAAACAAAAAGCCTACTGAAAGAAAATCCGCATATCACATGAAGTGCCAAATAAAAAATATGAAACAAAATGTTCCTTCCTGATTGTTAATGCTTTCAACAAGGACATTAATAGAGATGTATCAAAGAACATCACTAGCACGAGGGGTTCAACCAACACGCAAACTCAGCTTTAGAAGGTGTCCCCAACCACAACTCATTCTTAAGGAGAAGCAGCCTTCCATCTGTAATAATTATGTTTTAATAGCTCTGAGACTCTTCCAGTCCTTCCTCTACAAGCTTCTAGGAAACTGATGGATCCTCCTGTGAAATCAACCCTCAATGCCCTGATAGGATGCTTTAAATGCTGTGTCGTATTTGAAGTGAGGTAAACGAAATAAAATAGGCACACGTAGAAACTGCAGCATAATGAAATACTAAGATTGAGCAGATAGATGAGAAATTTTCTGAAATGGAAACTCATCTAGTTGAAATTCGAATAAAGAGAGTCAGATTCTGAAAACCAACAATTAAGCATCCTGTCTGAGTCAATTGAGGTAACCGGCAAAGAAGCTTTGTTCAAGAGTAAATATGAGGAACTTAAACACCAGTCTTCAAGATAAAACCCAAGATTTCTAGAAATCCCTAACATGAGTGTATCTTGAACTAATACTGCAGATCTAATAAACAGACTGGCCAAAGATCACATTTTACCCAAGTTTTCCAGTGATCTTACAATAACCAGTGTACAATCACATGTGGCTTATATGACCAAGCCATCATGCTCACCCAAAAACTATCTTGGCCAGCATTTCTGATTATTGTATTAAATAAAAAATATAGCAAGCAGCTTTTTATAAGAGATATTTCATAACTGGAAATAAATACACCCTTCAATGCTTTTTCAAACAAGTCTGCAGATACAGGGAAAACGACTGTGATCTGAAGCAGATGATTCCCTAATTTCAGAACAATGAAATACAAAGTACCATGTTCCAGCAAGAAAAATTAATACTAAATATCACTGGTAAGTCCTATTGTTTCACAAGTGAGGTAAGCAAAAGAGATTCTGACTTCTAAATAACAGGAAGGTTTCAAATGAGATATTTTGCTAGTTAGCTTTTTTTCTCTCCCTATGATCATAATATATTCTTGTGCTCTGTCAGATGAGGCACACGTTTAGGATCTTCGGAGCAAGACATGGCACTCACAGAAGCACATTAAGCTGCAGTGCCAGAGAGAGCACCGATGCATTAGGGGAAGGGAGGAAAGCAGGATGAATCAGAGGGATAAAGTGTCTGGCAGGGGTGGGCGGGGTAATGTTTCAAATCTCCGCCAAAACATAATACAATGTATATAAATTATAGGAGAGGAATTGAAATTTAATTGGATGAGTCAGTTAGTAGAAAAATAGATTGCAGAAAGAGCATAACAAGTGCAACAAAGTAGCCATCAGTATTGCATTTCCTAATATCCTACTTAAAAAAGATAAGTAGCATAAGGATTATGTCATTTAATCACAACAGCCTTAGTACCATGGGAAGTCAAAAGTCATGGATATTGAGCCAGAAACCGTCTATAGATATAGATTTATTACAAGAAACAGATTGGACTAAACTTAAAGTAAAGGAGGATCATATGTTCAAATGCTAGGCACAACATAGATTGTATTCATCTGCTGAGGCCCCTCACAGAGATGTTGCAAAAATGGTTTCAAAGAAACTTCACATGACACTTAATTCCATAGGCATTGAATGATGGGTCAGGGCTAATTGCAAGACAGCAGGTGCTGTTTTTATGCTTTTGGTCATTTTTATGGCCCTATTGAGGATGATCCACAAACCATCATTATTTATTGATTTCTTTATTTCTTCTAAAGTGGAGAGTAATCAGCGGAGGAGATTTTAATTTTGCACACATTTTTAAATAGAGTCCTCTAATCAACATAGATAAATAACTAAGCCTAAAGTAGTGTCAAGTATGATGAATTTAAAGGCAGAGAATCATTTGTTAGACTCCTGGAGAAATAAGAACCTAGAAAGGTAATGAAAAATAGATTATTGCCTCATTAGAACTAAGATTACAATTAATACCACCCATATCCATTAAAACCACAGCATAGAACTTGTAGGTGACTGCACCCAAAAACAAGGATCAAATTGGCAAATGAACAAATTATTACTAATGACTAGAGAAGTCATTTTTTTCCATAAAACTTTATTCGGTTTTACAACAAGTAAACCATAAAAGTCTTAATAACAATAAACAATCCTTAGATACATACATCGGTACATACATTAAATGTTAAAATTCATATATTCCAAAACGTAAATAAAATGCTACATGTACAAAAGGTTAAATGTCAAAATCTCACCAAGCACATAAAACACATGCGTGTGATGAAAGATGCAACAGCCTCCCATGGTTAGCTAATATTCTAGGCATGCCCTGGTTCTCATCAGTGATTTTAGGTACCCTACAAAAAAAATGATGCACTCTGGTTTTAACATCTGAAGGTACAAGAGAGTTGGACGCACCTGACTAAAATTGAGCCTCCTTAAGAGGGGGAATAAAAAGTGTCTCCGGGGCACATCATAATATTTACAGAAGAGCGTGAAGTGAAGCAGATCCTGTGGAGACAGATTGTCGCAGCCACAGGGTGCTAACACTTGGCCTCTTCTGGACCCCTTGGGCACCACGATCAGAAGATGGAAATGATCTAATCGGAACCTAGTCGGTAAAAAACGCTTGTAGGTAGTCAGGGTCCCCAGGAGATAAGACTCTGTTGATGGCTCAATTATTATGGTCTGGTATTTATGGACACTGGGTTTACATGATTCCTGAGCATCCCTTTACAACCTCCTTCTGGAAATAAATACATCTTTAACAGATACAACATCTTTTCTTGTAATGGTTAAAGGTTTAAAAAAGAGGTCAGGGCGACCCAATTCTGAAAGGCGGTCTTTAATATAACATAGCCAGGTGATTCAGGGCATATGGTCCAGGGACATACAGTCCATCATAATTTTCTGGGTTAGTTTTAGGTCCGTGTTAAGCCAGCACTTAAGCCAAAAAATTAAAGGGCGCAAGGCGAGAATGTCACATAAAAAGGAGATCCCCAGTTCTTCATGGGATATGAGGTTCGGTAGGCAAACGGGCATTCCCAGGAGGCGTTTTAAAAATGTGTTTTTCTACCACCTGCAGTGGTGCTGCCGTGGTGTACCCCCACACTTCACTGCCATAGCTTAGGGATGAAACGCCCTTTGCCTTGTAAATTTTCAGCATCGCTGCAATTGGTCGCTTACCCATCTTGGCAGCGAAGCTGAAAATTGCACCCACAATTCTGGTGAACTCCCCCATTTCCTTTGGATAAGATGCCCCCCACTTCAAGCGCTCATCCAGCAATACCCCTAGATATGAGAAGACGGGAGTTGTGGGGATCCTACTGAGAAACAGAACTTTTTCCATTGTCGTGAACCCACATGCATAATGTAGGATTTGGCATTGTTAATCTTTAAATCATGAGACCCCATGAAGTTTAAAAAGGCATCCAGAAGGCGTTGCAAACCTCTTGGGGTTCTTGCTATCAGGACAGCTTCGTCCGCGTATAGGAGGACAGGTACACCCTGACTACCTACATGCGGGAAGTCATCCCCTGTCGCTATCAGTACTTCTTCCAGGTCATTGATATAAAAATTAAAGAGGAAGGGTGCAAGGATGCATTCCTGCCTCACCCCTCTCTCAACATCAAATGTCCTGGATATCTGGAGGTCCTGCGAATATCTGACATTTGCTTTGGTTTCTCTATGCACATCCATCAGAAAGTCCACGATAGAGGCCACCACCCCCATGGCCCTCATGGACTGCCACAGCTTGACCTGATTAATGCAGTCAAATGCAGACGATAGGTCCATGAAGGCCATGTAGATCGTACCTGGGCGGGCCATTGTGTACTTACCGAGGACCAGGTACAGATTTAGACATTGGGACACCGTTGACTTTCCTGCCCTGAACTCATATTGGGAATCGGAGATGATGTTACCTTCCTCTGCCCACAAAGATAGTCTTTCCAATAGGACCCCTCCCATCACCTTAACCACAGAGTCGATAAGAGAGATGGGACGATAACAATATGTGCTGTTTCGATCCCCATTTTTAAATACTGCGACAATGGTAGAAATTGCCCAGGCAGCAGGGGAGCCATCACTGGCCACTGCATTTAAGACAGCTGTAAGGATTGGTGCCCAGAATGAGGGATCCGATTTGAAGAGGTCTGGGGTAATCGGTCTGGACCCGGGGCCTTGTTGCTCGTTAGGCCTTTAATACCTGCCTCTATCTCAGCCCTTTCAAATACCATGGGAGAAGTAGTTGACAAATAAGGTAATTGAGCAGGGTTGCCCTTCTGGGCCTTGAACATTAATTGGAAATGGGCCACCCATTCCTCTTCTGTTATGTGGGAGCCAATTGTATTACTAGGGTCTTCCAGAAATAATGGTCTGTTATCAATGCCCCAGAACAGTGAGCCATTCCTCAACGTACTTGCCTCCACCAACTCCCTCCAAGTCTCCACCTTAATCTCACTTTTACGTTTGGCTAAAGCCAGTTTATATCCTTTCCGGCAGTCCTGAATATGAGTGGGATTCCGAGGAGCAATTTTGAATGCCTCCCTTAGCTTGCGGGCGGCTTTCGAATAGGACGAGTTAAACCATCTCGGGTAAGAATTAGGAACCCTATGAGCTGGGGCCCTCAGCAGTTCCTCAGCTTTGCTTGTGATGGAGCAAAAAGCATTAATGGCATTCCCTTGCGAACTCTCCGGGTGGACACATCATGCAAGTTCGACTGCACATGAGTCTCTTACCTCCCTGTAAAAGGCATCTGGGTCGATCTGGGACCACTTTAGCCGGCGTCCTGCGTCTGTAGGTCTCATTATGCCCTTTACTACCTCCCTGGGCCTACTAGAAAGAAGCGAGCCACAGAAGTGTACAAAGAGGGGGTTGTGGTCGCTGTAACCTATATTTTTGATGCTAAAGCTCTGAAAAAGAGACTGGGAATTTGAGGAGACTAGAATGTGATCTATAAAGGACCCCACGCCTTTCTCTTTAAAAGTGGGGGTTGTGATTTTACTATTTGGAGCGGAAAGGGACATCAATGAGCACAAGTCGAATTCATTTGTTAGGTTATTTAATTCTGCCCCCTGTAAGAGGGTCTCAAACTGTCTCAAACTGAACGGGGAGAAGACCGAGGTGGTCATCTTGGGTCGGAATAAACATCTCTGGGGTCCCCGCCATTGGCCCATCGAACTGGGCACTGCGCCTACTCCTTCCACCGCAGTTCGTAACCTGGGTGTCATTATTGACGACAGGTTAACTATGAGACAACAGGCCACTAAGGTCGCGGCCATCTGCTTCTCAACGCTGCGGTGGCTCCATAAGATCTTGTGGATGCTTCCACTATCTTCCCGCAGAACCGTAGTCCAGGCGCTTGTAACATCTCGCCTGGACTATGGCAACATCCTTTACTTTGGGCGCAGATAAAGCCACCTTACATGTATTGCAGGTATTGCAAAATGCGGCGGCACGCCTGCTAAAAAACATCCCCAGATGCACTTCAGCCAGGGCTGCCTTACGTGACCTTCATTGGTTTAGCATCCCTGAACGTATCAAATTTAAGGCACTATGCTATATGTTCAAGGTCAAACAGGGTAGTGCCCCAGCCTACCTCCAAAGGCTGATAACACCCTATAGACCCCTACGTCCACTTAGGTCATCGGACAGGGGCAATTTCACTATGCCAAGATGGAAGCTGACAAAAATGGGAGGTCGTTCCTTCTCTACTCTGGGCCCCAAATATTGGAACTCCCTCCCACTGGACCTAAAACTAGAGACAAATTTAGACATTGCTTTTTACTCAACGTGCCCAATAGTCTGCTTTGGCTCTAGTCAGGTGAAACTGCCTCCTTCTTCTACAGTCTGTCCCTAGCGCCGGGAAACCCATTGTGGGTAGCTGTGCGCGGTATAAGCTTAAATAAATAAATAAGGAGTGTTCGTAGTGAAACCCCTCCATTCTATGACATCCCATATCTCCCATGTTTGTTGACTTAGGGTCACCACATTGGTGAATATTAAAATCTCCTATTACCATCAGAGGGTGAGAACTTAGGTCACACAACTTCCTTATGTAATGACTTAATTGAAAAATGCTGCCCTCCTTTTTTCCATTTGGTGGGTTGTAAAAATTAAGCAGAGTTGTTGTATGGTTCCCCTTTTTAAAAGTAATAGCAATTATATCTGGTGCGGCGGAGGGACAGATTTGTACCCGGCAATCAATGGCCAAGGAGACATAGATGGCTAAAACTCCTTTAGCTCTACTGCTAATTGAGGGGGTTGCAGGGACAAAGTAACCTTTGAAGCCTTCCAAGAACAGATTACAATCCACTAGCCAAGACTCTTGCAGGCTGATAATGGAAAATTGCCTTATAAACAGGTGGCACATAGGGTCGCTAAACGTATGTGCCAAGCCTGCTATGTTGCAGGATATAATGTTACTAGACACCTCGGGGGTAGTCAACTCAGATTGTAGTGAGAACGGTGAACTTGGAAGGGTGGACTCGGGCTCGGTTGTTAAACTCAGGTTAACCGACTGTTGGCTCCGCAGTTCAGCTGCAGGCTCCTCTATGGAGTCCAGTCAATCGCACTCCTCCATCCATGAAAGCATAGAAAAGCTATTGGCTAGTGTTAGGGCAGGAGGTACAGCGAAGTTTTGGTTGGGTGGGACCACGTGGGTTATTTATCCTGGGAGGGAGTTGTAAAAATCCATGGTTATAACCTGCATTCGATTTGAGTGGCCATCTCTCTTGGGAAGCCAGTTTCACACTTATATCTTTTAATAAAAGATTTCATGAAAATCAATTTAGAACACCTTTTTTTTTTTTATTTTTTTTTTTTGGGGGGGGGTTTTATAGAGCGCACGGCTACCCCCAAGGGGGTGTCCCGGCGCTAACAACTAACAAGCCCAAGAATGAAAAAGTGAAAACAGAAATTTAAGAGGAGAACAGCCAAGTCTTAAGTTTGCGGCGAAAGATGGGTTCAGTGGGGACAAATCTAAGATCCAAGGGAAGGTTGTTCCAAAGTCTGGCGGCTGATACTCCAAAAGCTCTACCGCCCACTCTAGAAAGACGGAAGCGTGGCACAACCAAAAGGCGTAGACTGTTGGAACGTAAGGCTCTGACAGATTGAGATAAGACAAGCCGTTTTTTCAAATAGCCTGGGCCGAGGTTGTTCAAGGCTCGAAAAGCAAATCTTAAAATCTTAAAATGGATACGTCGTGCAATAGGGAGCCAGTGCAATTTTTTGCAATAAGATGCTACAGATTGACGATATGGAATGTTTCCAATCAGTCTTGCCGCAGCATTCTGCACAATCTGCAGCCGTTCAATCTGGTACAGGGGAGCACCAGCGTAGAGACTGTTAGCATAGTCCAAGTGAGACGTGATTAATGCCTGGACCACAGTTCTACGAGCATTTAGAGGGAGGTATGGAAGAATCTTTTTAATCATACACAATTTCGCAAAGCATGCAGAGGTAGTTTTGTTAATGTGGGGAGTGCAGGAAAGGGTGTTATCAAACTGGAAACCCAGATTGCGAACAGTGAGAGCTGGCATAGGGGGGGGGTCAAGAGCCGTTGGCCACCAAAGGCTAGAGGGAATAGTTATTTTCTGATTAAAAAACATTACCTCCGTCTTGTCAGTATTAAGCCTGAGATGGTTGGTGGTCATCCAATTACATATGTTATTCAGACACTGGCGAAAGTTGGCAAAGGAGGTGTCAGAGTGATCCCTAAAAGAAAACACCAGCTGAGTATCATCAGCATCGGAGATCACTCTGACTCCCCAAGATTCTACCACTTTGGCCAGTGGAGCAAGGTACACATTAAATAACAGAGGGCTTAAGGCCGAGCCCTGGGGGACACCACAGAGAAGGGGTTTCCCAGCAGATTTAAAAGGCCTTAAAAAAACCCTCTGAGAACGATCTTTCAAAAAAGAGCTGATCCAGGTCAACACTGTACCACCTATAGTCCACCTTGCATGGTAGGATTGCAACCAAAAATATTATCTGAAAAATTAGAAAAATCTGCAAAAGCTAGAAGGCAGGGTCGCCAAACACAGAATGACTAGCTATTTATAATTGTAAAAAATAGGAAGAGGCCAAGATCTCTCTTTAAGATTATTGTTATATAATAGAGCAGTTAAATACTGTGGCTGTAGCACAGCATGCATACATTGAAGGATCGCATAAGGTATCTGTTGTCATCGCCTGCCAGACTAAAATCTAATTACAATAAAATCATACAGCTTGTAAATCTAGAGAATAGTATACTGACATCAAAGTACCACAATTATTCTGGAAACACTATAAGAAAATGTACTTGAAAAGATTGTATTGGTAGAGTGCCTGTTGCAGAACAAGCTGCGATATCTATTAGTTTCTGAGGTAGAAGAAATGCTAGCTGCTTATAAGTCATAGAAATAGGCACTCAGCTGTCCGTGGTGAATTTATGATGTCCTAGGAATGTTTAAACCTTTTCAAAATCCTTGAGCCCATTTATTACACAGTTAATGAATGGACTGATGTCAGGGAGTCTCCACCACTGCCATGAGTGGTTAGTTTTTTTCAAGCTACATAAAAACTGAAGGCTTACTTCTTATAAACCAATTACATTGGTAATGTCTGATTATAAGACAACTGCCACAACAATTGCAAACAGGAGTTCCCCTATGGCACCCTCACTAATTAAACTAGATGCATGTGGTTTTATCTCTGGAAGGCAATCATACACCTATACAAATTTTCCAATTGAAGCCATTGACTTATTCTCTGGGAGAGAAAATATCCAGTCAAAATACTATTGCTAGATGCAGAGAAAGCCCTTGATCTTGTGAATAGAGAAACAATATTTACTATATAGGAGGCATTCAGTTGTCCATATATAGGAGACATTCTGTTGTCCATCCCAAGAGTCATTAATTGCAAGTCTGTATCATAAATCTAAAGCCACTGTACTGGTTAATTTCCAAGAGTCAGGTGCAGTCTATGTTTTAGAGGTACAAGAATTGACTATTCAACATCCCTGAGACTTTTTGCTTTGCTCATTTAATCTTTATCCATTAGCATACGTTACTGCTAATTTTCCTAAAATTAAATTATATTCGGACAGTATTGCATTGTACCTGAAAGCAGACTCAGGAAATGCTATTTCAATACTAGAACCAGTGATTAAATTCTCTAAAATAACCATACCCTATAATACACCACAACCCTCACACTGTGTAGATGAACATTCTTTCTTGTGAGGCTGAATTTTCGTCACACCGCAGTATAGAGGCTTTCAAGGCTGGGGCAGCTTATAAAACCATCTCATGGTAAAGGGGCTCAAGCCTTCCTCATCAGCCCTGCAAGACCTAAGATAATCCTTACTAGCAAGACACATGTTTTCACTTCAGAAATGAAGGTAGAGGAATATCTGGAGGGTTTGCAATGACAAGGTTATATTTACTGATGGGTGGAATGTTGATGAGTTGTAATCTTGGTCTCTTTTGAGGGATTTAAGGGTTATGCAAGGAATGGTGAAGGTCTTTTTAGGGCAAATGGAAGGGAGCCCAAGGTTTCATGGATATGGTGCTTGTGTTGAAATCTATCGGGGTGTTTGTATACTTCGCAAGAGGTGATCTCTTCTTTTTATCTCTTTCTCTCTTGTTTACTCTTCCCACTCTTTATAATTGACATTACTGGTAACGCTCAGGCGGGCGAAGATTGCATGTTCCATCACACAGACCAGGAATGGGTCTGAATGCGTCACTAGAGTGGAAGGGGGTGGTGGAATATGAAAAGAGCTGGGGAGGTTGTGGGCGGTGGATCCAGGGGGATGGGGATATCTTAGGGTGGGTTAGGGTGGTGTCACGATTCAAAAGGGGGAGCAAAACAAGGAGTCTAGATGTTGAGTAAAATGGCTCAAATTGATTGCCCAAGGAGGGAGCATGGCCAATGCTGCTGTTTGTGGAAGGGCACAAATAAGGATGAGAGAACACGTAGTGACTCTAGCTTTATATTTCTGTCACAGGTTTGTGAATTTTGGATATTTTTATCAGTCACATTTGTTGTATCTTTTATGGGGCATTATAAAATGTTGCGTGTCTGCACAATTAACATTCAAGGTCGAAATGATAAATCCAGTCGGACCAGGGTGGCTGAAAGGCTGAGAACCTTTGGTACAGATATCATATGTCTACAGAAAACGCACACAGCAGTGACCAAGAGGGGTTGTTTTGAGACCCTCAGGTATACTCTCTTGGCTTGCACTACACATGGTACCACCATGAGGAGATTGACAAAATTTGTGGTAAAGCTGAGTGCCTCAGATAAGCTTGGGAGGTGGGCACTGGTGGAATGTCAGATGGCTGGGTCATGTTTTACTATTTACTCAATATACAGGATTACTCTGGATGAAAAAGCTGAAGTGGAGTATTCAGGGGTGGAATTGGCCCCATTTCCAATTCCCGTTATTTTGTGTGGGTATTTTCATCTGCAGGTGTATGTTATTAAGGCTTCATCACAAGCAAAGATATATGTAGGCTGGAAGCCAGACATATACAGGACGAGAAACCATGGGATTATCGACTCCTGGGCTAGGTTAAATTACCCTGCTCCAGGTTAGGGATTTTTTTCTGATAGTCACAGGAAGTATGTCCACCTAGGTTATTTTTTGGTCTCACCCAGTCTTTTGAGGGATGCACAAGTATGGAAACTCCCCAGGATCTTGTCGGATCACAACCCTTTAATCTTAGAGTGTCGGGTGACTGTTGCAGATAAACTGCATCAAACATGAATATTTGAGAAGATACTACTCCTTAGTTTAGAATATATTGAACATATGAAGGAATGGCTGACAGATTATATGGATAGAAATTGAGGAAGCGCTCTTTGAAAGCATGTATTTGAGGGGAAACCCTTAGTTTCAGCCTTCACAACCAAAGAATAGAATTAAACAAGGAACATGAATATTGTGAAACTGGAAGCTCTCCGTGTTTAGGCAGTAACTGAAGGCCAGGAAGAGTATGAGCTCCTTCAAAGGGTTGCAATTGTTAAAGTTGATATCAACAGTTACTATGATAGAAAAGTAGCAGAGAAATGTCAGACTAAAAGGGCTAAAAGGTATGAATATGGCGACAGCCTTGGTAAACTCATGGCATTGCAAATGCAACAGAAAGTGCAATGGCATCAGTGCTAATATCTATAGGGATTTTTTTTTAAGTTTCTTTATTGATCATAATAAATCATCATAGCAAATAGTAAAGTCTATATTATACCATCATATCATCAAAACAGCTTTGATGTACATAACAGTTTATACATATCAATTTTCATGAACATTGCAACTCTATAACTCTCCCCTCCCTCTCTCCCCAGCACTGGTTATTCCATTACAGCTATTCAGGTCTAGCGGTGTTACAATGACAGCATCCAATTTGAATAAGCAATAGGTTTCTCGTCTTCTTACAATCATATAGTACTCAACAGTGTATAAGTTTGTTAAGGTCTGCGACGACGCAGACGTGAGCACATTGGTACATATCTCATTCGCATACCACTCAGGGGAATATGGCCTTTCAGGGTAGCCTACGCTCTCATACCACTTCTGGATTTATGGATGGGCTTAGTCACTGTGTTCTTGAAGTTCCCTCTCAAACTCCGTTATTAGTATGATCCAACCTAGCGAAATGGGATGTTTCCTAAGCCCCCTTCACTCTTCTCTGTGTAATTCCAGCCCTTCTGCCTTGCCCCATCTTTTTTTTTTTTTTGCGCAAGACCTTTATTGAAAATCAAGCATTTGACACAGCATGAGCCTACAACCCGGAGGCCGGCTCGCTACGTTTATTCCATTAACCATCATTGTGATCGAATGTTACACATGTCTCAGAATATTGCAGGGTATCGTATGCATGGTTAATAGCTGGCATTAGAACTGAGTCTCACTTTTTCTCTTTTAATAACAAGAACAATAAAACAACATACCCCAATTCAGACCGTACAGTGTAATCTTAATGTACTACCTAGCAGTAGTGTTGACATAATTAGGGTCCCCCTCTTCCCGCCGTCATCTCACACCCGTCCCATCAGCACTCATGCAGTCATGCAACCCGTTCAGTCCATGGGTGGAAGTTCCTCATCATCCTGCAGGGAGGTCAGATAATCCTCCAGATAAACCCACATATTTTTTGGTCGCGACTTAACTGGCAGCAGTTCTTCATAAGTTTGTAACTTGTCACGACAGGTGGACATGTCATGCAACCATGTTTTTAACTTCGGCACTTTGCGACTATGCCAGCATTGTGCCACTTGTCTCTTAGCCAATAAGAGTGCTATCGCACAGAACTTCCTCTTCAAGGCCCTGAACTGCGGTACTATCCCCAGTAAGCAGACTTTGGGTGTACAGTGTACCTCCTCCTCCAGCATAACAGATAAAGTGGCAGTTACCTCCCCCCAGTATCCTTCCACCTTGGCGCAGTCCCACGCCAAATGTGCAAAGCCCGCACCTTCCTGGTTACACCTTTTACATCTGTCCTCCTCCTGAAGCCCAAATTTAAACAATTTCTCTGGTGTGTAATACACTTGATGGAGGAATTTAAAGTGAATTAACCTCAGATTACCATTTGGTGTAAGTATCTGTGTCAGAGCGCATGTGCTAGCCCATTCTTCCTCAGACAATGGTGTGTCCAGTAGTGCATCCCACCGCCCCTTCGCCTTCAACACTTGTCCGTCTAGTTCCGATTGTGCGGCTGAATACAGCCTAGACACCAGGTGTGACAAATCATTAGTTGTGATTAACAGTTGCAGTGGTGCAAGGCATTCCGGCTCCGAAGGGAACGTAGGGTAGTGCTCCCTCAGGGCTCTAGTGAGTCTGAAATATGTGAAGCGAAACATGGATGTTTGGTTATGAACATAACCCAGTTTGTCTAAGCCCACGAACTCGCCATCTTGGAACACGTCCCCCATCCTATCAATACCGGCTTTGGCCAGTAGAGACATTCCGACGCTTTCCCCAGTTACCGAGAGCTCCTGGTGATGGTGTAGCATCATGGCTGGTGCATATAGTGGGGTCTTGTGTGCTAGTTGCCCTAATCTATGCCAGGCTTTGACCGTAGCATCCACCGTGTTGATATCTCTAGCATGCAGCGGGGGGCGGGTGTGTGAGATTATTGCTGTGAGTGGAATAGGGTGTGCGTCGCTCTCCTCTATAGCGGTGTGAGTGAGGTACGGAACTGCGTGATACCAATACGCCGCATATTGTGCCTGTGCGCACAAGTAATACAGGAGGAAGTCAGGTACCCCGAAGCCGCCCCGTGCAAGTGGAAGTGTCAGAGTCCGCAAATCCACACGGGCCTGTTTACCCGCCCAAATCAAGGTCCGCACCAGGGAGTTTATGTGTCGGAAGACAGCCTGCGGTGGAGTGATTGGTATGTTGTTAAACAGGTATAGTAGCTTGGGCAGTATGTTCATTTTGACAATCGCTATCCTGTCTGCCAATGAAAGGGGCAGATGTATCCAACGTTTTACACTGTCCTCCAGTTTCGACAGCACCACTCCGTAGTTTGCCCTAAGCACCTCATCCGGATCCCTGTGGTACATGACCCCTAGGTATCTGATAGGGTCCTGTTGCCATCCCAGCGGAAAGTCCACCACAAACGTAGAAGTGGTGTCCGTGAGGGGTATTATAGATGATTTGGACCAATTTATGGCCAGACCCGAATGCCCCCCGAACCTTATGTATTCCCTGAGTATGGCGTTCAAGTGAGTCTCCGGGTCCCGGACGTATAGCAACATGTCGTCCGCATATAAGGATATGTGAAGCGGCCTGGCTATGAAGTGCAGTGCCGATTCCTTGTAGTTCTGTCGTATCAGACACGCCAAAGGTTCTAGTGCTAACGCAAATAATAGCGGCGAGAGTGGGCAGCCTTGCCGCGTCCCTCGCTCAATCGCAAATTGATCCGAAATATACCCATTAATTCTGACCCTGGCATTTGGTTGCGTGTAAAGCAGGGTGACCCATTGCACAAAACGTTTAGGGAACCCCATTCTATTGAGGACAGTGATCATATACCTCCATTCAATGGAGTCAAATGCCTTCGCCGCGTCTAACATGACCGCTACAGCTTTGACTGAAGGTTGCAGATAGTGCGATAGTGCAAATAGAGTCCGGGTGTTATGTGCTGTCGATCTGGAGGGTACAAAGCCGGACTGATCTGGCAGCACCAGACTGGTCATCAGTGGTGACAGCCGCTTGGCTATAAGCTTCGCAAGAATTTTCGAGTCTACGTTTATTAAAGATAATGGTCGGTACGAGTCACATTCCTCCGGATCTTTAGATGGTTTCAGGAGAGCGATAATCATGGCTTCGCGTAACGTGGGGGGGAGCATGCCTTTCTCAAAGGAGGTGCCATACATATCTACTAAGTGTGGCGCTAGTATGTCTGCATATTGTTTGTAAAATTCCGGGGTGAACCCATCCGGGCCAGGTGCCTTGCCATTCGGAAGTGAGCCTATGATCTCTGTAACCTCATCTGCTGTGATAGGCCTTGCTAAGTACTCCCTGTGCGCATCTGACAGCCACCCTATCGCTACATCGTGCAGGTATTCATAGGTGTCATCTGCCGGAGCAGTGGGCTGGGATTTGTACAGGGATCCAAATGAATTAACAAAGCATTTCAGTATGTCATTAGCATGGGTTTGTGTGTCACCCTCCCCGTTCTTCACCCTAAGGATCGCAGTCGGGCCGCGACCTGTACAGATCTTCCGAGCTAAGACAGCCCCCGGTCTACCTCCTTCCCCAAAGGCTCTAGCCACATGCGTGCGGTTTAAATATTTCTTTTCAGAGTCTAGAAAGGTCTCGTGTTCTGTGTGTATTTCGCGGAGTTTGGCCAGGTGTATGATATCCTGAGTGGACTCATATAGGGATTCCAGGTCTCTCATTTGCTGTTCACACCTGCGTATCTGAGTTCTAATATCCTTCAGAACCCCCACTGTGGTGCTAATACAGACCCCTCTAATCGTGGCCTTGAATGCTTCCCAGAGGATGCCAGGGTCATCAGTCGATGGGGCATTAAGGTCAAAGTAATCTTTAATCGCCTTCTTAATCGTGTCTGCATAAATTGCATCAGTTAGAGCACGTGCGTTAAAGCGCCATTGGAAGGGGGGGGTGCGTATCGTGGAATGTCCAGCTGCAGGAGGACAGGATTGTGATCAGACAGCGTGCGAGGGAGCACCTGTAGGTGTCGCACCCATAGCGCCAGGTCAGAGGAGCCCAGCCAATAATCCAGCCTGGACCAGCTGTGTGGGAAGCATTAATGTGCGTGGCCCCAGCTGCGTCGGTGTTCCTCAACCTCCAAAGATCCTCTAGACCCAGATCCTTCATCATGTGTCCCACCATTGTGCGTGAGTGTTTGTGCTGTTCCACCGAGTTAGCTGAACGGTCCAAACCGTCACGTAGTGTCACGTTCCAATCACCACCACACAATATATGTGCGCTATTGTGTTTCTGTAGGTGTCCCCATACCTCCCTAAAGAAATCCGGGGCATCTGTGTTAGGACCGTATACATTCAGCAATGTCACCTTCTGCCCCCTCAATGTACCTGATACCATTAGAAACCTGCCTGAAGGGTCCTGTGTTACTGTGTGATTCACAAAGCCCACCCCTCGTTTCACCAAAATGATCACCCCTCTAGAGTAAGAAGAGTACGAGGCCCTGAAAACCTCCTCCGCCCATCTTGCCCCCAGTTGTGCATGCGAGTGTGGGGCCAGGTGAGACTCCTGTAGGAACGCTATATCCACATTCCACCTTGTCAGGCTTGCAAAAATCTGCCGTATTTTACGTGGCTGTGAGAACCCTCTAATGTTCCAGGTTAGAACGTTTAAACTGTGTCTACCCGCCTCCCTGGTCCCCATCAAAAGCCAATGACATAAGGCATGAGCGCTCATCACAAATCAATTGCATAGGGATTGTTAGTATCTCCCTTTTAGTTGCTCCAGTCGACCCAGCAGCAGCCGGGACTAGCTTGGAACCAGTACAAAAAGACATTACACATTCTGTCGGCCTAACAGTACAATCATACATCCCACCCCCCCAGAACCCACCCACTCCAGCAACCCCAACCTGCCGAAGCCAGTCCCATCCAGTGCACCAATCCAGAACTCCCATAAACAGTAATACAGTGCCAGAACCAAACTCTTACTGGGTAATACCCTTGTAGAGGTCCGCCAGGGGCACAACTCACCACCTGGTGTACAGGTGTGGGCGATGCTAAAGAAGCTGTATGAAACGCAGTTCAGGTGAATACTCGCCGTCCCCCCCCCACCCCCCGAACAACCAACAACAAAGCCACTGGCTGAGCAACATGTCTGGCACAGTGCGTCTCCAATGCAATTTCAACAGGTAATCATCAAGGCACAGAATCCCTCTCCTCCCACCCTTACTGCTCGCCGCACAGAGTGCATTGGGGATCTCTCACAGTCAGTGACGGAGGCGTCCCATAGTCAAAACATATTGAGCAGAGCACAGCAGACAAGGGGGCAGTTTCTCGCCACTCGCGCACTAGCCTGCATTGAGTAATCGCCACAGGGTAATAGTGTCACTCAGTTGTGTACGCCAATATTGCCTTATGTAATGCGCATGTGTCGTGATGCATTCCCAGTACAAAGTTCGTAGTGAGCCGCATCTCCGATCAGAGGCCTCTTAGCCCCATCGGGACCTCTCCACCCAGACACACCGTGCATGTTGAATCAATCCCACTACCGGGCAAACTGGAAAACAGGTTCAAGCAGTCTAGCAAGTGCGGAGATTAAAGTCCATGCTAAAACGCATGATCGGTAACTGAACTGCACACTCACCAGTGGCATACCATGAAACAACCCCTCATTGTTAGTCCGAGTCTCGTCGTTGTTCATTTTGCGAATTGTCTCTGATCTCTCGTTGAACCCTTTTGACAAATTCTTGTGCTGCTTTCGGTGTCGGTAGTACTGTCGCTTTCTCCTTCCACACCACCCTGAGGCGTGCTGGATACATCATGGAGTAGACAATGTTCAACTCACGCAATTTGGTCTTCACTGCAGTATATTCTTTCCGGGCCTGCTGGACCGCAACTGTGTGGTCCGGGTAAAATTCCAAGGAGTTCCCTTGATGCTGGATCTTCCCTTTCTCTCTTGCTAGCCGAAGGATCGTGTCCCTGTCGCGGTAATTGAGGATACGCGCAACAATCGGTCTCGGCGTGGTACCTGGCGGTGGTTTCGGGGCCAGCGACCTGTGAGCACGCTCCACGATGAAGAGGGGCGACAGGGCCTCAGCTCCGAACAGATCCTTGCACAGTGTTTCCACGTAGGTTTCCATGCGGCCTGTGTTGGTGGACTCCGGCAGGCCCGTGATCCGTACGTTGTTGCGCCTCGAGCGCGCTTCTAAATCCTCCTCCTTCGCCTTGATAACCTCCAGTAGCCTTTCCATATCTGCGCATTTTGAGGTGGAGGCCCGCGCCTCATCTTCAACCGCGGATATTCGTGTTTCGGCCTCATCCAGTCTCTCTCCATGCTTTTCGTGTCGCGCTGCCATGGTGTCCATTCTGCAAGTTAAGTTGTCCAACTTGCCATTAATATCCTGTAGGTTCGATTGTATCGCTAGCAGGATCTTTTCGATGTTGTTATTGGGCGCCTGACCTGCCTCTTCCTCCAGCACCCCGTCAGTGGATTTCTGCGTTTTTTTCGTCTCAAAGGGCAGCTTCTGTTGGTGTTTGTCTGGTTTGCCCATGCTTGCGGGTGGGGAGGTCGCCTTCCTGCACGTGGACCCCGATGCCCTCGTATGTCTGGTCGCTGACGCCGTGTTGAACCCCACCCCTGGGGCGATCGCCGCCTAAAAGATCGTCACAGCGCTGAAAGCACCAGGCGAGGGTGACACTCCCCCGGTCGTGAGGCAACGTGACCGAAGGCCGGCTGTTCGCTGTCCGCACCGCCGTCTAACAAACCCCCTCCACTTAGTGGACTGGTGGCCCCTCAATCGTGCAGAGAAAGTGTCCCAGTGTGGCAGCTCGCTGGGCAGAGGATGTCACAGGCCTCTCTGACCCCACAGGTGGCGTGTCGTCGCAATATGGCCAGCACACCCCCTCTACACTCAGTGTTTAAGGCAGGCAGCCATCACCGCAGGTGTGTCGCTTCCGCAGGCCTAACGCATGCCAGGTCGTTGTCTCTCCGTGTAGCCTGCGCGGGCCTGTAATTCCGGGGTCTGCGAGCGTCCTATCAAGAGGGGCCGCCCCGCACGTGGTCGCCAGGAAGGACACGTTATTCACAGCAGACACCAACCCTGGCGCAACAACATGAAGATACCTGCTCTCATGGGCTGATGGGGTCGGGCAGCGGCGGCCACAGGTCTCCGAGGTATGGGCGAGCCCATGCAGATCTTTAGGCAGCACCGACAATCGCAGACTGTTCGCTTCTCATAGCGCTCGCCGCCAGTAGCCAGCACCATCCACCCTGCAGGAGCGTGGGTATGTCTCCCTCTCCGCTAGCGCTCCGCACCGTTCTCCACGCTGGGCGCTCCTCCGCTTGCTGGTCTCCCCTCCGCTGTGTCAGGCTACCGCCAGTGTCTCGGCACTGCCACCGGAGTTGTGGATTATTTGATTATGCCCGCGTTTTTCGAGTCGCGGCCGCCATTTTGTCAGGCAGCGCCTCCAGCGCCTGAACGTGGGTCCCTGGCGCACCGCAGCGCTACAATTTTTGATGCAGGGGCAGTGGGGAGGCCAGTCCTCAGAATCCTACCTCCGCCACGTTTACCCGCTCCTGGACAGTAGAGTGGTGATTATCCTCCGCCTGGCCGCTGTGTGCACGTCCCAACGCGGCGGCCATCTTGTCAGGCGTCCGGACCTCTCGCCACGGTCATCCGCAAATTTCAGGGTAGTCGCTGTCCGCCGGGGGCCGTTTCTCAACACGTTATGTGCTCCACCATTTCACACATCTTGTTAGGCGATCGAGGGGTCGGTGGCCTGGGTGAGATCGGCGATATTCACCATAGTTGGCGATCGCCCGGCGGAGCTGCTTCTCAGGCAGCCATGTCGCCGTGCGCCCCCTAGCGCCTCTGCCTTGCCCCATCTTAACACTTCCCTGCCCCAAACCTCTACTTCTGGTGGCTTAGCCGACTTCCACCTCATTGCCACCGCCCTCTTCGCCAACAGTAGTGCCAAATCCACAAATCTGGTAGTTACACTCCTTTTCTTCTCCTTGTGACCTATGCCCAGTATGCCATATAATGCAGATGTGTAGGGTCTGCCCGGCGCCAGCCCACCCAAGATGCGGGTAATCAACTCCCAGTAATGACCTAACTTGGGGCATTCCCAAAACATATGTAGGAGTCCTGCGTCCTCATGTTGGCATCTGGGGCAGGTGTCAGCTGCATCAGGGAACATAGTACGCAGCCTGTGGGGGGTTAAGTACGCCCTATGTACTACCATGAGCTGTATGTATTTAAATTTGGGGTTACGTGGCACCTTCTTTGGCAGTTGCAACACCTTGTCCCACTCCTTATCAGTGAGGGCTCTCCCCACATCCTCTTCCCAGCGTAGTTTAAGGGGCTGTAGGGAAGTAGCCCTGCCGGTTTTGATGCCACCAGCCAGCCATTTGAGGTATAGCATAGTGGTCAATGTGTTCGTGTCCGGTTCCGACCCGTCCCTCACCCAGTGTGCGGTTATGTAATGCGTGACTTGTGCATGCGTCATAAATAATGCTGATGGTGCCTGGTGTAGGCAGGTAAAGTCCGCGTGCGTCATGAGCCTACCCTCTGAGAAGAAGTCCCCAACCTGTGTAACTCCGGCTTCCGTCCAAGGCCTCAGCCTCCGTTCCGTTAACAAGCCAGTTCCCAGTGGGATACCCAATAACGGGATCGTGGGTGCATATGAAGAGTGTCTGTTCGTGTATCGGACCGCATTTCTCCAATACGTAATTGCTAACTTAAGTAGCGGTGGTGCCGACTCGGGTATCTTGGCCTTCGGAAGCAGAGGCCGGTGTATGTCACCCCGCTGTCTGACATTGTCCGTCATGTCCAATTCGTGGAGGTTGCGACCGGCCAGCCAGAATGCCAGCCATTGTAGTTGGCATGCATATCCATAGGCGATTAGGTCTGGTACCCCCAAACCACCCTTGTCTGTGGGAAGTTGTAATTTCGCCAGGCTTATTCGTCGCCTGCCCGTTCCCCACACCAGTTCGATCACTATCGCGTTTAGGGGCTTGAAAAAGGACATGGGTATTAGAACAGGCAAGTTTGTGAAGAAATAGAGCAGTCTCGGCAGTACCACCATTTTAGTGATGGCGACTCTGCCCGCCACCGACAGGGGCAGAGTAGTCCTGAAGCGCACCTGGGACTGCCGGGCGGTCAGGGGTTGCCCAAATTGCCATCCAGTAGGTCTTGCGGTTGACGATACACCTGAATTCCTAAATATTTGAAGGTCTCGGTCGCCACCTGGAATTGGTATGGCGCAAACCGGATGTGCGATTCATCCAGGGGTTTGTAAAATCCGAACCCATATGATTTGGCGTCATTGATCATAAGGCCCGAAAGCCCATGGAAGTCGCTAAAAACCGCTGGTAAGGGGTGTAGCGGGCCGCTGACATCATTTAAAAATAACAGTATGTCATCTGCATACGCTGATATGACATGGTGAGTGGCAAGTCTGACGATCCCGGCTGGGGCCGCGAAAGTCCGCACTTTTATCATTAATGGTTCCAGCGCGCTTATAAATAGTAAGGGCGACAACGGGCATCCCTGCCTCGTGCCCTTCTCGATCTTGAACTGGCCTGAGATACATCTATTAGTGCGAACCTGCGCCGTAGGGTTCCTGTATAATAAGGACACCCAGTTTATGAATTCCGGTGGGATCCCGAAATTTCTCATCGTTGTGAACATATAGTCCCATCTAAGTGAATCAAAGGCTTGCCTGAGGTCCAGGGATATGCACCCTGTGTTCGTCCCCGTAGTGTTGGATGACATCAGCTTACTGAGTCTCCTCAGGTTCAGGGCAGTACTCCTGCCCGGTACAAAACCGCATTGGTCGGGGTGTATAACGTCCGGGATGCATTGGGAGAGTCGTGTGGCCAGGATTTTACTGAGGATCTTATAATCCGTATTAAGCAATGACAGAGGCCTGTAGTTCTCCAGCTGCTGAGCGTCTCTGCCGGGCTTTAGGAGAGATACGATCACCGCCTGCAATGCCGTGTTCAGCAAGGAGTCACCCTTTAGTGCCTCCTTGTAAAGTGCCTGCAAGCGGGGGGCTAAGATGTCTATGTATGTCAAATAGAATTCCGCCGGGAGGCTGTCCGACCCGGGTGCTTTATTCCGCGGTAAGGCCTTAATAGCCTGCCGAACTTCCATTAATGTGATGGGTTGCGAAAGGTCCGCGCTTTGTGCCGAATTCAACTGAGGAACACATATGTCAGAGAAGAACTTTTCAAGGTCCTGGCCCGAGAGTGGAGGGTGTGGTCCATATAAATCTGAATAGTAATGTTGGAACGTGTTGTTGATCTCTAGCTGGTCCTGTACTAACATGCCTGTGTTATTGCGCACCTCCAGTATAGGGGCACCTGTCGGTGCGTTGCGCGTCAAGCGCGCCAGGAGCGCGCCCGCCCTGTCAGCTTGGGTATGCTGCCTTGCGGTGTATTCCCCATAATCAACCACCCTCAGTTCCTCCAGCAGCTCCGCATACTGTACGTGTGCCTCCTGGAGCTGCGTGAGAGCGCCGCCCATGCCAGCAGCTTCGCTCTCAAGCATCGCCAGGCTGCCCTCCACCATCCTCAGTTTTCCCAGTATTGTGTGCTTAACTCCCACTTTCGCACCCATCGCCACTCCACGCACGGTCCCCTTAAAGGCGTCCCATTCGATTTGCCTGGAACTGGCCGTGCCCCCGTTCTCAGTGAAATAGTTTGTGCTTGCGTCTAGCAGTGTTGACCTGAACACCGAGTCCTCTAATAGGCTCAAGGAAAGTCGCCATGTCGGGATCGGGGTAGACAGTCCCCACCAGTGTATAGTCAGCTCCACTGGGTTGTGGTCCAACAGTGTCTTGCCCATGTGCTGCACAGATACAACCGATGCCACCAAAGTTCTGGAACAGAGCAATCTGTCAATTCTAGTGTGCAATTTGTGTGGCGAAGAGTAGAACGTGTACTCCCTGTTGGAAGCATTAAGCGCCCTCGAAGCATCAACCAATTCCCACCCTTCCACCCACTGTGCCAGCGCCATTGTCTGTTTCCTGCTCTCCGTGCCGTGTAGCGGTGGGTGCGATCTGTCCAGTACTAGGTCTAACACTGCATTACAATCACCTACAATCACCCATTCGTGCCCCGCCCAATCCGTCAACACTCTGCCAATATCTATAAAAAACTTTGATTGGTCTGTATTTGGAGCATATATACTACCCAACACTATGCATGTGCCATTGAGCATCCCCTTTGTGAACACATATCGGCCGTCCTTATCCACTCTCTTTTCACTGGTTTGAATGGGACCGTGTTTCTAATCCATATGGCCGCCCCCGGGAGAAGGCAGAGAACGCCGTGGCGAAGAGTTGGCCCTTCCATTTCCACAAAAGCTTAGCGCCCTCCGCCCCGTGTAGGTGCGTCTCTTGGAGATACGCTATATGCATCTGCCGTCTATTCAGTTGGGCCAGTACCCTGTGTCTCTTATGCACTGAACCCATGCCTCTCACATTCCAAGTGCAGACCCTATAATGATTAGGAGACGCCATTACCCCATGCAGTTTCATCCAGAGACACTGCCTTTGACCTTGTGAGAGCTGACCATAAACATCACCAGTACTGTGTGCTGTTGAACCACCCAAACATTACGGACCCCTCCCCATGAACAGAGAGGGCCAAACTTTAACACCCAACAGGGGTACAAAAACAGAGTGCTATTGTGTCTGTGCCTGGGGGCGTATGCCCAGTCGGGCGAATTCAACAGTTACCTAGTAGAGTCTCGTCCTTAAAGTCCCCATCAAAAGCTGGTGTCCTGGGCCCTATACCCTCCCCCTCTGCATCCAATTAGTCAATCTCTACATTACCAAACCGCTTCTTCCGGGTCAGTGTTCACATGTCTGCTGCCATCTGCGCCGTGATGCGGGGGAATAACTGCAGGCTGCCTTCCGCATCCGATGCTGTTGTCTGAGAGCTGGTCAGGCTGGCAGGCATCACCCCACCATTTGTATCATGTTCCGCAAGGGCGTTGGTTGTCAGCAGGGTCGTCGCCATCGAGGTATTCCCCTCCGTTACTCCGGGTTGCTCATGTTGTAGAGTCCCCTGTTCTGGAGACCGCAGGCACCTTTGTGGCAAATCCTGGCCATCAGAATTTTGTGTTTCCAGTACTTCCTCCCTGAATCGCGGGGACGGAGGTGGTGTGAGCGTTACCTCCATCCATTCCGAGGCCTCCTCCAGGGTGTCAAAAAAGTAAGTTCTACGGTCATGATTGACTCTGAGGCGAGCCGGGAAGAAAAGGGCATATTTCACATTACCATCTCTGAGGGCGCGTTTCACTCCCCAGAAGGACGCTCTGGCCTTCTGCACCTCTTGCGTGAACTCCGGGTATATGGAGACTGTTCGATTTTCGTATTTGATTGGGCCATGATCCCTTGCTGACTTCAGGATTACGTCTCTGTCCTTGAAATGGAGCAGGTGCGCTATCAATGGTCTAGGCGGTGCTCCCGGTTTCGGAGGCCTGGGGGGTACTCTGTGCGCCCTCTCGACGCTGTACATCTGGGTGAGCTCCGCCGGGTCCACCACCGTTTTCAGCCAGTCTTCCACAAAGCGGGTTGGGTTCGCCCCCTCCCGTCGTTCCGGCACTCCTAAAATGCGGATGTTGTTGCGACGCGAGCGTCCTTTGGCATCCTCCACTCTATCTCTTAGGCCCCGCACCTGCTTCTCCAGATTTTTTAGTCGTGTGGAATGTTCCGTCTGCTGGGGTAGTAAGTCCGCAATGGCTAGTTTGTGTTCAGAGAAATTTTCGGCCAATTTCTTGTGGTCATCCTTCAGCAGTGACAGCCCCGAGGAGAGAGTGTCGATCCGTGCCTCAAGCGCTTCTCTGGAGGCCCGACAAGATAAGGTCCAGTTTATCTTCCTGCGTGGGAGCACCCGTTGGGGGTATCGCATCTTCATTGGAGGAAGCCAGCGGGTCCTCCGAGCCAGAGGCGTGCGCTCCCTGACGGGGGATCCTGTTTCGTCCCATTGTATTCCTCAGGTGATACACTCCGCAGGCCAGCGGTGTATCTTGTATGTCTCCCGCAGGGCAAGTCTGACCCCGTGTTGGTGGGTGGCCTATCACGGTCTCTCCAGTCGGCCCCGAAAATGGACACCGCACTGTTCTCCCACGCACTGCGTGTGATATTCTCTCGCACCCTTAGGCTCCCAGCCCGATCGTCACGAAGCTCGTATCAAGGGGGGGCAGGCGCAGGAGAAAAGAACTGACCATCCCCCAGTGCCGTTCGTCCTCCAGGTCAGTGCGACCCTCTCAGGGCTGCCAGCGATCACTTGTGACTCTCTGCTATGCAGGTGCGGTCTGGCCCTCAATGGACACCCACAGCATCCACAGTGCGGCGGAACAAGTAGGCGGCTTCCTCCGCGTGGCCGGCCTGCCCAGGTCTCTCAGGGGCTCCCCTTCCAGCTGACCAATCAACTTCTTGGCACCTGGGATTCGGGCAGCGTTGGTCTGGGCAACCCCTCGTCTGTCTATGGTTCCCTCACCTCCGGGCCGCCTGAGTCCACTCTGTGGGACGGGGATCTATGGCGCGCGACAGGCTCACCTTTGGCCACAGTCGGGTGCCTGGGGTTCACTCTTCACTGCTCGGCAGCAGTGGGGCCCACGGGGTCACCCCCGTCCGTGTGGAGCCCTTCTGTGTTGCTCGGGGCAGCAGCCGATTGCGCCAACAGGGCTATCCCCGCAGGCATCTGCGTGGCTCAGCGAGGCAGTCCGGAAACTCCCGCTCAACAATTCAGCAGTATTCTGCCCACAACTACCGCCTCGCGCGCCAGGGACCGCAGCGGTCGCCCCACACACCAGGCGGTGACCTCCAGCTGTGCCCGCCAAGCTCCGGTAGCTGAATCCGGGACCGTGGTCCCTTCCGCGCAGAGATGGCTCCGCGGCGCCGGGGATGGCAGCACTTCCGGTCCGCCACCAGGCGCACTGTGGGTCGCGGCTTCCTCCCTGCACGCAGGCCCTGTCAGGCCTCGATGTCTCACCAGTGCGTACGCCACAGCGGGGGGCTCCCGAGCTTCTTAGAATTTTGCCGATGTAGTACACAGCGTTACGGCAGTGAGAAAGTTTGAATAGGGGGTTCAGGCCCTATGGAAACAGGATAATATCAGGATTTTGGGGGATTTCTAGCGGAGCAAGCTCAGTTCACGTCCGCCATTCTCGGCTGCTGGCCACGCCCCCATTATGTATAGGGATTATCACCAGGTTAACACTTCAGAAGCTACTGTCAGGTTGTTTGAAGAATATTATCAAACACTTCATCAGGAAGATCCACCTTCCCTTTGAGCAAGATCAAGCAGTATCTTTAGTTAGCCAACAAAGTTGTGCTAGATGCGGGTGAATGGGCAGATCTGAATGCTATTTTACATCGGAGGAATTGAAAGATGCCTTTGACTCTCTGGCATCCAGGAAGGTGTTGGGACCGGATGGAATCCCACTGGAATTTTATTGCACATTCTTCCGAGTGCTTGTGAGGGATATGGTCACTACCTTACTAGAAGCCTAGCTTGGATCCACTAACATCATGGTTTTTCTGAAGAAAGGGAAGTCCCCATTCAATACAAGTTCATAGAGACCAATTTCGTTTATTAATAATAATGCAAAAATAGACTTTAAAATACTTGCAATGCATCTGGGCAGGGTCATAGCAAAGCTACTCTCCCCTTGGCAGCATGGATTTATCCTGGG
Organism: Lissotriton vulgaris; assembly: GCF_964263255.1. Lineage (NCBI taxonomy): Eukaryota > Metazoa > Chordata > Amphibia > Caudata > Salamandridae > Lissotriton > Lissotriton vulgaris. The sequence goes on along the minus strand of NC_141689.1, from coordinate 1,129,429,088 downwards.
TCATGGTACTACGAACCACACCAGGGGGACAATCAATCTAAGGCTATGATCTTGCTTGATGCTGAGAAAACATTCAACCGGGTTGCATGGAGCAATCTTTGGGAGGTTATTGAAAGGAAGGGGCTAGGTTCTGCTTTTAAGACAGCTATACAGATAGCATATCATAATGCTTCTGCTAGATTGCAAATGATCAGGAGGTACTCCGATGTAGTTTCGATTACTAGAAGGACAAGGCATGGGTGTCCCCGTTCACCCCTCCTATTTGCATTTTACATGATCCCCTAATGTATAGGCTTGAGAGCAGTGACGGCCCCTCCAGTAAGGCAGAGGAGCATCGCCCCACTGCTTTTAACTGGTGCAACTAAAGGAAAAGTAAACGGATAATAACGTATTGTTATTATCATTTTATTGGTTCCTGCTGCGGCAGCTTTGTGGGGCTGGGTGGGGCAGCTTTGCTGACAGAGCAGCAGGCTGAGGAATGGTGGTAGTCTGTAAATGCGCATGAATGCTGTCATGAGCCCTTAGCATGTTCTCCACTCAGGCTGCATTACAGCCTGGGTGGAGAATATGCCCAGGCCTCCAGTCTCCATCTGAGTGCCAAACCACAGCTCTCAGACTAATCACAAGGATTCCTGTTCTTGTGGAGCAGAGGGACGAGGAGGAGAGATGCGGGGAAGAGGTAAGTGGTATTTTCTTTTTCTTTACCCCGTCTCCCCCCACCCTGCCACCCTCTATACGTGCCAGCCACCACTGCTTGAGAGGAATGCCCCAATCAGGCCTCCGACTGTAAATGGCTTTAATACCAAGATGTTGAAATATGCTGATGATGTTGCTCTTGTGACCATGAATCCTGAGAGAACTATAGCCAAGGTTGAAAGGGAGGCAGAAAGATTTGCCAAAATCTCAGTCTCTTATTTGAACAAAAGTAAGACCCAAATAGTTTGTAACAGAGAGGACATGGTAATCTGCATTCAACATTAGTAGGTCATGTGAGAAGTTGGCCTGATATATAATGTTCACTATTCTAGTGAGCACTTTGTATCAGTCCAAACAACCCTTATGGTGATTGGTTGTAAGTCAACCTTATAGACCAGCTATCCTAGTAGCGTGGATACGAGCAGTCTTCGGGCTAAACTCTAGAGGGCGTGTTAAGCCAGCTGTTATACCATCACATATACCCCTTGAACACCAAGTGAAAGGACACCACATAAGTGTTATGAAAATAAACAATGTATTTATTAGAATCACAACAGCCCTGTACTCTTTATGAGGACAGGGTACTAAGCACACAACAAAACTCTTATGAAAATACTTCTAGTTGCACAATTTACGCAAGTGCCCGAGGGGCACGAAAAACCATATACTACAAAAGTGGAATGCGAAATTACTAGCAGGTAAGTACTATACTAATAGGCTTTGGAATCGCTAGGACTTGACTACTGAACCTTCAGATTAGTAATAGGAGGCCTAGGGGACTCGGGTGCAGAGTGTGCACTCTCACGCGGGATGCGGGACAAAGGCTATGGTAGCTAGATTTCACAAAGTTAGTGTTCTCGGGCGAACCCGATAAGGTAGATCGAAAACGACAGTGGATCCTGACCCTTGGATAGTGAGGCTATGCTGGGACACCGAAATGCCGAGTTTACCTAGCCCAGGAGCTGCAGCTGCATATGTCTCAAAAGACGTCGGGAATCCTCGTAGACGAACCAGGAGCCTGAAGAAAGGAGTTGCTGGCAGGCGACCAGTGAAGATAGTTCGAGTTGATCCAAGCCTGGATCGAAGATGGATGACACCTGAAAGCAGAGGGGACCAAGTTCGTGACTACTAGCCAGTAGTCAGGTGGCACCAGGAGGGCACCGGATGGTAGTCACCTCGACTAGGTGAGTGGGCGACGCTGTGCTCTGCAGATCTCACGGACCAGGAGGCGTTGTCGGCGACCAGGATGGAGGAGCGAGTTGTCCCACGATGGATGATGCTGTCGACGTCGCTGGACACAGGATTGGGGCAACAAGTCTTGGCAAATTCAAGCCCACGCGGTGGACTCAATATGGCGTCTGGAGTGGACCAGGAGGGTCCGGGTGCTCCTCTTTTGGAAGGGAGCAAGGGCCAGTCTGGAGCAACCAGACCAGCAGCAGTGATGTCGTCGGGCGTCGTTGAGAAGGCCACAAGCCAGCGGGCTAGTAGCCAGACAACGCGGTGAGCAGCAAAAAGCAGAAGGGCCCCACGCAGATCGTGGAGATGCTGGGAGGCTGGACTTCGGTGCTGGAGCTGCTCAGGGTTGGGGATTCTCGGACCCCAAAGCACTCACCAGAGGATCCCTCGGCGGTCGTGCTGGATAAGAGCTGTGCAGTTCTGATGATGGCCGGTCCCTCGAGGTCTCGTCGCACCTACGGTTCTCAGCTTAGCTGTAGAGGTAGGTAGAGGTCAGAGGTGCCAGGGAAGCCGGGTCTCGTCGTGCTGGTCGGTCGGATTCCTGAGGAAGGACGTGCAGCAAACCGCAGAGTTCTTAGATGGTGCCTGCGGATGCAGGGTGACTACTCCTTAGTCACAAGGGAGAAATCTTGAGAAGAGTCTTGAAGTCCTTTCGTAGAAAGTCATTTCTTGATTCAAAGATGATCTAATTTGGAAGGGTCCCCGCTCCTGCCTTTATCCTAAAGAAAGGGGTGGGCACGCGACTAGGTCCTGCCCTAGGGGTGGGACCAGGAAGGGGGGTGGTTACACCCCTCTCCCATGCCAGACTTTCCCCAGGCCAGGGGCTGGTGTGCCCCTGGATCTGGTTCTAGCCAGCAGATGCGTAGTGAGCACCGGGGTGCCACTCAGCAGTCACCTTCCTGTAAAGCCCTGCCTACCCAGGATACACAAAACCCTGTCTGGGATGGTGCTAGCACCGCCCCTGACAGGAAACCCTTTGTCCAAGCTCTCCTCGCTGGAAGGACTCCCAGCAGCAGGAGGTCAGACTCGTGTCTGTGGTGGCAGCATCCATTTTGTGGAGCTGAGACTTCGTTTAACTTTAACCGGGGTTCACAGTTACATACATGTCGTGTCCCTCTAGAAGGGTGGAATGCTAACCCCGTCGCCAGAATTGGCGAGGGGTTAGTATTCCAATTCGTATGACACCTTACTCGACATGTTTTGATAAAGCAATACCAAAGATAGCATTTAACCGCAAGGATTATAATGCACTTAAGAGTATATGGTATGCGTTATCATGGAACAGCTATTAGGACTTGGTTCCGCAAGCTGCAAACGGGCTCAGCTCATGCCAGAGCACCATCTCACACGATTCCAAGCACTCTGCCTTCAGGATTGTCAAGGCCTGCCATAGGAGTGACTGATAGGAATCTGTGTGTCCATTTTTAGGGTTAGATATAGGTATACTATATCTAAAGCAAAGGGTGAGTACTCCACCTTGCCCCAGCTGTCGTGCAGCCAGTTGTGTCAGATTTAGATGGCCATCCAGGGGTGGCATAATTCATGCTTCAGCCCCTGGTAGGCCCTGGGTACACCTATGCCCTGAGTTACAGGGTCTGATAAGGTGGCCAGTACCAATTGGAAATGTACCTAAGGTACATGGAATCCATTTTAGGGAGAGAGCAGTAGGCCTGGGGTCCTGTTTGGCAGGGCCCCAGGTCAACTAAGTCGGAAAACCAGCAAAACACCAGGCAAAAAGTTGGGGGCAACCATAGTCAGGTATCCACCTTCCTACACAACCCCCCCCCAAACGAAAGGAGATAAGGCTATCCTTGACCAGGTAAGCCTATATTGCCTGAGTGGCCATATGAGGTGGTACATGCACTGGCATGGTTACCCCCTGTATCATGGTCCACTAAGCAACCCCTCACCCTAAGGGTATCTGAGCGTCTCCACCATAGGGAATCACTACCTGTGGTGTGCTTTGGCAAAGTAAAAGGCTGGTGTGGGAATGGAGTACTGAAGTGAGACTCCACTACTGTTGGGCTCAACTTCCTCCAATCCTCTCCACCATATGTGCCTTTCTTTCCAGTACTGAGTTGCTATGAGCTCTCAGGGTCAACCTCCGGCTACCTAAAGCTGGAGGCTGAGTCCCTCTTTTTGGCTTACTGGAGGGACAGGTCAGGTTTGGGGTTTTTAGGCCCCAGGTTTGGCTGTGCCCAGCAGTGTCCAGCTGTGGGAGTTCCCTAACTAAGTTTAAGGGGGATCCCTCAGGAGTTTGTTTTATTTTCACTTGGCTAGGACTGCTAGCTTGAGTGATCCTAATCTGCTGATTGGGGATTTTTGAACAGGGGGGCCTTTGGGGTCCACCACTGGCCTTCCTGACCTTTACAGCCCTGGGCTGCTGGAGGCAGGGAAGAGAGGGGCAGGTGACCTGCTCCAGACTGGGTCCCACCTGGGAAGGGTCCACTGCCATCAGGGGCTCTGCCAGGCTAGGCCCGACTACCTCTGGGGCAGTTCCTTCACCAGGGGTAGAGTCAGTTCCCTGAGGAGGCTGGCTCTCACCTAGTGTCTGGGAGGGGGAAGACTTTTCTTCCTCCTCAATGCTCTCTGTTTGGGTGGAGTGATCCAGTGTTTCAGGCTTCACAATTCCACTATCTGTCTGAGTAGAGGCTGAGACCATTTCAACCTTGCCAACCTTTTCAGGAGGGCACTCAGTCTGTGTTTGGGCTGTGACTGTCACAGCCCTCCTATCCTGTTCAGAAAAGTCTGTCTGAGCCTGGGCAGTGGCTACCACTGCCTTTCCAACCTTTTCAGGGAGGACTGGTGCTTGGACTGGGGCTGTAGCTATTACTGCCCCACTAACCGTTCTGGGTAGGCCTATCATCCTGGAGTGAGTTTCTTGCACCACCTCAGCCCATGCTGAGAGTTCCAGGTCATTCCCCAGTAAGCAATCTACAGGTAGGTTATCTGTCACTGCCACTCTCATGGGCCCTGTGACATTACCCCATCTGAGCTCGACTACTGCCATGGGATGCCTTCTTTTCACTCCATGAACATCTGTCACCTGATAAAGGAAACCAGGGATCCGTTGAGCAGAGGGGACCAGATGGTCAATCACCATGGTGATGCTGGCCCCTGTGTCTCTGTATGCCTCAACTTTCTGACCATTGATAAAGGACTCTTGTCTATACTTTCTCAAAATGTGGGAACCAGTAGTGAAGTTGGCAAACCCCATGCCAGTCTCACAGACAAGAGTGTTGTTAGGGGACCTGGCTAGGCCATAGTCCACCTGGTTTCCCAAAGTAATGCCCACCACATTCTTGGGGGCACTCCCACCACCTGGGGGATTACCACTAGTGGTAACAGGAGGTCTGGGAGTATTACCTGGGGGTATATTCTCCTTATTGTTGTTGGCCTTGGGACAACTGCTGTCAGTTTTGTAATGGCCTACCTGTTTGCAGGTATGACAATAAGGTTTCTTTTGGGTTTTGGGAGAAGTTTGGGACCCACCCTTTTCAGAGGAATTTTGGGGCCCTGTGGTTTGATCAGAAGATTTATTCCCACCCTTCTCTTGAGGCTTGGTTGATTCCTTCCTTTGGTCACCACCCTGGTTCTTAGGCCTGACCCTGGTTCTGAACCATTTGTCTGCCCTCTTACCCAATTCTTGTGGAGAGGTCAGATCAGAGTCTACGAGGTGTTGGTGTAATAACTGGTTCTGACAATTACTTAAGATTTGCTCTCTCATAATTAGATTGTACAATCCTTTAAAATCAGTAACCTTACTTCCCAGTAGCCAGCCTTCAAAAGCCTTAGTAGCACAATCAACGAAGTCAGCCCAATCCTGAGACTGAGTTTTCTGGGTGTCTCTGAACATCAACCTGTACTGTTCAGTGGTTAAACCAAACCCATCAACCAGTGTATTCTTCAGGACTTGGTAATTGTTAGCATCCTCAGCTCTAGTAGTGAGGAGCTTATCTCTACCTTTGCCTTCAAAGGAGAGCCACAAGATAGCTGCCCACTGACTCTGGGGGACACACTGTACAGTGCAGGACCTCTCCAAAGCAGTAATCAATTTGTGGATATCATCCCCTTGTTTAAAGGGGGGCACTATCTTACTCAGGTGTCTAGTGTCTAAACTCCTGTTTTCCCTTGGGGGAATGCTGCCACCAGTGGGATTTGTCCCACTCAATTCTTGCTCTCTAGCAAAGGCAAGTCTCTCTTTGGCCAGGGTAAGTTCTTCCCTTTCAATCCTCAGATTGACTTCCCTTACTTTGGCTTCATATACTCTCCTCTGAGGGGATGTCATCCCTCTGTGAGAAGAGGCCTGAGAGCCATTGGTTCGAATGGATCTGTTAGAGCCTCTTGATAGAGACCTAACTCGTCCATTCCCAATGTTAAGCTGGCCTGAGAGGGGCCCCAGGGGTCTCCTAGTACCATTCTCATGCCTGCTTAAGTTGTCCCTAGTTAGCTGGCTAACTACTTCTGGACCTTTGTCTGCCTCATCCTCAGATGGCTCTAGATCCTCATCCTCCTCTTAACCTTCTGCAGAGAGATGGATAAGGTCAGGGTCACCTGTGGTTCCCTCTAGGGGAGGCATGTTCCCATCTGCATTAGAAGGGTCTGGGTTACCAGCCCTCCTGGCATCATAAGTCTCTAAGAGACCAATCAGGAATGGGATTGTGGGGTTAGACCCCTGTTTTAGTTTCCTGGAGGTACACACTTGTCTCATCTCCTGGAAACTAAGAGCAGCATATCTGGAAGTGACCTGTGGAGGGTCCACTGACACAAGGGGAGACTCAGAGTTTCCTTCATTTTTTCTGACATGCTTATTCTAGTGTGGTGTAAGTGATGCACCTACCTACACTATATGTTTGCCTACTGATCCCTTGCTAAGAGTTGTAGCCAAGGTGTGCTAAGCCTTGAGGAGCTACAACAGCTGGTTCAGTAGAACTCAAAGTATTCTAAGCTAAGTTATATGTACCTGAAGTACTTATGTGATCTTTCACAAGATATTCTTAGGATACGTGTGGTAAAACAACAGCAAGCTCAAATCCCAACCGCTGCCCACCAATGTGAGAAGTTGGCCTGATATATAATGTTCACTATTCTAGTGAGCACTTTGTATCAGTCCAAACAACCCTTATGGTGATTGGCTGTAAGTCAACCTTATAGACCAGCTATCCTAGTAGCGTGGATACGAGCAGTCTTCGGGCTAAACTCTAGAGGGCGTGTTAAGCCAGCTGTTATACCATCACATATACCCCTTGAACACCAAGTGAAAGGACACCACACAAGTGTTATGAAAATAAACAATGTATTTATTAGAATCACAACAGCCCTGTACTCTTTATGAGGACAGGGTACTAAGCACACAACAAAACTCTTATGAAAATACTTCTAGTTGCACAATTTACGCAAGTGCCCGAGGGGCATGAAAAACCATGTACTACAAAAGTGGAATGCAAAATTACTAGCAGGTAAGTACTATACTAATAGGCTTTGGAATCGCTAGGACTTGACTACTGAACCTTCAGATTACTAATAGGAGGCCTAGGGGACTCGGGTGCAGAGTGTGCACTCTCACGTGGGATGTGGGACAAAGGCTATGGTAGCTAGATTTCACAAAGTTAGTGTTCTCGGGCGAACCCGATAAGGTAGATCGAAAACGACAGTGGATCCTGACCCTTGGATAGTGAGGCTATGCTGGGGCACCGAAATGCCGAGTTTACCTAGCCCAGGGGCTGCAGCTGCATATGTCTCAAAAGACGTCGGGAATCCTCGTAGACGAACCAGGAGCCTGAAGAAAGGAGTTGCTGGCAGGCGACCAGTGAAGATAGTTCGAGTTGATCCAAGCCTGGATCAAAGATGGATGACACCTGAAAGCAGAGGGGACCAAGTTCGTGACTACTAGCCAGTAGTCAGGTGGCACCAGGAGGGCACCGGATGGTAGTCACCTCGACTAGGTGAGTGGGCGACGCTGTGCTCTGCAGATCTCACGGACCAGGAGGCGTTGTCGGCGACCAGGATGGAGGAGCGAGCTGTCCCACGATGGATGATGCTGTCGACGTCGCTGGACCCAGGATTGGGGCAACAAGTCTTGGCAAATTCAAGCCCACGCGATGGACTCAAAATGGCGTCTGGAGTGGACCAGGAGGATCCGGGGTGCTCCTCTTTTGGAAGGGAGCAAGGGCCAGTCTGGAGCAACCAGACCAGCAGCAGTGATGTCGTCGGGCGTAGTTGAGAAGGCCACAAGCCAGCGGGCTAGTAGCCAAACAACGCGGTGAGCAGCAAAAAGCAGAAGGGCCCCACGCAGATCGTGGAGATGCTGGGAGGCTGGACTTCGGTGCTGGAGCTGCTCATGGTTGGGGCTTCTCGGACCCCAAAGCACTCACCAGAGGATCCCTCAGCGGTCGTGCTGGATAAGAGCTGTGCAGTTCTGATGATGGCCGGTCCCTCGAGGTCTCGTCGCACCTACGGTTCTCAGCTTAGCTGTAGAGGTAGGTAGAGGTCAGAGGTGCCAGGGAAGCCGGGTCTCGTCGTGCTGGTCGGTCAGATTCCTGAGGAAGGACGTGCAGCAAACAGCAGAGTTCTTAGATGGTGCCTGCGGATGCAGGGTGACTACTCCTTAGTCACAAGGGAGAAATCTTGAGAAGAGTCTTGAAGTCCTTTCGTAGAAAGTTGTTTCTTGATTCAAAGATGATCTAATTTGGAAGGGTCCCCGCTCCTGCCTTTATCCTAAAGAAAGGGGTGGGCACGCGACTAGGTCCTGCCCTAGGGGTGGGACCAGGAAGGGGGGTGGTTACACCCCTCTCCCATGCCGGACTTTCCCCAGGCCAGGGGCTGGTGTGCCCCTGGAACTGGTTCTAGCCAGCAGATGCGTAGTGAGCACCGGGGTGCCACTCAGCAGTCACCTTCCTGTAAAGCCCTGCCTACCCAGGATACACAAAACCCTGTCTGGGATGGTGCTAGCACCGCCCCTGACAGGAACCCTTTGTCCAAGCTCTCCTCGCTGGAAGGACTCCCAGCAGCAGGAGGTCAGACTCGTGTCTGTGGTGGCAGCATCCATTTTGTGGAGCTGAGGCTTCGTTTAACTTTAACCGGGGTTCACAGTTACATACATGTCGTGTCCCTCTAGAAGGGTGGAATGCTAACCCCGTCGCCAGAATTGGCGAGGGGTTAGTATTCCAATTCGTATGACAACTTACTTGACATGTTTTGATAAAGCAATACCAAAGATAGCATTTAACCGCGAGGATTATAATGCACTTAAGAGTATATGGTATGCGTTATCATGGAACAGCTATTAGGGCTTGGTTCCGCAAGCTGCAAACGGGCTCAGGTCATGCCAGAGCACCATCTCACACGATTCCAAGCACTCTGCCTTCAGGATTGTCAAGGCCTGCCATAGGAGTGACTGATAGGAATCTGTGTGTCCATTTTTAGGGTTAGATATAGGTATACTATATCTAAAGCAAAGGGTGAGTACACCACCTTGCCCCAGCTGTCGTGCAGCCAGTTGTGTCAGATTTAGATGGCCATCCAGGGGTGGCATAATACATGCTTCAGCCCCTGGTAGGCCCTGGGTACACCCATGCCCTGAGTTACAGGGTCTGATAAGGTGGCCCAGTACCAATTGGAAATGTACCTAAGGTACATGGAATCTATTTTAGAGAGAGAGCAGTAGGCCTGGGGTCCTGATTGGCAGGGCCCCAGGTCAACTAAGTCGGAAAACCAGCAAAACACCAGGCAAAAAGTTGGGGGCAACCATAGTCAGGTATCCACCTTCCTACACAACCCCCCCCCCCCCAAACGAAAGGAGATAAGGCTATCCTTGACCAGGTAAGCCTATATTGCCTGAGTGGCCATATGAGGTGGTACATGCAGTGGCATGGTTACCCCCTGTATCATGGTCCACTAAGCAACCCCTCACCCTAAGGGTATCTGAGCGTCTCCACCATAGGGAATCACTACCTGTGGTGTGCTTTGGCAAAGTAAAAGGCTGGTGTGGGAATGGAGTACTGAAGTGAGACTCCACTACTGTTGGGCTCAACTTCCTCCAATCACTATCCACCATATGTGCCTTTCTTTCCAGTACTGAGTTGCTATGAGCTCTCAGGGTCAACCTCTGGCTACCTAAAGCTGGAGGCTGAGTCCCTCTTTTTGGCTTACTGGAGGGACAGGTCAGGTTTGGGGTTTTTAGGCCCCAGGTTTGGCTGTGCCCAGCAGTGTCCAGCTGTGGGAGTTCCCTAACTAAGTTTAAGGGGGATCCCTCAGGGGTTTGTTTTATTTTCACTTGGCTAGGACTGCTAGCTTCAGTGATCCTAATCTGCTGATTGGGGATTTTTGGACAGGGGGCCCTTTGGGGTCCACCACTGGCCTTCCTGACCTTTACAGCCCTGGGCTGCTGGAGGCAGGGAAGAGAGGGGCAGGTTACCTGCTCCAGACTGGGTCCCACCTGGGAAGGGTCCACTGCCATCAGGGGCTCTGCCAGGCTAGGCCCGACTACCTCTGGGGCAGTTCCTTCACCAGGGGTAGAGTCAGTTCCCTGAGGAGGCTGGCTCTCACCTAGTGTCTGGGAGGGGGAAGACTTTTCTTCCTCCTCAATGCTCTCTGTTTGGGTGGAGTGATCCAGTGTTTCAGGCTTCACAACCCCACTATCTGTCTGAGTAGAGGCTGAGACCATTTCAACCTTGCCAACCTTTTCAGGAGGGCACTCAGTCTGTGTTTGGGCTGTGACTGTCACAGCCCTCCTATCCTGTTCAGGAAAGTCTGTCTGAGCCTGGGCAGTGGCTACCACTGCCTTTCCAACCTTTTCAGGGAGGACTGGTGCTTGGACTGGGGCTGTAGCTATTACTGCCCCACTAACCGTTCTGGGTAGGCCTATCATCCTGGAGTGAGTTTCTTGCTCCACCTCAGCCCATGCTGAGAGTTCCAGGTCATTCCCCAGTAAGCAATCTACAGGTAGGTTATCTGTCACTGCCACTCTCATGGGCCCTGTGACATTACCCCATCTGAGCTCGACTACTGCCATGGGATGCCTTCTTTTCACTCCATGAACATCTGTCACCTGATAAAGGAAACCAGGGATCAGTTGAGCAGAGGGGACCAGATGGTCAATCACCATGGTGATGCTGGCCCCTGTGTCTCTGTATGCCTCAACTTTCTGACCATTGATAAAGGGCTCTTGTCTATACTTTCCCAAAATGTGGGAAAGAGTAGTGACGTTGGCAAACGCCATGCCAGTCTCACAGACAAGAGTGTTGTTAGGGGACCTGGCTAGGCCATAGTCCACCTGGTTTCCCAAAGTAATGCCCACCACATTCTTGGGGGCACTCCCACCACCTGGGGGATTACCACTAGTGGTAACAGGAGGTCTGGGAGTATTACCTGGGGGTATATTCTTCTTATTGTTGTTGGCCTTGGGACAACTGCTGTCAGTTTTGTAATGCCTACCTGTTTGCAGGTATGACAATAAGGTTTCTTTTGGGTTTTGGGAGAAGTTTGGGACCCACCCTTTTCAGAGGAATTTTGGGGCCCTGTGGTTTGATCAGAAGATTTATTCCCACCCTTCTCTTGAGGCTTGGTTGATTCCTTCCTTTGGTCACAACCCTGGTTCTTAGGCCTGACCCGGTTCTGACCCATTTGGCTGCCCTCTTACCCAATTCTTGTGGAGAGGTCGGATCAGAGTCTACAAGGTATTGGTGTAATAACTAGTTCTGACAATTACTTAAGATTTGCTCTCTCATAATTAGATTGTACAATCCTTTAAAATCAGTAACCTTACTTCCCAGTAGCCAGCCTTCAAAAGCCTTAGTGGCACAATCAACGAAGTCAGCCCAATCCTGAGACTGAGTTTTCTGGGTGTCTCTGAACATCAACCTGTACTGGTCAGTGGTTAAACCAAACCCATCAACCAGTGTATTCTTCAGGACTTGGTAATTGTTAGCATCCTCAGCTCTAGTAGTGAGGAGCTTATCTCTACCTTTGCCTTCAAAGGAGAGCCACAAGATAGCTGCCCACTGACTCTGGGGGATACACTGTACAGTGCAGGCCCTCTCCAAAGCAGTAATCAATTTGTGGATATCATCCCCTTGTTTAAAGGGGGGCACTATCTTACTCAGGTGTCTAGTGTCTAAACTCCTGTTTTCCCTTGGGGGAATGCTGCCACCAGTGGGATTTGTCCCACTCAATTCTTGCTCTCTAGCAAAGGCAAGTCTCTCTTTGGCCAGGGCAAGTTCTTCCCTTTCAATCCTCAGATTGACTTCCCTTACTTTGGCTTCATATACTCTCCTCTGAGGGGATGTCATCCCTCTGTGAGAAGAGGCCTGAGAGCCATTGGTTCGAATGGATCTGTTAGAGCCTCTTTATAGAGACCTAACTCGTCCATTCCCAATGTTAAGCTGGCCTGAGAGGGGCCCCATGGGTCTCCTAGTACCATTCTCATGCCTGCTCAAGTTGTCCCTAGTTAGCTGGCTAACTACTTCGGGACCTTTGTCTGCCTCATCCTCAGATGGCTCTAGATCCTCATCCTCCTCTTCACCTTCTGCAGAGAGATGGATAAGGTCAGGGTCACCTGTGGTTCCCTCTAGGGGAGGCATGTTCCCATCTGGATTAGAAGGGTCTGGGTTACCAGCCCTCCTGGCATCATAAGTCTCTAAGAGACCAATCAGGAATGGGATTGTGGGGTTAGACCCCTGTTTTAGTTTCCTGGAGGTACACACTTGTCTCATCTCCTGGAAACTAAGAGCAGCATATCTGGAAGTGACCTGTGGAGGGCCCACTGACACAAGGGGAGACTCAGAGTTTCCTCCTTTGTCTGACATGCTGATTCTAGTGTGGTGTAAGTGATGCACCTACCTACATTATATGTTTGCCTACTGATCCCTTGCTAAGAGTTGTAGCCAAGGTGTGCTAAGCCTTGAGGAGCTACAACAGCTGGTTCAGTAGAACTCAGAGTATTCTAAGCTAAGTTATATGTACCTGAAGTACTTATGTGATCTTTCACAAGATATTCTTAGGATACGTGTGGTAAAACAACAGCAAGCTCAAATCCCAACCGCTGCCCACCAATGTGAGAAGTTGGCCTGATATATAATGTTCACTATTCTAGTGAGCACTTTGTATCAGTCCAAACAACCCTTATGGTGATTGGTTGTAAGTCAACCTTATAGACCAGCTATCCTAGTAGCGTGGATACGAGCAGTCTTCGGGCTAAACTCTAGAGGGCGTGTTAAGCCAGCTGTTATACCATCACATATACCCCTTGAACACCAAGTGAAAGGACACCACACAAGTGTTATGAAAATAAACAATGTATTTATTAGAATCACAACAGCCCTGTACTCTTTATGAGGACAGGGTACTAAGCACACAACAAAACTCTTATGAAAATACTTCTAGTTGCACAATTTACGCAAGTGCCCGAGGGGCACGAAAAACCATATACTACAAAAGTGGAATGCGAAATTACTAGCAGGTAAGTACTATACTAATAGGCTTTGGAATCGCTAGGACTTGACTACTGAACCTTCAGATTACCAATAGGAGGCCTAGGGGACTCGGTTGCAGAGTGTGCACTCTCACGCGGGATGCGGGACAAAGGCTATGGTAGCTAGATTTCACAAAGTTAGTGTTCTCGGGCGAACCCGATAAGGTAGATCGAAAACGACAGTGGATCCTGACCCTTGGATAGTGAGGCTATGCTGGGGCACCGAAATGCAGAGTTTACCTAGCCCAGGGGCTGCAGCTGCATATGTCTCAAAAGACGTCGGGAATCCTCGTAGACGAACCAGGAGCCTGAAGAAAGGAGTTGCTGGCAGGCGACCAGTGAAGATAGTTCGAGTTGATCCAAGCCTGGATCGAAGATGGATGACACCTGAAAGCAGAGGGGACCAAGTTCGTGACTACTAGCCAGTAGTCAGGTGGCACCAGGAGGGCACCGGATGGTAGTCACCTCGACTAGGTGAGTGGGCGACGCTGTGCTCTGCAGATCTCACGGACCAGGAGGCGTTGTCGGCGACCAGGATGGAGGAGCGAGCTGTCCCACGATGGATGATGCTGTCGACGTCGCTGGACCCAGGATTGGGGCAACAAGTCTTGGCAAATTCAAGCCCACGCGATGGACTCAAAATGGCGTCTGGAGTGGACCAGGAGGATCCGGGGTGCTCCTCTTTTGGAAGGGAGCAAGGGCCAGTCTGGAGCAACCAGACCAGCAGCAGTGATGTCGTCGGGCGTAGTTGAGAAGGCCACAAGCCAGCGGGCTAGTAGCCAAACAACGCGGTGAGCAGCAAAAAGCAGAAGGGCCCCACGCAGATCGTGGAGATGCTGGGAGGCTGGACTTCGGTGCTGGAGCTGCTCATGGTTGGGGCTTCTCGGACCCCAAAGCACTCACCAGAGGATCCCTCGGCGGTCGTGCTGGATAAGAGCTGTGCAGTTCTGATGATGGCCGGTCCCTCGAGGTCTCGTCGCACCTACGGTTCTCAGCTTAGCTGTAGAGGTAGGTAGAGGTCAGAGGTGCCAGGGAAGCCGGGTCTCGTCGTGCTGGTCGGTCAGATTCCTGAGGAAGGACGTGCAGCAAACAGCAGAGTTCTTAGATGGTGCCTGCGGATGCAGGGTGACTACTCCTTAGTCACAAGGGAGAAATCTTGAGAAGAGTCTTGAAGTCCTTTCGTAAAAAGTTGTTTCTTGATTCAAAGATGATCTAATTTGGAAGGGTCCCCGCTCCTGCCTTTATCCTAAAGAAAGGGGTGGGCACGCGACTAGGTCCTGCCCTAGGGGTGGGACCAGGAAGGGGGGTGGTTACACCCCTCTCCCATGCCGGACTTTCCCCAGGCCAGGGGCTGGTGTGCCCCTGGAACTGGTTCTAGCCAGCAGATGCGTAGTGAGCACCGGGGTGCCACTCAGCAGTCACCTTCCTGTAAAGCCCTGCCTACCCAGGATACACAAAACCCTGTCTGGGATGGTGCTAGCACCGCCCCTGAGAGGAAACCCTTTGTCCAAGCTCTCCTCGCTGGAAGGACTCCCAGCAGCAGGAGGTCAGACTCGTGTCTGTGGTGGCAGCATCCATTTTGTGGAGCTGAGGCTTCGTTTAACTTTAACCGGGGTTCACAGTTACATACATGTTGTGTCCCTCTAGAAGGGTGGAATGCTAACCCCGTCGCCAGAATTGGCGAGGGGTTAGTATTCCAATTTGTATGACACCTTACTCGACATGTTTTGATAAAGCAATACCAAAGATAGCATTTAACCGCGAGGATTATAATGCATTTAAGAGTATATGGTATGCGTTATCATGGAACAGCTATTAGGACTTGGTTCCGCAAGCTGCAAACGGGCTCAGCTCATGCCAGAGCACCATCTCACACGATTCCAAGCACTCTGCCTTCAGGATTGTCAAGGCCTGCCATAGGAGTGACTGAAAGGAATCTGTGTGTCCATTTTTAGGGTTAGATATAGGTATACTATATCTAAAGCAAAGGGTGAGTACACCACCTTGCCCCAGCTGTCGTGCAGCCAGTTGTGTCAGATTTAGATGGCCATCCAGGGGTGGCATAATACATGCTTCAGCCCCTGGTAGGCCCTGGGTACACCTATGCCCTGAGTTACAGGGTCTGATAAGGTGGCCCAGTACCAATTGGAAATGTACCTAAGGTACATGGAATCCATTTTAGAGAGAGAGCAGTAGGCCTGGGGTCCTGATTGGCAGGGCCCCAGGTCAACTAAGTCAGAAAACCAGCAAAACACCAGGCAAAAAGTTGGGGGCAACCATAGTCAGGTATCCACCTTCCTACAGGTCATTGTAATGTAATAAATATGTATATATTGTCTGAGGTTTTATAACTAAATAGGGTGATTCCTGTAGAGATAGAGCAGAAATGTTATAAAAGCCTGGATGCTGTGTGCAATAATTTTATATCAGATTACAAAAGGGTGAGGAAGGCCTTAAAATCCATAGTGCTCCCAGTGGAGAGGGGTGGCTGGGCTGTGCCTAATCTTAAATATTATTAATTGGACAGCAATAATGTAGCACTTGGGTGTCGCCATTACTGGTTAGCAGAGCAAGGATCCGGGACTTACGGGACTTCCAACCATCTGTCAGCTAATGTTGGTAACAGAAGCCAGAGGTTGCTTTTTTATGAATTTTAGAACCAAGCTATTTCAAAAAGTTAATTGCAAGACGCTTAAGGCAACTTTCAAAATTTGGATCTAGCTTAAGGGGAATTTGAGCATTGTTCTGTATAATTGTTACACTCCTTTATGGGCATCACAGCTTTTTCCAAATGTGTTCCATGATGAAAGTTGTACTATTTGTGAGCAATCAGGAATATTGAGATTAGGTGATATATTCAATTCAGATCAATCAAAGTTGTCCTTATAAGGACTTACAGCAGGAATTTGGGCTAAATGAAACTTTTTTAAGTAGCTGCAAATCAGGGACTTTAAAAAAAAATTGGTAAGAACAAATTTTCATCAGAGCAGTTCCAGATTGTTCAATCACTGAGCTGTTCTGTGGGTGTGAAGGTCAGGACAATCTATCAATGATTAACTGATTTAATGACAGGTGGCCAGGAATTGGAAGCACAGAACTGGGCCAGAATATTAGTATTATTCAGCTCTAGTAACATATATTTTCAGCAATCATTGGATTTAGGCCAGAAGATTTTACTATCAGCATAGTTAAAGAGTCAACACTATATATAATCTATATTACACACATGCTAAATTGCACAGCTGGGGGTAAAGACCTGATGCTAACTGCCAACGAGGTGGATGAAGCAAAGCGAGCATCGAGCATATGTTTTTCAATTGTATAAAGCTAGAGACTTCTAAGGAAGGAATCCGTGGGTTTTCAAGGCCTTCTTTGAAAACACATATTACAATTAGTTGATGCTGCTTGGAAAGGACTAACAAGTTGCTAATGATAAGGAGAAACTATATCTGAGTTTTGTAGTTAAGGTAGTAGCTCGCATCTGTATCGCGGTGGCTTGGCTGAAGCCAAAATCAACTTCTTATCACTAATGGTTATCCAGATTGTTGTCTATGAATCATTTTGAGGGTATCCTTTACCTATGTAATGGCAGAAGGTCGAGGAAGCAGGGAACTCTGAATTGGACACCAGTGGCTATTTGGGTAATCAGAATGAAACCCAAGGTTTCAATTTGGAATATGGGAGGGTTATCTGTATGGGGTTCTGATTTGGTGGGAAACTGGACAAGACATGTATCAAAGCTGATGTTGAATAACAACTAATGAATAGTGTTATAGCATTATGCACTAATGTTGGGGTTCAGTATGAAATGTTACGTGGCATATGATTAAATCATTTTTCTGCCTCCCCTGTCTCTGATCCATTCTCTAGGACACTTAAGCACTTAGTGCGAGCATTCTCTTAATTCTGATCTAGACAGAAGCAGAAGTTTCTACCCAAATTATAATCAGGGGTCATGCAGTATTACCACATATGGTAACAGTGCATGCAATAAAAGGATGAAATCCAACAGGTCACACCTGGTACAACATGTACATGGAGAAAGAGCCAGAGTTTGGGAATTCCATGTGGAAATTGCAGGGGGAAACCAGTTTTCTAGAGGACCCTAAACATTGTTGTACTACTGTGAGATACTGGTAAAACCAAGAGACACCTTTGGGTGATTGAGTACTAGTCAATAATTTTAGAATATTACATATCAATTAATCAAATTCCTTCTTCTAATAAGACTACTTCTTAATACAGTCATAAAACAGATCTTTCATGTTTCCTAAATTTTAGTAAAACTTGTGAAAAAAAACCTTCCGTCTACAAATGCCAAATGACTGGTATTATCACAGTGAACACTGGCGTGGAGTAAACAGTGGATAAAAGGTGTAAGAGTAAAAAAAGTAAGGGAGGTACCCTGTTCCTCGGAAAAGGGATGGGTATGTATACACAAACTACAACAAGGCTTCCCTTTTCCCATTATTAGACAAGAAAAACTAATGCTGTAACCAAAGCAGCATACCAGATACAGTAATTCCGTAGCTAAATAAAATTGTAAAAATTATAAACATTACATATATTTCTAGGTTGCTAAATTACAAACTTATATGTGGGAACCACTGTGTTAGGAAATATATAAACACAATATGAAAAAGTATGTAATATAAGACAGATTTTTATTTAAAATGTGTTTTTGTTTTATAATTGTTTTGCACACTTCACCACATTGATTTGCCAAATCACACTATCCGTACATGAAGTTAAAAACATTAATCACTTTTGACACTTTCTAATTAAATACATTAGTTAAAAAAGAACAAACTGTCGACCCGGCGTTTTGATGTTAAGGTGTTTCGTCACCTTCTTCAGGACAATAGTTCAATTAAAAATCGAAAGTGAACAGCATAAAAGGCATTTTATTAAAAATAATTAATTTTAAAGAACTTTAAGATCCACATTTTAGCAACTCGGAAAGACAATTTTTTCTACAACTGCACGCTCATTCACTATATCTGCTATTTATGCTAATTTGTAGAGACATTAAGTTTCCCTTAAGTTGACAGTATTCTACTAGTGGAGATATCCTTTATGTCCCCTATCAACTAAAAGTAGTGGACATAGTCCTTACGTACATTGGTTTATATTATCGTAGCCACTGAACAATTTGATTTGGCTATCAGAGGGGATCAATCTCCCATGTCTCGTCTTTATTAATCTTGAAGACACTCTAGTTGATTCTAGAAAAAGGCATAATGGCGCTCGAGTTTATACCTCAGTTTATTTCATGATACTCTATCTTAAAACAATATCTGGCATTTTTAAACCCACCAGAATGGTCTGTGTTTTAAATTTTAAAAACCTGTGCTGCTAAATTTCCGTGCTTCTTAACGATACAGGCACTATGTTAAATCTACAAAAAAATAATTAAGAAAAAGATTTTAGTAGATCTATTCTAATTCTGCTGGTGGAGCTATCATAAATGCAAGTACTTACTCCTACCTGTACGGTATGCTGTCACTGTTTCAGGGCGTACTGTTTCAGGTTTTCATCAGTGGAGCAGTTCCTCTAAAAAAATAGAGTCAAAAAGACTACAACATAATAATTGCAGATAAGGGTCTATTAAACTTATAGCCTCAATTTTCCTCATTAAATAATCTCTCACCTTATTTAAAAATTAACCATAGTATGTTGGTTTGCAGGGTCCATGTCTGTTGACTTCTGGATAGTATTCCTTCAATGAGAAATGAACCCACTGTTAATATGGGAAATGTTAGACTTAATGTGCCAAAAGAAAAATGTAAAAGACCACTTATTTACCTCAAGATATTAGATTCCCAGCTTTTGCATTAGAAATCTACTGTCCCCAAGTAGAGTCTAAAAAAGGAAGTGGATGAATATACTTTTTTAAATAATTGTTGAAGACTACATATTGGTGTAATTCTTTTGATATAAAACAACTTTATTCTTCCTAATCTCATTCTGAGTATTAAAGATGGCCACTTGTCCCACATTTAGGATTCTGATGATTGAAGCTTAATGGGAGCTGGCTTCAAATTGCCACTTTTTAACTCTCTAATTTCTATTGTTGCACGTCCCAGTTCAGTATTTGTACAGAATCTAGGTTTTAGTGTTTACCCGCTACCTCAAAGAGTCTCATAAGGCAAAGCCCACATCTTGCAAGTCCGCTATTGCCATTTATATGTAGGCAAAACAGAGAGGGAAATAAAAACTTGCATCCATGAGAACAAAAGCAACATCCGCACGAAAAATACTAAATCAGCAGTAGCCACATATATCAATGAGAACAACCCCAATATCTCACAACTCAAATTCATCATTCTAGAAACAATCGAGGAAAAACAATGGAGAGACAACAACAAGTTTCTCCTACAAAGAGAAAATCATTGGATTTACTTCTTGGACTCAATGAAACTAAAAGGACTGAATGACCAAATGGAATTTGCTTGTTACCTTTGATTTGATTTATCATTGTATAACTGACTTGCTATCAAACTGTGTAAATGCATTGTTAATTTGTTATGGACCCTGTACCATTCAGCATCTCCCATTACACAATATCTCAACTTGTTTATCAGACATCATCCTCCACCTCACATGCACAGAGCAGCACTAGTGTACACTTTAACCTATGCTAAAATGGCGCCCGCTTTATCCTTGGCAGCAGCCTTTCATACACCCTGAGTCCCTTTTCTATGTTCAGGCTCACTCACAGCCCGGCCTTCATTGCAGGCACCTTTTATTTTCAAACCAGGAACTTCACTCACATCACAACCTTGTAAAGGTTCGCAGATACGAATCAAGCTGTTCACCGCACACGCTGGAGGTAAGAGCCACACATTCTTAAACACGTACAGAAACCCGCAGTTTAAACTCCGGTTACCGAATACGTGTCAAACATCTACGGGCTTAATGTCCTCACACTGTATTTATTTTGCCAATAAATACCACACGTCATTTCTGAATGTCGAGCATGCCTTAGCACTGCCCCCATAATCTGTTAATTTCGGCACAGCGGTTTAAACAACACTTTTCTTTCACCACATATTCATGCAAATAGTCATTTTAAACCCCCGCTCACACTTTAATTGCCATCAACCCACTCGCACATGCCCATTAACTCACGTCCAATACTGCACCTTTAAGATCGCATCTCAATACAACAGGTTTGCATTAAGACGCCAGCCACCTCCTAAATAATCAATCACCCCCACAGGGTACGAGATAGTAACGCGCACATAGAGCTATCAGCTTATGTATATTGGATGTGTATTCCCATCGAATGAACTCCCCCCCCATACTGATTTATGTTTAGATTTCCCCTGATGAAGGGCTCATGCGGAGCCCGAAATGCTTTTGCAAATAATAAGGTTGAGACTTCATGAATGAATGAAGTAGAAAAATTGCCTTTGTAATAGTAAAAGAATGGTGGAAAACCACTCACAATGTTTAAACGTCTCGTCTATGATTGGATGAATATGAGATAATCGCACCAGCGACCCACAAAAACTGCACCCACAGGGACGTACCCTAATTAGAAGAGAACACTCCAAAACCGTAATTTCCAAAACACTCTAAAGGCCAGAGAGCGATACCTCCATGGCACGGCACCACCTTGCAGACACCCCCAAACAAACCAGGCTGTGCGTGTTCAAACACCCAACCATATGTCTTTTCAGGTATACCATGGTCTGTGATATAATTAATGTTTGCTGCTGTGAAGCAATCAAGTACCAGCCATGACTTTCCTCTGGCTGTCCTTCAAGTGCTCACAGGCAATAACCCAGTAAAGAGTCAGATTGTCTATTTTGGCAGGTCTCAGAGGCAATTGCCAAGTGCCAAGAGCCTCCCTGCTCATCCACAACAAGAGTTGCTGCAGCAAATCTAAAGTCATTGTAGTCTTTCAGTTCTAATAGGGTTTAGTTTCTCTTCACTGATGTAAGAGTTTTAAGAAACTCTGACCGCTTTTTAGGAAATACCATTACACACAGGAATAAGAAGAGGATATGGAGACTGTGGTGACCCATAACCCAGTTTTAGAAGTACCCTCCCCATTCCATCATGGCGCCTGTTTAGTTGGAAAGTACAATGACTTCCTATTTCAAGATGCTAGACAAGTACTCTTGTGTCAAGTTTGGAAGAGACAATATTTAACCCAGCGCAACAGAGAACATCTTGCCTGGCAATTGTGAGTTTTGTTGGGTATCTTCGCTCTCGTACCAGTTCTCCCCCAGAATTCCCTTTACTTGCAACTTTGTTGTTTTCTGGCACTCCCCTCAGTTTCCCCTTGATGATATCTGCCTTAACCTCCACACCTTTTCATTTCTGTTTTATTACAGCAATGATCTTGCTCACTGGAACCCGTCTGCTACTCTCTTATCCTCTCCTCTGAGTCTGATACTGGAGTGTTTATTCATGCTGTGAGGGATGTCCTATGCTTTGCCTATGGTGGTGAGTACTATCAACTATTTGGCATAAACGTATACTAAGCTTTACTATTTGATGTCCACACAATGTTGTAACATATTGGGTCTCACCATAGGTGGATGACTCTGGGAGTCATACCGATGTTTCTCCTTTCTTGTATCCTTCTCCAGTGTTTCATCGTTTAAAATAATATAGCAGTCGGCAGAATGTTATGAATAAATGTCTTACTTCTGTATTATTGTTATCACAATCTTTGGGAATAACTTTCCACACAAGGTTTTCATAACTGGGTGAAAATAAGGTCTCACAAAACTACTCTAGACCTTTTCCATCAGGCTGGCAACAAGCGGTTGACGATCTCGCCAGCCACCTCTACTGGCCGTTTCATCATAGAATGCTCAGGTAAGTATTTGTGAATGCCAAAAGAATCATAATAGCAAAATAAAAGAGTTAAGCAACCTTGCTTCATCCTGCTATATATTCTTTTGGTAAACCTGTTATATATATGAGAAAGAACTCATATTTCCTCTTCTTTCTTTCATTCTTTCCTTTTTGGTGTTGATCTTTCTATGGCCTATGTTCACAGAAAGATTACTATTACTTCTTACACAGATACTTTTCTTTACTTTTTCCCTTTAGCTGTCTTTTTATCTGTCCACATTCTTAACCCAATTAAGGAATTCAGGAGGTCATTAAAACCCCATAAAATCAATAGAATATTAATATGCACTCTGTGTCGTGATCTGTTTACTTATCTCTCCTTTTGGTATTCGTCATTCATCCTTATATGACCCACTCCAATCATTGGTCTGTCCTGGGACTTGCCTGTGCCATGGCTCATCCTCGAGCCCTGGAGAAGATCTGCTTTCTCTGGTGCGCATCCGTGGTGTAACAAAGATCCCCGCATCTCCAGAAGTGTGGGGGGTGGCGAGCTCCAGGGGGGCCCTCAGCACAGTACCGTCCCCTGAGAACTCCTGAGTGAGTCCTGAGGGGGGCCATTCTGGTACATTGCAGGGGGGCTCCCTCAAGTTTCGTTACACCACTGGTGTGTATGACACTGCAGTATGTTTTTTAAAATGTTATTTTGAGAATTTTTTGAAGTACGAACATGACCCAAGAATATCAAAACGCTGTATAGTGAAACATTACATGACATAGAGCATCAAATATAACATATAACATACCATAATACTGTACTGAATAACATAAAGTTCACCACTTAGTCTATGATCACTCTTCAGGTCAGTGGCCAGTGAGTCTGGTGGACCAGGTGTCGACCCCGGAGGACATGAGGAGTCATGGTCATTGCCAGTTTAGGGAAAACCTTGACAAGATAATGCTGGAAGGACTCTGTTTAATTAAATCACATTGATCTCTTTTTTCAAATTGATGTCTGATGAGTTTCATACGGATCGACAGTGGAAGAGAGTCCCAGAATTTGATCGCAAATCCAGAGAAAGTGCGGACATAGTTCTTTCTATTTTTGAATCTTTGTACTTGCAATGGAATGGAACTTGCACTCCACAGGGAACTGGTGCCTCAAGGCAATAGTGAGATTGAGGGCTGTATACATGGGTGTGCTATAGTGCAGTGGTTTATGCGGCAGGCATGCTTTCTTAAGTTGGATCCTGGCATCCATTGGTAGCCAGTGGAGAGAAATGGGTGAGCGGGAGCTGTGGGCAAAGTGTCTTGTTCCCGTTGTCAGTTTTGCTATGCCATTGAGGGTCACCTTGTGTGGTGTAAGTCATGTTTTTGGTATTTTCATTAATGTCATTCTTCCATACTGTAGTCTGAATATGACATGGGACTGCACTGGGAATTTGAAGTGTGGTGGCGTGATGAATGGTTTATCTTCTTGAGGTGGCTGATTTGGAGAATCACACTGCACATGGATGCACTGATGCAGGCTTCTATGCTGAGGATCTTGTCTAGCGAAATCTCAATGGATTTTGTTGATTAAATGATGGGCTTCCAATCAGAGCTGGTCACGATGGTTGATCCATTCTTGTTTAGGGGGAAGCTGTGGGGGGATAAGAAGGAATTCAGTTTACAGGGAGTTCAGTTTGAGATGGTTTCATGTGAGTCAAGTTTGGGTTTTCATTAATGTATCACTGAGTCATATAATATCCTCCAGGAAAGATATCTTTAATTATAGCTAAGTGTCAACCAAGTAGATGTGGTTCGCAAGGACTGCGTGCCTGAAGATCTTCATCAGCATATTCATATAGAAGTTGAAGAGGGTAAAGGAGATGGTGGATCCTTGAGGGACTTCAAGCCTAATATGGGATGAGCTTGATAATGAGCCACCCAATTTGATAAATTGTGAGCAATTCTGTAATTAAGAGGTGAACCATTTCAATACGTTTCCTGATAGCCCCATTCTGAGTTCTGTCAACTCTAAAAGATTGCTGCAGTTGACAGTGCCAAGGTTGAGAAAATTTCAAGAAGAATAAGTAGGCAGGAGGTGTTCTGGTCTAGGAGTTTGAGTACATTGTCCATGATATGTAGGATGGCTGTTTCTGTGCTGTGTCCTGGTCTAAAACCTGATTGGAAACTGTTGAACTTTTTGAATTGTTAGCAGAGATGGCTGTACACATAGTTTTTCCAGCATTTTCATGAGGAAGGGAATGTTAAATATTGGACAAAAGTGTTTTCAATCTGCCGGGTCAATGACTGATTTTCAGGAGAGATGTCCCTTACCCTGTCTTCAAGCAGTCTGGGGTTGTGCCTTGGATTAGTGATTAATTTACTATCTTCATCCAAAGGTTTGCGAAATTACAGCAAGACTCCAATATTCGGTGTGGACAGCTGGCTACATGTACTTTTGGGTCGTTGGGTGCAGCTGGATGCTCTGATGGATGGCAAAGAAAGAGTGGGAGATTGTCTTCCTGGGGTAGATTGTACCAAGGGATGCATGTGCATCTGTATATTTTGTATAGAGAGTTTGATCTCATTTAAGTTTGTCAGGATATATTTTAGCTCCTCACTGATCTTGATCAGTTTTTAATCTAGTCGATTAAGATGAGGATGCAGTAGTGTAATGGGGTAGTGTATGTGGTGACAAACATTCCCAGGGGATTCATTGTAAGGCCTCACTAGCTGATGGACTGTCCGGAGTGGGGGAACGTTGGACATTCTGGTGCCTAATCTGAGTTCTTGCTATGGTGTTGGTGTTGGTTTATTAGATGAGTTCATGGTTAGTATATGACTGTTTTTTGTGAGGGGCAGAGCATAGGACTCTGCTACCCCATTGTGGTTTGGTGGTCAGGTGAGAATAAGGCTGTTGTATTTTATGACCTGCAGTTCACGCGGGTCTGCTATCCCACTGTGATTTGATGGTAGCCTGTGAGGAGCTCCGGGTAACTCCATTCGGATATGAGTGAGGTAGTTCCAGGTGGAATGAGTTGCTCTTGTGGGGGGGGGGAGTTAGGATGAGGAAAAGGATTGTATTTGCCTATTTTGTGAGGAGTGATTGTGTGCTGGATTGTGGGAGGGTGTCACTGTCTTAGGTAAGGTCGTGGGGGAGATCTTGATTGTGTGTTTTGCGGAGACTGTCAAATTGGAGAGTAACATTTCCTTTGTGATTATGATTACAAGTTACAGGCATTGTAAGATTGAGCAAGGGGATAAGCTGTGGGGCCACAGGAGAAAGCGTTATAATAGAATTGCTGCAATGGGGGTGTGGGGGCCAGGTTACACAGTGGTGTAATGCCCATTCAGTCTGTGGTGGCCATAGCTCAACGTGGAGGTGCATGCTGCAACGCCAAATGCGATGCAGCGCGCGCAACAAAATTTGTTTTATTTATTTTTTACGTTACTTACCTGTAATCGTCCATTTCCCGTATTTTACACCCCCCCACCCTGCCCCTCACCCGCTCCATGTCACCGCCCGGTGGAACGCCCTACACGGGCCATCGCTGCACTTCCTGTGATAAAGAAGGAAGAAGAGGAGTTCAGCAATAAAAGTAAATCTGAACAGGATTCAGTGAGGTGGCGCCGGGGAAGCAAAGGAGGAGCTAGGGAAGCAACTTGGAGAGCATGGTGGTCAGCTCTGTGAGAGGAAGAATCACATGGGGGAGGGAGCAAAGCAAAAGAAATGTCGTTCTCTGAATGAAAGCAGTGGATGAGCACAAGCCATCCAATCTAAAGTCTGGTAAAAATATATTCTCCAGTGGATCAACAAACACAAGAAGAGGAAGGTAAGCCATTTAAATGGAAACAAGCAAACAATATTGACTAGAAAGTCAACCATTGAAAAGGAATAGGCTGACCCAAACCCACTGTGAGGAATGTCACTGTGCATAATACCTGTGTTGACAACAGACAGCTGTAGCTGTCTGAAAGCGAGACCTGGCATAATTGCAGGCAAGTCAGTGTTATAAATAAATCAATATCTCTGCTAAAACAACGTATAATGTGAGAGCACAAGAAATTAAACATTTCCCATGGGTACAAAGTGTTCCTCTGTATTTTGGTGGGTGATGTACCTAGAAAGGGCAAAAACAACAATTGATGGACACAATGCAGAACAATGTCATACATTCACCCCAGTACAGAGATCTGGGACTAAATCCATCGTTTTTTTGCACTCCACACCACCCCAGTTCAGACATGGCCATATGCAAATCAGCCTTGACCCTGTGCCTCATGGGAACAGTCCAGCCCGAACTGCCAAGCTATGTCTTTCCTGGACCGGAATCCAGCATCCTAGGACCGGTTTCTGGCTATCAGGCGTCTTCAGCCAGGATAGCTTGACTCCAGTGGTGTGGAGAGCATGGGACTCATGTCTGAGCATACCTATCCCACTCGGGGTGACAAATGCAAAAACAACAATTGATGGACAGAATGCAGAACAATGTCATACATTCACCCCAGTACAGAGATCTGGGCCTAAATCCTTCGTTTTTTTGCACTTCACACCACCCCAGTTCAGACATGGCCACATGCAAATCAGCCTTGACCCTGTGCCTCATGGGAACAGTCCAGCCCGAACTGCCAAGCCATGTCTTTCCTGGACCGGAATCCAGCATCCTAGGACCGGTTTCTGGCTATCAGCCGTCTTCAGCCAGGATAGCTTGACTCCAGTGGTGTGGAGAGCATGGGACTCACGTCTGAGCATACCTATCCCACTCGGGGTGACAAATGCAAAAACAACAATTGATGGACAGAATGCAGAACAATGTCATACATTCACCCCAGTACAGAGATCTGGGCCTAAATCCATCGTTTTTTTGCACTTCACACCACCCCAGTTCAGACATGGCCACATGCAAATCAGCCTTGACCCTGTGCCTCATGGGAACAGTCCAGCCCGAACTGCCAAGCCATGTCTTTCCTGGACCGGAATCCAGCATCCTAGGACCGGTTTCTGGCTATCAGTCGTCTTCAGTCAGGATAGTTTGACTCCAGTGGTGTGGAGAGCATGGGACCTTGAAAGGGGACAGACAGGGCAAGTGCATCATCGTTGTATTTTTCAATTTAAATGGTAAGGGGTCAGGGAAGTGAGCAGACAGGAAGTGGGTTGGGATTCCCCTTGCAAATCTTTCACTGCTGTAATAGTTTACATTAAACCTCGTGAAAAAGTGAATAAACAATGTCAGTTCTGATGAGATTTTTAGGAAATCAAGTACAATGATAAAATAATAAAAAAGATAGGGAATCCACCTTTCTTTAAGAACTAAATCATGAGGTAAATAAGGTGAGTTCAATTTGAAATAAAATTAATAGGCTCAATCCCATAGATCTAATTGTGCCCGGGTACACTAGGGGCCTCATTTATGAGCCCATGCGTCACTTTTAGGCCGCTGGTGCGTTACTTTTTGTGACGTACCAGTGGCGTAAAAAATGCACCTTGTTGCGCCATATTTATAAAGTGTCGCATCTAGGTAGATGCGTCACTTTGTAAACCCCTGCGCCACATTATACCTGCGCCAGGTATAATGTATGCAAGGGGGGCGTATTGACGCAAGAAAGGGTCGTAGAAGTGACGCATTGAAATCTATGAGATTTCACTGCGTCACTTCTAGGACGCCGTTGCGTCAAAATCATGTGCCTGCCTCACAGCAGGCATAAGACTGACGCAGGCCCTTTTACATGGGGCTTACCCCATGTGAAAGGACGCATTGCTGGAGTTGCTTCACTTTTGTGACACACTCCAGCAATGCGTCACTTTTGCGCTTACAGATACGTCAGAAATACTGACGTATCTGTAACTCCTTGCGCAATGATGCATCGTAATGTAAATATGACGCATCATTGGTGTCGCAAAGAGGGCGCAATGAAAAGTGACGCACCGCTGTTTTCACGCAGCGATGCGTCACTTTTCATAAATGAGGCCCTAGATGTTTTATGTAAGCCCAATTTCCTAAATCTCAATGTGAAACATCATGTGGATACATCAGTGAACCAGACACAATGCCTTCTAGACCAGTCAATGTCACTCTAAGCTCAAACACATATTCCACTTCTATAGGGTGATTCCTACATGTTGAGTACATTTCTGACGCCCCTTTCAAACACAATCACTTTCAGAAACACAATTAGAAAACTGGAACACTCATCATCTTCACCTTTTTCAGCGCATCACACCTATGTCACAAATTGAAGGACTTTCTGATGAAAGCTCAGCTTCCTTAGGGTGTCGTAAATGCCCCCAGTTCCCCTCAACTGTAGAATCTGCCATGAAAATGTACTCATATATGGATCCAGTGATTGATTGAATGGCGATGCATAAACAAGACATAACCCTTAATGTACAGTTGGATGGCAATAGAAAATTATCAGATTTTTTGAGAAATTGATGTTTCTTCCCTAGGTGAATTATCCTACTGCAAATGCATCTGCTCTGTTGGATCCTCCACAGAGAAGAATTCGCCAACAATGGATTTAGCAATTCCACCACAAATCAAAGGATCTTCTATTGCCATCCTACTCTGCAACTGACCAGTAAATTCAGTGGCGTTTCTAGAAATTATTTTTAATTGGACCAAAAAGAGCGACAGATAAAACTGGTGCAGCTAGCTATAACAGACAGGCTTGAAGAGTCTCTGCATATGCATATGTATATATATATATATGAGACATATAGATAGCTTTCTCTCTATTTCTTTTTTTTTATTTCTGTTTTATGTCAATCATTTTTTAATTCTCCATTTTTTTTTCACACCATTTTTTCGTTGTTTCTTACTGCGCAGCCCTACCTTCTTCAGACTATGCTATACGGATGCAGCTCTGCTGTCTTCTTTTTCTTTTAAAGTGTTCTTTGCCGAAAAGAGGTGGTGATGGTGCACAAGGGTGGCCAGCAGGAGCGCAGGTGGGGCATGGCTTCCAGTTGGCCCCTCCCTGGTGATGCCTCTACTTAGTCTCTAGCTTCGTCTTATTCCACTATTACTGCAGTAGGCCTTATGTTGTCAGGATGCTATAGGCTGGGAATTTTGAATAAATGTCGATGGGTCACAATATTGTGACCACAATATCGAAGGACAATATATATAAAGGTAATTTTGTATACATTTTCTATACCTAACTACACACATACGTGCCTCAGTAAAATATATATATTTTCAAGATGTGGAGTTCAGAATAGCAAAACCTTACCTCTCTTTCTGCACTTACCTGTTCGATATTCTGTCATCTTTCCATATTTCGGATTTGTTATTCCTTACTTCAATCTGAAGATTCGCGTGCACCATTTTATGTATTCAAATGCAATGAAGGAACATCTAATTTACAGTCTTGAGTACTTTTCATGGACCACTTCTACAGCCTTCATAAAGGCTGCCTGCTAATACTGTGTGTAGCTCTTCGAAGGGCACCTTACTGTGAAAATCTGCACCAAGGTTAGTTTTATTCATCCGCATTTCTTGTACCAAATGAGCAACAATTTTAACATTACATTGTTCTTACGAGTTAAACAAAATATTGGCAAGTTTCAAATCAGTATTACAGAAATCAAACTAGGGTATAGATTTAAGCCCTACGCATTTGTTTTTCCTATTGGCAACTTTTTTTTAAGGCAGATCTCGGCAATTGTAAAAGACTTACTATTTTTTTTTTACAAATGCTATCTGCTCATTTCGCAGTTATCCTGCTAAAAAACAATGCTAACCTTTAAAATTGTGAAGTCACCCAGCATTTAATAAATTCGCATTTATTTAGAGGTTATTAGGATAAGAACTAGCTCAAAAGATCTGTTTAGAATATCCTGAATATTAAAGTCAAGGTTGATATAACCCAGCTAAATCCACATATATTTGTGGTGGTGTGGAATGAACGCATACATTTACAATATAACTCCATTTAAATTAATCATTTTAAAAAGAACCTCACCTCATGCAGTCTCAATGTGTTTATTCGGGAGTAGTAAAATAATGTCCATGCTAAAAAGGAAGATTGCACTAATTTCCTTGAAAGATAACATTTTCAAAGGTAGCACTGCAACGATGGCATTGGATTTAGTGTTTGCAGCTGACGCTCTGAGGCCCCTGGCAGAGGTCATCTGTGTCTTAAGGATGAGTACACGGGCCACGGACATCAGTGTTGTGTTATCCTTAGGAAAATGTGTTTCTTAATCTATGGATGACATGTGTCTCCAAAGCCAAATATGGCAAAGAAAAATAGTACGGCGGTGTGAGGTACACTCATGCGACAACTTATGTGATTCTTCCATTGGCCAATTGCTTTTTCCTGTTGTTGGAGAAATTAGACTGGTTTGAGGATTGGGTTTGTGTAAGGGGTACAGTGAGCAAAAAATTAATTCATCAGGAGTTCTTAACCTGTGGTCTGGGGATCCCTGGTGGGTTCACGACTTCTAACTGGGGGCCGTCCCCTGCTTGGAAAATGTAATAATATTAACAGATTAATAAAGTGTATATAAATAAAGAAGTAAAACATAAAACATAAAGTTTTAAAACGTTCTATAAATGTGAAGAAATTTAAAATGGATTCCAAAAGGCTGGTATCCTCAGATTGAAGTGCGCAAACATAATGAAGTGTGGACGATGGGTTGCCTCAATTAAATTTAGAAAAGCTCCAACCTTCCATTAAAATGTAGATTTTTCACATTTGTTTGAGATTTAAATCAAATATATTTAAGAATGTGTATATTTGTTTGATGAATGCTTGTTTTTGTATTTTTGTCTATTATTTTGTAGGTTCTAAACAATGAAATTGTTGAAGCCTGGATCCCCGGCTTCCAGTAATAACTTGGCATGTGCTCCCGGGTTCCAAAAATGATTCAGTGAGGGTCCACTGAAGTCACCAATTTAATAACCACTGGACTAGAATGTGGCTAAGAGTTATTAACTGTGGCAGAGAGTAATTCTAACATTTGACCTATCACTTTTCTGTTTTTGTCAGTAAAACACCCACAGTGTGATCGAAATGCTCAGATGTGGATCTCATGCTCTCTGGGTGAATGGATTGAATGTGCAACATACTCATAATGTCGCTCAAAGCAGAGAATTGCTTTTTTCTCATTCATAGGGCATGTGGCACACACTTCATACAAAAAACAGGGTTTATGCCCCATTAGGTCTGTGCATACTGTTCAATACTGTAGCTTTTCTGTATTTTACCACGGTGTTCTATCTACAAACATACACACTGACAGCACACACACTCACCCTGTGTGCGGTGTACAACACTTCACCCTTTATGCATTGTTCTTCATGCAAACACAAATATAGCGAGCATATGCTTTAATTGCACACGCACTGCACACCACTACATCTCTCATGTGATCTATTACTTGCAGGCATACATACACCCAGTACATGCACTAACCATACATATACTGCATAATACTGCTTTATCCCTGTACTGTGCCCTCCCCAGGCACACATACATCCACCTCAGAGTCACTACTCTTGCACTGCATAGCACTCCACATCTACCTGAAGTAGGCCAAGGGGGAGTTCAGCACACAGCATCAGAACTTTTTAAAAGATAACTGAGCCTCCAAGCCTCACTCCAGTAACAAAGAGCAAAAAAGATATGTTCACTGCTACTGTTCATTACACAGTATTCTACCACCACCACCCTCAATGCCTAACTCTAGGTGAAGGTGATAGCCGTCCACCACTAAAAGGGTATCACTTTGGGCACCGCTCCCAGTTCATTAAGACCACAATCCGTCATGGGGCATTCAGTGCTTAGTACTGTGAGCAGAGATTGTCTACCTGGAATTCACAAGTGGCAGGGCGGCTATTTCACTCCCAAATAATTGCTATGGAGAAAAGGTTAACTTAAATAGAAATACACTCTTCAAGGATTGCCCACACACCAAAAGGTTTGGGGTGATATTTATATTTGAATGGACATCTGGGGATGCCAAATCACCCAAGAAGAGCCCAGCTCATCATTCCAGTGTTTATATTTTGGCTCCCTGAAGCTATGCACATCTGTGTGGAGAAAGGACTTGCTGGGTCAAAAAAGTCCTCTGCATGGTTAAAGATGCATACCCCCTGCCCTGAGTGCCCACCTGTACTGTTGTCTGGTTCCCAAATGCTGATTTATTTGTCATAGGTGAACATGGATCATGTGTTTGCCCCATGACGGATTGTGGTCTTAATGGACTGGGAGTGGTGCTCTAAGTGATACCCTTTTAGTGGTGGACGGCTATCACCTTCACCTAGAGTTAGGCATTGAGGGTGGTGGTGGTGGAATACTGTGTAATGAACAGTAGCAGTGAACATATATTTTTTGCTCTTTGTTACTGGAGTGAGGCTTAGAGGCTCAGTTATCTTTTAAAAAGTTCTGATGCTGTGTGCTGAACTCCCCCTTGGCCTACTTCAGGTAGATGTGGAGTGCTATGCAGTGCAAGAGTAGTGACTCTGAGCTGGATGTATGTGTGCCTGGCCAGGGCACAGTACAGGGATAAAGTAGTATTGTGCAGTATATGTATGGTTAGTGCATGTACTGGGTGTATATATGCCTGCAAGTAATAGAATACATGAGAGATGCAGTGGTGTGCAGTGCGTGTGCAATTAAAGCATATGCTGGCTATATTTGTGTTTGCATGAAGAACAATGCATAAAGGGTTAAGTGTGGTGCACCGCACACAGGGTGAGTGTGTGTGCTGTCAGTGTGTATGTTTGTACATAGCACACCCTGGTACAGTACAGAAAAGCTACAGTATTGAACAGTATGCACAGACCGAATGTGTGTGCTGAACATATTTGTTTCTGTAGTGGCATAATGCATGGAGGTAACAGTGCTGGAAAATAAGTGTGCTGTGAATGTACATTGAGTCCAAGTATGCTTGCAATGGTACATCACATGGAGGACCTTGGGTTCCATTTTGGGAAGTCCAGAAACACACTGGAGGAAAGGAGGAAGAAACTCCCCATTTACACTTCAAAAGGTTACTTGTTGATTCAGTCATAGATAACAAGGAAGGGGCATGAACACATCTTGAGAAGGATTTGTGGATGATCATAAATAGCACACCTGGGAGCCAGGGATTACACTTTTGATGCACATATAAGTATGGCTGACATCCAGGTGTGACCTCTGGTCCCTCCCATGAATTTGGTGGGTCAATCAGCTTCAGAGGCTTGCCTACTGTGATAAACATTCTTTCAAGGGGAAAGCAGAAAAATAGAAGAATACACTTCAAAAGAAGCAGACACTAAAATCACAGTTTGTTGTCTGGAAATGCACTATAGGAAGGGGAGGTTAAGACCCCAAACAATGTCATCTGCCAAGCAGCCAGACTGGTTGAGTGAGGAGGGGAAGCTCTGCAAAACTTCGGCCTGTGACCAGGACTAGGTCCAAGGCCTGCTAGTCTCCCTGCTGGTTGAAGGACCATCACCCAGAAAAACCAAGATCACCTGCTCTGGAGCCGGCAGCACCAGTGCTTGCCTGCTTGTGTCCATTGGGGAGCCCTACCAAGAGGACCTATTGTGCAAAGTGTGAGGAGAAGGACTAAGCACCGGATTGTGTTGTTGCCATGTACATGAGCGGTGACCCTTGTATGCCATAAGAAGGCTGTCATGATCTGAGCCATTCCCAGAGCATGGTGAGGGAAATACCAGGCCCACACCACCTTGCTGCATTGACCTCGTATGCCAAAGGGACTACAGTTGAACTTATTTGGGCCAGGGGTGTGAGACGTTTGTCTACCGATATCGGCGACGCCGTATGCCAGGAGGGCCACCAATGTGAGGATAATTGCACCGGAGATGTGTGTGCCCCGACCGGAAGTAATACAGCAACCACTTATGCCAGGAGGGGCTGCTGGTACCACTGTGGCCAAGAGTTTGGGTAATTGGCCAGTCGGGAGGATTACTGCTGTGTCTGGCAGGTCAAGCCTGCACTTTGTGATCTACTCCTGACAGATTTTTCCGAAGACTGCAAATCAAGTGCAGAAGTACAAGTGCAATAAGGGATCATGTGCAGAAGGGGAACTTAGCACAGTTGCTCAGGATCCATAGTAGGTCGGGCCATAGGAAATCGGGAGTAAAAGTACTCTAATCAAATCAAATAAAAAAATACTTTATTCGGCATAAGACAATACCATAAAAAGTACAGTATTAAAAAGTTATCTCAAACATTTTAAAAACCGCATTAGAAATTCTATTTACAAACCATACATAAAAAGTAGTTGATTCATCACAAAAATCATCTCAGAGAGCTAACATAGAGTGTCCTGAGTAAGGATAGCTCATCGGAAAGTACGGTAAAATGTTGCATTAGTAGCATACATGACCAAAACACAAATAAATAATACATAAGTACCTGAGGGGGACCATCCCTTTTTCTGAGTGGCAGATGTTTGACACAAAATCATTTATCCCTCCCCTCTACTAGTTCTCAGTTTCATCGCCAATCTTAGGAAATTTACTGTCCAAAAAAGCGTTAGGGACTCTGCAAACCATTTCAAAAACAATAGAGCTACCTTAGCTTGTTTAAACTTAGCATTTCTTAAAATACCTTTTAAAAATAGTTGCCAGGGATAAATGTAAAAAGGGCATAATAAAACAAAATGAAGTGTATCCTGCGGAGACCATTGGTCGCAGCCGCATGGCCCCTTCAGCTCTAACTGCGTTGTATACCCTCCCGGAACTGACACAATATGGTGAAACAAGTTTAGCCTGAAACAGGTCACAAGAAATCTGTCCTGGGCTTTGTAAATATTGGACGGATAAGGTTCCAAGCCCAAACACGACTTTGTTAGCTGATGAGTTCTCACTGATGACTTGGTCAGTTCCCTGTCTTCCCCATTTGATATTGCCCTGTTAAAATATTCTGTCTTAATGGTGCCCTTGTCCCGGGATAACAGTTTAGTTGGATGGGTAAAATATTCAGGTTGACCCAAGGCCGTCAGGTCTTCCCTGACATATTTGAGCCAGGGAATAATTTAACCATGGTCCCGGTCCATACAATCCAGTATTATCTGCTTACTTAGTCCTGCCTCCAGATATGTCCATATTTTAATCCAGGCTGCCAGGGGTTTCCATTGCAACCTGTCGCTAATGTGGGCTAAGCCCAGTTCCTCATGAACAATGTAAGAGGATGTGCTCTGGGGGACTTTCCATACCCGCCTCAGATATTTGTTTTCTTCTATTTGTAGTTTATGTGGGTTTATGAAGCCCCAAACCTCACTGCCATATAGGACTTTGGCACAACTAACAGAGCTGTACAGGTTCAGTATTTGCTCCGGGGACCAGCGGCCTAGCCTTTTTGCAAAATTCATTGTTGCCCCTGTAGAATTAATAAGTGTATTACATTTCTCGTCTGCAACGGCTTTAAAACTAAGGCGGCTATCAAATAGGATCCCCAGGTATGAAAATGTCTTGACCTTTTCCAGTCCATGAGTGCCTATTGTATACCTAGTTGTCCTAGTGGGTGCTTTTCCTATTTCCATGATGTATGATCTGGTAAGGTTCGGTGACAAGTCTAGGCAGTCCATGAAGCGCACAAAACCATCTATAAGGCACTGGAGGCCACGCGCAGTGCGAGCCAGAAGCACCGCGTCATCCGCGCACAATAACATGGGAATCCCTCTCCTTTCTATCTGCGGACAGTCCACCCCTAATGCTACCAATGCCTGAGCTAGACCATTTATATATAAGGTGAATAAGAAGGGAGCCAGGATACACCCCTGCCTCACTCCTCTTGAGCATGGAAAGCGGTCGGTGACATTTCCCCCCTCATCATATCTGACCTGGGCAGAGGTGTTCTGGTGCACTGCTCTTAGTATATTTACCAGACCTGGATCGACTCCCAAGGCCCCCAATAGTTCCCACAGTTTCCTCCGATTTAGTCGATCAAATGCTGCTGTTAGGTCCATAAAAGCCAAGTACACTGTCCTCTTACTGGCCACAGTGTACTTGGCTGCCAGGAGATACAAATTAAGGCATTGATCTGTGGTAGAGCCACCCTGCCTGAACCCATATTGGGTATCGGTAATAATGTCATGTTCTTCCGCCCAGTCCATTAATCGGTTAAGAATGGCCTTGCCTAGAACTTTTAAAGTCACATCAATACAATAAGTGAAATAGGCCGATAGCATTGTTGGCTGTTTCTGTTACGTTTTTTGAATATGGGGACTATTGTGGCCGTAGACCCGGACGTTGGCATCTTTGTCTCCACTGCAGTGTTTATTTCCCTAGTGAGTATGGGCGCCCAGAGTTCTTTCTGGCTCAAAGGAGGTCTGGGGGAATCCCATTAGGGCCTGGGGCCTTATTTTGTGTCAGATCCTCAATCCCCGCATTTATCTCTCCTAAGGAAAAGATAATCTGTGATGGACTCACACTTTCTGGTTCTGCTGAAATCAGATCAGCTGAGCTGCCGTAGTTATAAAGGCCCTGATAGTGCTCCAACCAAGTTTCTGGCAGAATATTACGGGCCATCTTGGGTTTCTTTGAATCCTGAAAGCACGGTTCATTAATGACTTTCTAGAAAGCAGTCGAGTCCTTTGACTCAGCCGCTTCTCTCAGGTTCTCCCAGGCCTGATTCTGCAATGCGATCTTGCGGCATTTCAGCATCTTTTTGTACCTCGCCCTGCAGCTTGACACCTTAGTCCTGTCTTTAGGTATAGATTTTAGGGATGACTTCAGTTCGCTCAGAGCGTGGGTGCATTCATGATCAAACCAGCCTGGATTATTAGGATCCTTCTTCGTCTTGCTATTCCTAAGCAAGCCATCAATTTGTAGGGCTACACCCTCAAAAGCTTTAATCAAATCTGCCCCTTCTACTTCCAGATCTAAACACTTCCAAACAGCAGACTTATACTGTGCCAGTAAGGTTCTGTAAAATGATTCACTATCAATGTTAACCTACCTTAATCTCCTGCCCTGATGGGTGGCTTTTAACAGCCCGCCGGCCGCCCTTCGGGAAAGATGCTTTGTTAGATTTGGGTCTCTAATACACAAAAGCAGCGGGTTATGATTGCTAAAAATGCTAACCTCGATGTTGAAACTTGTGATCCGACACTTTAGCGTGTGGGTAACAAAAATAAAATCAATAATAGAGTCCTTTTCCCTACCTTTAAAAGTTGGGTTAACTGTACTGTTTCCCTCCACTCCAATCAGATCCATGGTGTGTGTGAGGGCATAACTGCACAAGATCTTACTCAGTGCCCCTCTCCCCCTAGTGTGATTCAAGTGCCACCCCTCTACCATTGGGCAGGCCGCCCAGTTTCTCCCACTGAATTGTAAGAAGGGGCATGGATGACAGTTAAAGTCACCTGCTAATATTAGCTGCGAGCCTGGTACCCCTAGCTCTTCTATTCCTGCCAGCCGGGTCCCCAGTTAGAGTAGACATGAGAGGGGTTGTCCTACAATGATTGCATTGTAGAAATTAACCAAGGTTATATTAAGGCCCTTGTTAGGGTAAGTAATTCCCAGCATGCAGTCCGAGGCCCAACCCAATTCATTCCATCTTCCTTGTAGTCTTAGATCGACGTAAGTGATCAGGCCACCTTTTGCATGCCCCGAGGCTGACTTACGAGCTGGGACAAAAGACAATTTTGTATCCTTCTAAAGCCTGGGCTTCGCTATGTACCTCCCACGTTTCTTGTAAGAGAATTATATGGTGTTTCTTTATATAGGTTAGCCAGTTATGATTTTTGGTTTTAGATGACAAAACCGCAATATTCCAGTAGATTATTTTGTTCTCTCCCACTATTTGGGTACCTGCATTGTCAATTGAGGGGCAGATATGCGTTCTTGAAGGCTCACCCAATATTCCTGCCTTTCCCACTGGGCCCCTCCCCCTAGGCTCCCTCCCCCTAGGCTCTTTGTCTCCCCCATCGAGACTGGGGTTATCTTTCAGTCAATCTTTTTCGTTTAGTGCTGAGGCACTGTAAAGGGGTGAATATCGATTGGTTAGTGGGACTGTCCAGCCCTCCCGTTGTGGTGCAACCATATTCCGCCTATAGTCACATTGCATGTTCACACGTGCCGTGTCCCTGTAGAAAAAACCCAGAGGGAGCAATTTAATATTGGACCCACCCTCACCTTGGATTGGGCCCCTTCATTGATTGTGCAGAAGGTCTCTTACTAGCTCAGGGTGTCTTAGGTTTAGTATCACGCAATCGCCGGGCAGGCTCTTCCTACTACTTCCTATCCAGGCCACCCTCCTTGCCATTAAGATATGCCTGTGGTATCTGATATTAAAACCTGTGTTTTTGACCAACCAATGCGCTGTCTTATAATTAGAGTACGCGGGGTTTCTTCCCTGTTTATACCCACAAGTTGGGACCCCTGCTAGGACCACTATGTAGGGGCATGAAGCTGGTGGAAGATCCGAAATCGGCAGTCCCCGGGTACTCTGTGCAGGGTCTGCCTGCATTGGCTCTGTTTCACTATCTGTTGCCCCTCTATCCTCTGGGTGCCTGTGGATTGCATCAGGGTAAGGTATAAAAATTGATCCAGTGCGGTCTATGCCTTGATTAGTCCCATTGGTGATTCCCACAGGTAACATTACTGCCTCCATCGAGTTGCGCACAGTCTCGGGCCCCCCCCTGACCGTCATTACTCAAAGCGGACTTAAGTTGAGATACAACCCCCAATACCCCTTCCACTGACCTCATGGGTCTGGGAGACATATTGCTATCCCGATCACATAGCAGGGAAAGTTTTTCCTCAATCGCCTTGATTTTCTCAAACATAGGCCCCAGGTGGGTGATTAAAAGTGATTTCAGCATGAGCCATAATGGACTTTCCTCTCCCTGGTCGTCCTCCATCTTCCTACAGTTTTGACACTGTGAGCTATCTAATGGTCCCGCTGTAATTTTGACCTCACTCGTCTTTGCCGCATACCTCTGTTTTGGCTTAGGTCTTGGTGGGAGCTGCCGGATCTGGTGCCCCGGGTCCTAGTGTCAGCTATGGGCGATGCCATCTGTAAGATGCCTATGGCTTTTCTGGCTTTTTTGGAATGTGTCACCACCTCTCCACCCTCCCTAGCTGTGCTTCCTACTCCAGATTTGACCCTGGGTGATACCGGTTCTGCTTCCCCTATTTCTGACCCATCAATCACTGCTGGGGTTGGATCGAGGTACCCCTCCGCCTCCACAATGATAACCTGAGACTGATCTGGGTCAATAGTGGGCGCATCGGTGGGGTGTGTAGGTGAGCCAGCCACCTGTGCAATGTGGGGTGCATGAATTAGCGCACTAGTGCAATGGGCAGAATTTTGTTTTAG
Source organism: Lissotriton vulgaris (assembly GCF_964263255.1). Lineage (NCBI taxonomy): Eukaryota > Metazoa > Chordata > Amphibia > Caudata > Salamandridae > Lissotriton > Lissotriton vulgaris. The sequence goes on along the minus strand of NC_141689.1, from coordinate 1,129,389,604 downwards.
CTGGCCTTGGGGAGTGCCTTTACTTGGTGATATACACCTAGCTAGGATCCCATGGATGATCGCTTATGATCTAAGAGTGTGCATAGTTATGGTCTCTTTTCTGTAAGCTGGATTTCGTAAACTAACAGCGACTCCGCTCTTGAAAGGAAGGGGTCAAGTGTCCCCTTTACCCCACTCTCTACCCCGACATGTGTCACCTTCCGCTTGCTCATACTGGTGGCTTAATCTGAAAAAATGATGGTGTAAATTCAATTTAAATCAGTCTTTTGATACACACAAGATAAAGGGCTGATGGCTTGGGTATGATCTGCCACGGCAATACCTCAGGGCCAACTACACAAACAGTAATTTCTGACTCTTTACCACAGAGTGTCTTACTACTTTGACAACGTTCGGCAGCCCTCCTAACTCCTGATCCCAATATGTGGAACAATTTGATATTGTGTACCAGCCAGTCCGTATATTACCTCTCAGAGTCTTTTTAGTCCCAACATGAAAGGTTGCCCCTAATGTAGACACAAAGGGGATGGCTCAGCCGGCCTTTGACGGGCCCGGACGGGCCCGCCCTTGCCCCGGGCTTAGCCCGGGCAGCGCCTGGGCACGCCCGCGCGTGTCTCGTGCTGCAGGAGCCCAGCGATGATTTAAGCGCCTCCTGGCGCACTTAGCGTGATGTGCTGTGGATGGTGTAAGCGGCGTTTCCGCTGCCGCAAGCGAGGCTGGGATCCATAGTTTCCGTCCGGTTCGCGACGTCCGCTCACACAACTGGGACCTCCGCTACAGGCTGCTCAACGGACTCATATGGCGGTGGGCAGCAATGATCAGCAGCTTCAACAGGTAAGTTCTGCCCAGCAAATAGAGAAAAAAGAACTCCCGCGCTGCGGGAGCCCAGCGAGGATTTAAGCACTAAATAAAAGGACTCAATCACCACGGTTGGACCCAGTAGCCCCTAAATGCGCCGACACCCTCTGGAAGGGGTTCTGCCACAACTAGGCCAAATTCCTAGGACTGTGGAGAAGATCTTTGCTGCTCAGCTTTGCTGAGAAGGAAGCAGACTGGCTCTTATGGATAGAAATGTTTTTGCTCTGCTAGAGGTTTAGATAACATGTGTCAAAGATGGCTTGATGCGCTTAGCATTGCTAAGGGCTAACAAGACCTGAGACAGTGCATGAAGTCCCAGCTCAACCTGAAGTGAGTGCGCACCTAAGTAGCCCATTCAAGTAATGTATGCCTCAGGCTAGCATATGACTCAATTAAATTCACCCCTGGGGTGGCCTACCATTCCTATGACATTATACTCTCCAATGTAAATGAGTGTTAGATCTAATGAGAGGTACCTCAGAAGGTGGTGAATCATTGTTCTGAGCTGCTGCTTACCCCACAGATATGTCACTTTATGTCACTGTACTTGGAAAATTGTAGCCATAGCCTAGATAGAAGCTTCAACAAACACACTGTGATCGATTTTTGGGCATCTAAATCTCACTCAGCTGCAAAAAACTGTGAAATCCAACAGCAAATTCCACATCATGATACAAAGAATGAGAGCTTGAAGAATGTCATGAATGTACATGGCTCTACCTGTAGCTGTTGAAGGTCTATAAGTAAGGCTGAATCTCAATTCTCATGAGTATATTTAAGTATTATGTAAGTCGATAGACATGGGGCATATTGTGAAGATATAGGGAATGCTCAGATTTGTGAGTACTCACAGAGGCGTGTGTTAGGGACTTTCTATGGCAGGGGTAGGCAGGAAACAAAGCTATTGAAGAATTTAGCAAAGTTTCCACCTGCATCCTAAAATTTGGAGTGGCTGGATGACTGAAAAATGACAACAGCTGTAGATTCTCAGAAGCACTTCTGGATTCCTTTGTGAATCTAATAAAAGTGGGATATATTTTCCAAATATAGTAGACAGCCCATTGGAGTAAATTTCAGAATTCACCATCTGAGATTTGTCAATGGACCTTGGAGTCAATACACAGAAAATAAAGCTATGAATTTTAGCTCAGATATTGATGCAGGATATAAGTTCATTAAATAAACGGAAGCACTCCTATTTGCAAAATAACTGTTGCAAATTTAGCATGTACGGGAATATTGCACAGCCTGGTGTCAAGATCCCGTTTGGATGAAAGGCTTTTTTTAAATGTTAATTGATAGCAGCCAACACCGTAAGTCCGTGAACTCTGTAATACCGGAGGAATTGCCACAAGTCCTATCATTATCATAAGCAGTAGGGCCATTGAGAAACCGCAGGAGTGCCATATTCTACTTCACTAATGAAAAATTAATTTAGAAAACCTAGTGGAACAGCTCTTGGCTTTTTTGTACTAATCTGACATTCCTGAGAGTGAGTTGGACAGTGAGGAAAATTAACAGCACTTAGTTGTTTTGAAGAGGGGGTTTAAGTTATATGCAAGGTAATTATTTTCTAAGCTGTCCACTTACTTTTGACCCTCCAACTTGCACCAAACGTGCTCTTCTGCATGACATGAATTTTTATAAAGGAGGCCTGAGTCTCCAAAATGGCAATTTGTATTATTTTTGGCATTCAATGGTATTCTGCCTTTATCCCTCGTTAAGTGTATTTCTCTTAACATATTTTTTATGTTTAATAACAAAAACAAAACAACGCTTTCAGACATTTTTGTGGTATTGCTAACACATGATATAAAAGCAATGTACAAAGCCACGTTACGAATGGCAGCAGAACAATAATCATAGCTAAGTAATAATTTTGCATTATTTTCATTGCAATAATTAAAGCTGATCCATTTTGATTTGATTTTGATTTGATTTTTAAATTTATAAAGCGCAACGAATGCCCGGGGGCGTCTTGGCGCTAACAGCTAAAAGGTCGGGTCAGGATGGGAGCGGGCGTGTTAGAGGTCTGCTCGGAATAGCCAGGTCTTTAGAGATTTCCTGAAAGAGGTAAGATTCGGGGTGTTTTTAATTGAGAGAGGTAGGCTATTCCAAAGTTTAGCCGCTCTTACCAGAAAACTCCTGCCGCCCCAACGTACCTGCTTAAACCTAGGTACTTGGAGCAGTTTCAGTTGTGCCGATCTGAGGTTCTTGGATGGGACATAGTACTTTATTCTGGAGGTCAGGTAAGAGGGACCTCTGCCGTGGAGTGCCTTAAATGTGATGCAGAGTGCCTTGAATACTATTCTTTTCCGTACCGGCAGCCAGGGAAGTGCTGCTAGCCGCTGAGCCACTGATTTGTGCCAGGGAATGTTCAGGATCGATCTAGTTGCCGCATTCTGCAGGCGTTGAAGCTTATTCAGATGTTGATTTTGGATCCCAAGGTAAAGAGCATTACCATAATCCAACCTTGAGATTGCCAGGGCAGTTACATCTGTTTTCAGGGCTTCAGGGGGAATAAAAGACCGGATCTTTCTGATCAGTTTTAATATAGCCCAGAACCTTGCCGTAAGGCAGTTGAACTGGCAATCGTAGGTTAGCTGACAGTCAAAAATCACCCCGAGATTTTTGACCTTGGAGACTGGTGAGGGGCAGTCGCCAACTCAGTGGGCCACCATTTCGGAGACCAGCCTAAGGGATTGGTCCCTAGCAATAGGACCTCTGTTTTGCTGCTGTTTAATTTTAGGCAGTTAGATTGCATCCAGCTGTTAATGTGAGACATACAGATGTTAAATAGTTCTGCCACCTCATCTCCATTGTTGGTAATTGACACCACAATTTGTGTGTCATCAGCATAGCTGATTACTGAGAACCCAAACTGTCTGATCAAAGCAGCCAGAGGGGCCACGTAAACATTGAAAAGCGTGGGGCTCAGAGAAGAGCCTTGGGGCACTCCACAATGCAGATTGAAGGTTTGTGAGCTTGTTCCGCCTACTTCTACTCTGAAAGATCTTTCGGAGAGACAGGATGAGAGTGGCGTTGTAGCCGAGATGTGGACATCCAGCTCCGTCAGTCTCGATATTAGTATATTATGGTTGACTTATCGAAGGCCGCCGATAAGTCTAGCAATATCAAGGCGGCCTTCCAACCTCCGTCGAAAGATTTCCTAAGCTCTTCACTTGCAGTGATTAGGGAAGATTCGGTCCGTGTCCTTCTCTGAATCCATTCTGAGAGTGGTTTAGCAGATTGTTTGAGGTGATGAAGGTAGAGAGCTGGGTATTGAGTATTTTCTCCAGAACCTTAGAGCAAAAAGGAATTCTGGAGATGGGCCGATAACTATTGGGATCATCGGGGTTCAGGTGGGGTTTTTTTAGCAGAGGAAGCATGGAAGCTATTTTCCAAACTGCTGGAAACTTCCCGTGGTGAATGATTCCCCCGAACAGGTCTTTTAGTTGAGTACTGAGCTCATCGGGGCAGAGGTGGAATACTTTAGGGGGACAAGGATCAGAGGGGGCCCCTGATTTCGTTTCTTTGATAGTTTGTATAATTTGGTCCCTGCTGGGTTGAGAGAAGGAAAAACTAGGATGGTTTTTGGTGGAAACAATTTTTGCAGCAGGAGGCTCATTATAGATGTTTAGAAAGGTGTCATAGACTGGTGAGGGGCAGTCGCCCAACTCAGTGGGCCACCATTTCGGAGACCAGCCTAAGGGATTGGTCCCTAGCAATAGGACCTCTGTTTTGCTGCTGTTTAATTTTAGGCAGTTAGATTGCATCCAGCTGTTTGGCTGGTGGCATCTTGGCTAGGCTGAGGGAGGAGGAGGGCCTATCAAATGTGAGGGGGTGAGCTGTTTGTTGCAATGCAGGGGGTTGAGTTACAGGAGAGGGCTCTCCAGAGGAGAGTACAATACTGTGGGATTAAATTTAGAGTTTGGTCTGCTAGTTAGGACCATCAGGGATATAGACCACCTCCCAGGGGGGTTTATAGACCTGTTGGGGGGGGGGGCGGGGAGCGGGCGGAGGTGCTATGTTCCCCAACTAGGAGCAAGATCTGTTTGTTATCCGGGAAACTATAAGCCAGGAGCCAGCAAGACTGTGAGATCAGAGATATCAGCAAAGAGGTCAGGCTGGCCTTGTGCAATATTGTGGGTTAGGGGCTCTCTAACAGGAGTGGACCTGCTTCAGTCGTCTACTTTGCTATTGACAAGCTTGAATGGTCGGAGGTGCTTCACTTCTTCTTGGGGCTGTGTTAGTTTGGTTAGCACATGTAGGGGTGAAAATCTAATCCTCTCCTGCTGCTTAGGAGATCTAGAGTGAGGGCGTCCTCAGTTTCTGCTAATTAGTCAGAATTTGGTGGCCTTAACAAACAATGGGGTTGAGGTTTAGCCTCCAACTAGGCTTTCTTGGTCCTGCCACCTTTTTAGTCCACCACAGGGATTGAGCTCAAGTCAATCAATCAATCAATCAAAGACATTTGTAGAGCGCACTACTTACCTGGAGGGTCTCAAGGCGCTTGGGGGGGGGTGCTGCTACTGCTCGAACAGCCAGGTCTTGAGCTTCTTCCTAAAGGAGAGGTGGTCTTGGGTCAGGCGCAGGTCGGTCGGGAGGGAGTTCCAGGTCTTGGCGGCCAGGTAGGAGAAGGACCTTCCTCCTGTTGTCGCTCTTCGGATGCGGGGGACGGCGGCGAGGGCGTGGTTGGTCGATCGGAGGTGGAGTTTGGGAGCGTAGAAGTTGAGGCGGTTGTTGAGGTAGCTCGGGCCTTGGTCGTGTAGGGCTTTGTGTGTGTGGGTGAGGAGACGGAAGGTGATTCTCTTGTTGACGGGGAGCCAGTGCAGGTCTCTCAGATGTCCGGAGATGTGGCTGCGTCGGGGGATGTCGAGGATGAGTCTGGCTGAGGCGTTCTGGATCCGCTGGAGTCTCTTCTGGAGCTTGGCGGTGGTTCCGGCGTAGAGGGCGTTGCCGTAGTCCAGACGGCTGGTGACGAGGGCCTGGGTGACCGTCTTCCTGGTCTCGGTGGGGATCCAGCGGAAGATCTTCCGTAGCATGCGCAGGATGTTAAAACAGGACGTGGAGACGGCGTTGACTTGTCTGGTCATGGAGAGGGAGGAGTCCAGGATGAAGCCCAGGTTGCGTGCGTGGTCTGTCGGTTTGGGTGCTGTGCCCAGGGCGGGGGGGCCACCAGGAGTCGGCCCAGGCGGAGGGCGAGGAGCCCAGGATGAGGACTTCCGTCTTGTCTGAGTTCAGTTTCAGGCGGCTGGTCGTCATCCACTCGGCTACGTCTTTCATCCCTTCGTGAAGGTTGGCTCTGGCGGCGGCGGGGTCGTTGGTCAGGGAGAGGATCAGCTGGGTGTCGTCAGCGTAGGAGATGATGTTGAGGTTGTGTTGGCGTGCGATGGCCGCGAGGGGGCTCATGTAGACGTTGAAGAGGGTGGGGCTCAGCGAGGATCCTTGAGGGACGCCGCAGATGACTTCGGTGGCCTCTGACTTGTACGGTGGTAGATGGACTCTCTGTGTTCTTCTGTCGAGAAAGGAGATGATCCATTCCAGTGCCTTCTCCTGGATTCCGACGTTGCTGAGGCGCTGCACTAGGGTGCGGTGGCAGACAGTGTCGAATGCCGCGGAGAGGTCTAGGAGGATGAGGGCCGCTGTTTCTCCCTTGTCCATCAGGGCTCGGATGTCATCGGTGGCAGCGATGAGGGCGGTCTCGGTGCTGTGGTTGGCTCGGAAGCCAGACTGTGAGGGGTCGAGGGATCCATTAGTCTCGAGGAAGGCGGCCAGCTGTTTGTTGACGGTCTTCTCGATGACTTTGGCTGGAAACGGGAGGAGCGAGATAGGGCGGTAATTCTTGAGTTCGGTGGGGTCCGCTGTAGGTTTCTTGAGTAGGGCGCTGAGTTCGGCGTGTTTCCAGCTCTCCGGGAAGGTGGCGGTGTCGAAGGATGTGTTGATGATGTCCCGCAGGTAGGGTGCGATGACAGCGTCGGCTTTGTTGAAGACGTGGTGAGGGCAGGGGTCGGTTGGAGATCCGGAGTGGATGGAGTTCATCATGCGGACGGTGTCATCGGTGCTGATTGGAGTCCAGGCGCGGAGGGTGGTGGTGGGGGGCGGTGGTTCGGTCGTGGCGTGCATCGGTTGAGTGCTGAAGCTGTTGTGTATGTCCGCGATCTTGTTGTGGAAGTAGGAGGCGAGGGAGTTGCAGAGGTCTTGCGATGGGGTGATGTTGTTGTTTCCGGTGTTGGGGTTGGAGAGCTCTTTCACGATGTTGAAGAGTTCCTTGCAGTTGTGTGCGTTGTTGTCCAGCCTGTCCTTGAATGCAGTTTTCTTGGTGGCGCGGATCAGTTGGTCGTTTTTCCGGGTGGCAAGCTTGAGGGTGGTCATGTTGTCCGGTGTTGGTTCCCTTCTCCAGGCTTTCTCGAGGGCTCGGCAGTTCTTCTTGGAGCTCTTGAGTTTGTCGGTGAACCATGGGGCCTTCTTGCTGCCGGGTCTGCTGGGCGGGGTCCTCAGTGGGGCGAGTTCGTCCGCGCAGTTGCTGATCCACTTTGTGAGGTTGTCAGCGGCCTGGCTGGGGTTCGCTGAGCTGGCGGGAGGGTGCTGGCTCAGAGAAGCGGCGAGCTGGTCGGCTGTGATCTTGTTCCAGCTTCTTCGAGCAACCTGTTGTTGGTGGTGGTGGATCGTCGTTCTTTTGAAGGTGAAGTGGACGCAGCTGTGGTCCGTCCAGTGGAGTCCGGTGGCGTGGCTGAAGGCGATGTCTTTGCTTGATGAGAAGAGGGCGTCGAGTGTGTGTCCGGCGAGGTGGGTGGGGGTGGACACCAGCTGCTTGAGACCGAGGTTGGCGAGGTTGTCGAGCAGGGTGATGGTGTTGCGGTCGTTGCTGTTCTCCAGGTTATTGGTGCTAATTGGTCGTTTTAAGCACTTTAGGGCACCGAGTTTGCTGTAACTGTTGTGGGGTGGCGGCCATCTTGAGGACAGGCGTCCCGAGTGAAGTGGAGCATGACGGCGGTCGGATACTTGTCTCGACGAAATAACTTTGATTCAGCAGAAATTGCTCATTCAGGGTCGGACTCCTCTTCGTGGCATGTCATCGTTCTACTGGCTGCGTCGGGTCACCGTCTTTCGCAACTCTTCTGGTCCCGCATTACTCCCAGGACCGCTCCGGGGCTTCTCTGGGATTCAGTGAGTGAGGCTGGTAGCGCCTATCTTTCTCATGGGCTACGGGGAGGGAGGGATGTGCGCTCCGGTGACAGTAAGCCACTTCCACACCGGTCAAATAGCCTGCGCAGTCATTATTTCCCCCAAGGTTGTGGCGACTCTCGTGTCCGTATCCTCTTGTTGATGCCGGTGCGGACCACCGCTTGTTGTGCCGGTCAAAGGAGGGGGCTCAGGGGGTCACTTCAGGTCGGGATTTAAACTCCTACCTTTCTCGGGGCTGCGGGGAGGGAGGGATGTACGCTCCGGTTTCATCAGAGCCTACCAGTCAGCTCTCCTTGGCAGTCCGTATTTTCCTCATGGATTCTAGCGGCTCCTGTGTCAGCTTCCTCCCGCTGTTACCGGTGCGGACCACCGCTTGTAGTGCTGGTCCGAGGAGGGGGCTCGGGGGGGGTCGCTCTAGGTCGGGATTTACAATCTTGTGAACCCTCGACCCGGAGCTCAGCCCAACAGCTCTCTCCTATCGGCCATCTTGTCCGCCTCTCTTACCCCTCCACAGGCATGGAACGCTCTTCCAGCCAAACTCCAACTCCTAGCAAGTCACAGGACCCCGCTTGAACTCCCCCCCATGCCCCACCCCCGCCTCAATGACAACCAGCACCAACCGTCCATCGCTTTGAAGGTGTCTACCACCGCCGAACCCTACCCACCCTCCATTCAGACTCAACACACCACAGTAGATCCCCACTCCCATCTCCATTCACAACGGCCCCAAAACCCGTCCTTGTATACTCTGACAGCGCAACCAATCACACAACTAGAGAGAGCTCCTACCCCCGCCCAACTCCACTCCTCCATCAATCATAATCAACACATTCCCAACTAGAGAGTCCTCCCACAGCTGCTACACTGCACACCCCCAACAATGATAGTCAGATCACCAGAGAAGAGCCCCACTCTCATTCCCATCTTCCATGGCTCCTTAGCCCTCACACCCAACCCCCCACAGCGCAGCCTATTACCCAACTAGAAAGAGCTCTACCACTCCCCCTGATCCCCCCAGAAATATCTTCACTTGGGGTTGGCCCCCACTCATCCCTCAAGACGAGCCGGCACACTCCTCCCCTACGCTGAACAACATCCTTCCTCCCCCCCCCACTCACTCTAATGACCAGACACATCGAGACAGCTTTCGGGAAGCTCATCCTGAAACCACAGAGTCAATTCATCCACGCCCTCCGTTCCATAACAGAAACATCGCTACAAGCAAACACTCATCCTCAACACAGAGCACCATCCTCCTTCCTCCTCCTACTCACACAAATAACATATCGCACCGCCTCACCCTATTGGAAGCTCAGCTCAAAACCCTTGTCCGAGGCCTGAACGATACCCTTTCTTCCCTAGCCAAAATTGGAGTGTCCACCCAACTGCCTGCTCACCCCCGGACCCCCGCCCTTCCCAGACTGCTCAAATCGCCTCCTCCCATCCTGACCCTCGCCCCCACCGATCGCTCCCACACATCACTATACCAGAGTCAGAGAAGCGAACAGACAGAAAGAGAAGAGTGAAACCCTCCCTCTCCCCCAAGAAGCGATCACACTCGCCTCATCCTATGACCACCCCGCGACCCCCGACCAGAGCATCTCACAGAGAGGGCCTCCACCTGCCCTTACACAGGACCCCAGGTTGATCTCCTCACCCAAGTCCTCTATTCAAGTAATCACAGGAATGGGCAGGGAACATCCCCCCTCTAGATTCCCCGGACCCCCGACACACCTAACCTCTCTAACCAGAGCCCAACCCAGCAAGTCGATGCCCGATGAAGAACCCCGCATCAGATGCATGCTCATCAACAGCAGATCTGCCTCCAAACATGCAACAGAATTAGCAGAAGCTATCCTCTCACATTATCTAGATGTAGCCTTTATCACGGAAACCTGGCTCAACTCCCTGTCTGTCCCCATCATGGACATGCTGGTGCCGCCCGGATTTTCAATTACCCACAAAGACCGTCATAAGCAGAGAGGTGGAGGTGTAGCTATCATTCATAATAGTAAAAATCTTGCTATCAAGGAAAGTTCATCATGCCGGTACAGCTCCTTCGAATGCCTCTCGGAATGAAACAAATAACTCGCTCATACAATCCCTCAACAACCTTCTACTAGAAAACGATCTGACACAACACTGCTCTGAAGAAACACACCACAGAGGAGCGATACTCGACGCAATCATTGCGGACAATTACTCAGTCACTATTGACTATATCATTCCAGTAGACTGGTCAGACCACCACTTAATTCTGTTCCACATCAACCAACCAGCACCAACTCAATCCATAAAACAAGCTCCTTCCAAATGGATCAGGAATACTGCCCAAGTCCCACAGAACATCCTTGAAGAAGAATTAAGCACGCTTCTACCGAACACGACGGAACACCTCTCAATCACAGATCTCACCTCTCTCTACCATTCCAACATGACGTCCACCCTTGACCGCCTGGCGCCCTGGAAACTAAAAAAAAACAGAAACACTCCATCGAGATCTTGGTTCACCTCTGACATCAATGATGAAAGAAGACTTCTCAGATCCCTAGAAAGAATCTGGAGGAGCAATCCCTCTGCCCAGCACCGCGAACAACTCAAGACAGCACGCAGAAACTACAATAAACTCATCAAGGACAAAAAATCTTCTTTCTTCTGCTCCGCTCTAGATAATGCTAAAAACCATCCCAAAGAGCTCTTTAGCATCATCAGAAGCCAAACATCCAAATCTAACACATCCGACTTAGTGTCCTCCAAAGAACAATGTGACAACTTTGCCAGCTTTTTCAATGCGAAAAAATCATCAAGATCGACCTCTCTCTCTGCACAAACCCCCCCCTTTCTCAGGGAGACCAAGACACCATCACTGACTGAAAGCACCTATTGATCCCACCCACTCAATGATCCGTCTTCACGCCTATTCAGGAAGCAGAGATAGTCACCCTGATCGCCAACACCAAACCGTCATCCCACTCCCTGGATCAGCTTCCTATAAATCTGGCCGAAGACCTGAAACATACCCTAGCCCCAATTTGGTGCAAGATCATCAACAGCTCGCTGAGCTCGGGAAATATCCCGGATTGCCTTAAGGTCGGCCAATTCACGCCGCTATTAAAATAACCAGGACTAGACACGGAAGATATGAACAACTTTAGACCCGTGTCAAACCTACCCCTCTTATCCAAAATACTGGAAAAATGTGTTCGGCCACAGTTAACCCAACACCTGGAGAACATCAAGCTCCTTGACCCACACCAATCAGGATTCAGAAAGGGTTGCAGCACTGAAACTGCCATCCTAAACGTCATAGATGATCTACACAAATCACTTGACTCAGACCAATGCTGCCTTCTCATTCTCCTTGACTTATCAGCCACGTTTGATACTGTTGATCACACATTGCTCCTCAAAGTCCTTCAAGAAAGAGCAGGCTTGGAAATGACGGTACTATACTGGTTCTCCTCCTTTACACACAATCGCTCGCAAAGAGTAAAAATCTAAAACTTTGAATCCGACCCCCTACCCGTCATTAGAGGAGTCCCACAAGGGTCAGTACTCTCTCTCCAACTCTTCAATATCTACATGGAACCCCTCACCACACTACTCAGGAATTCCAACATCCCCTTCCACCTCTACGCTGATGACACGCAGCTCTATCTGGAAACCAGCTCCAAGGACGACATGCTCAAACTTAATGACACGCTCAAAGACATTCAACAATGGCTCTCACAGAACCACCTGAAGCTTAATCAAGAGAAAACTGAAGTTCTACTCATCTCCAACAGAGACGAAGACCCCCAAATCGAAGAATGGCTCAAAGCCATCAACACCCTCAATGGCACCCTCAAGCCGAAGGACTCGGTCAAGTCCCTAGGTATCACCCTAGACCCCAAACTAGACATGAAAAAAACACATTGCGAGCTCCGCCAAAAGCGCTTTCCTCAATCTGAAACTTCTCTACAAAATAAAACCCTTCCTGCCTCCAAAAGACCTTCAACAGGCCACTCAATCACTGGTGCTCTCCAGAAGTGACTATGGAATCGCAGCCCTGACTGGATCAGCTAAATCACACCTAGGCCCCTTGAAAACCACCCTCAATGCCGCGGCCAGAATGGTCACAGGAACCAAGAAATTCGAACGCATTTCTCCCGCGCTCAAGGATCTGAAATGGCCCCCTATTGAACAACGAGCCAACTTTCGAACAGCATGTCTTACACACAAAGCCCTTCACACTAACCAGAATACCTGTGAAGGACTGGGTTTTTCTAAGACCCAGCGGTGCCAGGGATAACACCTAAAACCTTCGTGGGTAACCTGTTCCGGCGTACAAATGACAGAGACACGGGACACTTCCTTCGGCGTCAAAGATTCGAGGTTTATTACTGCAGGGAATACAGAAGTCACAGGAAGTACAACGTGTGCAAGTTCGAGGAGTCTGCTTCAAATTGTATCTGTGGATCGCTCTTTTTATACAGTTTTCGAGCATAGGATAACATGGTACACAAAGGTTTACAACTTGGTTCCCATCGTAAAGACCATAAGGGGTTGCTTTCATGTATTCAGGGCCCGGAACATGATTACAGTAACATTTGGCAGTTCCCGATTGTAAAAGTACATCTTCCCACCATTAGTACATTCCAATCAACAGTGAACGAGTCGAGGAAGAGACAGAAACAGGTGCAGAGGAAGACGAGATTAGCGACCAGATCGAAAAGGGTGTAAAAGGGGTGGTACCAGGAAACACGAGTTGCAGGCATCAAAGGGGACGTGCCTAATGAATGCACAACTGAAACAATAGACCGGCACGGCAAGATGAGCCTCGAGCGGGGCCATCTGCCTTACAGTATCATCCCCCTCATCATAAAGACACCTTCAAAAGAACACGTGTCTTCCGCAAGAGTTTGGGAATCCCAGGGTCGCGAAGCGGACAGCGTCCGTTCGCTGGCTACTTGAGGGCAAGAAACAAAATGGATGTTGTATCTAAGATGGAACCCGTGGGCTCAGATGAAGAAACCCACGAAACAAACGAACGGATTAGGCTAGCACAGCGAAAACGCGTACCCCCACTAACCTCGTCATTTGCGATTCATAGATGCCAGACTCGACCATATTCGTGCGAGTCAGAAAACACCACTTACGATCGTCACGGAACCTCAGACGCTCCTTTTGCCCTCATGTAGGCAAGCACTAGTCGGAATCATAATCGATCTCGATATTCATCAGACCATCCAGATGCTGCTGCAACATAATTCTATCCATCAGAGTTCCTTTGGTAGCAGTCGTAGCACAGAGGCCACATAAGGCAGGACCACACTGCACGCAAAGACAACACGTGAAAAGGAATGCTACAACAACCCCGATGATCATCAGAATTTTCCAACCCCAAGTCGGCATTAGGCCCCAAAACCACCCGAGTAGCGTCCAATCCCCTACGTCCACGTGTATGGACTCGGAGATCTTATGCAACTTCGAGATGGCTTGATAGACAGTCGGAGCGTTGTCTGGAATGAAAATACAACAGCTCGAATGGATCACCTTACATACTCCACCTCTATCTGCTAAAACAACGTCTAAAACCATACGGTTTTGTAACGTCATAAGTCTATCCGCCTGAAGCTCTGCTGTGATATTACCAAGGGCACTGGCAGTGATATTAGCTGTCGATTCCACCACTCGAGTCAACTGTCTTAGGTTCCTACTATTGATCATAGGTCCCCAAAACGGCAAGAAACCCTTGAAAAAGTCTCCTGCCTCTTGACCGGCAGTGTCCTCTTTGCTAATCACGCCCCTCACAACTCTGGTCTTGTGGTAATCGGAGGCGACTGTAAAAGTCGGTGGCAACAAGTTTGCAATATAACAGGTCCCCGCAAAGTCAAGGGGCAACCATGTATATGCACGGTCATAACAAACAAAGTACGTACCCTTGGCAGTCAGGAGAACAGGGGAAGAGAGCATTGGTAAGACATACGTCTCAGAGCAAGCACTCTCTCCAAGGTAAGCTCTCGGGCTTCGGCCACGACCTTTTAGACAGAAATTACCAAGGTGGGGTACGATCCATATTGGAGACAAGCTTTTAAGCTGTCTTTCGCCCACGAGCGCACTATACTCAACCTCACTGAGATCCCTATAGGCTCACACCTCCTCCTCTGGGATGAGCGACGGCTCATAGATATCCCTATCTAAATCAGCAATCGCTATTGCCAAAGGCTTATAGTACGGACCGGGACCAAAGTGTGGAGAACGTGGCTCTCGATTGGGGTAAGAATCTAGTGCGCTTCGAAACATTGTTTGGAATGCTCGAGCTGAACCCTGGGAACTGTAAGGAAGGACCAAGTACGGAATTCCCTTATCAGTGGTATGTGGCATTAACCCACACACCCAACAATTGGTAGTGTTCATCACCAACTGATGCTGATGAAGGAGCTGAACGAAGGAATTGTTCATGAATTCCGCACGTCTAACCTGCTCGTGTTGGGGTAGGATGTGGAAGGAATGAGGAGAAACAGTGGGGGGTAAGTTTAGGTTCAGAAGAAGGGGTAGGTGAGGCAGAAGGCAACAAGAACTGTATCATGTAATACACCCCACCCACCAATAACGAGGAAACAGTTAAGAACAGAAGGAACACCTGAAACATGAAACATTTTGTACGAGCAATTTGTTGCAACTTGAATCTTTGGGCCTGAGCTTTTTCCATTTCCGACAGCTTCAAGAAAGCCATCCTCTAAAACCGTCCGCTACGTTCTTGACGCACTTCGTTCTGTGTAGCAGTAGTCAATCCCCAGGAGTTCCTAGGAATCGACGGTCTCTAACCTAGTGTCAGGACCTACTAACCAGAAGGAAGTACCCGCGCGGCCCTACGGTCCACCCGGATGTAAGGTATTTTTATTCAACAATATGTACAAAATCTCCTAGCTGTGGAAGCAAAACATATACATAGAAAAAGACTAAAAATTTACAAAATCACAATTATATAAGTGTGTTCAAACTCTGTAACGGCAACGGGGTGACGTGGATGTCAGGGGAGAAAGCAACTATATTTATTAGTCTCTAGTATTGGATCGAAGAAAATATCGGCTTCTCCCAGGACGTGTTTGTTCGTCAAACAGTTGATCCGATGATAAAACAGAGTTCTGCTGATCAGTCAATTGTTCAGATCCTGAGTTTTGTGATGACAAATGTTCAACAATGTCGTCCTGCTGCACTGAGGTTTCTCCGACAGGCTGAGCGTCGCTAAAAGGGACGAAGGTCGGCACAGTTTCGCCTTCAGACGAGGCGATGCCCTTCCTCACCCACGAGTCTGCTGGTAAAGGTATAGGTACCTTTTTGGTATGGGTGGTGTGCACCCAGTTTTTACGTCCTTCCAAACGAACAGCAGTCCTCGTGGCAAGGAGCACTTGGTAGGGTCCGGTAAAACAAGGCTCAAGGTTACGCTTCCGTCCAAAGTTCCTCGTCACCACCCAGTCTCCGGGCTGGAGCTGGTGGCCTGGACCCTCCGTCTGCGTCGGCAGTGCTTCAAAGACCTGTTGGTGATTTAACCTCATTTTAGCAGTCAGATTATGAAGATAATCGATCAACATTGGGTACTCAAGATCAGAGAACACACTGGGTCTAGGGACCCCCAAACATTGGCAGGGCGGCCGAACACAATCTCGTAGGGACTGAGCCCTACTCGGGAGTGTACAGTCGCCCTAGTAGACAGAAGAGCTAAGGGCCAAGCGTCAGGCCACGAGAGACCAGTCGTAGCCTGAATCTTCGCTAATTTTAATTTAAGGGTGCCATTATACCCTTCAACCAAACCTGCTGACTGGGGATGATTGGCGCTGTGGAATTTCTGTGTAATTCCAAGGCCCTTACACACACTCTTCATCACACTCCCCACAAACTCACTTCCGTTATCAGACCATACAATCCGTGGTATTCCATACCGAGGAAAGTATTCCTTCAGTAGGATTTTCGCAGTGGACAGAGCAGTGTTGTCTTTGAGAGGGTAGGCTTCAATCCATCGGGAGAATGCGCAAACCACAACTAAAACGTATTTCAGGTTATTGTATCGCTCCATATGGATGAAGTCTAGCTGAATCACCTCAAAGGGACATTAAGGGGGAGCAAAATGGCCAGGGGGTGTAGGAGTTCCCTTACCAGGATTGTACATCATACATATCATACAATTCTTAACCAATCTCTCAGCACACTTAGAGATACCATCATTCTTCCATACAGGAGACAACAACTTGCAGATACCTTTCGCACTAATATGTGCCAAGCCATGTGCCATCGTCCCAACAGCTAGCACATACGCATCCGGCAACATCCACCTCTTATTCTCCGACAAATCGATCCAACAACCATTCACATCCAACTTTCCCGTACTCTCTTTCCACTTTGTCTTTTCAGACTCAGTGGCCTCGTTCTGAATCGCTTTCACACTCTCGATAGTGTCCTCACACATACCAGTCTCCGTAGGCCACCTAACCGAACTCGTCACATACATTCTAGTGCTAAGATTCCGGGCAGTCTCCTTAGCAATCTCATCAGCAAACGCATTGCCACGACCAACATCATCTGTCACCTTACGGTGTGCACTACATTTAATAATCGCCACCTGCTCGGGCAATGTAAGTGCATCCAAAAGATCATTCACAAGCTGTCCATGCTGAATCTTCGTACCATGCGATGTCATAAAACCTCTCTCTCTCCACAAACTTCCAAAACTATGCGCAACACCAAATGCATACTGGCTGTCCGTAAACACATTCACCCGTTTCCCTTTCGACAACACACACGCTCTAGTCAAAGCAATCAGCTCTGCCGCCTGCGCAGAGTTCTGATTCAATCTCGCAGTCTCCACAATCGTACTCAATGTCACCACAGCATATGCAGTCGTCACATCACCATTCGGCAACTTAAAACACGACCCATCCACATACAGGGTCCCATCGGGATCTTCCAATGGAGTATTTTTCAGGTCCACTCGACCTTTTGTTTCCTCCTCAGTTCGTAAGTAGCAGTCATGAGGTGCTACTTCGTCTGATTCCATACTGATTGGCAACAAAGTAGCCGGGTTCAGGACGTTACAGCGTTTTATTTGAATGTGACTTGCCAAAAGCGTCAACTCATACCCAGACAACCTTGCACTCGTTAGGTGTTGGGTTTTAGTACGATTCAAGAGAGTGTCAACTGCATGCAGAACCATCACCGTAAGCATATTATCCATGACCAATCCTGCAGATTGTCGGATGGACACCGCAGCTGCCGCTGTTGCTCTCAAACAACTCGGCAATGCTCTAGCTACTGGGTCCAAGGTCGAGGAAAAATATGCACATGGACGTTGCTTACCGCCGAATTGTTGCGTCAAAACACTCAACGCACAACCTTCTCTCTCGTGAACGTACAGTGTAAACGGCTTACTGTAGTCAGGGGTACCTAACACAGGGGCCGAACACAACGCATCACGCAATTCAGAAAAACTTTTCTGACATTCTTCCGTCCATGGTAAAGGAGTTGGAACATCCTTGCACGTAAGAGCCACCAATGGTTTCGCTAGCAATGAAAAATTTGGAATCCATTGCCTGCAGTATGACGTGATACCTAAAAAGGCGCGCACATCTTTCTGAGTTGTTGGCACAGTCATTCGAGCGATTGCTGCAATTCTCTCTGGGGTCAACCTTCTTCCCTCCTTTGACAATAAGTGACCTAGGTAGTAGGTATGGGCGGAAAATCCGTTCCGCTCGCGGATTTTGCGGATTTTTGGGAAATCCGCTATCCGCGAGATTCGCGAATCTCCCGCAAAATCCGCAAATCCGCGAGCAGCGGATTTTGCTCGCACTGCTCGCACTGTTCGCGTGAGTTCGCGGCTTCCCAGTACAATTTCGCGCCCCGCGAATAAGTGCTAAATTGCAGAAATACGATCTTAGCAAAACTGAAACTACTTGCCAGGTTCAAAAGTTCAGGCTCATCATTAGTAGCCATTTCCTGTAGTGCTTCCTGAGGGGCCCCTCCAGAGTTCAGTTGCCAGTTGCAACTATTATGTGACCCTGCTCTGAACCTCAGAATAGTTACACATATGCCACAAAGGTCCTGAATTACAGCTAAGGGAGACAAGCAGGAGCCAGGCTGGAAGTTAAAATCCATTAATCAGCCCCTAATTCATTATTGTCAGTTGGGGCAGGGCAGGTGTTGTAACTAATTTTGCAACAATGAAAGCACTTAGCAAGTGCAAAAGAACACTAATCAGGGCGCACTAAGGAAGCAGGTGCCAGCTAAAAAAATATTCTGTGACACATTAATCAGCCCCAAATTAATTCAGGTCACTTGAGGCAGGGAAGGTGTGCTTTGCTTTGCCGAAAATAATGTACACTGGACAACCAGAGGGTGTGGTGATGAAACAGAGGGTGGCATGGGTGGGCCAGAGGGTGGCATGAGTAGTCAGAGAGTGGCAGTGGTGACAGAGAGTGGCAGTGATGAAGAAGAGTGTCCCAAACAGGCTGGACACGTAGAAACAACAAGTTCGCAAAACTTGCGACCCGACAGGTAAGTTCGCAAATTGCGAAATTGTAAAAACCCTCGCGAACTGTCAGAAACACGGGCGAACACAAAAAAAAAAATCCGCAAATTCGCGGGAATTCGCGGATTTTGCGGATTGCGAGTTCGCAAATCCGCAAAATTCACGAACGCGAGATCCGCAAAATTCGCCCATGCTTACTAGGTAGGTTACTTCTTGACAACAATATTGCAATTTAGAAGGTGACACCTTGTGATGTAAGTCACAGAGATGCTGCAACAACAACACCGTAGCAAGTTTACAAATGTCCTGAGTATCCGCAGCCACCAATAAGTCATCGACATATTGGATCAAGGCCGCACCGGCCGGCAACACAAACGCATCAAGTTGGCTCTTCAAGGCTTGGCTGTATATCGATGAACTCTCACAGTAGCCCTGAGGAGCGCGTTTAAACCTAAAGCTGCGGCCACCAAGAGAGAAACCGAAAAGGTCCCTACTCTCCTCTGCAATCGGAATGCTGAAGAAAGCATTCTTCAGATCGATCACCGAGAACCAAGATGCAGAGGCTGGAATCAGAGTCAGCAGAGCCGTTATGTCGGGCACCACAGGGAACTGAGGAATCACAATTTTATTCACCTCCCGTAAATCGATAACAAAACGATAAACAGGGGGCTTCGATGGATCAGTGCGCTTCAAAATGGGCAGCACAGGGCTATTGCACACGTTTCCCCGAGCCTCCTCAATAACATCTTTCTCGATCAAGTCATAAATGATCGCTAACAACGCTCGTTCACCATCAAGGGAGATACGATACTGGGGAATACGTGGCAATCGCACATTAGATTTCAAATGAACAACATAAGCGGAGATATCAAGCAGGCCCACGTCATTGGGACCTGTTGCCCACAAAGATGCAGGAAGAGAACTCAATTCCGGTGGAAGCTTATCGATGGACAAATACATAGGAGAGACAACTTTCTCACCCAATGTAAGCTTTACTCCCGCAGGAGAACAATACAAAGTCGCATACAGACGTTTTAGCAAATCCAAGCCCAAAAGATTTTCACCACAACCAGTAGTCAAAATCAAAGGAGCTTTCAGCTCGCGTGGCCCAATTGCAAGAGGCAAAGGGCGCGAAACCGGATTGCTAACAGGGGCGCCAGAGAATCCAACGGAAACATTGGTTAAGCCAGACAAAGGTGCGCCAGGGAGTTTCGAATGCATGATGGAACTTTTCGCTGCACCAGTGTCCAACAGAAAAGGCTCAACGATGCCTGAGGTGGCAACTGCGACGTAAGGCCCTCTCTGATCAACCGGAACTGATACTACTCCCTCTCCTTGTCTATGGCTGTCCTAGTAATTACCGTCGTCAGCGTCCTGATCGACAGAATAATCGTCCACATTGTACTGAGCAGATCTACCTTGCGTCGATCCGCGCTGATCGAAACAATTATTAGAATCAGAAGAATTGTTAGAACGATCATTCTGAGCACCGCGACCTCTACCACGTGATGCCTGTTGAGGACCACTACGACCTCCTCTAGATGAATTACCACTATTTCGATCACGCAAAACTGGACAATCGAATTTGAAATGACCCTCCCCCCTACAATAGGCACACTGATTGTACCCCAATGTAGATCTCTGCGAAGAGGAGTCATTTCGTGATTGCGACCTATTCGACTGAGACTGCGATCGATTCCGTTGTTGCGAATCATTCTGATTCGAACGTGGAGGATACGCTTGCTGCAACAACACTTTAGTTTTGAGTTCTTTTGTCTTTTTATCGGCACGATCACTTTCCTCTTTCTCCCTATTCTCATAATATTGGGCCGTGGCCAATATTTGAGCAGAAGTGGAAACAGCCCACGCACTTTCTGAATTCCGTAATTTGTTGCTTAGGTCCGGCAACAAATTTGAGACAAACTTGTCCACAAGCAACCTCTGACCTCCCTCAGTGCCCATATCTTGGCCACTATGATCAATGAATGCCTCCTCAAATCTCGTAAAGAAATCAGAGACACTCTCATCCTTCTTTTGCTTGCAAGCGGACAACTTGTCCCAATTTACTTTCATAGCTGGCATAAGCGTTTTCATAAGAGTTATTTTTCTCTGAGGGAGATTAGCAATCAACTGTTCGGGCTTAGCCCCACCGACTTGCAAGGCATCCGCAGCAAGAAGTGCAGTCCAGTCGCCGCCTAATTCTGCTGCATGGTCTTCCTGACGAATCTTTGCCCATACCGGTTGCGGTACGACATTGCCAAACAACATATCAATGTCGGCAAGATTCATTATCGTAGCATCCACGAGCTGCGACAATTCTTTATAATACCCTGCAGGATTTTTGCGAGGGTCAGGCAAAGTCTGCTTAACCTGCAAAACTTCCGATCGTTTCCACGGAAGATGTATCCATACTCTCTGGAAATGCGGCGGAACAATAGGAACAGCCTGTGCATCACCAGGCATCCATACTGGTGGAACTTCGCGCATGGGATACTGACCAGGCGCTGCTGGCGGTCCCTCAATGTCTTCTAAAAACAATGCCCGAGGCATTATTGAAGGACGAAAAGATAATAACTGCTCAACAGCGCGTCGAACATTGCTACCCACCAGTATTCCGCTCGCAAACTGAAGCTAAAGATTAGTCAAAGCAGTCAATACATCGTCAGATGCATCAGCTAATATTTGATCACGTAGAAAATTTGCACATTTCCTCAAACACGAACCTCTGTGTTGGTATGTTGAATTGACAGAACGTATCAAGCACCACACGTGGAGGATTCCTAAGGGGGTATCTAATCCAACCCATCGCCATATTATATAGCGAGTCACGTTCCCTACTACCGGGAAGCTGACTTCGCCTTTGAGGACCATCGGAACCAGCGAACTCAAGAATAGGTCCAAGAGAATTAAAGAAGTTAGCAGCGACAGAAGGGGTACGACGTCGAGCAGATGGAGAAGAACAGTAACTCAACGGGGTAACAAGAGAAGTGTCAGGAACAGAAGAGACAGCAGGAGTAACCAGAACAGCAGGAGCAGCGGGAACAGGAGTATGAGGAAGTACAAGCGGGGGAGCAGTAGGGACAGAAGCAGGTAATGGAGCAGGAACGGGTTGAAGAACGGGAACAGGTTGTGGAACAGGAACGGGTGCAGGTTGAGGAACAGGGACACGGGGAACCACTGGAGCTACGGTACCCTGTGCATACGGAGGTGGTGACTTCAAGAGATAGGACAAGGGGTCCTCTACTACTTCCTCCTTCTTATCCGTACCCGTCGGTAAAGCGGGGTAACACTTATCAATAGTCATACGCTGCAATCTATCGAAAACTTCCTTTTCCTTTTCCTCCTTATCTCGCTGGAACTGCTCTGCGTTTCTCACCGTTGTAACAATACCTTCTCTCTTATTACGTTAAATCTGTTTGATTTCTCTCTGCTTGGCTTCTTTACGCCACAACCGAAAGGAATCAAACATGGCCGGCCTTGCTTTTCTTTGGAACAATTTAGCTTCAAGATTATCTAAAATCGGGGCTTTAAAACTACCATGAGGTGGCCAACTAAGGACACCGTCTTTTTTAGTGTAACAAACCCAACACTCATTGAATGTAATTGGACCCAAACCGTGTCGACTGTACAACTCGTAAGTTGGAGTTCCAACCGGAGGTATCGGACACGAGTCCTCCAGTCGGGAATCCGCACCACAACTTCTAAAGCAACTGAACAAAGTACTACGGCCAGGCATCGTGCACACTAACCGAGTTTCACAAACGTCAAGGGTTATAGGATTACAATGTCCCTGCAAAGAGCAAAAACCCTCGGTTTTTGGCGACTGCAGACGTCAAATATCACAACAAAGAACAAAGTACTAAGAACCACAAATGCAATGGAACCATGCAACAACTAAGCACCCACAACAAAGGACTCTGGGAGCGACCCACAAATACTTAACTCAAGGATCAGTGGCGTCGCCAGGAAGGCCCGTCAATCGTCTCGCTGTACCAAGGTCTACGCCAGGTGCCAAAACAGGTCTACAGTCAGGGCAGCAGTCCATCGCAGCCGTCAGGAGGCGGGGATCTTCGCGGGAAAAGTCGTCGGGCCACTTGTTTCGACAACAGGATCGATGAAGCGGGGTGCACCTTCCCTCGGAGATTTCACACGAAGTTCCTCACGATCGTCGGGCTTGGACCGGTACCACTGATGCAGCCCGACGTTGGGCGCCAACTGAAGGACTGGGTTTTTCTAAGACCCAGCGGTGCCAGGGATAACACCTAAAACCTTCGTGGGTAACCTGTTCCGGCGTACAAATGACAGAGACACAGGACACTTCCTTTGGCGTCAAAGATTCGAGGTTTATTACTGCAGGGAATACAGAAGTCACAGGAAGTACAACGTGTGCAAGTTCGAGGAGTCTGCTTCAAATTGTATCTGTGGATCGCTCTTTTTATACAGTTTTCGAGCATAGGATAACATGGTACACAAAGGTTTACAACTTGGTTCCCATCGTAAAGACCATAAGGGGTTGCTTTCATGTATTTAGGGCCCGGAACATGATTACAGTAACATTTGGCAGTTCCCGATTGTAAAAGTACATCTTCCCACCATTAGTACATTCCAATCAACAGTGAACGAGTCGAGGAAGAGACAGAAACAGGTGCAGAGGAAGACGAGGATAGCGACCAGATCGAAAAGGGTGTAAAAGGGGTGGTACCAGGAAACACGAGTTGCAAGCATCAAAGGGGACGTGCCTAATGAATGCACAACTGAAACAATAGACCGGCACGGCAAGATGAGCCTCGAGCGGGGCCATCTGCCTTACAGTATCATCCCCCTCATCATAAAGACACCTTCAAAAGAACACGTGTCTTCCGCAAGAGTTTGGGAATCCCAGAGTCGCGAAGCGGACATCGTCCGTTCGCTGGCTACTTGAGGGCAAGAAACAAAATGGATGTCGTATCTAAGATGGAACCTGTGGGCTCAGATGAAGAAACCCACGAAACAAACGAACGGATTAGGCTAGCACAGCGAAAACGCGTACACCCACTAACCTCGTCATTTGCGATTCATAGATACCAGACTCGACCATATTCGTGCGAGTCAGAAAACACCACTTACGATCGTCACGGAACCTCACCTGGCCGCGAAACTCAAAAGGGCCGGCCAGTCCAGGAATCACAGAAGCTCAAACACGCTCCTTCTCATTCCATTGAAATCGCGGAAACGCAAAACTACAAGTAAATCCTTTGCGGGTAATGCACCCAAGATCTGGAACGCCACCCCCCCACATCAGAGTGACCTCCTATTTCGAGAAATTCAAGACTTTTACTCAAAGCCCTCTTCCTTGAATGCACCTGAACTGAAGGGGAAGATCATAGAACCCCCCTGTAGACCTTATGATCTGTATGATTATGTTATTTTCAATGCCTATAAGTTGTCCAGATATGGTTTCTACCTTCGCCGCTAAGGCACATTGTTGTACCTGTTGTGAAGCACTCTGATACCCTTGCGTCCAGCTAGCGCTATACAAAACTTATAATAAATAAATAAATAAATATAAATACTGCTTACACCTTATTGGCAAAGGCCTGGCCCAGGGTATCACAGAATTCTGGGTTGTCGCCAAAGATGGCTTTGTCGGGAAGTTTAGCCAGTTTTTAACAGTCTTAAAGAGCTGTTTGCTTGAGTTGTTAGCCGCTGTGATTTTGTCTGCATAGTAGTTTATTGCGGACTCTCTGATAAGTGCATCACAACTTTGTATAGAGCGTTTCGTTTGTTCATTTTTATGGTCATTCAGTTGGAAATGGTTTTTATGCTAAGGTGTCATTTGGCAGCTGTGATAATACTTTTTCGGTAGATCCCTTACTTAAGAGTGATTATTCCAGCTAGTACTTCTGTGTGTAAGGGGCAAATTATCCAGTGAGCCTTAGACTTTTGTTGTGAATTCAAGATGTGTTGTCACCTTTGCCAACATTTGTAAAGAATGATTTTATTATCTCTTCCCAAAGTCAGTGTCAAAATTAACCCTTATTTTAAGCCTTTCTGAAAGAGGACATCCCCTGCAATATCAACCTACTCCATAGATCGGTTAGCCCATTACCTAAACTCTGGAACTCTAGTGAGCTTCAGCACTGTGGACAAACGCCAAATTTAGAAAACTACTGCCAAGTTTCTTTTTCTTGGGGCGTGGTTCTTGACCTGGTAAACTCATTGCAGGTTAAAAGACACCAGTGCCTCTGTTAGGGTGTATCTATTTTTTTCCCGCTTTCCAGTGATAATTGGGAATGCCAAGATCATATGATAAATGCCTGCTTCCAGTACTTCTCACCTAGGGCAGTTTGTCATCACATTGTGATATATCTTGGATAGTCATTTGGGTGGAAGTCATTTCTCTACAGAAAGTTGAGCTGCTGTATTTTGAATCTTGAATTCCTCAGGGACTCCAGGTATCTTCTGCAAAGTTAAAGCCCAGTCTTTCTCAGCTTTTCTATTCCCCGTTGTCTTGTGCTAGGTCCAGAAAATACTAGAAAAGGGTGATGAGTTATGTAGGTGCATAGTTGGTAAAATACTATACGTGTCCCACCCAAGCTATCAACCATTTGTCTGTCACTAACGTACTTGATTGGACTGCCAAGGATGTACGTGACCTTGGTGGACAACCTCGGTAAACAGCAAGTCTAGGATGCTTACCAACCTTCAGTGCTTGTGACAATGCACTCGATCGGCTTCAGGGAACCAATAACATAGGCATGATCCTATTGAGCTGGAGTTCAATGAGCCCATATCTCGCCTCCACTGTGAGACTTTCCAAGAACCACTGAACAACCAATAGCAGTTGCATGGGCAAGTAAATTAGCTCATAATCAGGTACTTGCACACCTCCCAATACACTAGAGAGATAAAGTGTGTACAGTTCCTCCAGCCTACATCTGTCATCTTTCTATTTATTATTGAAATTATCATGGCATCTAGTGTCTTGAAAATCCTATTGTGAAGTGTGAGAGGTAAGCAAAGTGGTTTAGGGGGTGTGGTAATATTAGCATTTTTCCCAAAGCTATCCTACCCCTGTCTGATGTGTAACGATTTCTAAAAATCAACATCATTTTTAGTGGGCATTGTAGCCATTAATGCTTTGCCCATGTTCCCTGTGATTACATCTGATTACGTCTGCCAAGGTATGGAAAGTTCTGATTCCCAAACTGTAGAATGATCCTTTTTACCAGATGAGCTCCAATGTGTGGAGGGGGGCCAGAGCACCTCAGCCCTTAATAGTTTAGTCTAGAATACACACTTTGGTACAGTTGACCTTCAGCTCAAATGCCAATCTGAAATGCTCAAGCATGGCTGACTTGACACACATCAGTCCAGTGCCCCACAAATAGAATAAAATGTTACACACACATATAAAAAATTGCATACATCCTTCCCTCCCCCCCCCCCCCTCCAGAGATCGGTGGCATACCGCAATGGGGCCCTCCTGCAGAATGCGATGATAACCCCCTGAACCAACCATATCTCACAGATATTGATTGACGTTTGGCTGAATGGGGTGTCCTTTAAGGGTTGGCGGTCCTCTGAAGGATTGGGGCCCTTTTCACCGCAGGGGCTGCAGGAGCCTGTGTTACTTCCCTACCAGAGATAAGAATGCCCTGAGTCTTTTCCTGAACCGGGCGTAACATACAAAAGGGGCTCGGGCTTGCTAATGCAAAAATCAAACGCCACAGAGGACATCCCTGCACATGCCCCTTTTAATGCTATATGGTTTGGATATCACTTTCCATTCTGTACCCTAGCAAGAAGATTGGCATACAGTATTTAAATTCATTTTCATAGTTCCTTGATTTACCTCAAACACATACCTGCAGTTGAGTGTGCCAGGGGCCTTTTGCTCAATGACACTGAGCACCACTGGATTGGGGGTTAATGTGATCATTAGCTTGAGCACATGGAATAAGTATCTGATAGTAGGTGATTTATTCTGGCCAGGAACAAACTCACTTTGAATGGCATGCCAGACTGGAGGTAACATTTGCATTATACAGTTCACTGTAACTTTGCTAAGAAGGTTGTAGTTAATTTTTAGCATTAGTAATGGTCTCAATGTAGTTTCATTTTGAGTTTTGAGTCAGGCCTTGGGAGAGAGACTCTTAAAGTCTCTTTAGTGTTGGAAGGAAGCACTTGTTTTTAATATGCTGCCTCCTAAATGGCATGGGGCTTCGTTGCTATCAAAGTTTGCCACATAAAATTATGTTGGCAACCCACATGCCCCAGATATTTTACCTATCTCCATGTCAGCAAATGCTTTCATTTTCTCAGACATTATCACTGATATCTTCAAGTCTGCTATTTTGTCTGTCAAAAGGCAATATAAAATTGGCCCCATCTAGATATTTGGGAAACGTTTGTTTATCTGCGCCCTCTTTGATAGCCTATAACTCAGATTAATACCAATGAAAGACCCAATCAATCTGTGCCACAGTGTACGCATCCTCCCCAGAATTATCATGGACATTTGTGACTGGGATCCCTATGTATTCTGGCTTTACAGGTCAGGCCAGTAGTTACCAAGCTTTGTCACGTTCAGTGTGCACTTTGTGCGCTTGAGTCATGTAATTACTGTAACCTAAGCACCCCAACCATTCCATTACTTGTGCATGTTCATTCTTCTTCTGAGAAAGCTCCTTGTAAACCCCTGGCATAGTAGTGATCCCTTCTAAGTTCGCTATTACTCTTCCAGTGACTTCTTTTCCAACTATAGAGATTTGCTATTGTCTGATGTTGTTCTGCAGTGTCCCCCCTATTAACACCTTGAAAGCGTCCCATTCTGTTCCTATATTAGAAATGGTTCACTCATTCTCTGTAAAGTAGTAGCCAGTTTCTTCCATTATGTTGTCCTCAAATGCACTTAATCTCCAGTGGCTGAAGTCTCCAGATTGGGATCTTAGTTCTGGATCTTCCCCAGTGTAAGTGTAAAAGAAGCAAGGTGTGACCTGATAGACTTCTGCAGAGGTATTTGACCTATGGAACTGGTGTATGCAATCTCATATAGCAGTAGATATTTTCTAGTCTGACATGTGAGCCATGTTAACGTGAAAAAGGGAATGCTCCCTAACAGCTAGGTTAAGTATTTTCCACAAGCAGACCAGTTCATCAGCCAGTCTGACACTACTCTAGGCTTCTGCACTGTGGTCAAGGAAGACAGGAGTGGATGAGTTCTATCCTAATTTAGGTCAGATGATCTGTTAAAATCTCCCCCATTAACATCAACAGTTGTACATGTTTTGACAAATTTTCCAGCTAAAAATTCAAACAATTTAATCTTGTCAACATTAGATACATATAATCTTGTACAGTTTAGGTCAACGCTGTCTAGCCAGTGCACTACCAATACATACTATCCTTTTTGATCTAACAGGACACTGAGCACTGTCAAGGGTACTACGGGTTTCACCTGTAACAAAGCCCTTCTTGTATTTGCTCAGTAATAAGTACAGAATTATTGGTCCATTCGATGTTTTTTCTGCTTGACACCCTTCTCCTTAGGTATGAATAGATTGTATGTATCATTAATGCAATAATTATGCCTTTCACATTCCACATCAGTACTACATACTTATTTAAAGGATTTCAGGAGTCAGCTCTAAGTGACGGAGACCAAATGCCCTCTCTGTGCCCCGGTGGCTACTTGACTCCCATCATACTCAGATGTACCTAGCATTGTGCATGCAGAGCAACGACCCAATCACTCAGATCTCAAATTAAAGTCATAATCTCACTTGCATTAACTTCCCCCAGGACAGTGGAGCAATGGCTGAACTCAATATAGCAGTAAGTACAAACACCAATGTCTGCATCACTAATTGAAAAGAGTAAGAACTAAACAATGGCCTTGCCCAGGGTCACACCCCAGCAGACACACTGGTGTTGTTCATCATGTGCTCACTTCTAACTATTAGGTTCTCCATACAAGCATCGCACCGTTTAGCCATTTGACTGATCTCAGTACCCATAGCTGTATGTCATGCCTGATTATCAGAATAAACAGGCCAATGTTGTCTTGACAGAGGTTGTCCCCCGGTAACTCTGGTTCTGTGGTGTTCAGCTCAGAATCATTGGAAATAATGCGACCTTCTGTTGTACTATTAGTCCACTGTTAAAACTAACGCTCCATTCTCCATTATTTGCTGAGCTGAGTGGGTTGTCTATTCACACAAATCACAGTCTTCTCATCCTTCTTGTCTTCTTGAAGAATTGCTCCCAGGGATGTGATGGGTCCTCTTTTAGGACGTTGAGGCATGCTGAAAACTAGAGCACCTAACGGATGCCCAATTCTTTCATTTTGCATTTTTCCTCTAAGTTGGTGGAGTGTTGCTGCTGCACCACAAGCATATAGTCTGGGAAAATCATGATCCTGGCATTCTCAAAAAAAAGTGGTCAGCTTTTCTTGCTATTTATAGGATCTCATCTCTGTAATTCAATTGTCGCACTATCAGAGGTCTTAGGAGGGTTGCATGGCAGTAGGTGAAGGGAATTTGCTGGTATCCTGCAAACCCTTTTCACTGGGTAAAATCCATAGTGGCCTTGCAGTGTGCCACAGTGCAACACATTTTAAAGGTATTTAACCATGTCAGATCTGTCCAAGTGTTCAGGAAGCCCAACCACTCATACATTTGTTGCGATTCGATCTCTCTTCTAAGTCTTAAGAACTATAAACATACAAGCTGGCCTTTCTGTGAGTTCTTGCACTTGCTTCAAGACCTGGCTTATTTTGTATGCAGTTCACCCAATAGACCCTCATTGTGTTTGACATTGTCTGCCAGCTTCCTCTTGCAGCTTGCATTAAGCTCAGGTCCACAACTACTTAATCTGTTCACTCCCCAGAACCTCTATTGTGGCTGTTACAGCTGCAAGTAGCACAGCAAGCTTTTCCTCTAATTCAATGTGCGCCCTATTGCTCCCGTCTTTATTAATATAGACCCATGTAGGTGGGCGGTACGGGGCCCCTGGGAAGACTAGCATTGTGATGCTGTGTTGTTCACTATGAACTGCCAGCTGGCATCAGTCCTGCACACGTCAGACATACATTCCCTAGCTCTTAGTGTTCACTGTCCTGATAGGCCTACCAAATAGTTCTTGGTTGTTATGCTTCAAAATGTCTAACACTTTAGATGGGGCATGCGGGGACCTCACTTTACCAGCATCAAATTCCCACAGCATCTGGCATGTCCCCTATGTATCTCCTGCTTCACCACAGCCATCATCTCTAGGCCAGATGACCTGTGTGGTGCTGCCACAGTTTCCTTCAAGGCCACAGTAAGTTGAGTGATAGGGCAGCTGCAGCCGCCTCGAACCTGTGGCTCCCTAGGGAAAAAGTTGTAAGCCCTTGCTTCTCACTTTATCCGTGACTTTCCATCTACAGCAAATCCCTGGGCTGGCAACTTCTTCCTTGTTTGGCTTGTTCCCTCCAGCCCATGGAGTCAGCGAGCAAAACAACATACCTCCCCTTACCATCGCTGTTTGGGCTGGTCTCTGCACAGGAAACTCCTAGTCTCAGAGGGCACAACATGTCTCTCCTCCTGTGGTACCCCTCCATTGCGTCGAACACGTTGGTGTGTCCTAATGACATGGGATGCCCGATTTTCTTGGTTCGTTATCAGCTCACGGGCCAGCTGGAGCGCCCATCATTGGTCCTGGGATGATAGGCTCAAACCTTGCGAAATATAAGAGGTTTGCCGTGCAGAAAAAAAATGTGTTACAAGGGACGGCGGATAGGATGTTCCAAAGGAATCATCTCACACCATAAGCAGCAGGTCACTCACTCCCAGACAGTTTACATGGATGCTGTAAGGAATGAGCGCATTCATTACATCACTTGCCACTATATTTTCAAGGTAAGTATATTATTATTATTGGGGTTTTTTCCCAACAATTTTTTTAATTGTTTTATACAAGAACATATTAGCAATTCTGTTACAGGGTCAGCATACTTTGTCAGTCATAGTTTATACAGCAGTGTTTTGGGACATTGTGTCCCGTTTGTTTAGCTAACCCTCCCAAATCGATAGTTAGAGAAAAGAAAAGAAAGGCAGTCAGAAAAAGGCAGAAGAAAGGGGGAAGAGGAGGTGGGAGACAGATAAGGAGAGCTACCTTCATCATACATTACATCCATTATACATTACATCTAAACATCTACCAATCTTAACTTACCTTGCATTGTGGTGGCTAGTTTGATGCAATATTTTTATTCTGCAATATGACAAATGCGATATAGTGGTGTTAGAAATATACCTTACATTCATATATTTTGAGGATTGCCGTAGTCATGAAGCAATGCTTAGTGTATATTTAGGCTGCAAGCCGCCGCACCGTTGCTGACTATGGCAGTTTTACCTAAATGCACTTTTGGGACAAATTATCAGCACTGTGGTTGCAAAAATTGTTTTTGCACACAGCATTAATTACCATCGCTTTATAAACTGGGACTAACTGACTGTTTCAGATTTTCACCATGTGTTGACTTGCCTTCAAAACAAAACACTAGCCGCGTCAGTGAAATGTCAGCCAGTTTTTATTAAGTCTAGTTAAGAGATAAGGGATTGCAGGGTCGAATTTTTGAAAAATGAGTTCAAGAAACAAAACAATGGACACAAATTGTCATCTTGGAGAACAGCAGAAAATCCTCCTAAACCCTTTAAAACCCTGAATTATTTCTAATCCCAAGGTGCCTTTTAACAACCGCGACTTCGTTTTTATAGGACTGTTGTCTCTGGCTTTCCTTCAGATTTATTGTGGCTTCTGTTTATCTCAGAATCTATAACTCACTGTCTGCATTCTTCAGCCACGTTCAATTACAGATTGTTCAGATTTGTTTCTACTTTTTTTTGTATATAACGAAGTCGGACATCTTGAATGTATGGGAACAAAGATATTCATACAATATTTAAAGTAGGAGTACAAGGCAAATACACATCATATTGCTTTCTTTACAATGAGCTGGTGAAGATATTCATTATACTGAGATGGAATCATAGTGTATAGATATTTTCCTTTTCACCTCTCCATCCCGCTGTCCATATGCCTGTCTTCCTTCCAGCCAGCCTTCTAGCCCACCCAAAAATCAATCAATCAATCAATCAATCAATCAATCTATCTATCTATCTATCTATCTATCTATCTATCTATCTATCTATCTATCTATCTATCTATCTATCTATCTATCTTTCTATCCACCCGTCCGTCTACCCCTTTCTCTTTATTTATTAATATCTATCTGTCTGTCTAGATGCCCACCTACCCACCTTTGTGCCTGTCTACCTATTCCTTCTGTTGGTCATGTGCTCATAATTTACAACTATTGGCTATTTTCTCAAGTACAAATGTTGTTTGTGTTGCTAGTGTGCATGCAAATGTGTTACATAGTTTTGAATTCCAAAAACAAGCTTGAAAATAGAAGCATTTTCTGATAAACAATGTTACAGCAGTATCCTGTTCTGTTGGTCCTTTTTATTCCACATACATTAATGTCAGATCCAAGGCCTTAGGCACCTGGTGGAGGTGGTGAGGGGAGGATGTAGGCATGGGTGCCTGGTCACACCACAATTGCCTATGGTCCTCGACCAAAATAATGTCATGAAATAAATAAATCCAGCCACATGCCAGCCAGTAGCTCAATGTTTCTGCAGCCCAGGCTGAGGGACACGAAATGATCTGGGTCTTCCCCCTACTCCTTGTCTCTCTAAAGTAACCGAACCGTATACAGAGAGGGGCTAATGGTGGTTAACATTCTCTATCATAATGATTAAAGAAATCCCTTTAAATGCAGCAAGAGTAAGGCTTCAAAAGTTTGAAACCGAACCTGCTCTACGCCTTGAAATTCCCATAGAAGCAGATGACTTGTGCATCACAGCCCTGAAGAAGCCTCGCTTTGGGGACTAAACACGTGACCTGTGTGCCCAGTTACTAAAACTGTATAACACAGGATGTTAAGACTCATGACGCCTGGCCAGGTAGCATTGCGGGATGTGAATTAAGCAATTAAATTAAATGTGGACAATACAATTATTTCTGTGAAAATCCCAATTTGTATGCATATATGTCCAACAATGAAACTGCAACCAATTTAAATTTTAGTAAAAATCTAGCTTCTCATTGCTCACTTGCCAATTATGTCTGCAATCTACACATTCAATATTAAACACCTTCATTTCAAAATACCACCCTGCCCTGCAACTTGATATTAACAAGAGAAGATGCACAACAAGAATACATAGAGGGCTTGAATATGAGTTTAGACAGCAATTATTGCACCTGATAAATATCAATACTGCGAGGTATGTTATTTATCAGGTGTGCTAAATTACACCTATTACGAGTTATTGGAGAATAAAATCCAGATGTTGGTGATTAACGCACCAAAATGTGCTTGGTGTGGTATATACTGAATGCCTTTCCTCCAATAAATGTCTGCAGGTGTGACAAGCTGAAATTTTTTGAGAGTTGATGTATTTATGGCATCCATTAACTATTGGCTGCGTTAAATATCTATCAACTCATAGGCTTACGCACAGGTGGGAATATTGGCAGCAGTCACAGATCGTGAGTGGTGAGGCGGGACAGGGAAGCGGGTGCAAAACACAAAAAACACACCTTCACACCACTTCCTTGCCCACGTCTCTCCTCCGTAGTCCCTCGCTCTGGCCTGAACAGGAAACACACCAAGGCTCCCCTTAGCCAAACGCAATGCTGCAATGTAGCATTGTGATTGGTTCTGAGTGCTGTGATTTGAAGCTCAGTCAGGGAATAGGAGTCTGGGTGTATTCTCCACCCAGGCTGCAATACAGCTTGGGTGGCGAACATGCAAAGTGAGCATGAATGTTTGGACGACCCCAGACAGCCGGCCAAACATTCATGTGCACTTACAAAATGTGCTCACCACCACCTCTGCTCCTGTCGTCGGAGCAACCCCACCCTGCCCTGCAAAGCTTCTGCATCAGGAACAAATAAAATGATAATAAAGTTGCTTTTTCTTTTATTTCATTGATAAAAAGCAGTGGGGCAACGCTCCTCCGCCTTAGCAGAGGAGCCGCCACTGGTTGTGAATGCAACACTTAACTCATAATCAGGCCCTAATTGTTAGTGCATACCTGAGAAGCAGTGAATGTTTCTGCTCCCTGAATGTGACCATTAGTAGCAACAGGAATTTTGCATTTCCAGCTGGGAAATCGGTTCACCTCTATTGCAGCAAGTCTTGTGTTTATGTGTGCCATTGATGAATATTTACAGCTAATATGCAGTGATGACAATGAAGAACACACATGTGAGTAGTGTTCAATCACGTTCTTAAATATTGTTTTGTAACAATCATTGGTCTAAACCATGTAGGTCCTCATTATGAGTCGACTGGAGTGCTATCCCTAAGGGGAATACTGCTCAGGCAGAGTCTGGAATTATCAGGTGTAGGAATACTGGGCCCAGCTTTCCCGTGTGACTTTTCTCACCCTGTAGAATCACCTGTAGGTCCTGTGACATTTTCCACCTATTCAGAGGGAGTCTGCAATGTTTCAATTCAAAGGTGGGAACACTGATCTGAATGGATAACTCTGCCCCTGAAATCTGACCCTTTGAATTCCAGGCAGATCATAATGGATCACCTAGGGTCTTGTTCATACTCTCAGGCAGAAATCAGATATGAAAATGTATTCCTGTAGGTTTATTTCTGAAGTAGGTTGGAAACGTTTCTAGGCCTCGGAGAGGCCCAGAAGGTCCTTATAGACCCTTATTTCGAGTTAGGTGAAATATGCAGAAATTTCAACCAGCCGGAATTACTATTACTCCAAAATGAATGCGCCTATTATGAGTTAGACCCCCCTTGGAACGGAGAACGACTATGTGGACACCGTTTTATTAAAGTTGAAAATAGAATTTATTGAAATAATTGTGCAATTAGAACACAAAGAAAAAAACTCATTAAGCATGTCATCACGAATATGAAATACATAACACCATCAGGAAGAAATGTATCAATTCTCTGTCAACATGAAAACAATCTGTAATAAGAGCTGAACAGCATAGTGTGGATACCGTTTTACCATGGAAAATTCCGAACTGTATTCTGTAATCCGTGGGTAGGTTTCTGGAGTGCAAAATTAAGTTTGGACACTCAGGGGGGATGTTGATTTCTTCCGCACACACTGACTTGGAAAAAGCTTAATATTTCCACTTTAATGCTCGTATCTATCTATCTATCTATCTATCTATCTATCTATCTATCTATCTATCTATCTATCTGTCTGTCTGTCTGTCTGTCTGTCTGTCTGTCTGTCTGTCTGTCTGTCTGTCTGTCTGTCTGTCTGTCTGTCTGTCTGTCTGTCTATCTGTGTGTGTATGTATGTATATATAAAAATGTATATATATATATATATATATATATATATATATATATATATATATATATATATATATATATATATATATATATATACTACTAGTATAAAGAGAGAACAGAAACCTTTTGGCAAGGTAAACACGGGAACCACTGTGCCAATCTACACACCCAATACATTGTTGGAATCCTCAGGGTGTGTAGATGGACATAGCCGACATAAAATAAAAGAAAAACGTAAATTAAAAAATTAAAATTTCAAAACAAAGTAGTCCCCTAAAACTAGCGCCGGATTTGCAATTCATGCTTTACAAGAGTTTTACAAGAGTTTCCAAAATGCATTTGTAGATACTCTGAACGGGGTCTGAGTAGTCTTTAGGGACTCAACTCTTCCATTTCCATTGCATTTGTAGGCTTAAACCGTATTGGTAGAATGTATTTAAACATGTGGTAGGTGATCAACTGTGTCATGTGATCAAGCGCTCTGTGAAGCGCGAAACACGTCGTGATGACTGGGAGCACCATTGCTGAATAAACCACCTTCTTTTTGCACCTAAACCTGGGTTCGTGTCCGTATTTGCAGCTTTTGAAACTCTGCGCCGTACTGGATTATTCCTGGAATATATATATATATATATATATATATATATATATATATATAGAGAGAGAGAGAGAGAGAGAGAGAGAGAGAGAGAGAGAGAGAGAGAGAGAGAGAGAGAGAGAGGTATAGATATAGATATTCCGCCTTTTTCACAATTTTTTTCAAATATGGCCCCCCGCGGCGGGATGCCTGGCTTTCACCTTGGGGGTGCCCAGTACGGGTTACCTCACAGGGAAAAACCAGGACGGGTTCCCAAAGCAAGCGCTTAGAGACCGTAGGTGATAATGCGCTATATAAATATAAATATAAATATAAATTACAATCTGTAGCACTGAATGAATGGGGCGCTATAGCAGTAGAAACCACACACTTTGCTGAGAGTAAGAGCACCCTTTCCCTCTGTTGCAATCACATTTGGGAGAAAAATCAACCAATGAAGAGCAAAGAGTAGCTCGCAATAGAGATCTCAAAGCAGGGCCGAGGATGAATAAGTCGGGCGCTTTATACAGCTTAATACTCGTGCGACCGGCCCCAATGGCAGACACATCTAAGCAAATGGTGTTTGAACAGCGAGCAGGCGGCCGGGGAGGGGGGAGGGGGGCCGAGGGACCTTTGTTAAATCATCACAGTCTGTTAACGTCTGTTTGCAATCTAAACCCTCCCTCTGGAATGCACGTCTTTAGAGCGAAATGAAATAAAATAACGGTAAGTAATAGTAAATAGATTTTCCTATTGAAAGTTATTACTGGGGCGGTGAAGGAGACGGTTATCGATCCGGGCCCGTCCTTTGCCATTACACTCAGGCCGGCGGCCGCGGCCCAGACGCTGCTCCTGTGTTTTTTTTCTATTTCATCTTCTTGGCAAGCCGCTATCCTCCGCGAGATCCAGCGAGAATTGAGAGAGAAAAGGGATGGTTTGTAAAAACATTTTTTCTGTCCTTCTTCCAGGGGCAATTGGTGTTGGAGTAACAGTGTCTGAGAAGCGCGCACCTGCTATTGATCCGTTTCTGCGTTGTCACGGGCAATCTCCTATCTTCTAATAGAGTCGGCCTTGCGCGCACCCTGGGTCACCTGTTAAGAAATAGTCTTTTTTTTTTTTTTACAGTAGTATGAGTCGTGGGAGGGCAAAAAACTGAGGCTCGTGGGACACATAAGCGGGGTCCAGAGAAAGACAGGGTGAGTTTAGATTCCGAATAGCTATGGGGGGCTGCGCCGCGCCATTGTGTGGTGTGACTATTTGACCAGAAAGTGATTTTTTTAAATGTCCCTTTCTTCAGAGAATGTCCTTGAAACCCCGTGTGCTATAAAATTGGAAAACCAGAGCGTCCCCGTTCAACTCTCCTCACAACTTGCTTGGTTACAATCTTACCATGTAAACTTCGGATGTGGAGAGACAGGGCCCTGAGATAACGCCTGGGTGACGTTTAAACTTCACTGGCAAAACGCGTAACATCCGCGAAGTTCGCATTATGCGAAATTTGTGGGGATCGGGCAAACCGCAATTTTGTGTACCTTTTTTTTAAAGTGATTGCGCACTTTGCGTAAAAAGTCCGACGAAATCAGGCGAGAGACTGGTTCTCACACAACAGTCTCTACTGAGAGACATGCAGGCATGAGGTCTGTATATGTCTCACTGAGAGACATGTAAGCATGAGGTCTGACATTTTCTATCTGTGCCGTTAGCTTTCCATTTTTTAAATATATAATGTGGCTTTTCTCTGTGCTTGTGCAGCCTGCTCCGTGGCCGGGCCTTAACTGATTAACACAGGAGGGCCTTCTGTTTGTCTTGCATCTCCTGACATCCCAACGACTTGCACTTGACAGTTATGAACATCTGCAAAAGTTATTGTTATCATAACTCGAGCTCCTCGGAGCTCCCGTCACGGACGCTCCGTGGATTACGTTGCGCCTGGGGTTAAGAGTGCATTTATATACTTTTTCACTTCAATTTATTTGTGATTTATGATCGAATCGACTTGTTTACTTACTTTATTCTCGTGGATAAAAACACCCCTAACATTCCAGCCCTTGTCATTTCTGCAAAACGATCGTGCAGAAGCGGTTGCCATCTCT
Organism: Lissotriton vulgaris; assembly: GCF_964263255.1. Taxonomy (NCBI): domain Eukaryota; kingdom Metazoa; phylum Chordata; class Amphibia; order Caudata; family Salamandridae; genus Lissotriton; species Lissotriton vulgaris. Next base: position 1,129,352,012 of record NC_141689.1, on the reverse strand, counting down.
TTAATAAGGTGGCTGTTTAATCAATTTGTTTTATATAGTGCCAAACGTGCTCCCTATGGACGCCCCACAATGCTTGCAATTTTTAAATATATTTAGATCACAAGTGTTGAAAATATATTTTACCTCTACTCGAAATTGTCTTTCACCAAATGCAGGCAAATGAAAAAAACAAAACAATGATAGACAGGCACGTAGGCGGTGTTCCTACACAAAGAGGTTGAACATATCTCAGTGCTTAATTTGAGCCAGTGGTTTCCTTTGCTCTTGATGGATAGATGGATGCATCCTAGAATCCCCAGGTGAAAAAAGATGGGTGGATGGATGAATGGATGGGTGGCTAGATAGATGGATCAGGGAGTTAGAGACTCTACTTTCAGATATCTTTCCAAGTGAAACTCATCAGTCCAATCAGTGCCACCTTGTTTTTTCTGCTCAAATGCTTGCATTCTGGCAATGTAGGCAGACAAACCAATGGCTGTGGCATCAGCCTTGTGCAGCCAGATAATGACATAAGTAGTCATCATTCTGATTAAGTAGTGAATATTTAAACGTGGTAAAATAAAATCTAGACCATCCTAGAATTAACAGATGCAACTACTGGCATGAGTTTGGGGTGATCCATTTCCTTTCATATTCTGTAAGGGGATTGAGTAATTCTCCATTTCCAGGGGTGACTTACATAGGAGTGTTGGGAATACTCACAAACCTACAAGTTTGGGTGCGTTGCTAAATGTGCAAGTCTAGGCCTCCCTGGTTACTCCCATTTCCCACAGTCTGAATCAAATTTATCGCAGCAGATTCCTCCGCACTCATGATGAATTTCCCAGCAGTAAAACCACTTATGCCTGCTAGGGTTCCCATTGTGCATTTGGCAGATGTAAATGGAGGTGCTCTTGACCACAATTGTAAGTTGGCGGTCACAAATGCCTTTGACACTTTGGCTCTCGATGTCTGATTGGTCCCACCACCTGAGGCTCCCATTGCCATTCCTTTCCATTTACAGGGTCCCCGACAATTTTTCTTGATAAAAATTGAACAAGATGGCTTGAGAGTACATCCTTTTAATATGGATTGCTTTTCCAATGACATAAAGTTTCCCAAATACTTGTTGACCATGAGATGTGTATTCACTACCTTTCCTTAGGAGCTGTGGGGCAGTATTAATATAAATCGATCATGGTGATCCAACTGCAGATAAATCTTTGATGTTACTCCATGATGATGAAATGGGAAAATCACGGCGGCCCTTGTAAGTTGCTTGGAAGTGTGTGCAAACTGAGAACAGCATGCCTCATATATGCTCTAGTAATATGTGCATGTTCTATTCATCTTTATGATTGTGGTTGAAATTTTTGTTCTGTCACCTCTAAGATCATCTAGTGTATTGGTTTTACTCTCATTTTTTGATTCCCAAAAGTCCACTGAGAATCCAACTGGAGGCTCATGCGTGCGGTCTCCAAAATAAGTTTTTACATTCAGAACTTTCGTGAGGTATGGAATCTGGACCCCATATTTCTGAAACATGACAGGGAGTTTGAAACACTAAGCATACATTATGCTAAGGGACTGATTTGTAGTGTTTCAGACTTCCTATTGTCTTGAATGCACTTCTTTCGTTGGATATGATTAGGAAGGGCGTCCAGTTCACCTCCTTCAAGAGAGATTCATCTCTTTCTGTCCCCTTTTTGGTTAGGCCATTACTGATCTTGCTCCTGTTTATCCCACATACTTTAAAGATTTGCTTTGATATTCAGCCCCGCGTAACTTGCAGACAAATGAGCTGCAGCATAGACGTGTAAGGACCATGTGTCTGTAGATTACATTTTTAATCCCTTCCTGCAGCCTAAGGCTTCCAAGGTGACTTCCAGGTACCTATTATTATAGTGTTGCCATCATTTACACTGGTCCCAATAAGGGAATACAAAAGATAAATGTGGAGAGGGTCAAAAAGGGCTATATTTAACGACCAAGACCACTCACGCCCTAATAATAACTATCAAAACACGAGGAAGTGGCCTGGTCAGGAAACTGTAAGTGTGCCGCAACTGAACTATATCCCCAAGGCCATTAGTAACACTAGAAGTGATGACCCAGGTCTGATAAAGAAATTCCCATCAGCCCACCCATTTGGTGGAATGTCGTCATGTGGGAGATGTCACCAATCCAGATCTCAGACAATGCACCTAGTCATGGTGCAGAGATGGATTATCATGGTGTGAATACAGACCACTGGGCTTCACTGGTGATGCTAATGGGGTGCAGTGCAGGTGGAAAAAATTAAGTGAAAAACGTGAAGATAAAATTGACTCCAAAGGCCATACTGATTAAAATTAATTTTGGTCCTTGGAGTCAATTTTATCTTCACGTTTTTCACTTAATTTTTTCCACCTGCACTGCACCCCATTAGCATCACCAGTGAAGCCCAGTGGTCTGTATTCACACCATGATAATCCATCTCTGCACCATGACTAGGTGCATTGTCTGAGATCTGGATTGGTGACATCTCCCACATGATGACATTCCACCAAATGGGTGGGCTGATGGGAATTTCTTTATCAGACCTGGGTCATCACTTCTAGTGTTACTAATGGCCTTGGGGATATAGTTCAGTTGCGGCACACTTACAGTTTCCTGACCAGGCCACTTCCCAATAAGGGAATGTCAGTACCCTCTATTGTGACTTATCATGATGTTGTTGTTTTTTAAGTTCAAATAAAATTTTATTAGGGTAAACAAAATTGTCATTACAAAAAGTGATATGGAATACAACAGTAGCAATAAGAATAATAAGCTAGGATAACAACAATAAGTTACATCAAATTAAAGAGTGTAGGGGGAAAAAGAGGAAAAGGGGAAACAAAAAATAATATATGAGGCTTGGAATGAAAAGTGTACACTCGAGGCTTTGTACTACGGGGGACAATGCTGTTGTTGTTTTTTTTTGCTATAATGAGGCAATATCCTGCCTCTGCTGACCTAGAGGAAAAGGTAGTGAAGATATTTAAATCCACAATGTTAGAGCATCATCAGCTGAAATGAGAAGGTGGAGAGGGCCCCGTGCAACAATTTTAACAGCTCCTTCTGCTGTACACACTCTTGATTTTATCTGGGAGTCTATGGGATAAAGTACCACCTGTCATACTTAAAAGAATATTGTCAGGCACCACAGAATTCTCCTACCATATGGGGAACAAGTCCAACGGCTGAGTTATCTGTAAAGTCGTGCAACTCCGAGGTGATTTGAAATGTCCTTATTATGTACAGTAGGGGGTATTGTATTCCCTCTAATACATGGTTACACCATTTCCTTTCCCCTACATAACTTTAATACTTGCTGTCTTGCTCTTTCTTGTTAATTTCAGACATGAAGATTAATAGCAGAAACTGTACTGCGAAAGTATGCTCCATCACCTGCCTATCACCCTGACTGCTAGCTCTGGCCATAGGCACTATGACGCCAGAACACAAACGCAATAGCTTATTACAGTTGATTAGCTCCATCACTTCTTTATTATATGTGACGACATAACTTGATAGTAAAATGAAAATTAGAGACGGGCTTTAATACAGGGATAGCAGGCTTCCATGCCTTATAAAAATATTAAGCACACCTAGTGCCAGTGCTCATTTTTTTTCTTTACTCCCACTGAAACTGTATTGTGCTTTTGCTTTTTGGCTACTTTTTTTTTAGATTTCAGAACTGCCAAATTCTCGGTCTGGCAAAAATGCACAGATAAAGTTAAGGTCAGTTTGAAACCAGTATCATACAAAGGGCTGTGTGCCCTTTCTCGAAGTACATTATTGAATGTCACTTAAAACCGAGAAAGATGAAGAAGTTCACTTTTTTCGTGAATATGTAGCATCGAATAACCGCCTGTAGCCTAAACCTTTTGTTTTGTGATTTACTGTTAGCACTGCGAGCTTTCGGCTCTTACACTGATGAAATGTTCTGGAAGATAAAACTGCGTCCTGGTGAGGAGATGGAATACGCAGTTTCATGCAGTCACCCATAAAGATACAATGTTTGGTTGCTGCGTCAGACAACGCTGTCTCTTTTCTGTTAAATACATACTTATTCACTTTGGGAATGTTCCACTTGGCAAAACGAGCCAAATTATCAGGGACACGTATTTGTTATACATGTTATATGCAGTAACACTGCAAAGAAAAATTGAAAGATGGCGAACATGAACTAGAGAGAAAATGCTAAGAGAAATACATGGCGCTCTCTAAACTAAGATTCACTTCACCATATTCTTCAACTAGTGAAATAGAGAAATGAAGAGACCAGCAAAGGATCTTTAGGGCAACTGACAACAGACTCTTCCTAAAAAATGAAAATACTCTATTTTTGGTCTCGAAAGTGGGTTCGGGAGATCGATAGAAAGGCAAACAAGTGCCCAGATTGATAAATGGGATATGACAGGGTTAAAAATCTCTCGCCAGAGGTCAACGGAGATCAACAGATAGACTAACAGAGGGACAGGTGTGCGATCAGGTGCTGAGGTGATTTCCTTTTAGTTAAGTTTGCTTGACTGTCTCCTAGTACGGTTATGACTTGTAAATATCCTTTTATTTCCTTCTTGCTGCTCACTCTGCGTTCCCGCCTTTCCCATCCCATGCATTACGCGTACCTCGAAGACGGCGACAGCCAGAGCAAACGCAGTTAGTCACTGATGTGCGTATTACAGTATAAATCGCCAAGATTAAGGGGAATCAGTTTTCGGAGCCCCACAATTTTGTAAGCAAAAGCACTTAAATAATTACCCCTGTAAGCAACTTTTATTGACTATGCAAGAGGATAAAGAGTAATCTTACTTGTTTAAAGCGGCGTAAGGCAACCAGACGCCATTAACGGAGTGTTACATTTCTTATTTCTCGAAGATTGCCGCAGCTTACCCGAAAGGGATAAAGCAATGTATAAATTCAGGGACACTGGCTAGTAATATCCCAAATCGTTGTCAGTGGACTTCTACTTTCCCCCGCCAAAATATGTGGAAGCATGCATGGATTCTGCTAGATTAGCAGGAGGGCCTTGTTTCCGTGGCATTAGATGGGTATCTTAGCAACAGGATCATGGCGGATTCTAGCAGTGCTCTGTGGTGGCGCGTGCAATATCCTGGACATAATCTGTCTTTTAATTTTCTTTGGATTGTCGTGATATTACAGATACATGTGTTCAGTTATAGATCTTTATTTAATAAGAAGGCTGCCTTAGCTGAAGATTTGTACTATGTCAGAAGTGGGGAGCACACAGTGATGTTCCTCGAGGTTCAGCCCAGGTAGGGCCTTGTCTCGCGACGCCGAGTGACAGGGAAACTTGGCGCCTTCATTAAGCAGCGTCTCATAGTTCATATTCTTTGTTCTGTTCTAAGGCGGGGACGTTGGCGGAATTGCTAATAATGAGAACATTTCTTAATGCCAGTTTGAATGCAAATTACTTGTACAATTCAAATGTCATCTAAAACATGCCACCGTGAGCAAAACCATTTTATCATCAGGGGGAGGGGTGGCGCAACATCTTACATTTTGGATTGAACTAATCCTTCATCTGTTTTCTTGTACCTTTGATCTTTAATAAAGACGTCCAATTTCTGCGGGGTTTTCATCATATTTCTGCAGATTGCCAATGGAGGTGACATGGACAGCAAATGGTGCTTAGTTTCTACCTGCCAGAGCTAAAGAAAGAAATTGGGGGAAGGGAAGGAAGCTGCATTATTCGTTCGAATGTGCAAAATCAAATCATCATGGAAAGTCCAAACCATATGCATGACTTAAAGGGGTTTATGCTACTTTATTGTTGTTCTGAATGCTGATTCTGGGCAGTGGTAGCTGGATCAGCCTTTACGTCTGCAGTGTAATATGCCACATGCAATGCCTACTTACTCCTTTGTACACATACATGTGGTACATTTCACCTCAACAAACATTTGAAACCTCACTGGAGAGGTTTGCACTGATAACTGGCCATATGATGGTGTTACATTAACATACTTCATGAGAGCCCGTAAACAAGCAGTGGCTTGCAGTAGAGTGGGCTCATTATCCGGCCCTGCATCACACAGGTACATCTGAGGAGCATACAGGTAGATTCATCAAAGACCGGTTTTGCGAGTCTTTAATAGCGATTTATAAGGAATCGCTATTACAGACTCGCAAAACGGGATTCATGTAGGAATCGTAAAATAAATTGCGATTCCTACACATTCCTTATTTGCGATTAGCTAATTGCTAATCGCAAATAAGGAATAACTCCCCATTCATTCCTATGGGCCAAAAGGCCCATAGGAATGAATGGGGAGTATTCCTTATTTGCGATTAGCAATTAGCTAATCGCAAATAAGATAGCGATTTCAAGGGTGCCAGGGGTGTCCAAAGGACACCCTGTAGCACCCCTGAATTGCAAATTCAAACAGGTGTTGCGCACACACATGTCCAAAGGACATGTGTGTGTAACATGCAACAGAAAAAAATGCACTAAAGTGCTTTGTATTATTTTTTCGCTATTTACAGCGAAGTCAGACTTCGTGGTAAATAGCGACCAAATATTGTGAATTCGCAATTTCCAATTGGTTCATGAATTGCATTTAAGGAATCTCTAATAGAGATTCCTTAAATCCAATTCCTCGCAAATATGCGATTTCGCTAATAGCGATTTTTGCATTTGGGATGATGAATCCCAAATGCAAAAATCGCTCTCACAAAGGGCCAGATTCTCAGAATCTGGCCCGTTGCGAGCGCAATTTACCTTCATGAATCGGGCTGTAAGAGGCCTAATGTGAATTTTAAAACAACAGCATACTCCATTGGCCTTGACTTGCCAAAAACATCAAAAATCCCTTCTAAAAAGCATTTTTTCGTGTTAACGCTGGAGTAACTAATATTTAATTGGGAGCCTTCATCAAAGTCAATAGACTCACACAGATGTCATTGGAATTGGATGAAAGGTGATTTTTTTTATAGTGGAACATATAGTGACTCTTCATATTGAGGAGCAACACGCTTTCAATAGCGCAGACACACAGACACTCTAAATGAAGGTAGTCCCAGGCATGAAAAGTCACCCTTTTTTAACAGCTCAAAGGCAAATTGCCCTGTAACAAAATTAATTAGAATTATACAAATGTAAATACCAAAACATAACATAACCTAACTTAACATAACATAACCTCAGCGATTTGGAAGCCGATTAACCCGTAAAGTACCAATGGCCAGACACATTGCAGGGGACAGCATACACAGATAGCGGGGAGGATGATGTACCAATCCTCACCACCATGCAGCTCAAGAGACCAGACACAGTAGGATGCATCATCACATAAGGAGGTGAATCAATAATAGACCTATGGGCGTTGATATGTTACCGTACTTGGAAGATTAGAACCTAAATGGAGTTGTTATTCTGTACCCATCGTTGATGCTCCACAATTGCAAACATAATGGTTAAACTGTGATATACCTGAAGTCTCACATGGGAATCTGTAATGTAAAACCCTAACAAAAAGATTTAAAGAAAAAAACAACATAACATAGCATAGCATAGCATAACATAACATAACATAACACTGTTAAATTTGTTTTAGAAAAAACAATTGTGTAATTTAATCTATACTACTATAATAAAGGAAGAACTTTCAGCCTTTGAGGCGGGTAAACTCGGGAACCACAGCGCCAATCCACACACCCGATACACCGTTGGAATCGTCAGGGTGTGTAGATGGTTATAGGCTATATAAATAAAAAAAAAAACGTTATTTAAAAAAATTACAGTAAAAAATAAGTAGTCCCTCCGAAGTAGCGACGGCCGTGACGTGCGTGCGCACGTCAGGAGCGCGGGGAAGAGCGGCGTCAGAAGCGCGACGAGAAGCGGCGGACATGGCGCGGGGGAGGAGCGGTGACGTGAGGAGCAGCTGATAGGCCAGCGGCGGTGCGAGCAGCGGACAGGCGGGAGGAGCGGCGGCTGAGGTAAGGGGACCCATGTCAGGGCAGGCGGGGGTCGGGGCAGGCGGGGGTCGGGGCAGGCGGGGGATGGGCTGGGCGGGGGCCCAGGCTGCTGGACAATGTCGGGGCGAGCGGGGGTCGGGGAAGCCTGTTGCTCCCGGACAAGGTCGGGACGGGCTGCTAGTAACCTATACCCGATTGCCAGTGAAGTGGCTATTTATTATACCTCATAAATATTGATACCCTGGTGTACATTATTTATCAGGTGCAATAAAAAACGCCTAATGCATTCTTTCACGGAATAACATGCAGAGTTTGGTGCTTAATACAGCAAATGCTTAACGGTATGGTAAATACCATGCACATTTTAGCTGTTAAATTTCTGCAGATTTGAACGGCTCAAATGTAATGAAAGCTGAGGTGTTTAACTCATCCATTAACTATGGGATATGTTCCATACCTCCTAACTCTTAATTCTGACCTGTGCACAAACAGGGGTTTACACATGGGTCAGAATACACTGACCGACCGGCAATCAGGCTCTTTGTGTCTATGAGAAAATGTGTTGATACATAAGCACCTATGCTTTCCTAATTCCTTGAAAGGTTTACTAAATGGTTAAGTACACTTGCATTATACAATTTAAGAACAACTAAATGGTAAAAAAAGCAAGGACTCTAGAGGGCACAGAAAACCTCGGGGTACAGAGATCCCAGTATTCAATAAAAGATGAGATTTCATTCTACTAATAAATCCCAGCAAAATTTCGGGGTACAGAAGAGACCCCAGTATTCTATGAAAGATGAGCCTTCATTCTACGATTTTGAGATTCAGATACTATATTATAAATATTCGGAAATGTGCAACTGATTACTAATTTCTTGAAAGCATCATTCAAATGCCTACTCTGCCCCCACATTTGGAATTTACATGTATATATGCCTGCTATTTACATACACCTTGCATGTGGTTCTTTTGCCCAAAGCCTTTTTTGTAGCATATCCATAGTTAGAAAATTGGTGCTATTACAGGCAAACATAATTTATGTATATTTTACGGATGAAAAACATTTTCCCAAATGAAGTCTGTCAATGCTTTTCTACGCTTACACCTGCTGTGAAAGTAGTACCTTTCTTGCTATTTTTCATTGTTTCTGTATTACTTTCATTCAAATCATTTATGGGAAGGTTTATAAGAGCAGTGTGTGAAAAACATTACAATTATTCCTGAATAACTGTAAAATGATGATTCCTGGCTGCACTAATAACTTAATTTTTGTGATTCTGATTCCTAATACATACTAGGACTAGATTAGTTTTGACCCTGCAGTGGAATTTGTCTATTCAGAAATTCTATCTGGAGTTTCAGTTAGAGCAAGTGGCATGGCAAGGGAGGGGGGATGCTACGCCTGAGCGGCACAAGTTTTTGGACCCCGCTCTTACCTGCAGTCGTCGCGAGGAAGCAAAGGGAAGACTGGCCAACCCGCCCCTGCTCTTACATTCTTACGCTAGAGGATTAGGCACTCCTGAGGCGGAAGCCGGGAGAGACGCTTACTATTTTAAAGTTGTCCTTTGCACTTTGTGTTTTTAGCAATCTGTTTTCACCTAGCTGCTTACTTGTTTATGGTCTCCATTTACCCAGGCTTTTGTTGGACACTCCCGCGCAGCGGATCTTACCGCTGCCCCGGGTCGGGTAAATCATCGCCGCCATCACCCACAAGCCCATAGGCCACGCCCACTGACATGAGGCCACGCCCCTTTTTAACACCCACAAATAGCCGCCCTGAATACAAGCCAGCGCTAGAGGATTAGGCACTCCTAAGGCGGAAGTCGGGAGAGACGCTTACAATTTAAAGTTATACTTTGCACTTTGTGTTTTTAGCAATCTGTTTTCACCTAGCTGCTTACTTGTTTATGGTCTCCATTTACCCAGGCCTTTGTTGGACACTCGCGCGCAGCGGATCTTAGCGCTGCCGCGGGTCCGGTAAATCATCGCCGCCATCACCCACGAGCCCATAGGCCACGCCCACTGACGTGAAGCCACGCCCCTCCTCTTACCCTATACCAATGTGCATTCCTCGGACGCGCAGCGGACGAGCGCAGCGGGCCCGCCGTCAGCGCGCCGAAGGCGCGCCTAAGGCAAGCCCGTCTGCGTCCATCGTCGCCTGCACATTGCCTCTCGGCAGGACCCCTGGCCGATGTCATCTTGCCACTATCCGCTACGGCAGGGAGGAACTCATGGCATTCAACCTCAATCCTACCCTCTGCTCAACCAACCCTCCTACGTTAGGAGACTCTCCATGGGACTGCCCTGCCTGTGGCTCCTTTACTATCCCGACCCCCACTCTTCTGAAATGTGTTCATCAGACCAAATCTCAGACACAGCTTAAAATACTACAGCTCAATGTCAGATCTTTGGCAAAACATCACGCCTAAGTTCTTGATCTCATCTCCGAAGAACGCCCTGATATATTTTTTATGTGTGAAACCTGGTTAAATGATGACATGATAACGGTTACCAACCTAGCTTTACCTCCTGGTTATTCCATATGCACATTAAACAGGGCCTCCAGGGGAGGTGGGATAGCGATCGTCTTTAGATCACACTATTCTTGCCTATTTAATAAAGTGCAGGTGGCAGGCTGTGAAGCGGCGCATTTCCAGGTAGCTGTGAGTGCACAGTACTCACTATCAGGCCTCCTTATATATCGTCCCCCGGGTACTGCGACCACATTCAAAAACGTGCTTCCCGAGGTTGCTAGTGAGCTTGCAGCAGGTTTTGCTAATTTTAGCATCTGTGGCGATCTCAATCTCCACCTGGACCAGGCTCAAGACAACGCCACCTTCATAGCAGACCTTGCCGCTCTTGTGCTGGACCAATTAGTCCCTGGAGCTACGCACTCAGCAGGACACCTGCTGGATCCATTATTTACCAACCTTCATTCTATTACTATGGATCAACCAACCCCCATGGGCTGGACAGACGACTACCTGGTCAGATGGTTTGTCCCTCTCATTGAACCCCTTAACAACGGAACTCCTAGGTCGATCTTTAAACGGCCTTGGCATAAGCTGAAGCTGGATGATTTCCACCATTTTCTTAATGCCAACCCTCTCGGCAACTACCAAGACAACGATCGCTTTTGCGAATGGATCCTGCGAGGTCTGGATGCCCTAATTCCAGCAAAATGGGTGAAAGGTCGTTGCCCTACCTCCAATCCTTGGTACAACAACTCCTTAACCATTCTGCGGAAAGCCTGTAAAAAAGCGGAACGCGACTGGAGGAAAGATTACCTACCAGAGAAAAAAAGGCATTACTTGACAAAGATAAAATTCTATCATAAAGCGGTCTGTAAAACATGTGCATCATTCTATGCCATGGAGATTAGCTCTAGTCCTAATCCCACTAAATACATTTTTAAAATTCTTAAAGACCTCAGGACCAGAAAAGCTGGCACCTCAGTGGTAGCCTCCATGACCTTATGCAACGAATTGGCAAATTTTTTTGTCAATATGGTGCGCACTATTTACCTATCTTTTCCTGCGTCTGCACCCTCAACCTATGTTAGACCCACAGTGGAACCTAGGGTCTCCTTGACATCCATCCCGCCCCTTTTGGAGGATGAACTCACCCGGCTTAGTGGCAAAATTAAGTCAGGCTCCCCCTTAGACCCCTTACAACCATCTCAATTTAAGAACTCCCTTTCAGTCTTCAAGGGGCCTCTATGTAACATAATTACATAATTAACAGTTCCCTATCAACTGGAACTGTACCGACCCCCTGGAAGCATGCTTGGGTGTCTCCAATTCTAAAAAAACCCAATGCAGGTCCCAACAAACCGAAAAATTTCCGACCGATATCCCTTCTGCCCTGGGTGGCAAAAATTACGGAGGCTCATGTTAACAATGTACTGACCCCATTTGTGAATAAAAACTGTATCCTAGACCCTTCTCAGAATGGATTCCGAATGGGTCATAGTACAGAAACGGCCCTTCTGGCCACTACAGAGCAGATCAGGTCTCTTGTGGACAAAGGTCAAAGTGCGGCGCTGATTTTATTAGATCTCAGCGCCTCCTTTGACACGGTGTCCCACGAGATTTTACTCCAGAGACTCGAGGAAGCAGGAATAGAAGGCTTAGCCTTAGACTGGCTTCGCTCATTCCTGACTAATAGATCATTCCGAGTCTCATTACCCCCATATACATCTCAGACCCAAGCCATTGGTCAAGGGGTACCCCAGGGCTCGGCCTTGAGCCCACTGCTCTTCAACATATACGTCCAGCCTCTAGCTGCGGTCGCCAAGCTGTGGGACCTTACGATCGTCTCTTATGCAGATGATACGCAGCTAGAGGTCACCTTGGCGGACGGTGCCTCACCCTTGGCCTCCAAATTCAAAGACGGCATGACGGCAGTGGCCAATTGGATGGCAGCCAATTGTCTACAGCTAAATGCCGGGAAAACGGAGGTTCTGTTGGTGGGTAAGCACGTCAATCTATGGAACGATCAGTGGTGGCTGGCAGCCCTGGGATCAATTCCCACCCCAAAAAACGTAGTGAAGAACCTGGGGGTTATGATGGACTCCTCACTTTCCTTTCAGGCCCACAGGGCCGGACTGACTACCGGGCCGTTTGGAATGCTGCCGAGCTGTGGGCTGATTTCACTGCGGTGGAAGCTGATTTCGTTCATGGAGACCTGCATGTGCTTCGAAATAATTAAAGCTAAATAAAATTTGCTTAGTACACACAGGTCCCCATCAACGAAATCAGCCCCCAACTCAGCAGCATTCCAAACTGCCCGGTAGCCAGTCCGGCCCTGCAGGCCCATACCAAGCAGTTAGCTGCATCTTGCGAAGCTTAAGACCCATTCTAAAATATTTTGCCCCCTCAGTCCGTCAACTCATCGTGCAAGCTACCATCATCTCACGTCTGGACTATTCAAACTCTCTTCTCCTGGGGGTAAACAAAGTAGAAATAACAAGAATGCAATGCATTCAAAATGCGGCGGCCAGAGCCTTGGTGGGTCTGCCACGTTTCTGCTCAGCTTCCAGCACTATCCGTAAATTGCATTGGCTCCCCATTGACAGACGCATTCACTATAAAACACTTTGCATCTCTTTTAAAATTCTGAAAAGCGCTAGCCCAGCCCTTCTGAGCAACTTGATCTCGTACTATGTTCCTTCGCGCCCCCTTCGCTCAGCAGAGCTACACTTAGCAACGGTGCCTAGAATTAAGCTTTCCAGGACAGGTGGTGGGGCTTTCCGATGTCTTGCGCCCAAGTTATGGAATTCTCTTCCGGTTCACATCCGCGCTATTTACTGTTTGACATCCTTCAGAAAGGCTATCAAGACCTTTCTGTTCCCATTGCCTTAGTCTCTTCTGGTAATTCCTTTAGGCTGGCCATCACTGTTATCATTTCCTCTTGTGCTAGCGCCAGGACGCCCCTTAGCTGGGGCAGCTGTGCGCTTTACAAAACGGATAACATAACATAACATAACATAAGATAACATTCGTCTGCTGCGGGCGGCAAATGAAGGGGCTGTCACAGGCGGCATAAGGCCTAGATACACCACTGGTTTTCGCAAATGGAATCCAAAGGGAATGTTTGCAGACATACCTGGTTAAGTTCGCTAATTAACGCTTTTGAGCACCTGCAAACGTGGATTTTATTACGTTTTAACAAAAATTTGTGTTGGTAGTTTTATACCTTTAATAAGTTCATACACTAATTCCTATATAGAGGGAGGATGAAATGCTTTTTTCATGTTTGAAAAGAAAAAAGATAAGAAAAAATATGCAACTGCAAATACACTTTTGCATTACATTTCTGTAAGTTTAAGTGACTATGCATATCAAGAAATCGGGAATCTGCGACTTTTGCCGATAGCCTGGGGTCAGATGTACAAAAATCTAGAGTTGAGATTTCCTAATTGCGATTCTAACTGAATCGCAATTAGGAAATCACAATTTCTGATGTAAGAAAACCTACATCTCTGAAATAGCGATTCCTAGGGGATCACATATCGACCTACCTCATTAATATTAATGAGGTAGGTCGCAATTGTGACCCATTAGGAATTGCAGCAGAGATGGTGCTTGCAGAGGGTAGGAGACCACTTCGTCTGTGATTGCTTTTTAATAAAACAATTCGGTCACAAAACAGCAATACATGTCATACAGATTCAGTATTTGGAAGGGACACCCTAAAACACGCCTCTTCCAAATACCGAATTTCAAATGCAAATTGCAATTCTGTAATAAGTTACCAAATCACATTTCACAATTTGTACATTTGAAAAAGCATTTTTGCAGTCTGAAACGGCCCTATTCTGCAAATTGGGTGTTTTGCAATAGCAAAACTGCTTTGTACATATGGCCCCTTGTGTACTACTGGAGGTCTTTGAGAGTTTCTAATAGACATACATTTACTACAAATGTAAGTGTATGCCTTCTGGAGTAAATATGAATTTCTCCCTGCAGATTCTGTGAATCAGACACTTTGTGCACCTTTAACTCATTTACATGAGCTTCCCCTCTTACATTCACCGGGAAGAACGAGAACATAACAATTATGGCTATAGAGAAATATAAATACTTGGCAGTAATTTCACTTTTTGTGGTGTTTTGGCATGAAAAAAAATACACCAATTCTGCTCTTGTAAATCTGAATAAGCCTTTTTATGCAAAGTTTTGAATTCTTTCTGCAAGCAGCTCTAATTTGAGACTAGAAAACTCTTTGCGAATATGCGTATAATCAGCAATACAAAGCAAAGTGTTTAGGGTGCATGCTTACACAATCTACTTGAAAGGCTGAACTATATTCATACACTACGCTTTAACACATTTACGGACCCTTTAGTATGCACTTTAACAAATACATATTACCAAAGGTTTATACTATTTAAAAACCAGAAATCGTTTTGGGGAAATTTGTGCTACTTGCAAAATGTAAAAGATGTGCAAAATATTGCATGAAAACTTTTACAAGACAAAAATATGCCAAATGGAAAGAATAAGTTATGCATCAATTACCTATTTCCCATTTTTCATATATTATGTAGTTTTGTTAAATACAAATGTATCCACATATATAACCTTTTGTCACTGGTCTGGCATCCAAATTAAATTCACCAGACTGGTTAGAACTAGTTCAAAAACAGGACATCTTAATGTTTCAGGAGACATGGTCTATAAGGGATTTATTTTCAGAGGGGTTGAGTGTTTTAACATCGTTGTACCTATCCCAAACTTAGGCTGCCCATCAGGTGGCCTTTTAATCTGGGTAAATATCTCTGCAGCGTGAAGTGCACGCTGATGTCGTTGACCTGCAGACCGAGGTCCGTAACCTGAAATCCTCCATTGACTTTGCTATCCGTCGCCTGGAGGAATGTGAAGGGAGGGCTCGGCGGAACAATGTCCGCATAATTGGTGTTCCGGAACAGGCGGAGGATCAAGCAGCTGGCCTCTTTGTTGAGGACCTTATCGTCAAACATCTAGCCCCCAAGAGACTGAGCAAGTTTTTTACAGTGGAACGGGTCCATAGGATCCCGGGTGGCAGACCGAAGGTGGGAGTCCCGCCGAGGGTTATGATAGCGCGGATTTTCAACTTTCGGGATAGAGATGCTATCCTACAGGCTTTACGGGCAGGTGGACCCTTGATATTTGAGAACTCTTGTATCAGTTTCTACCCGGACTTCACGCAGGCGGTCCAGAAACAGAGGCTCAGTTTTCTGGGGGTGAAAAGGAGACTACGAGATATGGGACTCAAATATGTCATGCTTTTCCCAGCCAAGCTGAGGATCGAGTATAACGAACGGGTCCACTTCTTTGATAAGCCCGAGGTGGTGGCTGACTGGTTGGACAGTCTGCCGGCCCGACACGAACCAGAGAGTCAGTCTGGCGAAGCAGAGGGAGGACTTGAGAGGCAGGAATGAGTGCCATTCACCTGGTTTCTGGAGACATTGGGGGGATTGATACTGTGATTGATCCAATTTTTATGTGCATCTGATTGTTGCTCGCACGGGGGGTTGCGGGACTATCGGCGGGTCTTTCTCCTCCTCAGCCTTACTTCTTGTAGTTTAGTTTAGATGTGGGGGGCGACCGGAACACTGCGAGTTGGGGTGGCTCTTTAGTCGTATGCAGGGGTGCAGGGTTGGGGGTGCTGTAATGGGTTGTTTTGGTGGGGGTGGTGGGGGGTATTGGTTTTCAGGTTGCTGTTTTTGCAAGGCGCTCTATTGTTGGACTTTATCATTGATGTGCTGGACTCTGCTTGGGGCTGGTTCCTCTTTCTCTTTCATGATGGGGGGTAGAGGGTTGAGATTGATGAGTTGGAATGTTAACGGGCTGGGGGATAAGATTACGCGTTGGGTAGTACTACAGCTTCTGAAACCTCACTCCCCTGATGTTGTTCTACTACAGGAGACCCACTTGGTAGGGAATACATGTAATGCCATGAACAGGAAGGGGTATCGTCTAGTTGCCCATGCTGGGTTCTCCTCTGGGTCCAGGGGTGTTGGAATCCTTATCAAGAACGCTTTCCCACTTGAGGTGGACTCCACGGTCCTTGACGATAGGGGACGCTATGCAGCTGTTTCTGGACGGTGGGAGGGCCGCACACTTTCCCTGGTCTCTGTTTATGTTCCTCCTGGCCTACAATCTACTACCTTTGCTGATTTGGGACGGGTTTTGCTCGACCTCCCCGGGGGATCTCTGATACTGGGTGGCGATTTTAACGCTGTGGTTTCCGGTTTGCTCGATAGACACCCCCCTAGAGACCTAAGGAGGGCGTTTATTTGGCTGCCTGACTTCATGGACACCCTGGGCCTGGTGGACTGCTGGAAATTGCTTCACTCTGCTCAGCGGCAGTATGCGTTTCACTCGGGCGCCCATGGTAGCCTCTCTAGGATTGATTATGTGTTGGTACCGCTGCACAGGCGTTTTGTATTAAGGAGATCAGGCATATGGCTTGGGGTATTTCCAATCACTCCCTGCTGTGGCTTCGGTTGGAATTAGCATTGGGTGCCGAGGGACGGGTAGCCCCGAATAACCCTTGGTATGTCCTCAATCCCAAGACCCGCAGTGAGCTTGCAAAGGCTTTGGATCACTATTTCCAAGAGAATGAAGGTTCGGTTTCCTCCGCGGTCTCCTTATGGGAAGCGTTTAAGACCGTAATTAGGGGTCAAGCTCTATCATTGATTGCTGGATTCAAAAGCAGAAAGAGTAAGATGTGGTAAAGATAGAGACTGAGATAGCCGGCTTGGAACTAGCGCTAGACCAGGAGGTGACCCGTTCTAGATTGCATGTTCTGCAATTGAAGCAGCTGGAATATAAGATGTTGGTGACGGAGGCTGCGAAGGCCCTTAGTCGGGAACAACAGGGGCATCTCTATGATGTCGAAGACAAGGCGGACAAATTGATAGCATGGTTGGATAGAAAAGATAGAGCAAGTCGTGTGGTACCTGAGATTGTAACAGAGAATGGCGCTATTGTGACAGACCCACAAGAGATAGTGGCGTGTTTTGCTGATCATTTTCATACTGTGTACTTTTCCGTGTCTGATAGACCGGAGGAGGACTTGTGCTTATTGGTACGAGATATTGCCCTTCCGAGTCTCTCTGAGGAAGACAGGGAACTTATGGATGGTACAATCACTGCCGATGAAGTAGCGTTAGCTATGCGTTCCCTGCTTTCCGGTAAAGCGATGGGTCCCAATGGTCTGCCGACCTGACAAGATTGCTCCATATTTAAAGGACATGTTCCTAGAGTCCCGGGACCGTGGTTTTCTCCCCCGCGACCAGAGGTTAGCGACGATAGTTGTAATACACAAGGAAGGGAAACCGAGGAATAGGTGTGCCTCACACAGACCAATTTCTCTGTTAAATGCCGAACCTAAAATTCTTGCCAAGCTACTGGCTAATAGATTGATCAAAACCATTAGTGCCCTAATTCATCCGGATCAGTCTGGTTTTATTCCGCATAGAAACACAGCGTTGAACCATCGGCATCTGCACGGAGTTCTCTCGAGTGCTGTGTCGTTGCGTGAGCTGGCCATTTTGGCGTCCTTGGACGCCACTATGGCGTTCAATACTGTGGAATGGCCGTATTTGTGGGTGGTGCTGGCAAAATTTGGTTTTGGGTCAAATTTTATTGGTTGGGTGCGGCTTCTTTATGCGGACCCCCTCGTTCAGATTGTGGTTAACGGTCGCGTTTCGGCTCCGTTTTGTCTCGGGCGGGGTACCTGTCAGGGTTGCCCACTCTCTCCCCTTTCGTTCGCATTGGCCCTGGAGCCCCTCGCTGCGTGGATCCGTTGGGAGCCCTCCATGAGGGGTATTTACTGGTCTCCGGAGTACGAAGATTGAATCTCCCTATATGCGGACGACATTCTGCTTTACTTGACTTCCCCCAGGAAGTCTCTGATAGTTTTGTGTGATATTTTGACCTCCTTTGGTAAAAATTCAAGCCTGATTATCAACAGGGCTAAATCCTATCTTTACGTCCTCTGTGGTGATACTTCGGTTTTGCCGCATAATTGTCCCATTCAGATAGCGCAAGAGGGGTATAAATCTCTTGGAATTTATGTTTCGATGGACCCCCTGGTCCGGTATGAGCAAAACCTTCTCCCTCCCTTGAATCGGTTGAAACGAGATGTTGCGGGCTGGCGGAAGCTTCCGCTTTCGTTGCTTGGGCAAGCGGCCCTTTTCAAGATGATGTCTCTTCCTCGTTTTTTGTATGCCCCTCAGAACACGCTTGACATAGTTCCTGCTAGTTACTTTTGGATAGTTGAGGGTCTACAGAGGAAACTGTTGTGGGATGGCAGACCTTGTATTGCGATTGCCAAATTGACACTCCCGTGGTACAATGGGGGTATTGCCCTTCCCGACATTAAAAGGTACTATTGGGCTTCACAGTTAGGGGCCATCAACCATGGTATGTATGGCCCCAAGTTAAACCCTAGTTTCACCATGGATAGGTGGTTACTTCCCGGGGGCAACTATTATAGGGCGCAATATTCTAAATCGGTGGTGAGGTCTTTATCGGGGCCGAAGCAGACGGCCGTACGGGTCTGGCAGGATGCCACTAGTGCTTTAGGTTGTAAAGATCGTCTGACCTTGGCGACCCCGCTTTTCGGATCTGATAGGTTTGGTAAATTGTGGAACACTAAGGGGCTCGACAAGTGGGATCTTATTGGCATCAACAAGGTGGGAGACCTCTGGGCCAAGGGACAGGTAAAATCGTTTGCGGCCCTGCAGGTTGAGTTTGAATTGGGTGGGGCTGAGTATTTACGTTATGCTCAGGTTCGTCATGCATTGACTTCAGTCTTCCCGGTTGGGGAGGAGATACCGGAATCTACCCCACTGGAGGACCGAGTGTTGGATGGTCATATGCCTGACAGTACCATCTCCCTAGTGTATAAAAAATTGATTAACCATAGGGCAGACCTACTGTCGAAATTGCGAGATCAGTGGACCCGTGACGTCCTTGAGCTTGATGATGAGGACTGGCAATCGGCGATCTCCTCTCCCAAGGAGGTCGCGATTCCGGCACGACTCAGATTAGTTCAACTCAAAATATTGCGGAGGGTATATGTCACGGGTCCCCGTCTGGTCCGAATGGGCTTTTCTGAAGAGGGTTTGTGCCAACGGGGTTGCGGACAGTTGGGTACATTTCTTCACATCATCTGGGAGTGTAGGGAAGCTGCTGTTTATTGGAGGAAGGTCCACGAGGTTATTCAGAGGGTCACAGGTGTGGCTCTCTTGCCAGAAGCCAGGCACTGCTTGCTAAATGTTTGGGAGCCCACCGACCATAATGTGGCTCAAACTCAATGGGTGACCCTAGGGACTATGATCGCCAAACGTAATATTGCACAGCTATGGGGATCCCAGAGGCCCCCTACCCTTGAGGTGTGGAATGGATGGAAAACATGGATTGATGCATGTTCAGGGAAAAAACTGTACACCTGGCTCAGGGTCGTCCCCGTAAGTGGCACAAAGTTTGGGGTCCCTGGAACCGGTATAGAGTTGACATATGTGTACCTCCAGTGACACCTGTCCTTGATGTCCCGCTTTCCCCCTGACCCCGCATTATTTCTCAATTTCCTTAAGGTCTTTGATACTCCCCCTTCGCCTCCCCCCTCCCCGTCAATGTTTTGATCATTCTATTGTCTATATAATGATGTTCCGCCTTTGCGCAGACTATGAACTCCATGTATTTTGTTGTCACCTTGCTTGTTTTTTCTAATAAAAAGAAATATAAACAAAACAGTTTCATCAACACCAAACACACGGTCAACTAGCAGCATCGTGCCAAATTTTAAAAAGGGTGATCGTTCCAACCTAAGTTGATATAGGCCAATCTCCCTGATTGACAACACGTTGAAGATTCAGGGGAGGATCCTGTTTAACAAGATCACGACATGGGCTGAGGAGGGCCATATTTTACACCCTTGTCAGCTAGTGTTTAGAAGCAGAATTGGCACTGTTGAGCAGTGCTTAAACCTCAACTTGATCATTGGTAAATACACAATAGCTAAAAAATCCCCTATTTACCTGACTTTTATGGACCTTACCTCGGCATTCAAATTTGTCAACAGGTCCTGGCTTTGGTCTATCCTTTTAAAATATGGTTTGGACGTGGTATTAGTACACTTTTTAGCCTATTTACATAAGGACCTGAATGCCAGGGTACAGATCAGTAAGGGCAGAGAGGTATCAAAAAAACATCAAGGTCGGTAGAGGGGTCAGGCAGGGTTGTGTTCTGGCCCTTCTTCTTTTATTCTTTATATCAATCACTTGAATAAGTCGCTGGTATCACTTACTTCTGATGCCCCTAGCATTAACGGTAATACGCTCCCTGCCCTACTGTATGCCGACGATGCAGTCCTAATCGCCCGCACACCAAATGCTTTGCGTGTTTTGGTGTGGGGCTTTGTTGATTTTATGGCTAGTTTGGACCTATGTACTAAATCTAAGAAATCGTTTTTAATGGCTTGTGGGTCGAAAAAGTATTCTAATAATACCATTGTTGTAGATTCAGAAAGTTTACAGAGCTCTTGCACTTTTCCCTATTTGGGGTTGGTTTTAGCAGCGAATGGTTTGTGGGCTGAGCATGTGGCGCACAGCAGAATTTAGTTTTCTAAAGCAATTCACAACATACTCTGCCTACCCCAACCTAGAAAGACAGAGGTAGTTTTGGCCATTATTAAAAATGTTAAATTAAAATGCACCCCCACTGCTACTTATGGTGCAGAAGTTTGGGGTTTTAGACAGTGTGATAGCATCCAGGAGAAAGAAAATAGATTTTGCATTAAACTACTGGGTCCCCCTATTTCTTCATCACAGTATGCCTGTCACAGTGAACTGAAACTGCCCTACATCGAAGATTAAATAAAGACCCGCCCGCTATATTTTGGCTTGCTGTCTGGAAGAACCCAGCAGCACATTTAACCAGGGAAATAATAACAGACGGCTCAAATTGTGATAAAGAAAGGGAAATGCCCTGGCTTGCTGCTGTCAGGAAGACTTTGATTAGTGTGAATCTTAAGCGAATATTTTTAAATCCTACCGATTCAGATGGTATAAGTAAAAAAAGCCTACAGAAGGCACTCTATGCTATTTGCAGTAAAACTAGATATGAAATACAAGTGCAGAAATCCTCAGTCACCAGAATACCTCCCACTTACCCTCTAGCTACCTTTTAAAACCTATTGGCAGCTGGGAGAGGGGTTTGCTCTTTTGATTAAGGGTCTATACTATGACATTTCTGCACTGTTTCCCTCTGGGGTACAATCCTAATCTTGACCATATTCTATGTCCTCATAATGATCAATGTAGTCAAAGTTGCATTTTTTATTCTTTTGCAACTTTTATTTAAAATACACTAAATGGTTTTTGATGCCATTTTTTAAGACTATACGATTGATTGGATACAAGGCAGCCTGTAGGCATATTGTTACCTTGGAAGATGAGGAGAGAACCTTCAGTGTAGGTTCCTTCTTGAAAGCAGCAGCACACACTTGTAATTCAATGTGCACCCTTTGAAGCCTGTTTTTGCACATTTTATATCTTACATTGTAGATACATCTTGTCGAACTCTGTTTTCATATTGTATTTTTCAACTGTATTGAAATTTATGATGTATTTGTTTGATGCTTGATTAGAAATTATTTCTGTCATGATCTGTCCTATTTTTAATTGTCTCCCCTCTTCTCGGACCTATGTTTTATCGTTATAGGCTATGAACTTTGGATTTGTGCTTTTATGGATATTTATTGTATCTGAATAAAGATTTTGAAATGAAAAATGAAATGAAATAACCTTTTTCGAAAAGTGAAACAAAGTAAAGATTCACTGTTTTCACTGCTTATATAATAAATTAGAAAGGTTGTAGTTGCCTCAAATGTAATTTCATTTTAATATTTGCAAAGCAGTGAAAACATTATTTGCTCCAGTTCAGATTCTGTAAACCGAAAAAAAATTACATATTCATTCAATAGATCAATTTTTAAGAGTCTCTTTCATTTTCCTGACTTTTTTTGGTTTTCCAAAATGTCTGAAAACACCATGATCAATTAATTTACCATTCCTTTTGGACAAATATTTCAATTGTCGTTGATCATTTTTAGCAGATGCCTTAGTAGTAAAACATTTTTAAGTTGATAATATTATCATTACAATTCAACTGCATGCAAAAATCCTATAAAACTGACTATAATAACAAAAAATATAATTTAAAAAAACGTAAAATCAGATTGCATGAAGCAAATTAAATTTACAGTAACCCAAACAAAAATTGATCACCACTAATATAGGCAATTTGAACTAAAGTACTTGTAATTTAATCATTATTTTGAAATTAATAGCTCTCGATTATAAGAGTAGACCCCCTGATTAATAAACACCAATCTACAGTGAATGTTCATTGAGTTCTTTAGCGGTAGCATGCAGTAGTACAAAGGGCAGCACCTTTAGACTCAATACTGAGACACAAATAAGAGTAATCTTTGGCTTCTTACAAGTTTGGTACTATTGACAAATCAGGTGATTGATTTAGACAGACCCTCCAGGATTTTGCGATTTGCACTAAAATCACAAATTCAGGACTTTTGTAAAAAGTTTGCGCTTTTTACAAAAGTGCCCGCAGAATTTGAAGGCCGCCGAGGAAGGAAAATCTGCACTTTCCCTATTCTCCACTCAGGCTGCATTGCAGCATGTGTGGAGATCATGTCCAGGCCACCATTCCCTGGCTGAGCATTGAACCACAACGCTCAACCAATCACAGCGCTGCATTGCAGTGTTGTTATTGTTCAGGGAATCCTCTCTGTGCGTCTTCTTCCTGGAGTCTGATGGAGGAGAACAGGAGCAGCGGCACGGTAAGTGTTTATTTAAAAATATTTTATTTTTTTTGCGCCCGCACCTCTCCCTGCGCCTACCCTGCCACCCACGAGCTGTGCCAACCGCCACTGCCAGGTTTCAAGATCCACATAGCTAATGGGATTACAGGTTTAACGTGAAACCTAGACCCTCATAAAATGTTGTGCAGGAAACTGAAGGTGGCAATGCCGTACCAGTAATTACCTTACAAAATGGTTCCTATGTAACAGGTTCGATATTACGGCACCATGGGTTTTCACTGATGGAAAGGGGAATATCATTAGGAATCTGTGTTTGTGCCGCTATTTCTATAGAATTTTCCATATTCCTCACTTTTTTCCCAGATTTATTCCATCTGGTTTTCACTGCCGAAAAATATCTTAGCGGCAGGTTTCTCTGCGGAGCTTCAGGCATCTGAAGGGTCTCCTGAACCGCAATTATGGCTTTATTTTGCTACCAAACAATGGACAAGGGGGCATATTACCAAGCAATAGCGATAATTATCGCTATTGTTTGGTTAGAGACAAAAATTTACAGCTGAGCTGCGGCGATTTTTACAGCAAATAAACCTTGGTATTACAAAGGTTTATCGCAAATGCAATAAAAATCACCGCAATGCATGAATATCGCTGAAAAGTCAGCGATATTCATGCATTACTGAGCTAATGCTCTTAGCCATGTTATCCACCTCCCGATGGATAACATGGCTAAGAACTGCTCAGGGCAGGTGTTAGCTTTTGGAGATATTCGCGCTTAGCGCAAATATCTCCAAAAGTTGGTAATAGGAGATAGCGATGTTAGCGACTCTTTTCAGTCGCTAACATCTTGGCACGCCCACTTTGCATCTCATTAGTGATAAATATCACTGACATGCAAAGTGGGGCCCAAGATGGTCGCTATCTCCTACTAGCTGTCGCTAACTGGTG
This sequence comes from Lissotriton vulgaris, assembly GCF_964263255.1. Lineage (NCBI taxonomy): Eukaryota > Metazoa > Chordata > Amphibia > Caudata > Salamandridae > Lissotriton > Lissotriton vulgaris. Next base: position 1,129,327,781 of record NC_141689.1, on the reverse strand, counting down.
TTAGCGACAGCTAGGTAATAGGGAGATAATTTTATCTCCGCTTTCTTGGCTTTTAAAGCCAAAAAAGCGGAGATAAACCCCCTTGATAATATGCCCCAAGATTCCTTCCCTGAATTATAACACAAGGCATCCGTGCTATGCCTCTGGTTGTTGTTTATGCAAAATATGTTTTAGTGGTAGGTCAATTCTACTCACTACGGTGCCCCTAAATCTGGACTAGGAGCTAAAAGCAGACACAGAAAATGTTTTTATACCAAGCTACAATGCAGTGAGAGCTATCATGTTTGTCCAAGTCCCACTCTCTCCAGAAGTTCTACTTAGGAGCTCTTCTCCAAGTAATCTATTTTAATCTATTCTAAAAAATGGGACCAAAACCTTAATTGCACAGCACATTTTCCTAAATTGATCTGCTGAAAAAATATTTTACTAGCAGATTCTAGAGGAATTCCTGACATATTCCAACAGTTCCTGGTCTAGCAGTGTACCCTGAAGCATTCTCACACTCCAATAGTAAATCATTTCTGTGTACATAAGAAGATTGTGTGTTGTCCGGTTAAAGATGAAGGTGTCATGCCCCTTATTCTGGAGGGCCCAGCCTGGGTTTGGGACAAATAGTGAATGTCGCAGTAGTACCTGCCTCAAAAAGAATGTAAACTGTCCAGTCAGTTCAATGCATGACCTACAGCAACTGACCCTTCAAAGTTACACAAGTGCCAAGGTCCGGCGTGCTTCTGATATACTGTATAAATCACACAATGCATACCGCTGCCTGGTCGGCTTTTCTGATGGCAGATGCAGACATAATTTTAACTGCTGTAAGCCAGTGGTACTTTACTGCCCCACATCCCTCTGCGGTAATTGAAAATGAGTTTCTGCTTTGTGTTGAGTTGCATATATGTTTTGGAAAATTGTGTAATACCAATTTATTTGTTGACCTGACTCATTGAGTTCAGCAGGATTCCTTCTTCCTGTACAGCAAACAAACACTCTCAGATACTTTAAACGTACCCATTTCAAAAGTGGAATACTCTACTAAAACAGTTTCCATTGATTCAAGACTATAAAGAAATAAGTATGAGTAAAAAAAAAGTGGCCGAACAACACTTGAAATTTTCAATTTTTGTGCCGCAAAATGTGCAAATCTATGCTGCAATATCCTGGTAGGAATAGTTTAGCATACGTTAAGAGATAAGAAGTTCCCTTGACTACATTTGAAGCGTATCAAGCTGTATGGGAGCCCTATTGGCAAAAGATTCAGCACAACCAATGCACCTGCTTAAGTCAGACTTTGGAGGAAGGTAATTTGGAACGTTACATAGTGATCATTAGAGTTTTGTAGAGTGACAGGAAGATCAGTCACGCAGACAAGAGGGGAGTTGGGTGAAAATACTTCTCTACTTATGGGCATCCTCTATAGGTATCTTATGTCATAATTCTACTCCGCTGATTAATTTAAACTTGGCTATATTTCTAAGTAGATAGTTCTATAATCAAATATAATAATGATGGACTACCTTCCCAGCCGCAGCCCATGCAGATAAGAGGGGTGGGGACGGGTAGCTAAGTGGGGAGATTTCAACTGACGACGAGGAGGGAAAGTTAATTATTTATTTAAATTTCCCTCGCGTTGGTCTATCAAATCCTCCCCAACCTGGCCCCACCACCCCTCCCCTCTTACCTGCACGGGCCATGGCTGTAGCCACCATTGTTTCATATCAAATTTGACAAAGGCAGAGGTGCAGCTTACAAACAAAGCAAATAGTTTGGATTTTTTCCCATATACATTTCAGAAGTAGTAATAAGAGAGTCATGATGATACAGATGACTGAAAAGGTGAGGTGAAAGCCAGTCTGGGTGTAATATATTAATTTTGTGTTTTCAACCCACTCTTCCAGTTCCTCTAATAGGAATTCAGTGAATAACTTGTCATGAGCATATGTTTTCATACCAGGTGATTAATAGTCCCCTAATACAATTCAGTTCTATATTAGACCATTGGAATGCTGGAAGCTCTATTTAAAACAATTGAGTTCACCGGGCTTCAAATGGCCGGTAGAAGCCCGGATGTTCCAACCTTACAATGTTTGTTCACTGCTACTGCAGTGAGGAAAAGGCCTCATGGAGCCTGAGGGGAACACCCCTCGGACTTTGTTTTACAAATTAGAACATTCTGCCCTCTAGGGGCGGAAAGCTCGAATAGTCTTCGAGCTCTCCATAGTGGGCTCTACCGCTCATTCAAGGCCTGCTCCCTTGTTAAAGGCTCTTGCCTTCGTGTCAGGCCTTTAACCATTTCGCTGCTATGCTATCCCTTTTTTGGCTATAAGGGATAGTTAGCACGTAGGCTCATGTAACCACTGTAACTTTTTATCCACATAAGGTATCCATGCCAAATTTGCATCCTTTTCTTCCAACATCATGGGAATTTAAAATATACCCAGGGATTGTGGATTCCCCTGGAGGGGACCCAGAAATTAGCCAAAATGCAGCTAATTTTTTTTTAGGGGGGAGAAAGTTCTGCAGAAGAAAGCGTCTGTTTTTTTCCCCTGAAAATGGTTTCAACAAAGGGTTTGTAGTGCTAAAATCATCATCTCCCTAGATTTCAGGGACAAGCAGACTTTTGTCAGAAAACCAAAATGTTTTGAACAGTTTTAGCACTTTACTGAGACATAGCCTATTTTTGCTACTTTTTGTGCTTTCAACCTCTTTCCAGTTAGTGGTAGAAATGGGTGTGAAAGGAATAATAGATCCCAAAAAGCTATACATTTTGGAAAAGTAGACAAAATTCTGAATTCAGCAAGGGGTCATTCGTGTAGATCCTTCAAAGTTTTTTTTTATAGAAACTAACAGTTGAAAATAAGAAAAATTGAAAATGAGTTGGAAAAAATAGCCATCTGTGCCAACGTTTTCACCTGTAACTTCTTATAAGTATGACAGATTTTTGATATCAATATACCGTTACATCTGCGGGACCTTTCTGGCTGTGGGGATATATAGTACTTGTAGGTTCACCAAGAACCTGGGGAACAAGGAGCCAATAACTGAGCAGCGTCTTGCAATGGTTTTTCATTGTGAACCGGGTATAAAGCAATTCATTTAGTTAAAATATCAAGAGTGAAACATAGGTATCAAAGACGCCTATGTATTTCCGAAATGGGAACAAAATATAGGGTTTTGAAACAGTAGCTATTCGCACATCTTCGAAATTGTGTGTACCCATACTTGCACGTGAATTATAGGACATTTTTCTAAGAGACTTCTTTTTTACACTTTGTCTTACATTTGGTAGGCAAAAATGCATAGAAAGTCAATAGGTAATAAGAGTTGCTCTACAATTCTGTGTTCCCCTAAGTCTCCTGATAAAAATGATGTCTCACTTGTGTGGGTAGACCTAGTACCCACAATAGAAAATGGCCCAAAATGCCACATTTTAAAAGTGAAAACGGACCCCCTTTTTTGCATAATGCCTAGTTGTGAATTTTGAACCCTTGCTCTGCCGGCAACTAGGGAAACCTAGCAAACTTAGACATTTTTTAAAACTAGACAGCCAGGCCAGGGAAATCCAGGATGGGGTGACTTGTGTGGCTCGCACCAGGTTTTGTTACCCAGAATCCCTTGCAAACCTCAATCTTTGTAAAAAGAAAATAATTTCCTCACATTTCTGAGATGGAAAGTTGTGAAATCTGTGTGGATCCACAAAGTTCCACCCCCCTGCATTCCACACAGTCTCAGAAATGGTGCCTCACTTGTGTGGCTAGGCCTTTTGCCCTTGACAAAAAAAGGCCCAAAACGCAACGTGGACACACCACATTTTTGTAGTGAAAATTGTCCTTTTTTTGCATAGTGGCTAGCAGTGGATTTTGAACCCTAGCTCTGCCGGCACCTAGGGAAACCTAGCAAACCTATACATTTGCGAAAACTAGACTCCCAGGGGAATCCAGGAGGGGTGACTTATGTGGCTTTCACAAGGTTCTGTTACCCAGAATCCCTTGCAAAACTCAAACTTTGTAAAACAAAAACACATTTTTCTCACATTCTGTGATCAAAAGTTCTGGAATCTGTGTGGATCCACGAAATCCTACCCACCCTGCATTCCCCAATTTCTCCTGATAAAAAACGGTACCTCACTTGTGTTGGTAGGCCTACTGTCCGCTACAGGAAACGGCCCAAAACGCAACGTGGACACACCACATTTTTACAGTGACAACGGACCCTTTTTTTGCAAAGTGCCTAGCTGTGGATTTTGAACCCTAGCTCTTCCGGCACCTAGGGAAACCTAGCAAACCTATACATTTGTGAAAACTAAACATCCAGGGGAATCCAGGAGGGGGTGACGTGTGTGGCTCATACCAGCTTCTGTTATCCAGAATCCCTTGCAATCCTCAAATTTTGTTAAAAAAACAACAACAATTTTGTCACATTTCTGTGATGGAAAGTTCTGGAATCTGTGTGGGTTCACAAAATTCCACCCACCCCGCATTCCCCAACATCGCTCGATAAAAATGGTACCTCACTTGTGTGGGTAGGCCTAGTACCCACAACAGGAAATGGCCCAAAACGCAATGTGGACACACTGCACTTTTACAGTGAAAACAGACCCTTTTTTTGCAAAGTGCCTAGCTATGGATTTTGAACCCTAACTCTGCCGGCAGCTAGGGAAACCTAGCAAACCTACACATTTTTGAAAACTAGAAACACATAGGAATCCAGGAGGGGGTGACGTGTGGCTCTCACCAGGTTTTGTTTCCCAGAACCCCTTGCAAACCTCAAACTTTGTAAAACAAAACACTTTACCTCACATTTCTGTGATGGAATGTTCTGTAATCTGTGTGGATCCACAAAATTCCACTGACCCCTCCCATTTCCCAATGTCTCCTGATATAAATGGTACCTCACTTGTGTGGGTAGACCTACTGCCCACGACCAGAAATGGCCCAAAATGCAGTTTGGACACACCACATTTTTACAGAAAAAAACTGACCCTTTTTATGCAAAGTGCCTAGCTGTAGATTTTGAACCCTAGCTTTGCCGGCACCTAGGGAAACCTAGCAAACCTATACATTTTTGAAAACTGGACACCCAAAGAAATTCAGAGTGGGTGATTTGTCTGGATCTCATCAGGTTCTGTTACCCAGAATCCCTTGCAACCTCAAACTTTGTAAAAAAAAACACATTTCTCCCAAATTTCTGTGATGAACAGTTCTGAAATCTGTGTGGATCCACAAAATACCATCCACCCAGCATTCTCCGAAGTCTCCCGATAAAAATGCTACCTCACTTGTGTGGGTGGGCCAAGTGCCCATGGCAGGGAAGGGCCCAACATTTATTGTGCAGACATAAAAATCACCTATCACAAAATGACCTGGTGTTGCAAGGGGGGTCACCTGGGTTTTTGCCCCGGGCACGGCGGCCATCTAGGGAAACCTACCAAACTCACAAATTTCTGAAAATTAGACATCCAGGGGAGTCCAGAGAGGTATGGCTTGCGTGGAGCCCCCTAATGTTTTCCTACCCACAATCCCCTGCAAACCCCAAATTTAGCTGAAATAAATCACTTTTTTCACAAATTTATGTGTGGGAAAGTTGTAGGATCACGGGCTGACTTAAATTTCCTACCACCCAGCATTCCCCCAGGTCTCATGATAAAAATGGTACCTCAGTCGTGTGGGTTGCCCAAGTACCCGCGACAGGCAAGGACCCAAAACCTATTGAAAACCCACACATTTCTGAAAACTAGACACCCAGTGGAGTCCATGGAGGTATAGCTTGCATGGACCCCCAAGTTTTCCTACCTGAGAAACCCCTGAAAACCTCAAAATTAGCTAAAAAAGTTACTTTTTTTGCAAATTTATGTGTGGGATAGTTGTGGGATCACCGGGCTGACACAAATCTCCTACCACCCAGTGTTCCCCCAGAACTCCCGATAAGTCACTCTCATAGTCATGGTCAGAGGAAGATTCAAAAAGCATACCAACCACCTTCTGAGCAGTAAGTCTGTGGCTAACCATAATCCTTACTAATAAAGGTAAATTGTTAAACCAGCCAAAACAACAAACACTTTGTAAAATAAGTAATAAACAAAATGTGGCTTTAGCACAAAGAGCTACATACTCCAAAACGATACCATTCACTTGCCAGAAACATCTAGACTCACCGCCACCTACTCTGCTCTAGACTCACCACCATCTACACCGCACAGACACAGTAACGACCAACAATATCCCACTAAAAAAGAAAAAGAAAAGAAAATTACACATAAGACAACGCAAAACACATTGCAAATAATGTAATGCTCAAAACACTAACTAAATATGCTGCTCTTATGACATCACTGATGATGAAACAACAAAGGAGAGAGAAAGGGTATTTCTCCATACAGGTGGAGAAGGAACTCCTGGTCCCCTGAACTTAGTATATCACAACAAATAGAGGAGTGCCCCCTTGAGGTTCGTTACAAGTTACAACCTCTGGTTTATAAGGTGCATATATTGTACCCCAAATTAGGGACAACCTTTGTCCTTAGAAGACCCCTCACTCACCAACCTAGTTGGTGACATGCTTCATCATCGGGGTCCCACCCAGACAGCCGAGTTCCATCTGGGTGTGCTGCGACACCTGACTACAGTGGAGCTGGTTTTATAATATTTATATGTGCAATTAGGTTTAAAATAAGTGTGTTAAAAGTTGTCCAATGATACTCACGCATGGACTTTATTCCGGAGTGATTGGCCAACGGTTAAATTATAATGTGGGACACCCTTGCCTGATTAGGTAGGCTATTGGTGTCAGTAAAGTCGTGTGCTAAGATGAAAAAGTTAAAATTGGTATACATGTTTCAACCTATGTGTTATTATGAGGTTTTCGGCAGGACCAGTGTGCAGAAATCTCGGTGGTGTACACACCCTAAGGTGTACCCAGCCCTCGACTTCGTAGTGTCCAAATCACAAACTTGTGATTTGTTGGAAAAAGGTGTTCTTCTCCTTGATTCCAGGAAAAAAACCTGTAAAGAAAAAGTGGGGAAAACGGTTGGGGGAATCAAGTAGACAGTACACGATATGGTATGTTACTTGGTTCTTTTGCACCTTGTGTCAAACTTTCACATGACGTGTTCCATCTCACTGAAAGTAAACTATGGGTCATAACTATACACAGGCAAACGTGCTGTTCGTTGTATGACTCATAGCTTCCACAGACACCCGTGCTTATAAGTAGCGGATTCGATCCGTGGTTTTTGAATGCATAGGGACTGCCTAATATCATAAGCCACTACAATTGTGGGCACTGTAGCGTGTGCCATCTCACTGTGAACACGAAGACCTTATCCTTTGAACCAGGGAAAACATGGACAATCGGTGCCCACACAAACTGCAACAGTACTTATGTAGTGTACCGAATCACGTGCCCCTGCAACCTCCAATATATAGGGATGACGACCAGAAAAAGCAAACAACGGATATGTGAACATAGGAGCACAATAAGATGTAAAAAATCCATGACAAAGCTCACAGAACACTACCTCACATCCAACCATACCCGTAACGATTTGAGCTGGACCATGATAGAGCAAATCAGTGCTGGAGAAAGACTACAACAAAGACTGTTTGAAAAAGAACAGCGCTGGATTTATAGACTTTCTACGCATAAAAAATGGCCTTAACTATAATATTCCGTGGAATTCTGTATTCTCTAAATAAGACTCCATGGAATTCTGTATTCTTATAATAACATTACATTTCGGGTATGCACAGTCTGTAGTACAACATGTCAAAAAATCCCTAATCTAGTACTCATAGGCCTGGATGCCAATACAAACCACTAATAGATATGTAATTGAGTATGGGTCGTTTGCTGAAAGTATGAATCAACCGACAATGCAGAATGACTCAGTATGGATGCACGCATCAGCTTGATAAGCAACCTCTCTATTTGAGAATATACACAAAAGCCTCTCCTCCACTTAATGAAGTGCGGCGGCATCTGACAACCATCCCTCAAATAGATACATGATACCAGTATGTATCTCGTTATATTTGCACCTACTGTGGATTCCTAACTCTAGAAAGTTGCAGTATACAAATTAACAATGTGAGGCATGTCCAACCGCGTCATCACGCTTTGGATGCTAGCAGTGGTTATCCTAGCAACCACGCCCCACGTGACTACGCCTTGCCCCCAAATTCGGAAGTCACTCACTTGCTCTGCCAAATTTATGGAAATTCCCACGAATAGATAAACGTGAGACACGATATCAATATGTGTCCTGTCATTATTGCATCTATTGTGGACTCTTGAACTCTATAAAGTTGCAGTTTACAAAATAACAATGTGAGGCATTTCCAGCCACGCCACCACATGTTTGACGCGAGCAGTGGTTACCCTAGCAACCACGCCCCACGTGACGATGCCCCACTCCTAAACCTGGAAGCTACTCACTCCCTTCTTTATACCTTCGTGAGCCGGCAGTCCACATCGACGGGGCTTTTATCCGGGTGACCCACTAGGCTCACTGCTTTCGAGACTTTACCGACAAGTAAGTGCCAATGCGCCGACCACCCCAAACGGACATTTTGCCTCTCCGTTTTCATCATAGCACCACTACGGATACTCCACCCACTCACTCGAATGCCCGAGTCCGACCATCATTTCTTTCTTTTCGTAGATCGTAGACCTCTACCACAGCAGACCTGGGTAAGCCCATGAAGCCCGAAATTTGAGCGCTTCTAGTAAGATAAATACCCTCTTCCCGTTTTGTTTAATATGTATCACTGTTGAGTAACCCATGGTTTTGGTATGCTTGCTTTCTGTGTATGCTATGTTTTTACTTTTGAATTTAACTACTCCGATTTGGCGATGCGTGTGAATTGAATTGGTTTTCGCGCCTCTCTAGCTCCCCCTAATCCTACAAAGTGTTTTGAACAACCACACGTCGATCCGAATGACTAAACGCGACAATGAATGTGTGGGAAGAAAAACACCACAAACCACGGATCGAATCCGCTACTTATAAGCACGGGTGTCTGTGGAAGCTTGGAGTCATACAACGAACAGCACGTTTGCCTGTGTATAGTAATGACCCATAGTTTACTTTCAGTGAGATGGAACACGTCATGTGAAAGTTTGACACAAGGTGCAAAAGAACCAAGTAACAGACCATATCGTGTACTGTTTACTTGATTCCCCCAACCCTTTTCCCCACTTTTTCTTTACAGGTTTTTTTCCTGGAATCAACTAGAAGAACACCTTTTTCCAACAAATCACAAGTTTGTGATTTGGACACTACGAAGTCAAGGGCTGGGTACACCTTAGGGTGTGTACACCACCCAGATTTCTGCACACTGGTCCTGACGAAAACCTCATAATAACACATAGGTTGAAACATGTAGACCAATTTTAACTTTTTTTTATCTTAGCACACAACTTTACTGACACCAATAGCCTACCCAATCAGGCAATGGTGTCCCACATTATATTCTAACCGTTGCCCAATCACTCCGTAATAAAGTCCATGAGTGAGAAGCATTGGACAAGTTTTAACACACTTATTTTAAACTTAATTGCACATATAAATATTACAAAACCAGCTCCACTGTAGTCAGGTGTCGCAGCACACCCAAATGGCACTCGGCTGTCTGGGTGGGACCCCGATGATGAAGCATGTCACCAACTAGGTTGGTGAGTGAGGGGTCTTCTAAGGACAAAGGTTGTCCCTAATTTGGGGTACAATATATGCACCTTATAAACCAGATGTTGTAACGAACCTTATGACATCACTTACAAAAAATTAATTCATGCATGACAATAATACTCATTTCTAGTAAACACAACAAAAAAGCATTCGTACCAAATAAATGCAACTGCACAAAACTACAGAACAACCACTGCCAAAACTGCAAACAAGAATCAAAAGCTTTGCACCAGAATAAAAAGGAGAAATAAAATATTAGAATCACATATGCAAATAATTCACCAGTACACACACAATACACTCGCCAAGCTGAGGGGTAGGTGCGTCTAAAAGTATAAGGCTGATCTGCCCCCAAGGGGTCAGGAACAGCCAAAATATTCACCCTGTAAAAGGGGAGCAACCCTTGCCCAAGAGGCCCCTCCCCAACACCAACATTTTAAAAACCCTGGTATCTAGTGTTGTCTCTTCCTCTTGGGGACAGATTGGCCTGAAAACATATGTCTGATCTCCATTTCCTCCAGTAACCACACAAAATAGCCAGTTGCTATTTGAACCACAAATTTTCCAATTTCTTTCATATTCTCACAGTTACAGTTTCAGGTCTGCACAAATCATTGCACGTTGATGCTAACTGCACATCACTGACACTGGTTGTTAGGAAGAACACTAATGATTACCTGTTCCCAATAAATATATTTATTTGCAGAGTCCTTTTATAATAAATCATGGTAAATACTCCACAATAATATTGTTATGTATAACCCTAATAGAGCAACACAAGAATGCATACTAAATTAAAAATCTGTTTAATCAATGCTATGACTTGGCAACTAAAGTTATTTAACACTGTTACTATGACTGAAAGGAATTTCAAGCTTCTGTGACAGACCTCCCTGAAAGCCTGTCAGTGCATTGCTGTCTCTATGTTCCTATGGAGAGCAGCGAGCACAGCGTTGGGAGGGGACAGATGGCACAGTAGGTGGTGTGGAGTGGGTGGCAGGATAGGTAATTTTCTACATTTGGGATGGAGGACAGACATTTTCATGTGTGGCACCCCATTACTCCTCTGCCTCTGTGTAAGTAGAAGTTAACAGAATAGTCATATGATTTTGGTGGCCTATGTAATATGAAATCAAAGTGAATAATGGATGTTTTTCACCACAGTGTACTGATCTCATTCTTGTTGTATATTTGATGTCACTCAGAGCCCCTCTGTGAAACAATTCCTAGCACACTTTCCCAGTAAGGAAGAGTTACATTATCTAGTAAACACAATCATCGTCTTTGTCTCTACTATTCTCTGCCATTTATTCAGAGACATTTTTGAATTATATCCTTAACCATTTTAGCGACAACATCCTGGTTACTTTGAATGGGTCAATTAGAAAGCGTGGAGTAAATGCAGATGATGGTACCATTCTTACATAGGATTTGTGGTCAGCAATTAAGATTATAGAAAATAGTTCGACTTTGGCAATGTCTCAAGATACCTACAGAATACCAATAAAAACACATGTTCACCACTCATGAATAACAATAGACTACAAGAGTAGAATTGTTTAATGTGCAGACTAACTTGGAAATACCATTATGGCAGAAATGGAAAAGATATTTTTTGTAACAATGAAGCACACTAAAAAACATAAAGAAAATGGGACAATTTTCTATAGGCTTTGTTAGTGCCTCATTTGTAAAAGAATAAGTGCTGAGGCATAAAGTCTTGCTCAGAAGCTTGCTGCCTGTGTTATTGAATGTCAGCATGCTGAATATCAAGGTTGCATATTCTTGATTCCCCTCATGCTTCTTTCATCTACCACCAGGCCCCTATATCTCCCTCTTGCATATCCTTTTTCATCCTTCCTTTCTTTGACACTCTTTTTCCCTATTTGTCTTCCTCATTCTTTCCTCCTTTTGTGTTTTTCTTTCTCTTGCTTTGTGTGAAAGTCTCTCGATGAAAATAAATGCCGTTCCCCAAAAAATGAGTGCCAGTGGGTCCCACATGCAACCACTTGCTCAAATTAAGCACTTGACCTCGTGGGAAAATGCACCATCAATAAAATGAGGGTCTTACCTAAATGTTTGTAACTTTTAGGTCCATCCCTATTTCTATTTAGTCAATGCTCTTAATGATCCTAGATTTGGTTATTATTAATTTTGCTTGGGGTTACAAAAAACCAAGACTTTGAGTAGGTGAACTTTAAATTGTATTACTGGCCTGCAATTCATCAATGGATTACTGCCATTTGGCAATCAATAGTTCTGAGTCACATGGGAGAATGTTTGACTATTTTTCTGCTGCCACAAATCTCTATTTGACTGTTGCCTTAAATGGAGCTAAGTAAGTACAAGAAAGTAAGCTTTAAGGTGCTCCGCTGTCCTTTTTTATATAGAAGAGCTGTTTGGAACTATTCTGCCTCCTACTACACTCATGATACACACTATTCTGGAGGCAATACTCCACTTATGGGGCTCTTTCAAAATGCTTGCCGTTATACATGGTGGTTATCCAAGTTACAGCACTTGGTTCAAATAAATGGATACTATCCTCCTTCGAGGCAACACAGGCTCTGTACAATATGACTAAAACAGGAGTTTTAAAGACTTAAAAATCAAACACTTTATTTTTTATCAAATGGAAATGGTTATTGACTTTTTATTCAGCCTTTTGAGACCATTTTTGTACAATCTAATGCTATAGTGTATTAATTCGTTTTATTACAAATCTAATGTGGTTTTTTATATAGTAAGGGGCCGATCACGATGTCGGGTGGAAAGGCTCCTCCGGACAGTTGGATTCTCCTCGACCTTGTCAGAACCCATCCGACCATCTTGGTCGGGCTACAATCCGACAGACGCTGTTAGAAACTAAACCGTGCGGTCATTCTGAATCGATTCCTACTGGCTCTTTGACTATTTGTGTCGGTCAGAACCACATCATACACCTCTATAGACAGCGTTTTTGACTTTGAGATTACGATGTTGATTTCCAACAGCCTTTCCAAGTCGGCCTGTATGACACAAAAAGGCTGCCAGAAATTGACTTTGGGGGCCCCTAGCAGAGCCCACTTCACCCTGCGGCCTCCAGTTGGGGGCCGAGGGGGTACGTAAGGGGTCGCCCTGTAAAATACTCTACTGTGTGTCAGGCAAAATGGGGTGCCTGCGACAGGGTGCAGGTTTTTTAAAAATCAATTTATAAAGCGCTTGGTTACACCGCTGGTGTTTCCTCACGCTAGCGCAGAATCTCAGTAAAGTCAGCAGGAAGCTACTTTAAAAGAGTATCCAGAAACATATGGTGGTGCTCGAAGATCACAGTACTAGTTTGAAGGTGGGAACAGCCATGGCTTTGATCTCTTGTGAAAAGTAATTTCGCATCATTCGGTTCTTAGCACCACTTGTAGAATATTCCAGATGTTGGCTGCGAGGTATCCAAAGGAGCGAACTCCCATCCTGGCTTCCTTTATTCTAGGCACAGTGACCAGTGCGTGGGTTTAGATCTTAGATTCTGTGCCAGTGTGTAAGCAGTTATCATAGACTGGAGATAACGCAGTGCTTTTTTCCACAGAATCCTGTAGCAATAGAACATGGCCTTAAATGTGATCCTCTTCTCCACCGGCAACTATCGAAGGGTTGCCAGGGCTTTCACACAGCTGCTGCTCTTTTAGGAAGATTCAAAACTAGGCTAGCGGCTGCATTTTGGATTGACTGGAGCTTGATCAGTCCTTTCTTAGATGCTCCCAGATAGAGGATATTACCATAGTCCATCTGGGAGGTGACCAAGTCTTGTACAATTGGTTTCTTAGAAGTGATGGTTAAAAGCTCAAAGTGTTTCCTTAGGACTTTAAGAGTCCTGAAATATTTCCCCGCCACCTTCCAGATTTGACTTTCAAACGGTTTAGAATCAAGCCAGGCCCAAGATTCTTTACTTCCGCTTTCGGGGCAGGTGTTTGCCCTAGTGACTCGGGCCACCGTGCTGTTGTCCATATCGAGGGGGCTTTTTCCAACTATCAACACCTCTGTTTTGTTACCATCGAGTTTCAAACAGTGGTTGGACGCGCTGGATTTTGAGATAAGATGACAATCAATTGCGTATCATTGGCCTATGAGACAACAGTCACATTGGGTCCTTCCACTAATTCTGCAAGAGGACCCATATAGAGATGACACAATGTAGGGCTTAGAATCGAGCCCTGTGGCACACCCTACAGCAGAGGGATACTCTTTGAAGAAAGTGGGTACTGAGCAACTTGAAAGCTCCGCAATTGGAGAAAGGAGGTCGTTCAGCATAGAGCTAAGCCCCTAACTCCACAGTTAAATTATCTCTTGAGAAAAAGATTATGAGATACAATGTCAAATGCCTCACTGAGATCCAGCAGGATCAGTGCAACAGTCTGCCCAGCATCCACGCTTTTACCTCACACAGCCCATTTCCTCTTAGGAGCCTGTGTTATGGCCGGATGTCGGTCTGAACACTGGCTCCAATAGGAAACAATGGGACTCCAACCGAACAGTGTTTGGGCAAATGGTAATTGGTCGGGAGGAATTTCTGACCGCAAGTTGGTCGGTTCCCCATTCTGAGTTGGTGTCAGGCGCAGGCTTTCCAACTGACATCGTAATCAACCACTTTGTTTGATGTTTGTTGTGGGTACTTATGATTATTTACAAGTTATATATGTATTGGGATGTGTTGATTTCTCAAGAAATTAGGCAAAAAACATACAGTCCTCATTGGCATTATCCACCATACAGCAATGACATATTGCAGTTGTACCTCAAAGTGTAGGTGGGCTACATTGGGTGAAAAAATACATATAGAGCAATTCACATTGGTGAAGCCAAGCTCTTTTCGATTATCGTGCAGACAATCTATCAGGGGGAGGCCTATGTGTTTTAGGTTTCAGATATATCTTTGTATCTTCCAGTTCTGCATTTATATCTTCCAGAGAATATACCCCATCATGGTTTTTGACACTGCAATGCCATTGAAATTCCTTTTATTTGCACAGTTCAATGTCTGGCAAGAGCCACAGCAGTGGTTAGCACATCACAGGGAAAATCAATCGAAAGACAAGGTTAAGCCCACTTCATCATGGTCACCCCATTACAACTCCGCTAAGCACCACATTTCATGAACATGTTAAGATACTTCTATTCAAGCAGATCCTCATCAGTGTGTAATGATGTGCAAAGACCTTCAGTGTCCTAGGCTCCCTCTCTCCCTCCTTCTCCTTTCAATCTGCTTTCCTTATGGCCCCCCCTCCCCATATTACCTGCTGTGACCATCCATTTAGTGGTCTGTTGTTCCCAAGTCTCGGGCTCACTATGACATGGAAATCATGCTAGCCTGGCTAATAAGGGATGATGGCCTGAAAGCGGTGCCAGGATGCTTGTTTCTGGTCCACGGAGGACCTGGCTTGGCAGTTTGAGCGGGACTGTTCTCATGAGGAGCAGGGTCAACAATGATTTGCATATGGCTGGGTCAAAACCGGGGAGCATGGTGTGCAAAATAATGATGGATTTAACCCAGATCTCTTGACTGGGTGAATGTTTGATTTTTTTCCACATTCCGTCCATTATTTTTGTGTCTTTTTAATTTTTTACCCTATGTGCACCGGTTACCCCTAAACATTGGACCCGGATTCACTGTGCCACTGGATTCTAGCTTGGCAGATGAGGGGTGATACCCCAAAACTGGTCACAGGACGCTAGTTTCTGGTCCAGGGAGGACCTGGCTTGGCAGTTCGGGCTGGACTGTTCCCATGAGCAGGATGGTCAAGAGCGGCTGGGCAGAGTTCGCAGAGTTCCGCGAAGCAGAAAAAAAACTATGCCGAGCTATGGGTAGCTCGGCGAGCAGCGGATTGCGTTAGATAAATGCTGTTCACTGTGTTTGCCAGTGCTAGGAGCTTATCTGCACTGTGCAATGAACGCGAACGACACCCTACATTGCGCAAGCGGGCGTTGCTTCCTTTCTGCAGCTCGAACCTCCGCAAGCTCTGCGTAATGCGGAAAACTCCACGAGTGGAGTGGAGTTCACCGCCCAGACTTTGTCTCTTTCTTTCTCACCCTAAGTGCAGCAGATGTGCCCAGACGTGGCCTGGGCTCACTGTGCCACTGGATTCAAGCTAGCCTGGCTGATGAGAGGTAATACCCTAAAACTGGTCCCAGGATGCTTTTTCTGGTCAAGGGACGACCTGGTTGGCAGTTCAGGCTGCACTGTTCAGACTGATTTGCATATGGCTGGGTCTAAAGTAGGGTACCATGGTGAGCTAAAGAATTATGGATTTAACCCAGATCTCTTGACTGTGGATGAATGTTTGATTTGTTCCACATTCTATCCTTGATTCGTGTGTCTTTTGCTTCTTCCACCGAAGGTGCCTACTAAGCTTATGATAGCTTATCATATGTTTTATATTTACTTTGTATTTCTCATGTTTTGTATGTTCTTTATGATTTGTTTGCCATTGATTATCATCTTAATATTGTGTATATCATTATCATTGTGTTTATCATTATTTATTTATTTATTTAATTCAATAAAAATGATTTGAAATAAAAAAAGAATACACTATTACTTTCTTTGGGAGGTTTTGAATGAACTTGCATTCAGCTTCAGAATTGAAAGAGCAGCTCCATTATTTAAAAGTTAAAGGCAAGTGGTCTAGTGAATGGGGCTCTCACTCATGAATTTGAGAACAACAGAGGCACTCTGTTGCCCCCAACCTTAAATTATCTTTGAACTACAGGCAAAAGATCATATTTAATTAAAGTCATGTCACCCAGTGCTTACTTACCACTAGAGAAACAACTCCAAATGGATTTTATACCAGGGATTTTCCTTCAATTTAGAATAGTTTGAACAGAAATAAAAAGATACCCTTACAATGATTTCTCTTTCTTTAAGAGAATGCTGGGGCAAATTTATTTTGCAATCCAAAATGCCTTTTATTTAAACTATCTAAAAGGCTATGTTTAAATAGTACATGTCCTAAATGCAAATTTTGCTGTAGGTAATCATACACAAGTGTAATAAGCCTGCAAGTGAAGTATTTCTGTGCTGATTTAGACTAACTCTTGATGCCATATTAACTGAAAATAATGCATTAACATTGAAAGTATTGTTTCCCACATTGAACTGATATTTTCCACAATATGTTTTCTCTTTTGCTTCAGATATTTCAAGTTTCAAGAAGCCTTCTGTTAGTTAGTGAATAGGCATTTATTTTGTATTAGACAACCTCATAGTGAGGTTCTCATTGAGAGGGGAGGAGGAAATAAGAAGGCTCACTCACGAGAAGAACTGTCTAGACTGTAAAATGTGGACAGTATATCTTTTCAAGGACTAAAGTCTATAGAACATTGAACAGACATGAGAAAATAGGGAGTTTGCCTATTCCCAGGAGTTTACTGAAATCTTATTGGAGGATTCAGGTGACAAAAGAAAAAAATTTGCGTTCCTGGGATATTCTGTGTTCATGTAAGAGAGTGTTCCTAGAGAAGGGCAGTACTTTCCTTTGAGATTTTCTATTATGGGACTTCTACCTTTGAGCTTCTCTTTCTTTTACTGGTTGGGGACTCATCTCTGACTTTCTTATACCGCTCTACATGAGAGGTTGCATAGCCGACTTCTTTGATGTCTTCTGGTTTATAGCTGAGAATACTTTCCAGCTTGACATGCAAATGCTTTATGCTTGTGCATTGATTCGCATCAGAACTCTTTATTGAGTATGACACCTAATTCTAACTTATTCCAATTTAATTTATATTAAAGAGCTTCCTTTATGGAACACATTTGTTGTATTATTACCATATTAACTGTAGTTTTAACCAATATTTTATTTTTACTTATATTGAAGATTGATTTTGGATTATGTTAACATTTAATACTGATACTTAAAATATTTATAATTATTGAATAAACAATGAACTACTACAAGAATTTAATAAAACCCTTAAACTCAAACTAGTTCTCTTTATTGACTGTACTAAAAGTCATTAATGATTTGTCACGGTATTGGATTGATGTAGATGTACGCTCCTTTTTATTTCTCCATGTTAACTAACAAAGGTCCAAACAACCAGTGGTGTGGGATATTTAATGATTACACTCAAAGATTGAGATATAGAAATCAACGCTCCGTTAAGGTGTAGCAAGGGGGCGGTTTATGTCACAAGAGAAAATAAGCTGGAATAATGCCTATGTTTAGAACTGCCTATGTCCCTTAAGTCCAAAGTTCAAACTTGAAGACTGAATGAGTCTGTGGTTTCAAAGGTGGTTGTAGTGGAGGAGGCACGAATATCAACAGGGTTATGCATTGCACTTGTTTAGTTAAGAATTTGTCATTTTGTTGAAGTTCTGTGTTTGGTATTTTGTTAGAGGTTGATAGATTAGTCGTGTCTAGGCATTTGATGTTCAGTGCTTGAAGTTGTTATATGATTTGGAGAAGTTCAAGATACCAGGATAGTTGAGAAATAATGAGTTGTGGTGCTGCTCAGGTTTTGAGGTGCAGATTCGTGAACTACAATTGGCTGCACAGTTGAGATGGGATTATAACAAATTGTTGTGACAGTTCTAATATTAAGTGGTGTTAGTGGAGCCTATTGCTCAAAGGGGAAACTTTATCAGTCAGGGTTATTTCCTCCTGGTCAAGATTTCATTCATACATGTGTCTGTGTGTGTAAGGGAGTTAGAGGTTGTTAAATGTTTAATTGTAATTTGTTTCTTGTATGAATGAACTATTTTGAATACTTTAGCGGAGGAGACGAAAGTAATTTGTTTATTGTGCTTCCTTAAAGTTGTAGAATTTGTGTATGAGAAAATTGTAAAGGAGAGTAAACTGCTGCAAGGAGCTAAAAACCATGTCAGAGTGTGCTTCGCTGGGATAGGTCAACGGGAGTTGTATGCCATGCTGAGATTTGCTTATCAGTCATCAACTGCTAAGCTGCAGTAGGCATATGAAAAGAGAATTGTGACAGGCTTGAAGGAAGTTATTGTCGTATATAGAATTGTAAACTGAACAAAAACGTTGACATTTTCTTAATTAATCATTACTCAATTATTGTTGAATCTTTGCAATAATGAAATGTCTAAATTGCGTGTAACTTTGATGATGTGTGATGTGCGCAGCCACGGTCTGTGCAGGCAAAAGCGGTTGGGCCAGGTAAGGGGGGATTTCGAGGGACAATGCGGATGGAAATTGTATTATTTATTTCATTTCCCCTCTGCATCGTCCCTCGAAATCTCCCCTTACCTGGCCTCACCACACCACCACTGTTACCTGCACGGACCATGGTTGGATGTGCAGGTCCGTGTTCGGGAGTGTGAAGAGTCTCCACAGGAAGGTACGTCAGGTCATTATATGGCACACATTTAGGGCTTCATGCATGTTTGTAACTTCACAAATAGTACAAGATCACTGAAAATGAAGTACCATTTAATTTTTTGCAATATGGTACCTATGAAATAAAGAATATTGAACAGTAAATTACTAGAAATTAAGCCACATCCTAGACCTATACAGTATGTAGCATTAAATGCCCTGGGAGCTGCAGCTCATGAGAAAGAGATACAATGGTGCCAGAATAGAGCCAAAAGAGCAGTGCGAAAATGCGCACATGCCCAGTGAAATGAAGGACACCAGAGGTGGAGGAAATGCATAGTTGAGGAAGGAATAGCAACAGAAAAGACTACAAAGAACTAGAAGCAGGGAACTAATGATGAAGAAGCTGCAAGAAAAACTGACACTACTATCGAATCAGGGGATAACATTTTAGATGTCTTGTCATCCTCACGTCCACCACCATATGTGGCTCTCAGAACAAGTACAGAGAGTGTTACAACCACTAGCGTTCATCTGAATTTATCTCAGATTGAAAGACCGCTTCCAGTACTTCCAATTGCAACTGCACCTGTTGAAGCAGCCCCTAAAGTAATAGCACCAGATGTTACTGCTTCTATTGTGACTTTTCTTGCACCAATGTCACAGTTTATATTAGCTAAAATATTGGCAGTGTCTGTTGCAACTGCAGCAATAAGTACTGTTCCAAATCCCACTGTTCCAGGTGCTGTTGGAGGAGCAGCTGTGACTGTGTTTATTCTGATGTTGCAAAACTCACAGATTATTGCATGAACCCCACCACAAAATGTTCAATCATTAAGAGAGAGGAGAAGGATTGTCTTTACAGCACCTATTGCCCGGGATGAAACAGGACCATTTGATGATGGGATTTCTCCCCATGGTCCCATGGTTTGAAGAGAATCCAGGAAATAAAAGGATGGAAGAAACAGAGAGATTATTTACTAGCCAGGAAAGGGTATGGCTTCTAGATGTGCCAAAATCGAGGATGGAATTGGAAGAAATCATTAGAGGATGTCTAGACATTTCACATTTGAATCAGTATTAGGAAAATGAAGTGATGCATTTTATAAAGAAATAACAAGACATGCAGCTGCCACACATGGCAGATTAACTGAATTGGCAGGAAAATATGAGATGGATCTCTCTAAGAGTGTTCCTTTCCAGAAATGTTTCAGGGCACAGTTAGATGATGAAGCTATTGTGGCAATGCAGTCTTCGGGGATGAGATTACACTTTGTAGAGTTGGTAAAGTGCATCCGCAAGTGGAGTGATTTTGACAGGTTAGAGAGCAACTGGGCAAAGAAACAGGGATAGAAAAAGAAACAATCAAAGACTATAGGAGAAAATGGTAAGCCAGTACCCCGGATGAAGATGAGGCTTTAACTTTACCTGTGCAGGAAATAACAGGTGAAGGGTATGCTCGTGTACCATGGAATAGAGGTGATCTGCAACATTTACAAACAACTTCCTAAACTAAGAGAAAATTCTACTCAGTGGTATACACAAGTTGACAGAATTTTAAAAATGTCCAAGTTGTTTTGGACAGACTTGAATACCATGTTGACATTGTGGCACCAAGTGATCTATTAGCTGATTGTAAGATAGATGTACAATGGGCACTAACCGAGCCTTGAAAAGATGCACGTACTCATGCATCCTCACCTGTGGTGTAAGGAATTAGTGCTTGCTCATTATGAATTAATGTTGCAGGTGCTTAAACAGCATAGTGGTCAAGAAAATCCCCCCAAAAATGTGGGGAGTTTTGTATCACAGTTCGTTCTTGGGTTGAGACCAAAGACCAGCATGCACATACAACAGAACGTAAATTGTTGGGAAATGAAACCCTTAAATAAGATTCTGAAGTATGAAAAATAATGAAGCGATGAGTAAGAAATGAAGTAGAAGAGAATTAAAGAAAAAATTATTTTGGGTCAGACTAAGGTGGCTCAAAGGGATTGCAGAATCAAACGCATGTAGTGAATGCAGGTTGAATGCAAGGTGTTGGTTTTCGGGTTGTAGGTCGAATTGCACAGGGTTTGTGTTCCAGAGGGTAGAGATCGAGGTGTTCCTGATCAAAATTTAGGAGTAGACATTGTAATGAAGAAGAAATCAACTCCTTGTCACTACTGTAACATGCTCAGGCATTGGAAGAGAGAGTGCAGACAGAATCCAAATCGACAGAGTGGTGATGGGCAAATGCAAGGGTTAAATCAAACACAAATGCAAAATGTTTCAGTTTAGGTTCCAGTCTTGGTTTACAGACGTCCAATGGCAAGCATTGAATTGTAAAGGATCTTCAAAAAATAACAATATAGTTATCCCATGTTGTCCGGTACAGAATCCAGCAACAATACTATTTCAGATTCCCTGCACTACAGAGTGGGTTACTGTTGTGGATCTCCTTCAGGCCTTTTTCTCTTATTGAATCTGAGATTACCCATATTCTCATTTCATGAGGACAGTCTATTCTGGTTCTCTTTTGTAGTTAGAGCTAGAGCTTTGTCATGGGGCTGAGTTCCAAAAGGGAATAAAGAAAACCATTTGATCTTTAATCAGGTTTTGAAGAAGAATCTTGAGACTTTACAAATGCCTTGCAGTTCAATTCTTGTGAAGTATATTGATGACTTGCTTGTGGCTTCAAGCACACAAGAAGATGTTTTAAATAATTTAGGTGAGAATGGACACAAGGTGCCCCTGAGCAAATTGCAATACTGTCGAAAAAGGAATGAGGAAGTTGTTACAAGCGAGCATAGAGACAATCCTGAACCTCTAAGATCCAGCGGATCCAGGACTCCTTCCATGTGCTGGAGCCTGAGATACCGGGTCGGGTGGAGAATACCGCTGCTACCCGACTTAACGCAGGTGTGGCCTTGGCAGCTTTCCCTCCTCTCTCGCTGACCGCCTCATTTGACCTGATGGCTGGGCTTAAATCAGGTTCCCCTCGGGATGCCTGTCCGGCAAAATTTTTGGCTAAAATGGCAGCTGTCATTAATCCCCTCGTGAACCCCCTGTTGAATTCTTCTCTTG
The DNA here is from genome assembly GCF_964263255.1 of Lissotriton vulgaris. Taxonomy (NCBI): domain Eukaryota; kingdom Metazoa; phylum Chordata; class Amphibia; order Caudata; family Salamandridae; genus Lissotriton; species Lissotriton vulgaris. Next base: position 1,129,305,719 of record NC_141689.1, on the reverse strand, counting down.
CACAGGGTGTGGTTCCCCAGGCCTGGAAGCAGGCCATGATCATTCCCCTGCTTAAAAAGCCTGGCCTGGATGTGGAGGTGTTGGCGAATTATAGACCTATTTCGCTCCTGCCGGCTTTTGCGAAGGTCATTGAAAAGCATGTCCATAAGGTGCTTGCCGATTACCTGGAGTCCCACGACCTACTGCACCCTACCCAGTCGGGTTTCCGCGCCAATCTTAGCACCGAAACAGCCCTCCTGGAAGTCTCGGAGGCGATTAAGGAGGTGCTGGATTCGGGCGGGAGAGCGATGCTGGTGATGCTAGATCTGTCGGCGGCCTTCGACACCGTCCCTCATGAGGGTCTTCTTGCAAGACTCTCAGAGGTTGGTCTCCGAGGGACGGTGCTCCAGTGGTTTCGATCTTTCCTGGCAGGCCGTCGACAAACGATCTGGGCTTCTGCTTGCTCCGCCGAGATGTCGCCATTGGGTGTCGGAGTTCCTCAGGGCTCTGTCCTGAGTCCAACTCTATTCAACATCTTCATGACCCCTCTGGCGGCATTGGCGGAGTCTTTCGGGGCCCAGATCGTTTCTTATGCCGATGACACCCAGCTCCTCTTCACCTGTGAGAGGGGTGCGGACTTCGATGGAGGTAGGATCCAGGGTTGCCTTGAGGCTGTGTTTCAATGGTTCCATCATAACAGCCTCAAGTGCAACTCGGATAAATCTGAGGTCCTCTTCTTTGGGTGCAGTTCGGATCCGGACTGGAAAGTGTGGTGGCCTGAGAACATGTTTCCACCAGCAAGTTCGTCCCAGGTGGCTAAAAACCTTGGGATTAAGATCGATAATGGCCTCACACTACGTTCACAGGTAATCGGTCTCACTGGTACCTGCTTTGGCCTACTCCGGATGCTACGTAAGTTCCTTCCCCTGTTATCGGAGGAACATAGGAAGATCACGGTGCAGGCGATTATAGGCTCGAGAATTGACTATTCCAACGTCCTTTATCTCGGCTTGCCAGAGTATCTGCTCCAACGGTTACAGGTTGTCCAGAATTCGGCAGCACGGGCCATCTTTGAACTATCTCGCCGTGCCAGAGCCTCGGGTCTTCTGGAGGCTCTGCACTGGCTCCCTGTCCGGAAGCGGATAATTTTTAAAACTCTTACTCTGGCGCACAAAGCCTTGCACGCCTCCGGAGCAAAATACCTGCAGAAGAGGCTGGCCTTTTATTTGCCTGCCAGGTCGCTCAGGTCTGAAGCCTTGCTTCTTGCGGCGGTTCCTCGTGTGAAGAGAGCCCGCATCGGAGGCCGCTCTTTTAAACTACTAGCGCCTCAGTTATGGAATAAACTGCCTGTGTCCCTGCGCAGCATTCCTAATTTGTTGGCCTTTCGGAAAGGGCTTAAAACCTGGCTCTTTTCCTCTTAGTTTCGGTCCCTATTAGGTTTCTTTTATCTCTGTTTCTTATTTTCCCTGTTGTGTTATGAGATTAGTGTGCAATCCAAAGCGTCGGGACACTCTTCCGAGTAGCCGCACGCTATACAAAACCCCTGCATAACATAACATAACATAACATAACATAACATGAACCCACCCACAACAAAGAGAGAAGTCAGGATGTTCCTGGGAATGGTTGGCTACTGCAGACAGTGGATACCAAACTTTTTCATATGGTCAAGCCTTTACAGAGGCAGGCCTACTCAGTTGCATGGAGATTCTCGAAGACCTCTGGCATATTTTTCAATTACACTTGACCCTGTTGCCGCAGAACTGCCAGGCTCCCCTAAAGTAGTTGTGGCAGTTGGTGTCAGTATTGAGAGATTCAAGAGCATAGTGTTGGGGAACACCCGCTTAAAGTGATGGTCCCTCACTCTGTGGAAATTTCGCTCCCACATAGCAAAACACAATTTTTTACAAACAGCAGACTTACAAATATGAACAACAAATCCTTGTTGCAGACAATGTGGTACTCAAAGAATACCAAACACCCAATCCAGCTGCATTGTTACTGTTGTCTGAAAGTGAAATTAATGTTGAACATTAGTGCCTTGAGGTTACTGACTTATTGTCAGGGCACCAACAATATCCACAGGAGTCGACGATGGTCCCAACGCCCCACCACCTCAACCACCACTCGATAATAATATCAAAGTGATGTTTAAAGCAGAAGGGAAAGGGCAAGTGGAAGAGAAAAGAGAGACAGCCTTGATTGGAAGCGTCTCGGCTTCTTCATCAGTGGTCTTGAGAATACTGCAGTGTACCTAGAAGGAAGGCATGTTATAACAAACTACCTGATTACACTTCTTACTACTATGATGCTACTGCTAGTATATCTTACCCCTTAAAGACAAGGCTATTGCTTCTCTCTTAATGTAATGATATGATGTTCTTATACCAGAATCCTGCAACAACAACATATAACTACAGTCAATGGTTTGTGCCTCAATAAATGCTCTTCTGACCCCCCTTCAGTTCCACTCATTACCTGGTGCTGGTATGAATTAACCTTGACTTGCTTCAACTGGAACTTGACAAAATGTAGATGTCGCACCACAAGAATACGAACCCTAACTATGAGTAAACTAAGTTGCAACAAAACTGCGGAGACAGTTCAAAAGTTCTGTGACGAACAGATGATTCTTTACAGTTCAAGAGTTCAGGAATTTCCTACCGTCGAACACACTGCTGAATTCTTCCGAGTTACCTCACTCGTACAAGAAATTTCTGTCACAGGATACTGTGGCTCCCACGTTGCACATGCGGTAATTCAAACTTTATTTCTTCCTCCAACTCCTCTGACTAAACAGCTCTGCGTTCCGAATAGCGAAGAGAAGCACCTCTTCACCCGGGAACGGTTACAGTTGAAGTGCGTAGTTCACCTGTGGAACGCGCACCTCGTTAGCCTTGCAGAGCTCGTGCTCTAGAATGCTAGAACGGCAACCTGACTTTCGTTGTGACCATTTCGTTCTGCCATTTAGCGTTCTGTTTCTCCTCAACGCTGTCAAGCACTGATTTACGAATAAGGTAGATACTATATGTCTTCTTCTCCACCTTGGGTATCTAGCCTTATCCCTGAATTGAGTACGAGTTTTAGCTCTTCTGTTAACACTGTATGTTGTGGCCATTGTAGTCGTGACAGTTATGCACCAAGCCACTGTCGGAACCTGCTGATGGTCGAACGGGCGACGGACGGAATTCCAGGAATATCGATGGAGTCCCCATTGGAATCATGATGGTTTACATCTCTCCCTTATAAAACCGGCGCCCTCTGATTGGTGAAACCATACACTCCTATACAGTAATTTCGAGTGGAGTGAATACCACAATATTCACTAATGTAATCGGCGAACCTAGGAGATTTTATCGACTGCGTATCTACAGACCATCCCCAGAATACTTACCCGGCATCTATAAATCAGTTGGTGGACCGATTCCCAGATTATACTGCAGATTGCAAGCAATCGTTCGTGCTTCATCCGCCAGAAGTTTAAGACATTGGTGCATGAATACAGACTTCCTGAAGAAGGCTTACGCCGAAACGCGTTGAAAAAGGAATGCACTTCTGTATTTTTTTATAATAATTGATTCAATTGTATATTATCTCACCGTTTGCACATGTATTGTCCTTTTTATATATAGTAAATTGTATTTATAATGAATCAAGAAAAATAATTGCCTTGAAAAAAAGATGTTAAAAAAATAAAATATCATAATAAATTAGCACTAGAGTGTTTCTAGTCATTAGTTGGTTGGTTTTCTCTCCCCTTTTCAACCAGGCACATAACCCGGTGCACACTTGCTCTCCTTTTACCCCCATATGCACCAAGCCAAGACCAGGCATTAAAGATGAACCTCTCGATGAACCTGACTATGTCATTTTGGGGTTGGCTTATGTTTAAGAGACAATGAGGGGACATTGAGGGCAGCTTATGTAGATTTTACATTTCAGTAAGTGGTAGAAGCCTCCAGGTTTCGAGGTGATACCCCTGTACAAGTGGCGGAATTGGTCGCCCTTACAAGAGCATGCAATTTTTCAGCTCAATTAAGAGTGATTATATTTATGGATAGTCAAAATGGTTTTATTTGGTCAATTGCGTTGAGCAGTTGTGGTTACAGGGGGGATTTATGGTGTCATCTGGTTCTCCAATACTTAATGGAGAATATGTGATGCCATCGTGGAAGCTTTGCAATTACCACACAAAATTGTTGTAGTTAAATGTGCAGCCCTCAGATGTGGCAATGATTATGTCACAGTTGGAAATAGATATGCTGATGAAATTGCACAATATTGTGCAATTGTGGCATGCACATTTAATTGAGAATATACAAATAAATCTGTTGACTTCACTACCTTTTCAATGTTGTTGTCAATAGCCGATATGTAGAGAGAAATAAAAAGACGGGCAAGAAGAGGTAGAACAGCAATGTGGATCAGAGCAGGATGCGTTAAAAATGCTAATGACATTTGAGTTTGAGCAGATGGAAGTCTAGTGTTGCCAGCTAGCCTATTTCCCATGACATAACATTTCCATGACCCTGCATACAATAAAAAGAACACAATGATTAGGCTGTTTAGACAGAACTGGTTTTATTCATAATTAGAGTTCTAGCTGAAAAGCAAAGCTGTGCCATAGGAGTGTGACATATCCGCAGTTAATCGTAGGGAGGAGACCCCCAGTAACATTGATCTCCTAGGAAGATCAGGTGAAGAGGACCCTTTAATAGGATGCAGTTGAAATTTATTGAAATGCCTGTTTGTAAAGGGCTGGGGTATGTCCTGGTTATAGTGTGCATTTTGTCCCAATGGGTGGAAGCCTATCCAACACAGAGAAATGACAGTCTCACTGTAGGTGAACTGCTGTTACGCAAACTTATTCCATGATTCGGATTTTCAGTTTCCCTGGAGTCAGACTGAGGGACCCATTTTAATAATGAGGTCCTTAGAATGCTGTGTGTGGCTCTTCAAGTGAAACAGAGATTGCACTGTAACTATTGTCCCATGGCTTTGGGGATAATTTAAAAAGTTGAAAGGCCCGCTGAAATCTAAATTGTCCGAAATCTGTACATGTACTTCTCTGAAATGGGCAGATGCTTTACCATTTATGTGGACGAGTATCCAAAGCACCCATGACAGGAGAACGGGATTATCTCCACAAACGTCTCATGGGACATGCTAAGCATCTGCCTGCTGGGTCTGCAATTGTAAGCATCACTGATGACATGAGACTTAATTACTGCAAAGGATTAGCTGATGTGGTGTTCTGTTTCTCACTAAGTTGATGCTGCCACTGCCAGTCCACACAAAGAACAGTGTCATTACCTTAACCCTTGTGACTGGGTTTTAGTCAAAATACATGTGCGAAAATCCTGCCAGGAAGAAAGGCACCTACTAGCATATCCTGATTTCCAACACTGCTACCAAATGTGTTGGGATGCCTAATTGGGTGCATGCTTCATAAACCTTAAGAGTGAGGTGCCCATACGAAAAAGTAGTGTTCTTTGAGCCAAGCCCGAGAGTTCCTATACCGGTGCATCCTGAAGGACCAGACGGAGGGAAGTACAACAAGATCCCTCACTGGTACAACTTTCTGAAATCTCGGAGTGTGGTGTGGAAATACCCACTGAAAATGAAGAATTGAGAGTTGAAAATAAAGAAACTGTTGAATTAGAAGAGCAATAAAATGATTCAGATGAGGTGGCAATTGAGTTTGTTGTGTCAGTTGAACACATACCATAATCCATCATCAAAGAAACACAATCTAGTGGTATAAGCAAAACAGAAGATTAACAGACACCAAGGAGATCCAAGAGAGCATGAGTTACTTGTCGCGGGTATTCTGCACCTGAATAGACCTATTACTCAGAGAGCATGCATCAGATCAAAAACCTGACAAACTGAGTTCCGATTCATTTGAACTTCCATGATCCCACACCAAAACAGCAATTATTGAAGCCAGATTGCTGAAAGAGCATTGAATTTTTAACTAAAAATGGAACAAGCACTATTCAGTGAATTAAAAACTGAAAGAACTGAAGCGATAAATGATGCGTCATTTTAACTGTGTTTAAAACAAAAAGATAAGAGACTGTGATAAACGATCATCAAAATTATTCTCTAAGAAAGAAAAGAAAATAATAATGTAAAGAATTAGGAAGAATTCCCTAGGGTCAAAGCTGAAGTAGAGGAGTAGGAATCATTTTTCTAGAAGATGACTGTGTAGGGATAGGGATCTCTCATAAATACTTTTGTACATATACTAAATGACCAACTGCAAATTCATCATCCAAACCTTCCTTGTTCTGCACAAGTAGAAATCGACGCAGAATATTGAATCTGCTGCTGCTATATCATACTGAAGGTCTGATTGTAGGCTAACATGTGCATCCTTACAAGGATAAATGTAGACAAGTGATTATTGTCATATTAATTGTTGTTATGCTAACATTTATAGCTTTTTTAGTTGGAATGAGTTTTAACCCAGGGGTAGACACCCTTAGATCTACACCTGCACCTTAATCATCTGTACACACTATAGACGAGACAAAATTAAAAGCTTCATATACAGACATTTCAAAAGAAGATTTCTCAATTAATGTTTTTTCTAGACTAGTTCAGGAACACACTCAAGCTTTGGACACTAAGGTTTGCTATGTCTGTGCACACGTTGCTTCTTCAGCTGCAGAAGACGTGACATATCTCCACATCCCACTTTGACATACAATTACATGCATTATTTAACTTAGTTTATTTTATAGACATGAATTTTTCAATATTATTTTTCCAATTACGATATGATCCTTTATAAGGTTCCCTTTCAGAAAACAATGAATCTTCATCCACAAGAAAAAGACTTGAAATTGCATGGTATTTCTTTTGATCTCCTACAGTTCTAGACACTGTTAAGGCATAGTAAACAAATTAAACCTGCTTAATGAGACCCTTAGAAAAGAAGTTCATCTTAACATTAGCAAAATTTGCGATTCCTTAAATGCAATGTAAGAAGCCAAAAAAATTCGCAAATTAGCCTTAAGGAATCACAAATTACCATCAACTTCTAGTTGGTGATAAGTTGCGAATTCCTTGAAAAATGCACATTTTTGCATTTTTCAAAGGGCCATGTGACGCACATACATGCCCTTAGGGCATGTATGTGTGCCACATGTGCACCCATGCATATTTCAGGGGTGCAACAGGGTGTCCTTTGGACACCCCTGCACCCTTGAAATTATTCTCAATTTGCGATTAGCAAAGTTGCGAATTCGCAAATTGAGAAAAAATTCCCATTCCTTCCTATGGGTCTCCTGGCCCATAGAAATGAATGGGAAAGTATTCTTTAATTGCGAATTCGCAATTTGCGAATTCGCAATTAAGGAATATCAAGAAATCGCTAAAAAAATGCATTTTTCTTGATGCATACCATTTTGCGATTCTTAAATAGCGATTTCTTAAAAATCGCTATTACAGAATCGCAAATTGGTTCCTTAATACATATAGCCCTTGTTCTCCTATATTATTCCTACTATTTTATGCACAAATGTGTTGCACAGACTTGGGCAGCTGCTATGAAATTGGACTGAAACCATCTTCAGTGAAGGATGAAGGAGGGGAATATCATACAAATAAAAGAAATTGTCAAAGAATAGTCAAGCTGCTAAATGTTACTAATTCATGACATTTACAGATGTTATGTTGCAGGTATTCTGCTCAGGAACAGAACTATGCTTGGGACCATAGAACAATAGTAGATACAGACTGAGGCACCATACCATCTCAGTACAATGAGCCTGAGTCCGACTAATGAGTCTCACTTTCCCTCCTACTCATAACAAGAGAGACAAGTGAATTGACACCCCAGAGCACAACACTCCCGACCCTCTCAGGGATTGCGGTGACAGGACACTCCCTTTCTCTCACTCACTTGTACTCGTACACAATGAGCTATGACAGAGACACAAAGAAAGTTTAAAATGTTTATTTAAACTACTGTGCTCTAGAATGCAGTATACGTGCACAATCAGAAAACAACTGCCAAGCAAAAATACCATCTGCATTGTCAATAAACTGTATATTAAGAAACGCCCTGTCATATTATAAGACAGAATAGCCTAACCCCTCCTCTTCTACAGAAACAAACTGATTATACAGCAAAGATCCCTGGATTTCGTATTGGACCCCATACCTTAGCATACACAGATGGACGTTCTATATCTCAGATACTATTTAAACAAATAGATACCTCTGAAACCGTAGATGACACTTTACTAATGCCACAGCAGTAATTTTATTAACTCTGGGCTCCAATTATTTTCAATTTCTCTTTCAGTTTTTTAAGTTGAAGGTTTCTTTCACTAAACATATTAAAACATACCCTCTATGTTTTTTTCAAAAGCAACTAACAAAAACAATTGAATACAACAATCTTTACATCACATACATATGTTATATCACTAACAACACTCAGTTTTTTCACACATAAAAAACATGAAACAACATCAAGCACAATTATAATAATGCTTTACGTTTTTCAAAAGAATGAGCTTCTCATCTGACCTTTTTAGTCCTACTGAGTTGTGTCTAGTATTGGAACCTTTTTTCTTTATGTCCTCAATATTGACTATTCACAAGGTCCTGCAGAGGTCAGAGACTGTTTTCAAACTCTACTCTCACGCGTATACTCTCCAGCTCAAGACGCCAATTGTTCGGGGTGTTATTGTCCTTGTTTGCTCTGTACCTATATCTCAGATACAGCTGTGATCTTCTCTCAGAAAATATCGGTCTCTCTCTCTGTGTTACATTGCTGTGTATACCTATATGGCAAGGTTCACATATTCATAAACAACAGCCTGTTGTGCCTAAGTGTGAGTGCCTTACCAGAACAAAATAACAAGGGACATTGTTGTTTGACCTTGTCTGCAGTTCAGACTAAATCCCAGGTAAGAACTGTATGCAAAAAACAACTGCAGGTTCTGTGTGAAAGTATAATGTGGCACAGAAGCAAACTTGTTGATAGAGTAACGTGTGCAAAGTTAATGTGGCCTAAAGCTAATGTATTGCGTACAGTTAGGCTAGCGTAGAGAAAGCCACAATGGGCCACATGGGACACATGACAGTTAAAATCTGAAGATGGTATGGTAAACAGAACATTGCACTAAAAGGCTTGCACTCTAATGTGCCTAAACTCAATTTTGTGCATTACTCCACGACAGGCAGATTACCCCATTGTCTCAAGTTCATCCATAGCAATTAAAACATCATAAAGATCTTGCGTTCTTGTGCAGTTTAGTGATGGTAGCAATGGTTTACATCATAGCAGTGAATCAATCAGAAGCAGGAGCATGAAGTAATCGTTCATGATAGAGTACTAGAACAAGAGATTTGTGCTGCTGATACCCAGATGTAATTCTTATTGAAACTAGTTTGAAGAATGTTTGCAAGAAGGTATTGATACTTGTATAGCATCTGTGTTCCTCACCTCCTCTACCTCCTGGGCCGCTCTCAGCTGAGTATTGACGCTGAGAGCTGGTCCCGGGGAGGCGAGGGCTGTCTGGCGGCCATCTTGAGGGTAGGCGCGCCCTCGCGCTCTAGCTTCTATAAAGGGGGCTTAGGCAGGGATTGTCAGACGACTGATTTTCACCCTCTGAGGCGGAAGCCGGAGGTTCCTCCCTTCTATTCTTTGTCACTCTGATTCGAGATTCATTTACAGAGGGTTCTTGTGTATTTTTATCGCGTCCCAAGTGACGCGTGTATTTTACTCGCTCTCGCTTTTTTAAAAGCGCAATTTTATTAGCATCTGTGTTCCTCACCTCCTCTACCTCCTGGGCCGCTCTCAGCTGAGTATTGACGCTGAGAGCTGGTCCCGGGGAGGCGAGGGCTGTCTGGCGGCCATCTTGAGGGTAGGCGCGCCCTCGCGCTCTAGCTTCTATAAAGGGGGCTTAGGCAGGGATTGTCAGACGACTGATTTTCACCCTCTGAGGCGGAAGCCGGAGGTTCCTCCCTTCTATTCTTTGTCACTCTGATTCGAGATTCATTTACAGAGGGTTCTTGTGTATTTTTATCGCGTCCCGAGTGACGCGTGTATTTTACTCGCTCTCGCTTTTTTAAAAGCGCAATTTTATTAGCATCTGTGTTCCTCACCTCCTCTACCTCCTGGGCCGCTCTCAGCTGAGTATTGACGCTGAGAGCTGGTCCCGGGGAGGCGAGGGCTGTCTGGCGGCCATCTTGAGGGTAGGCGCGCCCTCGCGCTCTAGCTTCTATAAAGGGGGCTTAGGCAGGGATTGTCAGACGACTGATTTTCACCCTCTGAGGCGGAAGCCGGAGGTTCCTCCCTTCTATTCTTTGTCACTCTGATTCGAGATTCATTTACAGAGGGTTCTTGTGTATTTTTATCGCGTCCCGAGTGACGCGTGTATTTTACTCGCTCTCGCTTTTTTAAAAGCGCAATTTTATTAGCATCTGTGTTCCTCACCTCCTCTACCTCCTGGGCCGCTCTCAGCTGAGTATTGACGCTGAGAGCTGGTCCCGGGGAGGCGAGGGCTGTCTGGCGGCCATCTTGAGGGTAGGCGCGCCCTCGCGCTCTAGCTTCTATAAAAGAGTACCCAGCGGCTCCGCGCAGCGGACGCGGCAGCGGATGCGCCGGATGACCGCCGGAGTCACGCCAGAGTCCAGCCCGTCTGCGCCCGTCCGCGCTAAGGACGGGCTGGACGGCTGGACCACTGGCCTCTGCTATACTGGTGCCCCTGTCCTGAAATATTCTGTAGGTGAGTTACTGCGGCTGAAGCCCGCTCCTGCCCCGTGCTCTCATTGTTATACACCTGAGGATTATCTGACATGCCCCAGCTGTGCGTGCTTCACGACTCCGATGGATGAGCCTCTACTCACTCCTGCCCCTGCCCCTTCGGAACCCTGCCCTCTATTAACATCTAAAAACCCTAGCGAGTCCGGTCTCCTTCTCAACGCTCGCTCGCTTATTAAAAACAACGTCGCATTCTAGGAATTGGTCTTAGATAAGACTCCTTCCTGGGTCTTTATCACCGAGACCTGGGCCAAAGACTCTTCCGGTCCTGATCTGGTTGAAGCGGTCCCTGAGGGCTATTGCCTTACGCGCTTGGACAGATCAGGCCGTGTTGGCGGTGGACTGGCCATTCTTTATCGGGACGTATTTCATTGTCACACTATTCCCCTTTCTAGTACTAAGGACACATTTCAGGTGTTATACTTTTCCCTCTCGGACTCTGCTAACCCAGCATTCAATGGAATCTTGATATACCGCCCCCCTGGTCCTAGAGCAGGCTTTGGGTTGAAACTGATGCAGGTTCTGGAACCCTATTTTGGTCTACAAAATCTGACCATCCTAGGTGATTTTAATTTTCACCTTGAGCTACTGGAGGCTCACGACACGATCTCCTTGGTAGAAACTATGTCAGCCTGCGGACTCACCCAGCTGGTGAACGGTCCCACCCACCGAGCGGGCCACACGCTTGATGGCATCTTTTCCAACGATCCTAGGTTGACAGTTGCTAGCCCTTTTCACCTCTCCTGGTCGGACCATCTGGCCGTTCCCTTCAACCTGCTGTATCCCGCACAGGGCTATATTAGAAGGGCCTCGAGCACCACGGAAGTGCGAAGGAACCTTAAAAAGATCAGGGAAGACTCCTTCCTCCCATGGACAACTAGGTTGTCCATTCCTCGGGAGGCAGATACCTCCACTGCGGTCTCTCTATTTGAAAGTACCATTGCTGAAGCCATGGAGGAGCTTGCTCCCGCAAGGCCCTGCTATTCTGCAAGGAAAAGACCCTCCGCCCCCTGGTTCTCCGAACAACTCCGGCTTCGGAGACAGGAAGTAAGAAGACAGGAGCGCGCATGGCACTCTAGCGGGGCCTCTAAAGACAGAGAAGCCCATAGGGCCTTGCTTAAAAACTATAAACTTGAAGTCATTAAAACCAAGCAGGAATACTTCACGGCACTCACCTCCTCAGTGTCATCTCCTAGAGATCTCTTCAGGATTGTCGATTCCCTTACGACACTTCAGACACCGGATCCTGTGGTTGCCTCCCAGGACCTGTGCAACAAGATAGCGACCTTCTTCCAGTCTAAAATCGCTGACATCTACGCTGCTCTGGAGGTCCAAAAATCCCTCACCACCGTCCCTCTGTTGCCTGCCCTCCCTGAACCCAGTGTTGCTGTATCTTCTCCACCTCAGGAATTGACCTCCTTTCCTCCTCTTTCCAGTCAGGATCTTGAAATCCTGCTTGATAAAACCAAATCTGGTTCTCCGCTGGATGCCTGCCCACTAAAGATCCTCAAGCAGTGCAGAGAATCTCTCCTTCCTCCTCTGGTTGACATCATGAACAGAGCGATGAAGGAAGGCATTTTTCCCCAACAGTGGAAAAATGCTGTTGTAAAACCCTTGCTTAAAAAGCCTTCTCTGGACCCCGGGGTGTTAAAGAACTTTCGCCCCATTTCACTGCTCCCGGCTCCCGCAAAGATGCTCGAAGCCTATCTAAATAAACATCTGGCTGCATTTGTGGAGAGCTCGGGCTGTCTGGATCTTTCCCAGCATGGGTTCAGGAGGGAACATAGCACCGAGTCTGCCCTCACCATAGTGCTGGATACCATCCGCACCAGAGTTGATGAGGGTCAGACCTCCCTCCTGGTCCTTTTAGACCTCACTGCGGCCTTCGACACCCTTTCTCCTGCGGTATTAACATCTCGCCTAAGGGAAATTGGGGTCTGCGGGCCCGCTCTGGGACTTCTTTCCTCTTTTCTCGACCACAGAGAACAAAGGATAATGCTGGGCTCATTCCTATCTCCATCCCTGTCTGTGCAATGTGGGGTCCCCCAAGGGTCAGCGCTTAGCCCCACCCTTTTTAATATCTACGTGACCCCCCTTGCCAGACTTATTAGATCTTTTGGGATGGAGGTAGTGTCCTATGCGGACGACACCCAGATCCTAGGCTCTCTCTCCCAGCCAGCTACGTCAACTGCCGCAAATTTTAGATCCTGCATGGAGGCAGTTGGCCAGTGGATGATCCACAATTCACTAAAGCTGAACGGGGAGAAGACGGAGGTGATGGTTTTTGGTGGAAAGGAATCGATCTGGTCGGCGGAGTGGTGGCCGGATTCGCTGGGTGCATGTCCCGAGCCCACCCTGTCAGCTAAAAACCTGGGAGTTATGATCGACCCCAACCTCAGTATGTGCCAACAGGTCAACAGGACTGTTTCGACCTGCTGGGGGATTATCCACACACTGAGGAAAATCAGGCATTTCCTGTCACCCCAGGCAAGAAAGCAAATTGCTGTCGCTTTTCTGGGCTCGCGTCTTGACTACTGCAATGCGCTGTATGCAGGGTTGAACAAGAGTCATCTACAGCGCTTGCAGGTGGTCCAGAACGCGGCAGCGAGATTTGCTCTTGACCTACCTAAGCGTGCCTCTGCCACTGAAGCCCGAAAACAACTGCACTGGCTCCCCGTTGAATACCGGATCCGTTTCAAATCTTTGTGCCTGGTGTATAAAGCTCTTGCTAAACCCAACCTTACAAGTATGGGATCCATTCTTTCGCGGCACAACCCTAGTAGAAATCTTCGCTCCGGTCACAAACTCCTCCTCTCTGTACCTCGTGTCAGAAGAGTAAGATGGGGAGGTAAGGCCTTTTCCTTCTTGGCACCCAGGTGGTGGAATGCCCTCCCTATCGAAGTAAAATCTAGCCCCTCTCTGCAAACTTTTAGATCTGCGCTCAAGACCCATCTTTTCATACTTGCATACCCCTAGTGGCATTCTGCATTAGTGGCATTCTATATTCTGTATATTTTCTGTTTATTGATATTGATTTTGATAGGCGCCTTGATACCTTCGGGTTTAGTCTGCGCAATACAAATTGCTTAATAATAATAATAATAATAATATAGCCCAAACCTACCTGGAGTGCAGCCAAACACTGAAAAACAGCTGTGAGTCCTGAAATATGATTTAAGATTATTTATAAGAGGTAGGCAGTACATAGGTTTCCAATGTTTGAGGACAGAGTAGACTTTAATTTCTTTCTGAATTTTGGGGGAATATGAATTATTCCTATGTTAACTGGGAGTTTGTTCCCAATCTTGTAAATGTATTTCTTTAGCATTAATAAAACAATATTTTCACTCCTAATTTAGTGCTGTCTGGTTTCTTGACAAGAAATCCTTAAAGTGTGATCAAGTCATTGGAAGAGTGAGTAGGATACGGTTAGGATAAGTCATGGGAGGTCGGTGAATAAGTTCGATTTCATAGACGCACTGCCTGGCCACTTGAAGTATGGTGATTTCAGTTTAATAGGCTGGTAATCCAAAGTATGCGGAGAAAAAAAATTAAATAGCCGTGTTCAGTTGAGGAATCGAGTGTGGGCAGGTGTGTCCAGTGGTAATCTGGGACATCAGAGAGTCAGGAAAGGAGCCTCGATTGGTGCCTCCAGCATGAGTCTGGTACCGAGGGGAGCTGGTACTTTAGGTTCGCATCGATCTCCGAATGATTTAGAACTTAGTCACCGACCTCCCACAACTCATTCTAACAGTATCATACTCGCTCTTCCAACAACGCAATCTCACTTTAACAATTGATAGGATTCCTTACGTCCCCAAGTGGACGTGCTGGTACGCTTCCTTGACAGACAGCCTGTTCAGAGGAATCCATCCCTTACTTGCGGAATTCTTTGTAGCCACAGCACTCCCTGAATCACCTGCAACCCAGCACTGATGACAACCTGATATAATTATAGGTCAAAACGTCTTCGACCATTCAGCGCAACTCTTGGCACCTTTCTGGTTCCATAAAACAGTGGATTATTTTGTGTACTGCATAAAGTACTGTTTTGTAACCATTATCTCAAACTCTTTGAGATGTTTTCCCGCTGTTTTTCACAATATTTCATGTGTCACTTGCACCGATAACCTCCTGCACAAGTTTGTTTGTGCACACACCTTTTTGGGTTACACCCACCTACATTGGAAATAGTGCTGATATAACTATCAATGTTTATTTATTTTCTAAATGCAGATCGCTGTCTATACATCACAAAAGTCTTGAGTGTCTCCCTTTTTCCCATCCAACTCTTATCTATGTTTATTTTGTAAATTTGCTTTTCCTGAATATTACCTGTTGAGACATTGTTGATTGTTATAACTTTCCAAATTGTGATTTGACATACAACTTCACCATGAAAGAGGATTTTAAATTGAAATTAATTAAAGTGTAAACAGCATGTCTGAAGTTAGCACTTATTAACTGTAAGATACAAATAATACCCCAGTGTTAGCCTGTGGAAGAGATAGACCTTAGAACAGTGAAAACAACTTTATGCGTTTGTCACTGTCAGGACATTCAAATGTCAAACCCACATGCCTAACATTCTAAATGTAAAGCACTTTGCCCTGTGGGTGGTTAGTGTTATGTAGTACAAGGGATACCCAAAGGAGCAATAAGTGAGGGACCTTGGGTGCATATATTATTTCAAGGAACAGTGGTCCCTAACAGGCGCAAAATAATAAAAATTCATATAGATCAAAATTGAAATCCATATAGTCTGTCCAGCCGGACAAGGTTTAATAACAAGAATGTAGGTATAGTCAATAGATTCAGTACAATATCAAAAGTGGGGCACAGCCTGTGTCCTACTACTGTACAGAGACATTTGTGACATACATAGACAAGTAAGGCAAGCATAGGCAGTCTGCATATATTCCAGGTTTTGCAGACAGATATTTACAGAGAATTCAATGTTGTGATTTAGCAGATAATAAAATCAAAACATCCAGTGTAAGGTGTCAACGGCGTTTCGATCCCCTTAAAGTATAGCGGGATCATCATCAGGACATTAACCATTCATGCCTTTAAATTACTGAAACCACAGTCAAGCCCGAACATATATGTGAACCATACAAATAAAACACAATACAATAGTAACAATAATAAAGTCGGGAGGGAAAAGAACGGGGTGGGTAATAGGGAGGAAGGGTACAAAAGACCATGGGAATTACATTCATATGAAAATTAAATTAAAAGACATAAATGACAAGTCTGACAAGTTCAACATTCCTTGTATACGAGCATTTACCATTAGAATACGCTTAGTATCGTCGATTGCCGTGAACCGTATCCGCCAAGTGAGCGTTAGGTAAGGGACACGAAGAGTGAGGATTCCAAGGTGAAATTAAAACCACTGAGGATAAAGATTCTGACATGAGGGTAGAGCTAAAAAATGGTGGACCCGTGCATTTAAACGAGAGCATAATTGTAATGAGTTTGGCAAAATGGGCCCGCCGAGTTAAATTCCACAGCTGAGAACACCATCGCTACCATGTCCAATACTAATGTGCTGCCCATTTTCAACTTGACTAAGCACTGTCTCTCTCCCTATGAACTTTCCATTCTCAACAAAGGACTTTCTTTTGTACCTACCACTCGTCCAAATTTCCTAGAACTACAAACTGAACTTTTATGCTTTTTTAGAAAGATTAGATTGCACAGTTTCTTTCTATTGAATCCTCCCACTTCAAATTATATCTCCAACACCCCCTTCAGACCTCCCTCTACCTTCTCCCCAACTGGGACCCCTTCCCTTTTGCGAGTGGTTTGCCACCACCTTGAAGTAGGTGGTAAACTGCAGTGGTTTTGGGTCCGCAAAACATTGGTACATAGCATGTTGACTCACTATTAGGAAGGCACGCCCCTTTCTAATAGCGAGAGTCGCAAATGCTATTTTGATAGCCAGTGTTTCACAAAATAGCAAATGTAAATGCTATTACCCTTTTTTGCGGCCGATAAATGTCGAGCAACTGCCTTAACAGTGTTGGACAATGTTGCACTATTCTCAAGTTTGAACTGCTGTAGATAATTTGCATCACTGGTTAATTTTTGCATTAATCATTCAGTGTAAATCTTGTTTTTTACAAGACAAGAGACAGAAGGTTAGGGCACTCAGGGCCCGATTCACAGAATGAACTTAAGACTAAATCCTAAACTTACTACTATATGGTATTCACAGAATGCACTTACTACTTTCGGGATTCACAGAGTGAATTTACTACTTTCGGGATTCACAGAATGAACTTACTACTTTCGGTACTCACAGAATAGATTTAAGACTACTAACTTTACGTCCGCACTCGGGCCGGAAATTCCGTCCCGGAGGCGGAGTTTCCAGCTTGGGGGCGGAGCTTATAGCTCGGAGGTGGGTATTTAGCCACGGCTGAAATCTCCACCTCTGGGCCGGAAGCTCGCCTCCAAGCCGCAAGCTCCGCCTCCGGGCAGTAAGCTCCGCCCCCAAGCCGGAAACTCCGCCTCCGGGCCGGAATTTCCGGCTCGAGTGCGGACGTAAAGTTAGTAGTCTTAAATCTATTCTGTGAATACCGAAAGTAGTAAGTTCACCCTGTGAATCCCGAAAGTAGTAAGTGCATTCTGTGAATACCAAATAGTAGAAAGTTTAGGATTTAGTCTTAAGTTCATTCTGTGAATCGGGCCCTATAGAGCCTGCACCAGTCAGTTTGGTATTGAGTAGTTTGGGCAAAGATAGGGGCGCTAAGAGCTTGGAACGTAACATTCCTATGTCCCCACTAATTTAGAAAAACCAAAAACACAAGATACAGGATAGCTCAGCACACACCTAAGGTCAAGAAATACAGTTACAAGAACTACAGTGATATATCGTAATTAATGATTGATAAACAAGAAAATATCTCCCAAATGAATCCAATGTGTCTTCAGAATACTGGAAACAATATCCTTCTTTTATTCTTTTATATTATTTTTCTTCAGACTTCGTTTATTAAAAACACAGTACAACATTCATAGCAGACGCAGGGAGTTTCGTCCCAACGGGACTTCTTTGAGGCTGTTTATGTTTTTATGCAGTCCACTTTAGCAGTACACAATGTCAGTTCATGTCATATTAAGTTGCCTTGGCAAAAATCAATTTCTTATTAATAGGAAAAAGCACACCAGTGTTATGAATTGTGGATTTTCGTGTGCAAGTGGGTATGGATCACCCAAAGATCTTTTTGAAAAGAGCACCACTGTTGTAAGTTGTGTGTGCTGATATGCTATGAGGGTATGGTCACCCCAAATTAGTGCAAAGACAAGTAACTGTGTGGTCCGAAGTCCGGGTCTGAAAAGTCACGCCAGCCTTTTGATAAACGTCGAGCAACTGCCTTAACAGTCTTGGACACTTTTGCACTAGTTCTCAAGTTTGTACTGCTGTAGATAAGTGGCATCACTGGTTAGTTTTTGCATCTATCAGACCGTGTAACTCTTGTTTTTTGACGACGTCTGTGCAAAATGTTACTAAAAGTTGCTAGGCATGGTGCAGGGTTGCCATCAACTAGTGCCAAGCTGGCAGTCAATGGTGCAGTTTGTTTATTTGACCCATATTTTTATTATTTCACAAATGTCCCAGAATGTGAATTGATTTTGAAGGGACTGGGAAACGTACATTTTTAAAAAGCCGTACAAAAATGGGGGTTTAAAGGGATTGAATACAGCTAATTGAGCTTTTAGAGCAACCAAAATGCATACATCACAGATGCATTTTCATATTCTATATCTTGAAAACCTGATTCTACTTTTTGGTTCATCAATAATCATGTCCTTAATCATACCCTAAAGCACCTGATGAATCGCAACACCGACATCCTTCTTATCAACATTCAAAATTCCAGTGTAAGGAGGAACACATGCTTCGAAGGGTGTATCTTGATGCATACTCCACAAATACCTTTCTTTCCACTGAGCTCTTCAACTCCTTGGCAGCTATGGAAGTAGGATGAAAAGAATTGTCTGTTGGTTTAGAAAACAATGGTAGAAAGGCTGTGGGTTTATATACGATTCATTTGTTGGAGGCAGTGGAGGCTGGCATGGATAGGGGTGGTGAGGCGGTGGCAGGGGGGTAAAAAAAGATTACACTTACCTCCTCACAGCCGTTGTCTCTCCTCTGCTTCTCTTACTGACGAGTCCCGGATGCAGAAAGCACATAGGCTCCCCAAAGCCTTTCACGACCCTGCTGCCACCAGCATGACAGCAGCGGCATGATTGGTCTGAGCGCCATGGTTCGGCACTCGGCAGGGAGTGGGAGCCTGCGCATGTTCTCCACCCAGGCTGTGCAAAGCAGCCAGGTGGAGAACATGCTAAGTGTGCATGACTGTTTTCCGGTCCAAGATGGCCAGCCAAACTATCATGCCCACTGAAGAGAGTGCCCACCACTCCTCCGCCTGCTCTGGACAGCCCAGCCCCACCCCACCCTGCACCTAGAACTGAGCCAGAACAGAGAAATAAAATGGTAATACTAATTATGCTGTTATTGATTTTATTTTTTATTTTTTGCACTGCTGGAAAGTAGTGAGCCGATGCTACTCCACCTTAGTAGAGGAGCCACCGCTGGTTGGGGCCAAAAAGGAGCTCTAAAGAATGCTGTCTGAAGAGCAATCCTTTAAAAACAGTAGGAGGCAATGGACGTCGGCCCTCATAGCAGTACTACTGCAAACAGGTGCAGATTTACAACTTTCTGTTATTCACAATCATTGCTTGGAGTATGTATAGTAAGATGTCACAGTCACAGGTCTCTTCCTGCTCTGGAAGCAATACCATGTGATGTTTGTATAAGTTGCTATTTCACAACATGTACAATTACCCATTGGAGAAATGCAGCCACAAAACAGGCACCATTGTACCATGGCGCAAGGGTGCCTGCAGTGGAGCTAAGCAACCCACAGCGTGTCAGTTCGAGGAGAGAGCGGAACTGTGATATTTCTTTGTAAATATGCTTCAGTTCTGCTCTCTCCCTTTTATGCAATGCAGCGGAGCAGCTTCTCTTGCTGCGCTGTGCTGCATTGCGTGAAATCTTAATAAACCAGGCCATAATACTCATGGCAGTGTATCCTCCATAAACAGTGCTCAGTCATCTCTTAATGACGAAATTAGGCCATCAACTACAGAAAGTATTAATGGCCGAGCTGTAATGTAGAGTTTCTATTGGATATTATTATCCAGCAACTATTATAAATAGCTTATAAATAGAGCGGGTGCAGAAAGAGATTAAAACAATTTCAGCCACATGCATCATTGTAGGAATTTGCGATTCCTAAATTGCGAAAAGAAGGAATTGCAATTTAGGAATCGCAAATTGCTATGCATCAAATAAATTACAAAAGTGTGAGCGATTTCTTAATTTTCCTTATTTGCGATTCCTTAAATGCTATCGCAATTTGAGAAATCGCAAAAAATTGCGATTTCTTAAATTGCAATACATTTGAAATAAATGATGCATCCCAAGAAGTGATTTTGGAATCTCAAACGGCCGAATTTTGGGATTTGCACCGTTTGCGATTCCAAAATCGCTTGATGCATGTGCCTATTAGTCTTTGTCTTATGTGCAATCCATGGCATCTTGTTCCCATAATAAATTGAATTATAAATGCTTAAAAATAATGTTTCATCAACATTTAACACAAATTCAGATACATAATGGGTGATCTCTCAAAGAAACTCATCAGCTGCAAACTTGTCAGACTACCAGATATAGGGGAAACGTACATTTTTATCTGTCTTTAACCAGACACATACCTATATCATGTCACTTCTTTGGGAATTTTAAAGACCTTTTACGCGATTGAATCTGGCACCTCCTCAAAAAGAAATCATCTTCACGCCATTTGCACGTTGAGTTAAATGTCAATCAATATTGTCAGTGGGCACTGAAAACCATAAATGTAGCCCCTAAACTTTGTAAATCAATGTTCACATTTTATATTTGAAGCACTGCTCATTCCACTCGCAACCCCAGACGATATGACCCTTTTTATTCTATAATATAGACCCTAGTTAGACTTGATTTATAGGCGACGGGCGCGGGAGCCTATGTATAATATGTATCCCCGAGATGCAGTTTATGTGAAACTTGGCTTTTGGGACTCATTTATTCTAACTGCAGAAGCAAGTTCCATGTTTTATAATATGACTCTGACAGCTGTGATTTCAGATTAAAGATTTTTCATTCACATTCTCAGCCTGATTTCTCTGCATGGTCCTTATATTACCGTATTGTCAATAGCAAGTGTTCATCCTGCAGGGAGCCATTTAATAACCAGCTGCCATTTAATGTGGAGACAGAACATTTGTCTCAGCCAGCTCATCTCGAGCAAAGCTGCTCGTCATGGGGAGCTGGGACCCCTAGAAGAAAAACAACAGCTGGATTTCGGCATTGTCCCAGCTCATTCTCATCTCTTGTAGTGGCTTGATAAAATAAACGCCCGCACCCTTTGTGCTTTTTGTCTGGGTATGTCTGTGTTTCTTTAGTAAGAAAATAGGCTTGTTGCATTGCTCGCGGTTATATACTTCCATGTGCTGTGAATGTGCAAGGATGTACTCCTTTATTAAAACTGGATATCAACTGGTATTCTAAAAATACTTGCATTGATTCTTAAATTCTTAGAGAATACTTTTTAAAATCCTAAACAAATTTCACTTTTACAAAAGTGAAAAAAGCAGGGAATGAAAAGAAAAAATTAAACAGGCCAAGTGTGCATCCTCACGTTTTGCACAGGACATGGAACACGGGGGCCATATTATCAAGACAGGGCGCTACATTATCGCCGCTTTTATCGGCAGGAAACTGCGGCTAAAACGGAGGTAATGGGCTTGATAATATGCCCTTGTGAATTCCCATAGAAGCCCAGGTAAACACCAAAACCTGGGCTCCTATGGGAATTCATAAGGGCATATTATCAAGCCCATTATCGTCACTTTAGCGGCAGTTTCCTGCCGATAAAAGCGGCAATAATGTATCACCCTTCCTTGATAATATGGCCCACAGTGTCGTAGCCTCTTTCTTCCTAAAAATGGGAAATTGTTCCAAATGGAATAGTCGTCTGGTGCAGATAATATTTACCGGCCATGTATGGGATCATGGGTCTCACAGCCCCGGCCCGTGCAGGTAAGAGCGGTAGGGTGGTTTTCAACAGATGACGAGGGAAAATTAATTATTTATTCAATTTTCACTCGTGGTCCTCTGTCGAATAACACGACAACCCTGCGCCACCTCCCCACCACTCTTACTTGCACGGGACGCTCCTAGGGTCGCATAACATATTACGTGAATGAAAGAAAGAAGGGTTCAAGATAAATTGGGCCCAAGTTACAAACATGTTTTCCAGACTTAATACAGTCTGATGAGTGTATTCATTCTAGGATCAGGGCCTAATTTAAAAAGGGATTTACTCTGGTTTAGGACAGTCTTAAGTCTGTTTTAAGTCAATCGAACCCCATTGTCAATCAGGCTCAACAATCTTAAGCCTGATAGAGTCCATCTTAAATAGAACTAAGGGGCATATTACCAACAACTAGCGATAATTATCGCTATGTTGGGTTAGCGGCGATATTTATATCGCCGAGCTGCAGCGATTTTTATCGCTTAGGAGCCTTGCTATTATCAAGGTTTATCTCCTAAGCGATAAAAATCGTCCGAAATGCATTAATATTGCTGTAAAGTCAGCGATATTCATGCATTACCGAGCAAATGCTCTTAGCCATGTTATCCACCTACCATTGGATAACATGGCTAAGAACTGCTCAGGGGCAGGTGTTAGCTTGTGGAGATATTCGCGCTAGCGCGAATATCTCCAAAAGTTGGTAATAGGAGATAGCGATGTTAGCGACTGTTTCCAGTCGCTAACATCTTGGCACGCCCACTTTGCATATCATTAGTGATAAATATCACTGACATGCAAAGCGGGGCCCAAGATGGTCGCTATCTCCTACTAGCTGTCGCTAACTGGTGCTAGCGACAGCTAGGTAATAGGGAGATACTTTTATCTCCGCTTTCTTGGCTTTTAAAGCCAAAAAAGCGGAGATAAAGCCCCTTGATAATATGCCCCTCAGTTTTTTCTTAGCGAAAGACTCTTTCCCACTTGTGGGAAAGACTTAAGACACTGTTATTGACTTTCATATTCCTTTGATATTTTAACACTGGTGTGGTCCTTACATGGGGATCTTTTGAATTTATTTGGTAGTGGATTGAAAGACCTCCCCTGCCTACCAAGAGGTTTTAGGAGACCATCCAGCATAAAACTCCTTTTGACCTTGTTAAAAAACCTCCACTCTTCTAGTCTTGCCGCCTTACTACTGTACAGACACCCTCAATTCAATAACAAGCTTAAGAACTGCCAATTGTGGGAAACAATAACCAGGATAGAAGTAAAATTGTGTGGGGGCAGGTTCTTTTACAACTTTATAGAGGCCTCCTTTCCACCACACGATTTAAAGCAAGAAGATTACCTAAGCATCCTTCTTGTATCATTGACATGTTCCTGCACCCTGAGGTGCTACTGTGGATCAGGTGCAATCATCTGTATAGGGCCTAATGATTCTTTCAGCCTCTCTGAAGTCAGAACATCTGGGAACCCAAAAGTTGCCAATACAAAGCCCAGGCCACTGTTATAATGCATTGCTTGCAAATGGATGCGTGTTCAAGTTTGACAAAGTTGTCAGTTGTCCTGATGATCTACTGTCCTACAGGACATCAGCATTTCTCGCCCACATTTGCTCATGCTGTGATACAAAATCCGTACAAAATTGAATGGAGGAAAGCATTCCATTCATCTCAACAACTGGCAATTACCTGGTACATCTTTTTTTCTGCCTACTATGCCACTCCAGACAGAGACCACTCATATTCAAATCATGCTTTGTGCTGCTCCAATAGTAACAGTGCAGCCGAAGTGCCAGGCCTGCTCCCCTCTGGAAAGGAACCCGGCCCGGTCCCCTCTGGAAAGGAACCCAAGAAACCCTAAACTGGCTTGGGTCTTTCTGGGATACTTCATGGACATGCAGCTTGGGTCCAATATAAGTGTGAGCGTAGGACCTACGCCTGCGCATGATTGTCATTTTAAGGTCATAGCACTTTCAAAAGCAAAAAGTGATGGATGGAATGCATGAATTAATTTCAACTACTGGTAAAAATTACTTAGACAGTATTTCCTCCCTTCATTTTCTAATCACTATGCAGCTCTTGAGACCAGACATAATGCAACTCAGTTTGGGCCCTTCTCTTGATCCCAGTCTTAGCACGTAAAAATGAAACATAGGCCTGATTATAAAGTGATGTGCCCAAGATCACACAATTGTATTTGGCATGTTAGGGCTCTAGAGCCGACAGCCAACAATATTTTAAATAATAGAACAAATGCCTTCCTTGAAGATTCATAGCCATAATCAAGAATCAGGACCTCGTCTGGTACAGCCTAATCTTGTGGCATGACCTAAGCCAGCTCTTCATAAACTGTGGTCTGTTGACCCCTAGGGGTCCACAATACCTAGTAAGAGGGCCATGACTGTTTAGCAAATTGAATAATATGAGTAGATTGTAATTGTAAAATTGAACATTTTAAAACACTCTATGCTTGTGAAGACATTGAAATTAGAGGCTAAACATAGCTTGATTCATGGGAGCAGTGCAAATACAGCAAATGGAATATAGTATGGGTGATTGATGGCATCAATCAAAGCACTGGTATGCCCTGAAAAAAGGAGAGCATGCTTTAGAAAGAAAAAAGACAATGTGATACACCAGAGTTAAGCATATTGCTTCATCTTTTAGAAATAAAAAGAACATTTTGAAAAGTTCTGACTATACATTAAAATTGTTTTTTGTTTTTTTGCGAATTAAATAACATAGTTCACACTTTCTATATTTGTTTGAAGTATATTTTTTACGTTTGGCTTTAGCCAAGACCTTTTACTTTTACTAAACTATATGCATAATATACTTGCATAAACAGGGCTTCGGTCACCTCTCTTCATTCATTTGGTCTGCTGTTGTGTCACTCACATATTGCTTCGACCTACTGCAGCAGACAGCATGGGGCAGTGGGTCAACCTACTTCAGCCACTGGCTAACTTAACTTTCAGTGACCGCATTTACAGCCAGATGCATCAACCTAAAAACCGGTCGCAGAATCTGCCCCTTTGCGACCGGTATTTTTGCATTTGGGATGCATCATCCCAAATGCAAAAATCGCAATTTAAGGAATCTCTAAATTGAGATTCCATAAATGCAATGCATCAAAGTCAAAAAATTAGCGATTTTGCTAATAGGAGTAGCAAATTACTATGAAGTTACACTTCATGGTAATTTGCAAAAACTTAGAAAAATGCACTTTTGTGCATTTTTCAAAGTTTCATGTTGCGCACACACATGCCCTTAGGGCATGTGTGTGCACAGATCAATTTCAGGGGTGCAACAGGGTGTCCTTTTGACACCCTGGCACCCTTGAAATTGCATTCTCAATTTGCGATTCTCTAATTGAGAATCGCAAATTGAGAATGTCTTTCCATTCATTCCTATGGGCCTCTAGGAATTGCATTTTGCGAGTCGCAATTAAGGAATGTGTAGGAATCGCTATTTTTTTAGCGATTCCTACATGCATTGGCTTTTGCAATTCCTAAATAGCGATTCCTTAAAAATTGCTATTTAGGAATCGCAATTCCATCTGTTGATGCATCTGGCTGTTAGCCCTTTAACAAGGAGCATATCCACACATAAGGTGGTTCCTTTTAGTGCCAGTGTTTGTGTTTTTACGTACGTATTATTACTTTGGTGTTGCCTTTGTTTGTAGAATCTGAAGTGATGGCAGGGCACGTTTTACTAGGTGAGAGCACAGGGCATATTCCAGCTTTATCAGTACCTGTCTCCTACCAATGCTGTTTCAAATTCCTTATGAACTGACCTATGTTTATCTGGTTACTGCTTTTTTACACCATACTAGCAGCTCACCTGAACTCTGGCTATTAGCTCATTAGGATGTTCTATGTTTTCAAACCCAACTACTTGTCTGATATTCTTCCTTTCTTTCTTTCTTTTTTTCTTTCTTTCTTTCTTCCTTTCTATCTTTCGTTTTTCTTCTTTCGTTTGTTACTCCTACCCTCCAGTCTTCCCATGTATCCTCTTTCTTTGTTTCTTTCTTTTGTTACTCCTTTCGTCCTTTCCTCCTATGTTTCCTTCCTTCCTTCCTTGTTTCCTTCCTTCCTTCCTCTTTTTCTTTTTTTCATTGTTTATTTCTTTCTTCTTGTCTTTCCTTCTTTCCCTTCCTCTTCGTTTACTTCTTGCTTTTCTTTCTTTCTTTTTTCTTTCTTTCTTTCTTTCTTTCTTTCTTTCTTTCTTTCTTTCTTTCTTTCTTTCTTTCTTTCTTTCTTTCTTTCTTTCTTTCCTCATTTTTACATCCATTCTTTCTGGCATCCAACTGGCTTTTTTTAAGTCTGTGTTAGCCAAGACCTTAATCATTTTTCAAAAATGATATGTATAATACAGTTGCCTTCAATGGTTTTTAGCCAAGACCAAGTCTATTAGTCTGTGGTTCTGTCATTCACATTTTTACCACCCTTTTCCGGTATGCATCGGGGGCAATGTGTAAGCCCACTTCAGCCATTTGCTGACTTCACTATAAGTTACGGCTCATATATTCAACTTACATAGCAGTTACCTTCCCTGCCACGAAGTACTATGGCAATGTATGTGTTTTATTTTTGCTAAAAGAACATTTTTTCCTTTACCCTATGTTTTTGTTTAGATTGATGATGGCCCAGCAACTTCCCGAGCAAGAAAGTATTACAAAAACCATGACAAAACAAAACAAGAATTGCCAAAAAGATGGCGGCCTACACCAGAACTATTGGCTTGGAAAATGATTATTATGAATTGTTTAGGGGTGCAAACCATAGAAATTGCTTAGGTGGGTGTCCTCTTCTTCAAATAGGTAATTAGTGGGGGCCCACAGAATTTAAAAGGCTAAGATACACTGACCTATGCCATGACATGAGCAAGCAATAGTCTCCATTGCCTACAACCCTCCCATTCCAACTATCATGAAAACACAACTGCCTAAATCTAGCAACCTGTTAACGATTCTACCTGGGAGGAAACTCATTGCTGGTTCTGCCTTTCTTATGCCCGCCTAAGCACGCTATAACCATTCTGGGACCATATTACATATAATGCCCCAGGGGCGCAATGGGCATGTGCGCATGTTTGCTCCCCCAATGCACTACTGTATTACTGAATGGACCACGTGTGCAGCCCCTACTGTGAATCTGATAGTGCAGGTACACATGGCTCACCAGGTCTATCTTCAAAAGGTGTTCCCTCATTTTCATTACGGGGTGTCCCAATGCAAATGAGGGGATCACTTTGCCTCTGTGCCCATGTCATATTATGGACATGGACGCAGAGGCAAACAAGCCTTAGGAGGCTCACTGGCACTGGCCAAAAAGGTGGTGCACTATGAGTGAGCCTCCTCAAGCCCGCCCTCTGAAGAAGGGGAGAGAATCCCATGGCTGCCCCAGACATCTTCTAGCAGGCAGGTACAGTCACTCACTGTACCTGCCTGCTAGGATATCTCTCTTCACTCTTTAAATGGCAGGCAGCATGCACCCTGCACTGTGAAATAAGGAGCAGCTTGTAAATAGCTGGATCGTATTTCAATGTATAGTCCCCAGGGCAGGAGTGGGTTCGTATATGCTCTGAGGGCAGGTGCATTAATTGAAATAAGGCATACTGTCCCACTGTGCCCAATGTACCTGTTTAAAGGTGTGCCATATTGCAAACAAGGACGGTGCTGCTCTGTAATACAGGCCCATATACTCACTATACACATGAAGGCCACTGTGAACCCACTGTGGAGGCAAAACATTTGCCCTGTCTACAACCTGTCTGACTGCCTTGCCTGGGGTCATTATGGTGCTATGTCCACTCAACAGACACAAGGTGCTTATTTCTTCTCTAGATGTTCGAAATGTTGAGTATTGGAGATATAAAGACAAAAATTATTTTCACAGGCTCACATAACTGTGTCAAGCAGAGTTGTTTGAGTAGTGATGAAATTACCTGGGCATCTGAAGCACAAAGAGGCCATTCCTGACCCATCTTTCGCCGAGAAAACTATCCACTTCCATTCTGCTGCTGAATTTAGTGTTAGAGCCCCAAATTGGCTGAGGATAAATAGAAAGGACCTTCTTCTTCATTAAAGCCATACTCCCACTTGGTCAAAAATGCATGGCTGATGATTAGGTTGATGATCACAAGAAACGGCACTGCACTGGAAGTCATGATCTATCCTGCGAGGTAGTGGCACATGTACTGAGAGACCACCAGAGCAGCGTCCTCCTGAAGAGCCAATACATCTTAGGAATGCCTTTATAACACAACCACTAAGCATCCCTAGCTCACTCCTCTGCAAATAGGGATCCTGCAGAAGGCCTGACCAGACCTCCAGCAGGAGGGATATCTGCAGGAGCATGGAGGTAAGTACTGTTTATTCATATTCCATTGCTATTCTTGTAGATATCTTAGATGTATAAGTTAAGCAAAACAATGAAAAAAATGTAAAAGTCCAATTTGATTCCTCTAATGCGAAATATTATGGTTGATTGTGAAATTACTCCCACGTCTAAAGCAGGGGGCAATCCAGTAAAATCATCAACATTTACAAAGGAAATAGTTTTAGCTTTTTAATAGTGACACTTTTAATGATTTTTCTCTGACAATGCCATATTTTGGACCCATGACACTTTACGGCCAGTAACATTGTCATTGGGGCTTAGCACTCAAGTTGTCACTAATGCAATGCTCCACATGATGACGTTGTTCAAGCCTAAAGTTTTAGTAAAATGCAGTGTCTTGGATAGATAAAAAATAGTAAGGAAACAATTATATTTAAAATACAAATAAATGTAATAAGGGGTCAGACGCTAGGTGAGCGACCCGTGGGATCTAAAAATGAGAGATGTGTTGGTACTGTCCAATTCCATTCTAAGAGAGTGCCTTCTTAAAAGCACATGGAGGATAGGTGAAAGCGTACATGACAAAGCCCACCTCTCTCCCTGACTGGTGCACTCACTCTGGTTCTATTATTAAATGGTGGCACCAGGGATCCGTGTAGCTGAGGTGAGGCAGGTCCTGGGCAGAGAGCAGAGATTTGCTGTTGGAGGACTAATCTAGGTTGGTGCGAAAAGGAGGCAGCAGAGCAGCAAGATAAAGCAAATAAATAGGAGAGAAGAGAGACAGCTATGGGAGGAGAAAAGGGCATGCAACAACGGTAGAGTAAGAAGTAAGAGAAAGGTGAATTACGAAGCTGAGGGTGAAAGTGAATGCCCTATAACTAACCAGTAATCTTCATTTCTCCTGGTACCGTTGTCCTTGTCCCATCCATTACTTGTGGAGATAACCATCTCCCAGACAGAAAAAAAGAACAGAGGAATGCTGGGACCCCATCACATCCCACTGGGAGTGCATAACCAGTACTTACCCAGCATTCCGCCTGAATTGCAAAGCCACCAACAGGAAGGCTGACCATCCAGGAGGGAGGGGCGTAATGGATGAGACAAGGACAATGGAACCAGGAGTAATGAATATTACCAGTAAGTAATGTACTCGTACTCGTAATGCAATTTCTTAAATCGTATCAGACAGGCATCCATTAATGTCCTGAAGATGATCCTAACATTGTGTTGAAAGGATTGAAACGTCGTCGACTCTTGTTTGACAGTTGTGTGCATTACTCCATTGTGTAAAACGAGTGCACTTACTGTCTCGAAAAAAAACTTGACAAAACTTACAATGTAACGAGCTTCACTTGACTTGCCTGAAATGTCTATGTGTTTGTTTTGTACTTGTTATGTCCTAGAAAGAATACAGGATTGTGTCCCACTAGATTAATGTTTGCAACCACGGTTTCTCATTATTAAATTACTGTCCGGCTGGACATTTACAATATAGCTCTGATTTCAGTCTATATTTATCGTACCTGAGATTTGATTAGTTAAGGACCGCTGTTTTTGTATGTGAATTGATACCCAAGGTCCTTAATTACCTTGTGGGTTCCCTTGTTCTTTTTGACCGTAAGTGTGAGTGAGGCATCAGCCTAGCTGATGCTACTAAAGCATCTTATAACACATCTCCCCACCTTGGGAACATATAAACCACTAACAGAAAAGTACAACATTGGTGCACAAGAACAACAAGAAAAACACCATGGACACCAAGGGAAAACATATAACTAGTGAGAAGATATCCAAAGTCTTGCAGTGAACAAGAAAGGGAAAAGGAGAACAGACAACACAATGACAACATGTTGAAACACCAGAACATACCATTTAGAAAGAACAAGTCAACAAGTTAAGAGCAAACATAATATTTCAAATAAATAGGAGGCTTCATCACCCTCATTTCTCTACCAACATGAGGAGCATTTAACACACTATTTTCAGGAACCACCTGCTCCAGTGGACTGTCAGAAGAATCAAGTTCAACTTGACCCGACCCATCTCCTCCTCTCACACCAGAGGGACTTTGAGGTCTAACATCACCCTGATCACCTGTGAACTCACAATCATTCATGAACATCAGAGGCAAACATGAACCTTCTTCATCGCACACAATACTCCTCAACACTTTTCCCTGTCTTTGGTAAACAGCAACCTTTCTGACGTGCAGGTTTGTCCATTATCCAATTTCTCCCAAATTCCACCCACTGCACAAACTCTAAATGGGCCACAGAACTTGGTCACGTCCTTCACAATAACACCAGGCCTATCTTTTTCTCAATCTCCAACTGCAATAAAACTTTTTTTTCCATCCTATCTGCGCCTACTCAAACTTTCATCACACTCGCACACATCCATAAAAGTACCAACTTGCTCCCAGGGCACCTTCCCCATATCATTTAGGATGGAATTCTCCCTGAGGATGAGTTACCAGTAGTGAGATACGCCCAAAGCATTTCTTTGACAGCCCCCACCACAGACACCCCGACACTGCAGGCCAACTGCATAGTCCCTTTAACCTGCCTGATCCAGCGGTTCAGCCACAACAGATACTCCACTTCCATATACTCACCTGGGCCCATAAACTTCACAATTGGTAAAAACCGCTGGGGGTCGGTTTAAGTTTGGGATTTCCCACAGTGCTCAAGATTAGTTATTTAATATTCCTAACTAACCTTTCACTGACTAAAATGTTCTTTGTACTGGTCAATGGACCATTAGTTGAACTAGTTGATGGTGAAAATTAACATAAGACTAACTGTTCTTTATTCGATGTAAATAACCACAGACTCAGGAATTTTTTTAATCTTTATCTAAAATGAATGCATGTGA
The DNA here is from genome assembly GCF_964263255.1 of Lissotriton vulgaris. Classification (NCBI taxonomy): domain Eukaryota; kingdom Metazoa; phylum Chordata; class Amphibia; order Caudata; family Salamandridae; genus Lissotriton; species Lissotriton vulgaris. The sequence continues at coordinate 1,129,274,581 of NC_141689.1, read as the reverse complement.
ACCATCCCAAAATACAGTGCAATCACCGGCACTCATAGGAGAGAAAATGAAATTCATAAAAACCAGGTACCTACTTGCACTCATACAATAATCAATGCTCAGAAAGGGAGACGACAGAGGGAAAAGGACATCAACAAATAACACGAAAAATATAGTTACCAAGGATGGTGTGAAAGACCAACCCCCTGGCCAAAGGGCTGATGAGGGTCCCCTGGGTTAGGACAGGAGACAAAGACTTCAGGACAGAAATCAGGACAGGATAGTTGACCTATCTAGAATACCAACAACTGCTTTGCACCCCTCTCTGACACTCTCTTCCTCCTCAAGATTCTTCCGTGATCTTCTGATCTAACCAAATTATTTAGGATAGAAAGTTTTGCTCAAGATCTGCATTCAGTTCTTCATCAGCATCTCACAGCATCTCTCCCAGCAACAGCATCCCCCGCAGCAATGACAGCATCCCAAAATTCTCTGCTCTGACTAACTAACTAAGGCTATGCAATGTATATCTTTCGTTCTTCATGTTCCACCTATTAATGGTTAAATATCATAAAAATACGAAATCTGATTGGTCAGGCAAGGGGGAAGCTCTATCACACCATGCTTTTATGTCATTATAATCAGATCAAATATTGTTCGCAAACCCATCTCCTTAATTTTTTTATTTATAATTTTAGTTCTCACACATTTCCAAGCTCACTTTGCAACATTTCTATTAACATTCTGAATGAGATTCTTCTTCATTGAACTCTTCACCATCCGTTCCCACGTTTGTAGCACTCAATGTTTGGCTTCCTCTCAACTGCTCATTCATGACCTTCATGGCTTCCCTCTGTGAGCATGTGCAGGCATCGCATCATTTCATTCAATCCGTCTATGCAAGAGAGGCCCAAATACGCACTAGTGATAAAGTCAAAAGATAGATGTTACTTTCACAAATAAAATGGTTGCACTGTATACCACCCACCTCTACTCTAATCCAGTTTTTTATTTATTTATTTTCCCGCATTAGTAAAAACCACTCGATTTAGTTCAAACAAGCAGATGCCATGCATGCGAGTCTTCATGACTCCATTTTAGTATCTTCTGCTCATGTGCCAGAATTTCCCTCCAAACATTAACTTGTCATACTGCGTGGATGCTTTTGTAAAAAACAGAAAGTGTGGCTGACCACGGTTAAGCACATCAGTTTCAAAGTAAACTCATTAGTATTGGTTTTGTGCATAAAACATCCAGAGCTTGTCACACAGACGCTCCACTGTAGAGACAGATCTCAACTCTTGAAAACAAGGATGGTGCACCAAATGTAAAAGTCCAAAGCTTCGTAATATTGTAACAAATCAATCCTTTATTTAGTCAAGCTTTAAAAGGCCTGTCGGAACTTCATCAGGGATTAGAAATCTCTTTATCAATCTCATACGGCAGTCAGGTGACAGATATGGAGAGTGCCCACTGTGTCTCAGGATCACATACTTAGGTCATAAGTATTGGAAGAATACAGGCAGCAGTCTACAGGGCAACCTGATGTCCACAGACTTAGTGCAGGTTACGACCATATAAAATTGAAGATCTATACATTCCAAAAACACAGTGCCAGAGGGCTTAACCCTCTGTCCAATTGTAGTAAGGATAAAGTTCAGGGCAGCAATCATTCAGCTCAAAAAAGTATCCGGAACGGGGGATATATAACCCCACGCAGCATGGATAACTGCCCGTCTACATTTGTCACCTCTGAACCCGCAGAATGAGCGCCTCAGTGTAGACCGGCTCGTGAAAAGTGGATGCATTTGACGCATGTGCACCACACTTTCCCTGTTTAAAGTGGTATTCGTCTGTCTTCATTGGTGTTGGAAGGCGGTGACCCCAGGGGTCAAGATGACTCTCCTAACCACCCGGGACCTCCTCTCCCACAAATACTGCCGAGTCTTATCGAGGGGGAGTCCCCGCCGGGGAGGACTGATCGTACCCACTGTCGACACACCACACTTATGAACGGACACCACACCGTGAATCTTTATCAAGTATGAACTTTTATCAAGATAAAAAAAATGAGAAGCAATACACGGCGAACGAGGGTTCGCGAAAGTCTCGTAGCAAGGGAACGGGGAAGCGGGACAGTCTTAGAGGGCCAGCTGGCACGCCACACACCCTACGCACAGTTCTCAATCCTCGAACTGGGAGGTACGGGGGCTGGCGATGGGACTTGCTGTCCTACTCACTTCGGTTTCAGATGGTCGTGAGGGTAGCGTCGATGGTCCAGCCGGACCTGAGAGTTCTTCAAGCCACGACGAGGTCAGCGGGGCTTGGTCCGGAGTACTCCGTCGTACTCGTAGGCAGGTAGAGCCGCGACAGCGTCCGCAGGGCTCTGGATGGTAGCAAATGTCTCTCGTTCTCAAGAGTGGGCCGCGACGAGGTCAGCAGGGCTCCGATGGTTCAGGTCTGTCTCTTCGAGAGGGAGCCGCGACAGCATCAGCAGGGCTCCGATGGTTCAGGTCTTACTCTTCGAGAGTGAGCCGCGACAGCATAAGCAGGGCTCCGATGGTTCAGTTCCGTAGGTTCGAGGATGAGCCGCGACGACGTCAGCAGGGCTCGGTGGGTCAGAGTCTGTTCTCCTCAAGGTCAGCCGCGATCAGATCAGCAGGGCTTTCTTGTCCAAGATACAACTGCCGGCTAGATGGAAGGCGGGCTGTCCTATAGCCCAGGAGCCCTTTGATGTCCGGACCCTCAGAGGCAGGAGGCCGGAGGTCCGAGGGCCAGGTGCCTAATTCTCTGGGCGGCTGTGTCTTTGATGCTTTTGGACCATGTGTCCAGGGACTCCCAGACGCTCATCAAGGCCTGGAGCCAGCTCACTGGGGAGCCAAAAGGTGCGATCAAAACCAGCCCCCAGGGATGGTTCGGAGGTGTGAGGACAACCAGTTCCTCTGGAGGGGGCCGGAGGCGTGATGGAAGCCTTGGTTTCGGGTACTTGGTGAGTCGTTCACCCCCTGGGCGGGTCGGAGCGCGCCGGACGCGCACGCCCAGCTGCAGCCGGGAGCGGCCAGAGGCTGCTGAAAGGGAAGAAGGCGGCCGGCTGGCCGGGGTGGCCAAACATGGAGTCTGTTGGTCACGTGCATGGATGCAGGCACGCGGTCTTGGAGGTCGTTTCAGGTCCGATGTATGGGTCTCGTGTATAGTCCTGGGTGGACGGAAATCAGCTCTGTCCGTGGTTCTGGGTTTATGGGGGTCTGCGAGGGCCACGCCACGAGGACGGGTCCAACAATTGGTATCCACATAAGTAAACACATAAGCAAGCTTCACTAACCCGCGTGTTCAATGTGGTGCATATTAGTTATTCACGAAACATGATTTAATAGCTTGTGTGTAAAATAACGAGTGGACTGCATCCAAGCAAGTTTCTTTTCCACAAAACCTTGCTCCATCACTGTTACCCTGGGGATTGTACAAAAATGAAAAAAAAATGCCTCACACCCAAAGTGTCCAAAATATTTTCATGTCAACTAACCTCAACTGTGTGCTGTTATCGGTGACAATAACTGAAGGTACCCCTTCTTTCCTAAACACATTACAAAGAAAGCCGATTGTAGAGGTAGTGGTAATGTTCCGCATAAATGCAACCTCCACCCACCTGGACTTGGCATCAACAAGTACCACCGCAAACCTTTCTTGATCAGGAAAGAATGAAAATCTAGGCAAACTTTCTCCCACACCTCCTTAGCCTCTGACACATGCTTCTACTCCTGCACATGTCCAACACCCACTCTGAGATGTTCCTCAGATTCCTTGCACACAGAAAAACATACAATCCATTCCTTTATTACAGCATCCATGAGCGGCCACCAAAATCTCTCTTACTCTCTTTGTGGTTAAAATCTGTCCCAAATATCCATCATGCATCTACCCAATAAGACGTGACCTTAAAGAAACAAGAGGCACACATTTTTCATCACCCAGGAATAAGCATCCTCTGAAAACAGATAACTCAGCAAACACTTTGAAAAATGGTATGAGCACATGAGGAAGAATGCTTTCCCTTCTAACATCACCTTTCACCATTTTCAACACTCGCTGAAGAATCATATCCTTCTCCATAGCACTCATCCACTCCCCTCTGGAAATGGAAGCTCCCAAACCCACAGTAACATCTTCCACACTCGCAACCACCCCTTCAGTGGCCACCTCAGAAGGTTCCGCATATCCATCTGGAAGTCTAGATAGGCAGTCAGCCATTTTATTTTTCCAACCAGGGACATATTCAATCCGATAATCATAGTCTTGCAACCTGACAGCCAACCTAGACAAACGCCCAAAACAGTGCTTACTGTCTACCACCTGGTCCTAAAACCTTGAGTAGAAGTTTATGGTCTGTCCTAAGAGAAAATACACTTGCCCACAAAAAGACTCTGAAGTAAGTTGCAGCCCACGCAGCAGCTAAAGCATCTCTCTCAATAATGGAATAATTGCGCTCCGTGTCAGTTAATGACCGTGAAGGAAAAGCTACAGTCTTCTCTTGCTTGCCATGCAGCTGAGACAAAACAGCACAAATCCCAGCTGCGCTAGCATCAACCGTGACAATGCTCCTCAATGAGCTCTGGAATGGTGCAAGAACACCAGCATTGGCAATGTTGTTCTTAATGGTGCGGGGAATGAGATTTTGATATCAATTTATGATCAATTTAATAACTTATCTCATTCATCTATTTTGGACCGTTGGTATCTGTCATTGAGTAAAAGACAACCCCCGCATAGTTTAGATAAACCCCATTAACTGACGCCACTCTGAAGAACCACTTACAACTGATAAGGTTTGAAAGTTTTATATAAAAGTTAAATTTGAATGCAAATACAATCCTCGCAGGATAAACCTCAAAGTATACAAAAGAATACAAAATCAATTCCAAAATCAGCAATTTAAAGCTTCGATGTGAAGTGGTTCCTTGGCGTCATCTACAGAAAGAGAAAAGTATCACGTTAAATCTGTCCCATCTCTATGCTATGTGACATCCCTACTTCGCAAGTTCCTAACCTAAAAAGGTGTCAGCAGTTTGACTCCCAAAGAAGTTCAAACTCTCTTAGCCTCTAAAGGTAACTTAAGTTTAAGAAGCAGTACCCTCTCTGCCTACCCATCCGCTCTTCTAAGGGTCCTCGGCCTACTGCTTTCTTGCGCTCTGATCTCTCTCAGCGCATCTGCTCAAGTCATCTACCCTTCGTCCTTCTCTCTGAGCTCCCTCTGAGCAATTCGCTTCGCTGTTCCCTTCGCTAATTGCCAATTGCTATCTTCACCCCGGGATGCTGGCCCTAAAATACACAATCACAGTGTGGGTGGAACGCCCCTTGACGCCCACCACGGACTTTCCCCGATGATGTCAGCTTCTAGCTTTGTCCACTGCTTCATCTCTTTCGCCGTCCGTTAAGTTGACCTTTCTCTTTAGATGTCATCTTCGTCTTCTTATTGGCGACTTCTACTGACACTTTCAGATCAAAAGTCATATGAACTTAAACAAGACTTTAACTTACAACTGCAATTCTTGACCCTTCTAGGTCCTGTGAATGGTCATTCAAAAACAAGTTTCAAATTCTAAGCGCTTCTTATCACGTTCAGGCCATAAACCTTGTCCAGCGTTGTCACCTTAAATCTAACAAGTGCTAGACTTCTTGGCTCTCACGTCCACATCAAGCTATTCACGACTCCTGTGAGTCCACTAAATTACACACATTGGACTGTGCTCCTGCTAACCCTTGGTCAGTCAGGTTAGAATCACAAATGACCTAAACCTTTCTAATATTCTTACAAAAAGCCTACTACACAGTATAACCTTTAACATATATTTTCGTATTTAGCAAAAGTCTGTTACATATATGTGAATACATTGTACATAGAATATAAACTACGTAAAGCATAACTTTATATTCTCATTCGCTATATCGTTTTATACATGTTCTACACATTTCTTCACGTTTCATTTCTCGCCGCTTCTCCGTTTAAAGGTTACACACGTACATGAATTCTACTTTGCACGTTCTACATTTCGTAAGCATTTCTACACCATCTCTACATCAGCCCACTACGTATACGGGCCTTCTAAATCTAATACATGTCCTAAAGTGAATACAGTTACATTTCCCATATTACTTTGGATTATATCGGTTATCTATATGCTATAAGTGTCAACTTCACATTACGATATACCTTTCATTCCTACGTTATACGATGTGCTTGTAAATATGGCCTATACATAATTTTTATTAAAATTTGCGCTCTCTCAGTCCCCCCTTTGATGACTTCTAGGAGTCATCACTAAAGGCAATTTGAATAACATCTCTAAACAGGACTAGTCACAATATTCCCTCTTTTCATCGTTTCGAGAGTTCTTAAGCTTTTGTACTGTTGATCTTGTAACGCAGCTAATCTCCTTTCTTGCTCTCTCATTGCTCGTTGTAACCGGTTCGACCTATACCATTTATACAATTTTACTAAACATAATAATGTGATTATACAAATTAATACTATCAATACAGGCTTTATTATGTACCACACTATGCTTTTCCCAAGGTTGGCAAACCAACTCCCAACCTTTCCTACTCCATGACCGACTTTTTCCCAAACATTTATTTTTGATAAATCTTCGATCTCTTGATGAATCTGTGTAATGTTCCGTATGACTTTCTCAAGTGGTTTTGAATTATCAGGAATATAAGTACAACATTCCTGGACCTTCAAAGCCTTACAAACTCCGCCTTCTTTTGCTAGCAGTACATCTAAAGCAAGTCGGTTCTGAAGAACCATTGCTCTAATCGACTGCATCTCGCCTTCTACCAACATTAATGACCTTGCAGTACTTGCAGATAATCTATCCACAACTGTAGCCAGTCTCCTGATCTTAACATCGTTAAGTATTAAACCTAACATAGGAAACATTGCTCCAAATACATCTCCTACTACTTCTGCATCTCCTACTTCCCTTTTCGCTCTCCTCGAAGCCTTTCCTTCTATTATCGCTACATCCCTTGCATGATATATTTTGGGGAAGACAATTGCCAAGTAACACGAACCATACCAATTGTCAGGTAGTTTTACATAGGCATTTCTTCCACATACAAAATACACATTTGGAATAACTTGCATCTCTTTCATAAAGTCTTTCGTATAGTACTCCAATCTAAAAGCATGTTCGCAATTTACTTCACCTACAAATACATTCTCGTAATACGTTTTGCTTCGAGTTAAACATAACTTTCCTTTCTGCGTTCTATCCAATGCTATTGGACCATTGCTACCCTTCTTTTTATGTGCCTTCTCTTCTTCGGTCCAATCCGTCTTCCATTGTCCTGACATTTTTAGAATCTTCTGCCTTCTGTATCCATCATCTACTTGTCCTATGAACTTCTTCTCAACCTCTGACACTTTGCAAGTTAGATTATTTCTGCGTGCGTATGATGTATCTAGTGTATCCCACGGAAGAAAGAACTTAGCTAGTCTATCCTCCTTTTTATAATAGTCCCACTTATTCATTTGTTTATAATTCGGGACTTCAGGCAGTACCGAATCATAATTTGAAAAGTAGTACTCAAATCCTTCCCTACCATAAAATATACTAAGCAGTAAACTACATGTTATCCCATAAGTCAATGGGAGATGATGATATCTAATGCCTTCGTCTACAGAAGCCGGCAATTGCATACAAACATAGCAATCTTTGGCCTCCATGGCATCGATATATTCGTATAACAGTTTAGCATATGCGTTTGACCTAAAATTTCCCTGTGACTCGTCTACATGTAATCTACGAACTTCATCTGCCAATAACGCCTTTTCACGTATAACATTGCTCTCCTCCTTTTTCCCCACAAGAGCAGGTCTCAAAGTCGTTACAGGCTTTACATTTGCTGTTTCTTTATCGCTTTCATGTCCTATTACGTATGATATTGTCACTACTGTAATTATGAGAAAAATTACTACTGCTATTAGTGTACCTATTATACATCTAGCTTTTCGGTTTGGGTTGCCGTTCTCCATGTTATCAAAACAGCGTAGCTCCTTCTTTTGCGAAAAAGTTTTTCCTTCTGCAGTCTTTGTTTGCTTTATTTGCTTTCTCAGTCTGTAAAGTGCTTTTTATCAACAAAGTCTCTTTTTCGCAACAATGTCTTTTCTCTTTTAGCAACAGACAACCCTAACCCTTCTCCGTCCTCTAAATGTAATCCCTAATTTTATTCTTCTTTCCACTCGGCGCTAGGTTATCTTCTTCTTTATAGCTTATATACAAAAGTCTCTTATGCATCAACGATTATTCTCGCACCTGCAGCTTTCACAACAATTTCTAATAATTCAAAACGAATGACTTTTTCTTCTTCTTCTGGAATTTGCTGACCGAAAGTTGGAAATTGTAATCTATTTAGCACTAGATCTTGAATTTGACTCAAATATGGGGGTATGGGAAGTGTGAAAGTCAGTAATCCCTCAGTCTCGAGTCCAGGCGTCAACATCCATATCTCCACTGCCACAAATGGATCGTGATCGATTACTTTCACTTTCTTCACTCTCCCAGATTTCTGTCCCCAAGACATCTGCTAGATAAGTCCACTCTGGGGTGGCGTACCTTCTGCAGGGCACACGTACCCTTCTCGATCTCCTTGGACTTTCAGTTCCTGAGTCTGTAGTTTCCTCCTCCTGGTCTGATTCTTCAGCGATTGGGACAAGTGTTCTTTCTTGATCTGCTTTCAAGCTTGGCCTTCTCCTTCTGTCCGGCCAACTAGCTCCGTCACTCCTTGTCCTCCCGCTCTTTGTTCTTGGACTTGTCTCTTGTTCACTCTCTACTTGTTCATTATCTGATTCGATCTCCCAATTACTCTCTTCTCCTGAGGCGACTTCAGTCCCACTGGTATCCTGACCTTCGTCGACCTGTTCCGTCTCAATCTCAGCCTCTTCGATCACCTCCACAGCTTGGCTTTCCCCCTCTATGGCTTCTCCGCTTTCCGCTGGATTCTCATCCGAGAGAGGAGCTGTTTCTTCTAGAGGTGTTGGCACTCTTCGGGTGTGTGAGGCATGTATCCAGTTTGGCAGACCTCCACACTTTACTGCAGTATTTGTCACTAGTATGACTTGAAACGGTCCTCTCCAGCGCACGTCTAAGCAGTTCTTTCTGACATGCTTCTTCACCAGGACCCAGTCCCCCGGACTCAGGTCATGGCACAAATCTTGTGCTGATGGAACCTCTGCAGCCTGGACCTGGAGGGACACAGAATTAACGGCATCAGATAGTCCCTTACAGTAGTCCAAGATCAAATCGTCTGTGATGTTCACTAGAGCTGCAGTCGGAACCGATGGCAATCTCATAGCTCTCCCCATTAACACTTCATGTGGAGAGAGACCTGTTTTCCTATCCGGTGTGCTACGTATGCTCATAAGAACCACTGGAAGTGCGTCTGGCCAACTCAGGGATGTTGCTGAACAAACTTTGGCAAGTCTGGACTTTATCGTGCTGTTGATTTGCTCTACAATCCCTGAAGCTTCTGGTCGATAGCTGCAATGAAGTTTCTGATCGATATTTAAAGCTGAACATAGCATCTTCACTATTTCGCTGTTAAAATGAGTTCCTCTGTCCGATTCCAAAGAGGATGGCACCCCAAACCTCGGTATTAACTCTCTAAGTAACAATTTTGCTACTGTAAGTGTATCGCACCTACGTGTAGGGTAAGCCTCAACCCATCTAGAAAATATGCAGACAATCACTAAAACGTATCTGAGTCTGTTGCATGGAGGCATTTCTATAAAATCAAGCTGCATTCTATTGAAAGGCCCCCCAGACCTTCCAATGTGACTCAATGTAACTGGTGTTCTCTTTCCCACGTTTAGTTGCTGACAGATCGCACATCACTGACACACTGCTTCTGCCGCTACTCTAAACTTGGGATTAAACCACGTTTGTCTGAATACTCTCACCATAGCATCTCTTCCTATGTGTGCTGATCCATGCAATTTCCTTGCCATTGGACTAACAAGTTCATTTGGTAAAACTGCTCTCCCATCGGCGGAGATCCAGAAATTCATCTCACTTCTGGAACAACCCGCTGTTTCCCAACTCTTTTTCTCATCATCTGGTGCATTTTCCTGAACACTTCTTAATTCATCCCACGTATCTACAGTATCCAACAACATTGTCAATTCAGTTCTTTCCTGGATTCCCCCCACTTTTACATCAGTGTGAGAATATCCCTGCTCTGCGCAATAACGCGCTACTTCATCTGCATAGCGGTTACCTAGTGATACAAAATCTACGTTCTTCGTATGCGCTGCACATTTGACAACTGCAATAGCTGTTGGGCCTTGCAATGCCTCTAACAAGAGTCTCACGAATTCTCCATTCCTAATGGGAGAACCCGAGGAGGTCATGTAACCTCTTTGAGACCATAACTGCCCGTAATCGTGAACTACCCCGAAACCATACTGGCTATCGGTGTATATGGTGACTCGAAGTTTGTCGCCCGCTAAGCAAGCACGAGTCAAAGCAACAATTTCAGCTACCTGAGCGGAGTGTACTCCTTCCAGGCAAGCGGCTTCTATTACTCTCGTAATTGTGCAAACTGCATAAGCTGCTCTCAGCTGACCGATATTGTCTCTTACACATGAACCATCAACAAAGAAAATTTCATCGGGGTCAGTCAATGGCTCATCCACAATATCGGGTCTCGGTTTGGTGCATAGTTCAGTCACATCAAGGCAGTCATGATCTGTACAAACTTCGTCATCAATCTCGTTTGGAAGTGGCATCAAAGTTGCAGGATTCAAGACGGAGCATCTTTTTAGGGTCACATTCTCGGCAGCCAGTATGACTTGCTTGTAGCGTGTGAGCCTGCTATTTGTCAGATGCTGAGTCTTAGTCCTGGTCATTAACAATTCTACAGAATGCGGTACGTACACCACTAACTGATGACCCATGACTACGCTTTCAGAACGTTCAATGCTGACACCCGTTGCAGCTACGGATTTGAGACATCCGGGCAACGCTGCGGCTACTGGATCTAATGTAGCCGAAAAATACGCCACTGGCCTGCGCGCATCTCCGTGGATCTGAGCTAAAACCGCTAAAGCGCATCCCTCTCTTTCGCAGCAGTAAAGCAAAAATGGTTTTGTGTAATCAGGCATTCCTAAAGCCGGGGCACGACATAAGTCCTCCTTCAGCTGCAAAAACGCCATCAAACAATCTTTGTCCCATGGTACCGGATCACTTACTCCTTTGTGCGTCAGTTGTAATAACGGTTTTGCCTTCAGTGAGAAGTTGGCTATCCACTGCCGACAATAACCGACCATACCTAGAAACATCCTGACTTCTCTTTGTGTTGTAGGCGCGTTCATTTTCATGATCGCCTCTATTCTGTCTGGAGACACCTTCCGCTTTCCCTTTTCAATCCTATGGCCCAAGTATTGCACCTCAGTCATACAATATTGCAATTTACTTGGAGACACCTTGTGTCCGTTCTCGGCCAAGTGATTTAACAAGGTTATGGTGTCTTCTCTGCAAGCTTCCTCAGTTTCTGACGCAACTAGGAGGTTGTCTATGTACTGGACTAGAACCGAATTCTTGGGCAGTACTAGACTTTCAAGATTTCTTTTTAATAACTGGTTAAAGATCGATGGGCTTTCTGTATACCCCTGAGGGATACGACACCATGTTAAAACGCGATCTTCCAGCTTAAAAGCGAAAAGATACTGACTCTCTTCATCTAAAGGAATCGAAAAGAAAGCCTGGCACAAATCTATCACGGTAAACCATTCAGCTTGGAACGGTATCTGAAATAATATCACTGAGGGATTCGGTACCACTGGACAACATGAGACAACAATGTTATTAATCTTCCGAAGATCCTGCACTATTCTGTATTTTCCACTAGGCTTCTGCAAGCCCATAATCGGGGAGTTACATGGACTACCCACGATCTCCTTCAGTATTCCCTGTTTAATCATGGATTCGATCACAGGCTTTATTCCTGCAATCGTCTCTGGAGTCAACTTGTATTGTGGGGTTCTTGGATACTCAGCATTGGGTCTTACCAAGATTTTTACTGGTTCTACTCCTTTGATCAGTCCTATTTCTTCTCCAGTAAAATCCCACACCTCAGCTGACACTTTCTCCCTCAAATCCTGTGGAAGTTCTTCCACTGTTAAGGTAGGATATAGTTCCACGCACTCTTGCGAGTTTACAACTTTAAAATCGGCATCCTCATCATTGGTCTGCACTTCTACTCCTTCAGGTGTACAATGTATTGTGCAATTCAGTTTACACAATAGATCTCTTCCTAGCAAACACACAGGGCTAGAATCACAGATCACAAACTGATGTTCGTCACTGTAATTCCCTATCTTTACTGACACTGGTTCAGTCAGAGGATTCGTCATCCTCTTGTTTGCAACTCCTACCACCTGAATAGTTTCTCCCGATATTGGCAAACCTGGGACTACCGCTGATCTCAACGTAGATCGAGTAGCACCCGTATCTACCAAAAAGGTTGTAGGACATCCAGCTACTTCAGCCTCTACGTATGGTCCTCTCTGATCTACTTCCAGGGCTGCTCCTAAAGTACAGTCTTCCTCCCTATTCACTCGTTGCCCTGTAAGAGGATCAACGTAGTAGCATTCTTCTCCTCCTACAAACAATGGCATTTGTCTATAGGTTTTCCCTCCATTTGCAACGCGAGGTGGTTGAGGAAACGGGGCTCGAGGAGTCTGAGTCCCCCCTTTGATAAACTTTCCCTTCGGGGCTGTGGCTCCCTTAACCACGTTATTCTGTACCTCTTCCTCCTCTTGTTCTAATTCCCCTGTCTCAACATTGTAAGGACACTCGCGTCTCCAATGTCCCACTTCGTTACACTGATGACACCTCGTTGTCCTTTTCAGTGTCGCGATATCCATTCTCGGTCTCGGTCTTTCTTCCTCATCTCTGCTCTGATTATTCTGTTTCTTTGCTTGCGTTCCTGTTCCCTGTTGCCGCTGTCCACCCTTTCCAGCTGCTTGCATTTGTACCAGCATTAATTTTTCCTTGAGTTTCTTTGCCTTTGAATCTATTTCATCGCTACAGTACCTTGCATACCTCAGAATTTCGTCTAAAGGTTTGTTCTGCCAACAGATCAGATGCTGTTGTATCATCAGGCTTATGTCTGGTCTTAATCCTAAAACAAACTTCGACACAAACTGTCCTATGTCCTTAGGGTCCATTACGTCTAACCCACTGTATTGTTTAAATGCTTTCAGTAGCCTCTCATAGAACTCGTGAACTGTCTCTTTGGGCTCCTGAGTTGTTCGGTCTATCTTAACCCAATCTATGTCTTGCACTGGCACTTTCTCCTTTAGCCATGTTATTACTCTTTCGTATTTCTCCATGACTCTGTCTGATGGACCATTTGTCCGGTTATCTCTCGGAGGCTCGCAAGTAGGCCATTCAACATTAAGTTTGCATGCCGTCCACAAATCTCCGGGTACTACGATATCGAACAATGTGTTCAAATCGATCCACAGCACCTTAGAGATCTTCACGAACCTCTCTACCTGCTTGTACCACTCAACGGGGTTTTCTCTAAGCTTTGGGAAGGAATTGGTAAATGCCGCCAAATCCCCCCTACTCCAGGGTACGTGAACATAGTTTCCGTTCGCGATTTCTCGCAATGGGAAAGCTTCCATTCGCATTAGGTCTGTATCCGGGGACCTTGTAAGTGAACTCCTTCTAACGGATCCCTTCTTAGACCATCTTTCCTCCCATTTATCCAAATTCCTCCACAATCTAATACTCTGAATCAGTTCCCTTATGTGTACCTTCAGCGCGATCGTTCTACGCTCATCCAGATCCTGATCCGAGCAAGTTAGCCTATGATTACCCTGTAAAGCTTTGGTTCGTGACAGGTCTATCATATATCTATTTGCCAAATTCGATAAATTTTCATGAGCTGACCTCGCTCTCCGAGTAACGTCCTTGGATAAGAACAATATTTCATCTGGTGCGTACAACTCTAATCTCTCTATTGCCACTGTGCCATCAATTATTTCATCTAAGTCTGACTTCAAACTCATTACATCGAGCCGTTTTGCTTTTATTTCAGCTCTCAGTATGTCAGTCCTAGGTGGTTCGCTCATACCTCTCTCACCTCCACTATGCGCCCTACGCCTAAGCACAGGTGAGTTATGAGGAGTTTTCCTTCCATCTCTTTGTTCCCACCTCTCTAGATCCCAAGCCTTTCCATCTTCCCGTGGGGTGTGGTGGAACATTGCTCCATCCCCCATCCCTACAGTGCGCCTTTTCGGCTCGGTTTCTCCAGATTCGAGATAGGATCCACCGTTCTGTTCTAAATCACTATAACTCGCTTGTTGTCTGGTGTCGCTCAATAACCGATAAGGTCCTTCATGGCCCTCCATGCTCCCGCGATCTCGTTCGTGATCACCAGAAGTATGGCGGGACGTTTCGCGACTCCCTATATTCTCATGACTTCGCCCATGATCACCGGATGCATGGCGAGACCCTTCACGACTCTCCATGTTCCCGTGATTCCAATGTTGCACCGTTTCACCCGGGGTATGGTGAGTGCATCTGAAAGTATTACGGTACTCCTGCGTGCTTCGTTCTCCTTCACTAAAGGTGACGCGAGGCACTTCGCCACACCCAGTACTCCTGTCGTCGCACATTTGCCTATTGCCGCTGATAGTAGGACAATTAATTCCTCTGCTTTCCTGACTCCCTCTCTCCCACTCCGGGCTGCTTTCGCCAGCTCCACAATGAGAGAGGATCCGGTTATCCTGATCTCTCCACTCTGCTCCTGTTTCTAAACTTTTATTCCGAGCCTCTTCGGCAGTATCCCATTCTTTCAGGTATTCCCTTAATTCTTTATGGGTTTTCGGTTTTGGTCCCCTTAAGTCCATTGGCCCTCTTTGACGCCCTTGTTCTACCCAGGGACCTGTTGCGGCATCTAATGGAGTACTCCGACTCATCGGTGCTAGTATCTGTCTCTGATTCCTATTCTCCATCTCTGCCCTTTCCCTGTCCCATCGTGCCTGTTCCTCCTGCTGGACCCCTTCTGGGTTGTAGATTGACACAATAGGGCCTATGGTAACCGGTACTTGTAGAGCATCCGGCATTTGGTAAGACCTTGCATGTTGCGTTTCTCGCATTTTCTGGACCACGAATCTTCCCACTACTCTCTGTTCGGAACTAGATTGAGGTACTTCCTCCTCTTTCTTGGCATCCCAATCTGTTACTGGGATCGATTTATATTCCCCCCATCTAGCTCCGTCCTCTTGTGGTAATATGGGACTTGCGGCCCCTCCGCTGTACGGAGGTGGTCTATCTGTCAATAGCCTCTCTATCAGTTCCTCTTCTGTCTCGCTTTCCTCTTCTTCCTCTAGAGGTTTCCTTTCTCCCGTAACTTCTAGCATCGGGTACAGTTTGTCTGCTTCTATCTTCTGCACCCTCCATTTCTTAGCTTCCTCATCCCATTTGGCATCCTGTACTGCCTTTACTGATCGTCTCACTCTTTCTTGGCGCCTCTTTACGCTCTTTTCGTGTGCTGTTCTAAACCATACACTAAGTGCTTCGAACTGTGTTGGCCTCGGTAGAGGTCTTGTTGTAAGCATTACCGCTTTTAGTTCATTCAACACATCTAGCTTAAATGTTCCGAATCTCGGAAACGTCAGTTCCTTACTCCCTTCAGTTAGCTTATTCCACTCGGAAATCCATAATATCGAGTGCAAGCCTACATTCACTGCCATATAATAAGCTGGTGTGCCTTCTGGTGGAGCTTCCTCTCCGGCATATAAGTTTCTTCTATTCCTCCTAAAGAGTGCTCTTAAACTCTTAAAACACTTCATTTTCGATAATTTACAATTTTCCTCTTACTCTTCCTTGTTTACGTCCCGATGACAACCAACCAATCCCTACGCGGCTCTCGCTAATCGGCCTATCTCAGTGCAACTCTACGCTGACGTCTGACAAACTAACCAATCTCAGCGCGGTTCTATGCTGACGTCACTCGTTCCCTCTTGCAGCAATTCTCCTTCTTTCTCAATTTGTCTCACGATTTCGCATGCGTTTTCATTCATACACCGAAAAATGACTACTTCCGTCCAAGCGATCACTTTTCTCTGACTGTACGGCCACAGTCTAACTGTAATTGCTACCTCAACTGACGAAACGTCTTCCCTCTTACGGTCAGACGATCGCCTCAACTGATAGGTTACTTACACCCAGTAACGTACGACCAGTGTCAGTTACTCATACACTCACTCTTACGCTCCCCCTATCATCGGTCTGTCGGGCGATCAATGGTACCTCATGACCCCCTTTCAATGGTAGACAAATTACTCTGGGTGTTCGATACACCCGAACCACTTAAGTCCTTCCCTGGAGCTTAAGATTTCATCCGGTTGCGCGCGCTCACAACCTTCCCCCAATCACACTACAGGCATTCAACTCCGCTTGACATTACAACACAGGAACAACATAAACCACCGCAATCTTACAACGCATGACCCTTATACTCACTCTCAACCGACTCTGCTGCTTTTCTCTCTTCGCACCGTCAGCACCGTCTTCGGCTTCAATTCTTCTTCTGGTCGTCGATGACTAGGGACCTTGGGGTAAACTAAACCTGGCCTAGGTCGTCTTCCTCAAGAAGATAACCATCATTACTCTGCTACCAACTGCGGGGAATGAGATTTTGATATCAATTTATGATCAATTTAATAACTTATCTCATTCATCTATTTTGGACCGTTGGTATCTGTCATTGAGTAAAAGACAACCCCCGCATAGTTTAGATAAACCCCATTAACTGACGCCACTCTGAAGAACCACTTACAACTGATAAGGTTTGAAAGTTTTATATAAAAGTTAAATTTGAATGCAAATACAATCCTCGCAGGATAAACCTCAAAGTATACAAAAGAATACAAAATCAATTCCAAAATCAGCAATTTAAAGCTTCGATGTGAAGTGGTTCCTTGGCGTCATCTACAGAAAGAGAAAAGTATCACGTTAAATCTGTCCCTACTCTATGCTATGTGACATCCCTACTTCGCAAGTTCCTAACCTAAAAAGGTGTCAGCAGTTTGACTCCCAAAGAAGTTCAAACTCTCTTAGCCTCTAAAGGTAACTTAAGTTTAAGAAGCAGTACCCTCTCTGCCTACCCATCCGCTCTTCTAAGGGTCCTCGGCCTACTGCTTTCTTGCGCTCTGATCTCTCTCAGCGCATCTGCTCAAGTCATCTACCCTTCGTCCTTCTCTCTGAGCTCCCTCTGAGCAATTCGCTTCGCTGTTCCCTTCGCTAATTGCCAATTGCTATCTTCACCCCGGGATGCTGTCCCTAAAATACACAATCACAGTGTGGGTGGAACGCCCCTTGACGCCCACCACGGACTTTCCCCGATGATGTCAGCTTCTAGCTTTGTCCACTGCTTCATCTCTTTCGCCGTCCGTTAAGTTGACCTTTCTCTTTAGATGTCATCTTCGTCTTCTTATTGGCGACTTCTACTGAGACTTTCAGATCAAAAGTCATATGAACTTAAACAAGACTTTAACTTACAACTGCAATTCTTGACCCTTCTAGGTCCTGTGAATGGTCATTCAAAAACAAGTTTCAAATTCTAAGCGCTTCTTATCACGTTCAGGCCATAAACCTTGTCCAGCGTTGTCACCTTAAATCTAACAAGTGCTAGACTTCTTGGCTCTCACGTCCACATCAAGCTATTCATGACTCCTGTGAGTCCACTAAATTACACACATTGGACTGTGCTCCTGCTAACCCTTGGTCAGTCAGGTTAGAATCACAAATGACCTAAACCTTTCTAACATTCTTACAAAAAGCCCACTACACAGTATAACCTTTAACATATATTTTCGTATTTAGCAAAAGTCTGTTACATATATGTGAATACATTGTACATAGAATATAAACTACGTAAAGCATAACTTTATATTCTCATTCGCTATATCGTTTTATACATGTTCTACACATTTCTCACGTTTCATTTCTCGCCGCTTCTCCGTTTAAAGGTTACACACGTACATGAATTCTACTTTGCACGTTCTACATTTCGTAAGCATTTCTACACCATCTCTACATCAGCCCACTACGTATACGGGCCTTCTAAATCTAATACATGTCCTAAAGTGAATACAGTTACATTTCCTATATTATTTTGGATTATATCGGTTATCTATATGCTATAAGTGTCAACTTCACATTACGATATACCTTTCATTCCTACGTTATACGATGTGCTTGTAAATATGGCCTATACATAATTTTTATTAAAATTTGCGCTCTCTCAATGGCAAGAAATGCTTGCTTTTGTGACTCCCCCCACAGAAATTTCCTGCCCTTCCGCAACAATTCCCTGAGTGGTTCCGTTTTGAGGGCAAAATCCTGCACAAACGTGGAGTAATACTCCAGTAATCCCATGAAGGATCGTAGAGCATCCTCGTCACGAGGGACATCCGCATTGACAATGGCACTGACTAACATCATCTCTTTTCCGTGATCTTAATGTATTGATTCACGAAGTGTTGATTGCTTTAGAAGTTATCGTTGGCTTCAGGAATATCCTGCTAATTCTTTTCCGTGAATTTAGTGCATGTATACTTTAGGAATATTCTATCAATGATTTGTGAATTTAATGTATTTAAGGATTTGGCAATGTAACTTTATCTTCTATGTTGTTCCTTTGGGGTTATATGCCTGTTTCTGTTCTTTGCATGATTTTTGTTTATAGTTACCCTAAGGAAAGGGGATATGTTATGTCATATGGGTTAAGGACTTAATTGTTGCCATTCCTTTTCCTTTCCCTTAGCTACATCTTCACATCTTCCCTACTGCTCAGCCAGGATGAGGGCTAGAGTGCTTGGTGATGTCATAGAATGCATGGATGCCCGGTGATGTGCTGAGTGTCAGGTGAAGTGTGCAGGCTGAGCAGAGGGAGGCTGCTCCTGGTGGGGTTATCTACTATCATCTACTTACTTACCTATTTAACTGGAATTTACCTTGTAACAAGCTTAAATAAACCATCTATGGAATATATACACCTTGGCTAATGGACTTTGTATTACAACATTTTGGTAACAGTAATGGTATTTACCAAGTACGGTAAATAGATGACTTTATTCTGCCTAACTTGTTCCTAGCCTGCCTACCTTGTAACAATGGCCCTCAGTGCTAGTAAACGTGCAAATTATTATTTAAAAAATACTTGTTGTAAATAGCTGCCAATGAGTATGAAGATGAAGACCAGACTCTGTCCATACATTCTCACGCTGAAGACAGGGTCATAAGACCATTAACATGATAGAGAGTAAAATTTACCCACAAGTTAATAAAAACAAATTGAACCCATCTATAGAACTAAGGGGCATATTATCATGGGGTTTTATCTCCGCTTTTTTGGCTTTAAAAGCCAAGAAAGCGGAGATAAAAGGATCTCCCTATTACCTTGCTGTCGCTAACACCAGCCAGTAGGAGATAGCGACCATCTTGGGCCCCGCTTTGCATGGTAGTGATATTTATCACTAATGACATGCAAAGTGGCCGTGCAAAGATGTTAGCGACTGAAAACAGTCGCTAACATTGCTCTCTCCTATTACCAACTTTTGAAGATATTCGAAAGCAAACACCTGCCCCTGAGCAGTTCTTAGCCATGTTATCCAGTGGTAGGTGGATAACATGGCTAAGAGCATTAGCTTGGTAATGCATGAATATCGCTGACTTTTCAGCGATATTCATGCATTTCGTCCGATTTTTATCGCTTAGGAGATAAACCTTGATAATAGCAAGGTTCCTAAGCGATAAAAATCGCCGCAGCTCAGCGATAAAAATATCGCCGCTAAACCAACATAGCGATAATTATCGCTAGTTGTTGGTAATATGCCCCTAAATTGTTGTATGGGAACCATCTAGCAATAATTGCCAGGGGGCTGAGTATTGAGTTAAATGCAAAACAGCATTGAATGCAACAGCGTGGTGCAAAGATTTTTTTTATCAGCGTGTGAAGAGGGAGGAATGCCTTAAATGCTTTTGATTATTTTCATATTTGTATTTTGACACCAGAATACACAATAATGTCTCCAGCTACTAACCGAGACTTTCCCTCTATAGTTTATAGCCTCCATACACAGTGAGAGACAAAAAAATGAATTATTGTTCCTATATAGATGCAAAATAAACGTATACAGATTTATGTCCATACCAGAGCCTCCCTTTATTATTTTTGTATTTGACAGCAGGGGTTAAGCTTAGTAATGCTCAGTATTCTGTAGAAAAGAATGAAAGGTTTTAGAGAGATTGGTTTTCCTGCTTAATTAAACCCAATGTCAATCAATTCGCAGAATAATTTATTACCCTAGCAAGCCTTCCTGCCGCATAATGCCAAATATACATAGACTTTGTTATCTGAATCATCTTATAGGGCAATCAGTGTCAGCTTTTCCTTTATGTATAATATTGATCAGGGTATCTCAGGCAAATAATGGAAGTTTAGGCTTATAAACTGAGCATAAACATTCCCTTTCATTATGTTCATAGATTGCTGGATCAGCCATTATGCTTTCATATTCCCACAGGTTCGAACATCCTACAAGCTCCAGGACAATCAAATATATCAAGAACTAAGAATGTGCAGCTATAGGTGGGTGGCAACTTGATTGCTTATTCCTTGTTTTCCAGTTAAATTACGATTGCTTATGTCATTTTGAGATCACATATTACATTACCCATACAACTTTGCAGGCAAGATTATGAATGGTTTTATTATGTGTGGTTGTTTAATTACATTTAACTTTAAGGTGTTTTCATTTATTGGTAAGTATTTTGAAAGACAATAAGCCTTACGTTTCCTATTGAGTTACGGTTTGCATGACTGTTGTATGAGCTATGTATTCGGATCCTAACCATAACTTTGACATTTCAGATGCTTTTTAGTTTGAATGAGTAACCATTAGTGCACATCAGCTATGTTTTTTAGTTGAATTTCAAAGGTTTTTGAACATACATTTTGGTGTTAGAATGAAAAGAACTACTTTAGTGTTTGTTTTTCAGTAAATATCTGTTTTTTGTCACATTCCACATCCAAGTGTCCTTTGTACCCGTTCACCTGCCAGCTACACCTGTTCACAGCATGGTTGGCTGCAAAGCCAGGCCTTTTGCTCAGCTCTTTGCTTGCCCCTATGTTGCAGCCAAACCCCACTGTGCTGGTCCTAGGCCATATGCAACAGGCATGCAAACCCTACTATGCCTGGTCACAAGGCCTGACCCCCATTCTGGCCCTCAACTCAACCTCCAAGGGTCCCCACTACATACAGCTTTCAATTATTTTCAATGGTGGTTGACCTCAGGTGACCCACCCCTGCTGCAGAAGGCCGAAGCCAGCTAGAACCTGCACTTAACCCTCTGTGGGCACAGCAGTGTTTGGTCTGCCCCCCCCCGCACCCATCTCACCACATGCATGCAACCCCTGCTGCATAATGCCTTTGTCCATACCCAGCTGGGATTGGCTGTAGGACCAGGTCTTTCAGTGATTTCATGTGCCAATGTTTTTGAGCAAACAGCCAGATCCCACTGCACAAAGCCTGAGCAATAGGGATTGCCCTCAGAGTTTGGTCTATGGCCACACCCTTCTTCATTATTTTTCAATTGTATTTTTTGGATGCACAGACCCTCCACAAATTCTCCAAGGCAAGCAAGATCCATTAATTCCCACAGGAGGGCCACACATGGATTTGCAAATCCATCCACAAAAGTAACTTTTTTCATTTTAAAGATTGGGGATTCTTTTAGGCTCCCTTCGTAGGCCTGGCGTCAGGGTATGCTTGTCCTGCCCCATTTGTGCCCTTTCAATATTTTTCCAGGAATCTGGAACTAAGGGCCGGATTACAAGTTACTGTGGTGGTGGTCCGACCACTGCTGCACTGCGGACTGCCTGCAGTATTTCTATAGCGTTGGTCGGACCACCACGAGACTGCCGGCACCACCTGGATCAAGGATCCAGTGCAGCAGAGGAGGTGCAGATTGAGGCAGTAATATGCAGGCGGTACCCTTCGGCACCACAGAGCATATTATGAATTTTCTCGCCACCATAATTTTCATGGCCGTGAGCCCTCCATGAAAAGGGTGTCAGTGAGGCAACTAAGGGGGCCCTAATAAGGCCCCATGCTGCCTTCGGCCCCAAGGGGTGCAGTTGGGTGGCACATGTAATTACCCCCTGTATTTGCACCCCGAGTTCCTGCATGGTGTATCGTATGCCATACCATCGTTTTTTACGAGTGCTGGAGAAGCATAGGACGTTAGATTTTTTGAGGTTTTTATTGTTAAATGTGCATTTGAGATGTACAGCGCGAGTTGTGAAATCAGCCGTTGTCAGCCAAGTAGAGTTTGAGAGAGAAGCACGTTATCGTCCGCACATTGCAGGCTCGCTATAGTTGTTTTTACCAATTTGGGTGAGTCACCCTGGATTGTGCGTAGGTTGATCTGAAGGTCGACAGAATAGATGTTGAATAGGCTAGGAGCCAGCATTTATTGTTGGAAATTACTTTGTTAGGCACCGGCCGTCCCCTTTCTTTTATTTGGACACAGGTATGCGAATATAAGTTGATGATTGCTCCCAATAGGTTAGGGGGGCACCCCAAGCTTTCATTTTGGAACATAGTTTGCTCTTGGCACTTTATCAGAAGTTGCTTTGAGGTCTAGCAAGCATGTATATAGGATGTTAGAGTTGTCAATTGCTTTCTTAGCTAGAAGAGTTAGTGCTGATAAGTTTGTTAGGGAGCCCGTGCCGGCCTGGAATCCTGTTTGTGTCTTTGAGATCAGGTTTTTGCTTCTGACCCAAGTCTCCAGGTCTGCCAGTATGTTGGATGCATAGATCTCAGCCTCAACGTCTATTAGGGCTATTAACCTATACTTGTTTGGGTCTGAGCTTAATCCTGATTTGTGAATCAGTTGAAGGATGCTGACCCTCCAGGAGTCAGGAATATTCCCGGTCATTAAGCTGTTGCAAAACAAGGGGGATAAGAAGCTGGAGCAAAATGTAGGATCTTGCTTAAATAGAGCGTTTGGTAGGCTATTTTATGTCCGGGAGCCCTTCCGTTCTCAAGTGGTTTATTGCCCTCAGAACCTGCTTTGGCGTTATCTGGTCTGTTCCTTCTCTTTGATCCATAATAGCTAGCAGCTTTCTCTATTTGTAATTTGTGATTTGATTTGGAATTGGGTCTGCAGCTGAGGCTTCCACTAATATCAGACTGAGGGTATGAGGTGAACCTTTTTGCTTGCTGGGACTCCCGTCTTCAGGTGTTATTCTCGAACCGAGAATCGGTTTGAGCTTTGTTGAAATGTCAGTTATGCTATCTGTATGCATGTCCAGTGTCTTATTGTATGTTGTGTCGATGTGGGCGCTCCAATGGATGGCAGAGGAAAACATGCAGCTGCCATTCCAAATCGGATTCTGACAAAAACTGAAACAATTCACCAGGTTTTTAGATGTA
The DNA here is from genome assembly GCF_964263255.1 of Lissotriton vulgaris. NCBI lineage: Eukaryota > Metazoa > Chordata > Amphibia > Caudata > Salamandridae > Lissotriton > Lissotriton vulgaris. Next base: position 1,129,251,084 of record NC_141689.1, on the reverse strand, counting down.
TCCTGTTGTATTGGAATGTGGTGGTGCTGGGTAAGGGTAGCCTATTCATTGCTTTTGTAGACCTGAAATCTGCATTTGACCTTTTCCCCCTTGGAAAGCTCTGAGTGGTGTTGAGAGACATGGGGATGCCTTTGGCGATCCTGTCATTGGTTATTCGCCTACACGATGACAACTATGCCAGGGTACGATGGGGTAAACAGTGCTAAGTCACCTACCCCATTGTTGTTAACAGGGGTGTCCAGCAAGGCTGTATCCTTGCCCCCATGCTTTATTCCCTTTACATCAATCAAGTTGTGGACTTCCTAGGTAGGACCCCAGGTGATGCTCCTTCGCTAGGGAATACGAAGATCACCATTCTTCTTTGTAAGGATGATACGCTCCTCGTCTCTAAAACTCCCAAGATGCTTTAGACTCTACTAAACCAATTCAAGGCTTTGTACGATAAGAGGGCTCTCGAAATAACCACCACTAAAACAAGACTTGGTGATACTTAACCCATATAAATCTTTTAAAGGATGCCTAACTTTAAATAACAGTTGCTTAGAATGGATATGCAGCTTTGAATATCTGGGTGTAAAATTGGCTGAAAGTATGACCTGGAAGCAACATTTGATCAAGACAAATTTAATATCTGAATAGATAGTTGGGGCCTTGAGAAAGGAATACTCTTGTTCATACATTAAACCAGTTGCCCCAGGCCTAGAAATCTATAAAAGCAAGGCAGTAAGTAATGTCCTTTATGGGCTGAGCTGTGGGGCTTTGAGAACATGGATGACCTCATAGCAACTGAACATAGGTATCTTAGGAATTTAGTGTCTCTTCCACTCAGTACTCCACTACTCCCCCTCAAATTTGATGTGGTGGTCAAATTAATAAAAGACTTAGCCAAATAACTCCCTCTCCCAGGCAGAGACTGACATGGACCCCCGAATTGTCCCCGTATGTCACAGCCTTAGAAGAAGTGTATACATTATACACATTGAAGAAAATAGGCTGGATAAGGAACATCAATATCCTACTTAAGAACTTTGGGATGAAAGGAGATTGTACCTGTTGTTTGGACCTCCCTACATACACACAGCTCAAATCTATGTATTGGAACTGGGTATTTGAGAACGAGTCTAGAAATAGAAAACTAGGAAGATTAACAGGGGAATTCCGAGGGCCTCATTTATGACTTTTTGCCGTAAGGAAGCGCAGCAGGCCTTCCTGCTGCGCTTCCCTACGGCAAAAGAAAAGGGCAGAAATGCGCCGTATCTATAAGATACGGCGCATTCCTGTCCTTTTCCCCTGCGCCGGCGCACAATGGGCTGCCTGCGCCAGCGCAGGCACCCTTGCACAATGGTGCAAGGGTGCCTGCGTTGCGGGGAAGATTATTTTTGTACAGGAAGGGAAACCTTTCTGTACAAAAATAATCACAAGAGGCTTTTCCTCTTTCTATGTGTGCTGTAGAATGCAGCACACATAGAAAAAGGAAATACGAGGAGAAATCAAGACATTTCTCCCTGTTGCGCCTCCCTTACGCCTCCCCTGGGGAGGCATAAGCTTTTGGCACTGCTTCAGAGTTACGATTTCTCGTAAATCTGGGGCAGTGTCAAAAGGCCATGGATGTTGCTGGGAACGCCCCCAGCAACACCCATTGCACGCCCCTTTAACGCAGAACACTGCGTTAAAGGGACTGATATTTATCAGGCAGCAGTACACCACAAAAACTGGCGTACTGCTGCCTGATAAATACCACGCAGGCTTCTGCGCCACGGAACTTCATGAAAAGTGAAGTTCCGATGGCGCAAGGGGCCTCATAAATGAGGCCCCTAGTTTTTAAATTGTTGCGCTCCCTGGATGGTTTTCTTGATGTTATACAGGTGCCAGCAGATAGGAAATTATATATTCAATTTAGACATGTCACAATCCCTCTAAATGCGTGTACTAGCTCATGGCTATGCAGTGCTGCTATCAAAAAAGGCTGTCCCTGCTGTCTTGCCCAATTAGAACTGTAGGCCACGTCTTCTTTGGCTGTTTAGCATACTCAGTCCCTAGAAGCAGATGGCCTATTCCTATATGCAAACACCTGGGAACTAGAGACCATAGCATGACATTGCACATTTTAAGAACGGATGCAAGACCTTTGCTTCCATGCACAATTGCTAAATTCCTAGGCTATGTGTGGAGAATCAGAAGGATCGGAAGGAAAGTACAATCTCCATCTCCTAATTTGTTGATTCGATCTAATGGAATCCTCCTATCCTTGGCCAGGGAACATCAACCAAAATCACCCTTGTAAAATAGACTCTGCATAGCTTTCTAACAGTGGAAGGACAGGGGACCATTGTTCAAGTGTTTTATAGTATTTTATCTTTTTATCCAAATGATGAATTCTAATTGGTATAGTTACTTAATATACTTATTCTAATGAATTTTTTAAATATTAATATGTCTCAAATGGGAAACAGCCATTACAACATGGCTGATTCCCCCATACCATTACAACGCAAGCATTACCATGTATGTGTTGTAACAACGCGTAGTCATTACTACGCACTTTTTTTACAGTGCATGTGCGTTTACTACGCATGCCTTTACAACGAATTTCGTTGTAAAGTTATGTGTGGTATAAGCACATACCAAAATATAGGTGATCCATATCAATGTGAGAAAACAGAGGCTCTTCCGTTTCCTCACTACAACGTGCACCGCCCCTCAGACCCAACATGCAGAAGGAACCAGGAGGAGAGAGAGGAACCATGAGGAGAAAGAGGTAAGGGGGATTGGACCGGGGGTGGGGTTTACTTTTTTAGGGTAAAAGGGGGTGGGTGGGGGGGTGCCACGCAGGGTACTGTTTTAGGGTTTAGGTTAGGGTCGGTGTCATGCAGGATAGTTTTTTAGAGTAGAGAGAGGACTGGGGTGAATTAGGGTCGTGCAGGGTAGTGTTTTAGGGTAAGGAGAGGACTGGGGGTCGGGGGTCATGCAGGGTAGTTTAGGTTTTAGGGTAGGTTTGGGGGTCATGCAGGGTAGTGTTTTAGTTTAAGGAGAGGACTAGGGGTTGGGCGGGTCGTGCAGGGGTAGTGTTGTAGGCTTTATGGTAGGGTCCAGGGTCATGCAGGGTTGTGTTTTAGGGAAGGGAGAGGGCTGGGTGTTCGGGGGAGGGTCAGGCAGGGTAGGGTTTTAGCGTAGGGAGAGGACTGGGGGAGCGGGGGAGGGTCAGGCAGGGTAGTGTTTTAGGGTTTAGTGTAGGGTCAGGGGGTCGTGCAGGGTAGTGCTTTAGGGTAGGGAGAGGATGGGGCTGGGGGGAATGGTCGTGCAGGGGTGGTGTTTTGGGATAGGGAAAGGATTTTGGAGTTGGATATCATGCAGGGGTAGTGATTTAGGATTTAGTGTAGGGAAAGGATTGGGGGTGGGGGGGTCGTGCAGGGGTACTAAAATAGGGTTTAGGGTAGGCCTGGGTGATGAACTCCGGTCCGTTCAAGGAGTTTGCAGATTTTTCTGCACTCCATGCTCCGCAGAGCATGCGGAGTGCAGAAAAATCTGCTTCGCGTAGTGCAGCAGTTTTTTCCACACTCGCGAATTGTAAGATCGTGAGTGCGAGCTGACGCTCAGGTAGATTTCCTACCCGAGCGGCAGGAAGGCAAGCGCAAACTGCAGTTTGCACTGCACTGCGCCACTTGCGGAACTGCACAGAGTTCTTTTGTAACTTTGCGAAGCCCGCGTAGCACAACTCTGCGAACTACGCCCAGACTTGGTTCAGGAAGGGCAGGGTAGTGCAACTTACCTTAGATATTTTTACCAAAAGTATACCTTTACCATGCATGCCTTTGCGTTGTAATGGCATACGTGGTAAAGGCATATTCATGGTAAAAGTATGCGTTGTAATGGTATTGTATTGTATTGTATTGTAATTGCATTTATATAGCGCTTACTACCCCTGACGAGGCATCAAAGCGCTTTTTCGGCGAGTAGCACGCTACTCCTGGACCCATAGAGGATTAGTGTTGAATTAGTATAGTGAAACATGCAAGTACATTTTAAGTGGTGGATAGGTCAGTCAATTAATTGGATTTGGAATGATAGCAGAAGGATAGAGGAGGACAAGGGTTTGTATTTATATATCGTTTAATGACTTACGCGTTTTTCAGGAAGCCTACAAAGGATTAGTGGTGAATTAATATGGTGAAATATGAAGTAATTCCAGTGGTGGATATTAGTCAGTTACTTGGAGTGAGGATAGCGGAGGTATAAAGGGGAAGAAAGATTTGCATTCATATAGCACTTGTTACCCCTGATGGGTGTTGAAGCGCTTTTCTGGCGAGTAGCACACCACTCAGGAACCCATAAAAGAATACTGTTGAAAATTAGGATAGTAAAACAAAAAATATGAAGGAATTTGAGTAGTGGATATGTTATTCAGTTATTTGGGTAGTATATTAGTATAGTTTAATATGGAATTTGAGAAGTGAACATGTTAGTCTGTTAATTTCGATTGAAAAGGATAGTGGAGGGATAAAAGAGTGAAGGATTTAAAAAAAATGTTTTAAGGTCTTAGCAGTAGGAGGAGGCTTTTGGATGAGTAAAAAGGAGGGTAGTTAACGAAAGAAGGGGGTTCCCCAATGGGCTTTAAGGATGTAGGCAGGCTGTAAGGGGGAAGAAAACTGAAAATAGAAAAAAAGCGCAACCCTGCCTTATTATATAGTGGTCCCAAAGGTAGGATCCAAACAATGTATGTGGGGTGATTTATCTAGGAGCAAGCATTGCACATGACAGGAGACGGGTCAATCCAAGTATACTCAAAGAGAATATTTTAGAATATATATATATTTTTATTTTTTTATATTCTTTGAGTTAATCAAGCAAGAAGGTACAAAAATAGATTGCATTTTAAATCCACATAACATTTTCTAGAGCATCAAAAGACATACATTGGTGAGAGGAGAGATAAAAAGAGAAAAAAAATCATATTATATAGTGACCTACCCAGTAACAGACCACACTTCAATCATACTTTCATACTTACTACTACCAATTCAGTCAACCTCATATTCTACCATTCAACTTTCGTTCTTCCATTCATTCCTATAGTCCTGGTGTATGCAACACATAGATGGTAAATTTGTTTGCATAAACCAAGATGTTAATCCAGGAGGCAGATGACATATACACGGGTCCTGATGAATATAGGACGGTATGCCGTGTCACTGGAAACACAAGCCGACGCGCGTTTCGGTGACAGGCCAGTGGGGCCACACCTTCGTCAGGGCTAGAAGCTGTTAACTGGGAGGGGAACAGGTATAAAATCTGGAAATAAAAACAATGTCTTAGATTTTTGTTCTATATACATAATACAGGTATAAATTATTCAAACATACATTTTCTGCTATTTGATGCATTTCACATTTTAGATTAGCATTAGTTGTTGGTATAATGACTATATGGTTGACTTCCTGTGGCTGTGCAATGCCAAACTACCTAGTGACACTCCCTAAGACAGACTCCCGGTTAGGTGAGATCTGTTAAAGGCAAAAGGATAACCTTAACTAAGTGAACCATTGAGTACATCACATGACACTTCATATATTTAAGATGTATTATTTGGAAAACTTTTCCTCATAAATATACACATTTATTCTAGCGCACATATGACCTATATTGAAGTCCTAATCATAAAGGCGAAGATACTTTTGACCAAAAGTCCTACGCAGGGACGATAACACTCTCTACTTAACTTCATACTGGATACTGAAGGTAGTAGTTCTATAGTTAAAATAAAATTCGGTTCAAATTAGGCTTTGGTAGATTAGATGTTAATTTGGGCACTATTCTGGTTAAGGGAATCACAGGGCAATATATGGGTTATTTTTATTTTAAAGACAACTTGTATTTTAACAAGACCATGATGGAACCTCCATAATCATTTTCAGACACAGTTTGTGGTATTGACTCCAATATAAGTTCCTAAAACCCTGTGTATAGCTACAGAATAGTATATTACTTCAAGAGTTACCTGAGGATTCTTGAAAAGGAACTCTCCAATAAGGGTATATAATTAATAAAGATCCAAGGAATGAGGTGTTTTCGCTTTCAATTATATTTTCTAGTAAAAAAGAGGGACACTAATTATGGCCATGATCATACTAGTAGGTCTGACATCCAAAAGATTAAATAACAATATTCCATTACCTAAATAGGTCAGTATCTTATTGTGTTCACGAAACGCTATACACTGGAAACGCCTTTGAGCAATTGACAGATAAGGGTGGGCAAGATGTAAGGCCACCGTTTTTACTGCTAAACTGTGGAGCAGGTAGCTGTAGAAGGAGATAAAGGGCTAGTTGTAATTATGTAGTTTAACACGATTGGCCTAAACAGCCGGGTATCGTTGAATTCACATACCTTGGAAAGGTGGAGCATAGCGTCGCTGTATTTCTGCTATGTAGCACAACGCACTGTACCCTGGAGACGTATTTAGACGATTGGCAGGTAGTTATGGGCAGGGTGTGGAACCACCGTTTTTACTGCTATACTGGGGAGCAGGTAGGTATGAACGGGGAGGGTAGGACTCAGAGGGAAGAGTTTTGAAAGGTTTGTTTTTTAGGGATCGGTATAGTAAAAGAGGTGTAAGATGATGCAAGGAGGGGTGGAGTAGGAGAGTAGGAGAGAGTCTGGAAAGGGTTATTTTGGCAATCAAAGTAGTGGTATGGGGTTTGGGATCAATGAGAGAGTGGATGTAGAGGATTTTTTGGTGCATTAGAAGGAGTAGTAGAAGAAGTGAGCGACCCTTGACCTCATCAGGTAGGTCGCTCCCCCCGCTGCTGCTTCTCCAGCGCTTGTTCCCTTCACCCTTGGTTCCACTGCTCATTCCTGGGCTCCGTTGTTTTCTCGCCATTCTTCCTCGCCCCCCCACCCACTGCTCGCGGTTCCCACTGCTGCTGCCCCTGCGGCCCTGCCCCCGTGCCCATGCGCTAATCCCTTGCCTCCCGCCTCCCAGCTGCTCCTCCCTCCCAGATCCACCTTTAAATGCTGGCAGCATGCGGTGAGGAGAGCGACCCTTGACCTTATCAGGTAGGTCGCCCCCCCGCTTCTGCTTCTCCAGCGCTTGTGCCCTTCACCCTTGGTTCCACTGCCCATGCCTGGGCTCCGTTGTTTTCTCGCTGTTCTTCCTCGCACCCCCTCCCACTGCTCACGGTTCTCACCGCTGCTGCCCCAGCGACCCCGCCCCCCACGCCCATTCACAAATCCCCTGCCTCCCTCCTCGCAGCTGCTCCTCCCTCCCAGATCCCCTTAAAATGACAGCAGCTGCGCGGTCGCGCAGCGGATGCACGCAGCGGGCACGCCGCTGGCGCGCCTAAGGCAAGCCCGTCTGTGCCCGTCCGCTGCTGGACCGCGCCCAGCACCAGAACCCCTGGACCCCGTGAACACCACTACACCAGACTCCACTACAATGCCAACAGCCTCCACGCACTCAACGCCGGCCGAAACAACATCTGCTTCCAGGCCACCCCGAAACGGACCCACGGACCCTTCTCCTGCCGCACCTGCAGCTTCACCTGCGACAGAACCACCAAACTTCCAAGGACTGGACCCAACCACCTCTGCTGCATACTCCTCAACACCCGCTCCGCATGCCAACACGCCGTCGAGCTCTGGGATCTGCTCGACACCTCCGCCCCAGACGTGGCCTTCCTGACCGAGACCTAGTGGAACGACTCCTCGGTGCCCAACATCGCCATAGCCATCCCGTACAGCTACAAGGTCACCCACAGGGATCGCGCCAACGGAATCAGATCAGAAATAGCCATCGTCCACAAATCTACCCTCAAGGTCACCACCCACGCAGACGACACCCTTAACGCCGCCGAACACCTGCACTTCCGGATTCACACCGACCCCAACACCACCCTCAGAGGAACACTTACCTACAGACCCCTCGGACCCCGGGCCCATTTCAGCAACTCCATTGCTGACCTCGCCAGCACACGAGCACTCGCCTCTATGGACTACATCCTCCTCGGGGACCTAAACTTCCACCTCGAGAACAACAACAACGCCAACTCCGCCACCCTGATCAACAACCTTGCCACTCTCGGCCTCAGACAACTCATCACCACACCCACCCACACCGCCGGCCACACGCTGGACCCCATCTTCTCCACAGGCACCCACGTCACCTTCGACCACACCACCGAACTCCACTGGACCGACCACCGCTGCATTCATTTCACCTTCAAGAAACCAACCACGCACCACCACACCCAGCAGCTGCCTTGCCGCCGCTGGAGCAAAGTCACCGAGGACCAGCTAATCACCACCCTCACCCAGAACCCACCCACTGACCCCACCAACCCAGACGCCGCAGCACGCAACCTCAGACAATGGATTGACGACTAGGCCAATACCCTTGCCCCGCTCAAGAAACCCTCCAACAACCATGTTAGCAAGAGACCTCCAAACGCGCTTGCCGGAAACTCTAGAAAATATGGCTCCACGAACGCACACTGGACAACCACGCAGCCCACAAGGACGCCACCCGCAGACATCACCACCTCATGAGATTAGCCACGAGATCCTCCTTCAAAGACCGCTTGGATAACAATGCACACAACAGCAAAGAGCTCTTCAGGTCGTAAAGGAACTCTAGAATCCCAGCGCCAGTGACATCCATCCCTCACAAGAACTGTGCAACTCACTAGACATCTTCTTCCTTCGCAAGATCGCTGACATCCACGACAGCTTCAACACAACGACCGCCCAACTATGCCGGACTCCTCCTCCCCTATGAACACCACCAGCGCCATCCGCCTGACCTCCTGGTCCACCTTCAACGACGACGAGACACGAAGGTCATAAACTCCATCCACTCAGGATCTCCGTCAGACCCGTGCCCACACCACATATTCAACAAAGCAGACGCACCCATCGCACCCCAACCACGGAAGGTTCTCAACATCTCCTTCAAAACAGCGACATTCTCGGAAAGCTGGAAGCATGCCGAAATCAACGCCCTCCTCAAGAAGCCCAAGGCAGACCTCAAGGACCTCAAGAACTTCCGGCCAATCTCCCTGCTCCCGTTCCCGGCAAAGGACATTGAGAAAATCGTCAACAGACAATTGACCCGCCACCTGGAAGACAACAACATCTTAGACCCGTCCCAGTCTGGATTCAGACGAAACCACAGCACCGAGACAGCCATCATCGCAGCCACAGACAACATCAGGCACCAAATAGACAACCTCCCCCTGACTCAGTGCCGGCCGGCCAGAGGCAACGACGGACAGAGCGGGGTCTCACAAGTCCTGAGCCAGGTCCAGGAGAGGTGAGGTCTGTCCCCCGGACAATCTGGATGTAATTAACACACCAGGTGTCACGGAAGAGAATTAACAGACGTCAGGATTATATATCCTTTGCTGTTATAGAATGCTATTCACGTTTGATTATTGACAATTTTTGCTTTGCCACGTTATTCACATCTATGCAGTAGCATCAATTCTGAGAACAGAGGCCCCGAAGAAAGCCTGGGTCCCCTTTTCCCATTAGGCTGAAACATGTTGGCCCCCTTGCAGCTATTTGGTTAAACTGCTATGTTATTGCGCTGTTCTTGTTTTTAACAGGAAGAGACCTTCCCTATTAAAAAAAAAAAATTCTCTAGGTTCTCTATCCTATTTTAATGCACCACTTCTTATTATTTTTTGCACTGCACTAGATCCCATCCGATCAACATCACATGGTCCAACAGTGATTGTGGTCACATCCTTTATCCACCACTGGGTACGATCCTTGTCTCAATGATCTAGAGACACACGACCCTAAGGATGACCAAATGATAACATTGATCATTACAAGTCGTTGATGGGAATCCTACACAAGGTTTTGTTGATCTACAATTACTGGTGGCCCCACATTTGAGGTTTTTCGTGTCCAGGGAGAACTTTTTAGTCTTAACTCCCACCAGATGTACTGAGCTAGACGTCGGTTTAAACACAAAGGAATTTCCATGATATTTTCCTATATAGACCCCTAGGTATTCTTGTTGTTTACCAAACAGACAACGACAAAACATCAGCCCTCATCCTCCTGGGCCTGTCAGCCGCCTTCGACACAGTCTGCCATCGCACTATAAAGACATGCCTCCTAGAACCCGGAATCCAGGAGAAGGCCCTTGACTGGACATCGTCTGGTCCGAAGCCACCAACATCATCTGCGGTGTCCCCCAGGGATCATCCCTCAGCCCGACGCTGTTCAACATCTACATGACCCCCTCGCACAAGTGGCCTGCCATCACGCCCTCAACATCATCTCCTACGCCGACGACACCCAGCTCATCCTCTCCCTCACCAAAGATCCACACACCGCCAAAACCAACCTCCACGAGGGAATAAAGGCCGTCTCTGGCTGGATGAGGAACAGCGGTCTGAAGCTGAACTCTGACGAGACGGAGGTACTCATCCTCATACCCACCCTCTCAGCCTGGGACGACTCCTGGTGGCCGACCACACTGGGAACAGACCCAACACCCACCGACCATGCACGCAACCTAGGATTCATCCTCGACTCCTCCCTCTCCATGGCTAAGCAGGTCAAAGCCGTCTCATCCTCCTTCTACAACGCCCTTCGCATGCTCCGCAGGATCTACAAGTGGATAGCGACCAAAACAAGAAGAACTGTGATACAGGCCCTCGTCAGCAGCAGACTGAACTACGGCAACGCACTCTACGCAGGAATCCCAGCCAAACACCTACGACGACTACAACTCATCCAAAACGCCTCTGCCCGACTGATCGTCAATGTCCCCCGCCGCAATCACATCACCGTCCACCTGAGAGACTTACACTGGCTCCCCGTCAACAAGAGGATCACCTTCAAGCTCCTCACCCACGCACACAAAGCACTCCGCAACGCCGGACCAGCCTACCTGAACAGCAGACTCAGCTTCTACACCCCCACCCGCCAGCTCCGCTCCGCCAGCCTCACCCTCGCCGCTGCCCCCCGCATCCAAAGAACAACCTCCTGCAGCAGTTCCTTCTCCTACCTCACCGCCAAGACTTGGAACACCCTCCCTACCCACATGCGGAAGACCCAAGACCTACTCACCTTCAGAAGACTCCTCAAGACCTGGCTCTTTGAGCAGTAGCAGCACTCCCCTCCCCTCAGCGCCTTGAGACCCTCACGGGTAAGTAGCGCGCTCTACAAGTACTTTGATTGATTGATTGACAAAGTTTGAGATGAGTCGGAAGGTTGGGCTAGAAGATATATTGAGCAAAGTATAGGCTGAGAAATAGGGTAATGCATTGGAAATGCTAAATTAGAATAAAGTGATAAATATATAGATCCATAATTGCATTGAAAGTATATCGATACATAAAGAAGGTAAGTATATGTAGATTAAAGATATTGATAGAGGCACAGGATGAGAAATAGGGTAGTGCATTGGATATGCTTTTTCAGGAGAAAAGTAACAGACACACAGGTCCAAGTACATGGAAGGTACATAGATGCACAATGGAAGTATGTACATGTAGACCAAAGATGATTTTTATTTATTTATTATTATTATTATTTTTTTCTCTCAACAACATAATTATTTTACATGTTTATACAAAGTAATACACAAAGATAGGTACATATCTATAGGGAAAAAAATGCTTGTATACAGAGGGATATGCTGTCAATTTCTGTTTGTGTATGGTTCTTATGTGGGGAATAGCCAAATCTTGAGTAGTTTTCTGAAGATAAGGTGGTTGTCGGTCGACCTTATGTTAGGGGTAAAGAGTTCCATAGTTTGGCTGCTTGAACAGAGAAGTATGTGCCACCCATGGTTTTTTTCATGTATGGTGGGAGTTTGAGGCGAGATGCTCCTTTAGAGCGGAGGTTCCTTTGTTTAATGTGTTTGGTGATTTTATTCCTGATGAAGAGTGGTACCATTCCATGTATTGCTTTTTGGGTGATACAAAGCAGCTTGAACTGATCCATGGCTCTGAGACAGCTGAAAATTGGTGATTTTCCAATGTCTTTGGGGCATTCCTGTTGAAGGAGTATTTGCGTGTCATCTGCATAGTTATAGCACATAAGGTGAAATGTATTGATCAGTACTGGTAATGACTTCATGTAGATGTTGAAAAGCATGGGCGAGATGATAGAACCTTGAGGGACCCCTGTTTTTGTGGAGTACGGTTTGTATGAGAAAGGTGGGGTATGGATGACATTAGTTCTGTTTCGAAGGTAGGACACAATCCAGTCTAGAGCAGTTCCCTCTATGCCGGCTTCATAGAGTCTTTGTTTCAGAGTGTCATGGTCAACCGTGTCAAAGGCAGCTGAGAGGTCCAAGAGGAGTAGCGCAGCAACCCCGTTGCGGTCAACTGTATTCTTTAGGTCATCCTAGATGGCAAGGAGGGCAGATTCAGTGCCTCTTCCTGAACGGAATCCTGTTTGGAAGTCTGAAAGTATGTCATTCGCTTCAATGAATTGTGACATCTGGACGAACGCTGCTCTTTCTATCAGTTTGCCCAGGAACGGTCCATTTGTAATGGGTCTGTAGTTGTCAGGGTTCAGCGGGTCCAAGTTTGTTTTCTTCAGTAAAGGGCGTATGTATGAATTTTTAAGTTCTTCTGGAAATATTCCAGTAGGTAAGGAATCGTTGATGGTTCTTCTTACTGGAGTGGCAGCAGAGGTTGTTAAAAGAATTGTCTTGAAAGTTTGTGGTGGACAGGGTCCAGAAGGGATGCCGGCAGGCCTGCTTGCTATGACCAGGTCCATAAATTCATCTTGTGAGATGTGTTGGAAGGAACGGAGAGGCTTGATTAGAGCATTCTTGGATTGTTGTTTTGTACAAGGGTTAGTGCTGGTGCTTTGTTTCTGTTTTAAGTACGATTCCAACGTGTCTGCTTTGTCTGTGTAATGATTTGCCACTTTGTCTGTGAAATCTTTAGTAACAGGATGAGTTCCTTCTAGGCAATTTGGTTTGCGAAATTCATTGAGTATTTTTTGGAATTCTTTATTCGCACATTTAGCGTTTTGAATTCGGTCTGATTAGTACCTTTTCTTAGCTTTTTTGATAGCAGACTTGTATATTCTGTTAATTTTCTGTCTGTAAAGTTTGTCTTGTTTGGCGTTTGTTTTGAGCCAGGTATGTTGCAGCTTTCTAATTTGTTGTTTTATGTCTTTTATTTCTATGTTTCTCCAAGGCGTTTTATTTCTTTTGTTCTGTTGTGTGGTTTTGAGTGGTATCAGGATGTCAAAAGCTTCCTGTAGCTACTCATATAGATTGTGAACAAAATGTATGGTTTCCAGATTTGTACTGGATGTTAGTTGTGTTTCCAAGTGTTCCAAATTGAGTTTGTTCCACGGCCGATAGGTGGATGGATGTAAGGTAGTTTTAGGTGAGTTGTTTAATGTTGTTTTTAAGTAAGGGCGGAAAATTCGTTCCGCTCGCTAATTTGCGGAATCCCGCAAAATTGCGGCAAAATCTGCGAATTCGCGAGCGGGGCGAATTTTGCTCAGGAAGCACTTACAAGGTTACAGCAGGTGCCCAAGTTGAAGCTAATTTCTTTGTAACCATTTACAAAATGGTTACAAAGAAATTAACTTCAACTTGGGCACCTGCTGTAACCCTGTAAGTGCTTCCTGAGTGGCGATCCTTGCCTACTTGCAACTATTCCCTGACCCTGTTCTGACCCTCGAAGCAGGGTCCGAGAATAGTTACAAGTAGACAACGAGACTCCTGCAGGAAGCACTTACAGATCTAGATAAAGCAGGTGCCTGAGTTGAAGGTCAAATTCAGTAACTCCTTAATCAGCCCCCAAAAAATGTGCGTTTTGTCAAGGCTGGGCAGGTGTGTGTTCTCCCCATATCTGCCGTCGAAAATTAGCTATGATGCTTGATGGAGGCCTTTGCATCCTTGACTTTCACGAGCTCTATCCCCGTGCAGTTCCTGTGACCATGAGCTTCTTTCTCCCCATCTGCTGCTCTGATCAGTGCCTGTCCTTTTATACACACAGGAGGCATGTGAACTCCCATAGAAGCCCCCCCCCGTCTTCCCCCCCCACACACTAGCGGTGTGCACCTTCTTCCCGCCCTTTAGCCACTATGATGGACAGCTCACTCGAGGGACCCCGGCGCCCTTCAGCCCGATGGCAAAGTTAATCAGTCCAAAAAAAATGTGCGCTTTGTCGAGGCTGGGCAGGTGGGTGTTCTACCCATATCTACCATCGAAAATTAGCTATGATGCTTGATGGAGGCCTTTGCATCCTTGACTTTCACGAGCTCTATCCCCGTGCAGTTCCTTTGACCACAAGCTTCTTTCTCCCCATCTGCTGCTCTGATCGGTGCCTGTCCTTTTATACACACAAGAGGCATGTGAACTCGCATAAAAGCCCCCCCCCCCCCTTTGGCCCCCCCACACACAGTAGCGGTGGTGCAAAATCGCAAAAAAATCCGCAATTTCGCGGGGAAATCCACAAATTCGCAGATTTTTTTGCGATTTCGCGTGAAATTGCAAACCCCTAATTTGCAAAATTTGACCATACTTAGTTGTTTTATGTTGGAAGGCAAGCAAGTGGTGGTGTGACCATGTGACTGGAGTTATAGTTTGAAAGGTAACTAGTTCAGTATTACCAAAAATTACATCTAGGATATGTCCAGCGGTGTGTGTCGGATTGTGGACAATCTGATGCAGGTTCAATGCGTCTAGGCCAGTGATTATAGTTTTTGGATGGGTCATATTGGGTTTATAAAACCAAATGTTAAAGTCACCCAGCACGCATAGGTTGGAGTGTATTGTTATCAGGTTTGAAACTGTGTCTAGAAGTGCGTCTGGGAATGTTGCCTTGCTAGGTGGAGGTCTGTAAGGGAGCAGGAAGTTACAGGAGGAAGACGGTGTAGGACTGCATCTTGTTAGAAGAGCCTCACAATTATTTATGGATATGTTGTCAATTTTAGTGATATGTATTGTTGTGGTAAATGACTACGCGTAGTAAAACCAGTGGTGTAATGGCATGCGTGGAATTAGTACGCTTGGTAACATTTCATATTCATGTTAAATACACTGTTTTTATTAAATCAATGAATTTTGTATGCAAAATATCCAAGAATCTATGTTAATGCCCTTTGCACTTCTATGGTCCATTGACCAAAATAAAGTTTATTGATTGATTGGTATATATATGTATGTATATATATTCCATTGCATTTGAGCAATGCCAAGCCAGTCGCGTCAGGGTTTGTTAGTGTGCAATGCCAAGCCAGTTGCGTCAGGGTTTGTTAGTGATGTCAATGGAAACAGATCACAGAAGCAATATCACTCACTTTGGAGTGGTGTATTGCAGCAGTGGAGAGGTGTGCTACAGCGGCCAGGGCAGCTGTCTTGGGAGCACAGGGTTCAGGGTTCGATCCCGGCTCCAGCAGGCAGCTCAGCTCAGCACCATGTGACTCTGGGCAACAGCTCACTTAATTTCCACGACGGCCCCCAGCGCCTCGAGACCCGTAAGGGTGAGTAGTTTGCGCTTTACAAATACGGATTTACATTTACTCTCCACAACGTGAAATCAAGCCCTCCAGCCGAGTGTCAATAAACAACGTTTTATTTGCAGTTGGAAATCCAAGAAGCATAATGTGTTTCGATCCCAAACAGGCCATAATCATATGCAGAGTAAACACGTGGTCACTAGCGCTTCCATTAATTATATAGTGTTCTTTAAACAGTAAAGAAGGACTGCAGTGAAAACCAATTATTCACAAGATGATGATTTATTTTCAATAAAAGATATCCAACAAACAGGAATCAGTGAGTACTTTAAACTTGAAAACTCTCATTCAACCTATCATCAGTTCACTCACTTGATGTAGGCACGAGTTGTCATTGATAAACGTTCCCATATATTTTATGTCGATTGCAATATCCAAAGTGCTTTTCCACGATGAAAAAAGCATAATTTTGTCCTTCCCTTTTTGTATTTTTAACTTTGTGCCTTAGTCATTCTCGTCAGACACCATTCTCTTGTTTCCACAGAGGAATCAATTCCGTGTAGAGCATATGCTTATATGTATGTATTGCACTGTGTGTTGAAATCACCAAAGACAATGGGACATGACTAGGCCTTTGCGCTGTTAAGAGCAGCTGTACAGGTTTGTTGGGATTAGATGTATGTACCATTATGTGTTATAACTCTAACTTAATACTGAAGATGCTTGTTGTATACTAAGTAGTGGTATTTGGGGTACTGTGTGCTGAGCATAACAGGCATCTTACTTGCATGGAACATGTTAACACTGGATACACAATTTTCTCCTGAATATTGGGAAAATTATTTTGTTATGGCACCATTGAAATCCCTGGATGCAAGAAATGAAAATTTGAATTTTGCTGTTTAACATATAACAATTGTGAAACAAATCTAATCATGATTGTGCCACCCTTCTGTAAGCTTAAGATTGAAAGAGTGCTTATAATTTTTTTTTTTTTTAAATCATAAAATTAACGTTTGGGTTTTTGGCATGTTTTAAGAAATGAACTTTCACACAAATTGAGTACCTTACAATCTGAAATACCAGTACATACTGTGCAATGCTCATTGATTGACTAATACCGTGTGCTCCTACAATATGATGCTGTGTCGTAAATGGTGACCCTACTGTGTAACTTCTGCGAAAGCTGTCATGCAGTCCAGTTCTCTTTTGAGGTTTATTGTTGGAAGGAAGAGGGAGGAGCTTTTTCCACCCTTTAAAAACACTCTTCACTTTGAAATATGCTATGGCTAGTTGAATGCTCCTGCTGAAACGTGTCGCCAACTTGCACTTTTTGGCACTTCGGAGGATTAAATGTTGAAATGAAATTCATTCATTTGCGGCGACTGTGATGGCTGCACTGCCTGTTCTTTGTACCATCCTGGTGTTTGGATTTGTCTGGAAAGGACGAACTGGAGGAAGACACTGTTTGGAATCAATCGTGCTGTGACTGGACTGTATGGGAGGAAAGTGGGATGGAAATGTTTCCTGCATTGGAATTAATTGTGCACAGATGGAACCCTGGCTCTGTTCGGTGTCTCGGAAGCAGCACTTGAAAATTGGAACTTGATGCCTGTGGAAAATGACAAAAAGAGGTAAGCTGTCTGCTATAGTGGGGAGTATGGAGGGGACTCATTCTGAGCACCTCAACTCGTAGGAGTAGTGGCATGTTGCTGGGAGCATCGATTTCTTGAAAAAAACTGTGGACTTTGTGTTGCTGGGTCAGCCTTTCAATTGCTAAACAAATTGAATGCAGTAAATTGTATCAAAATATCTGAGGGCAGCCATTTTGTGGTTTACGAATACAGAGCAGTGAAGCACATTTGGGGGAAATCGTTCATCCCAGAGAGTGGGGAGATTCACCATTAAATGCCCCACAGGAGTATTTTCTAAATCAGATTGTGCCAAGATTACAAGTTTATTGAAGGACTGTGAAAATGGTGGACAGGTTCACTAGACACGAACAAAGCCTGAAAACTTTATTTGATAATTAAAGTTATAGGGTGTCAGTCTAGAGTGCTACACGAAGGGAGCAGGATTGTGCGCTTATTAAACTATTGAAGGAATTGGAACAGGGGCGCATAAGGAGTTCAATTAATGGCTAGAGATGTTGTCTTTAAAGAAATACATCGAATATGGTTGCATCCCAAGGGAACTGAGGCTCTTTGTCCTACAAGCTCTTAATGACGTATACCAAGAGCTCTTAAAACAGTGGCAGACGGATAATACAGAGTGTTCTACGACGCTCATGAACTCTCTAATTGCACATGCCGAATGGAAACTACAGTTGACATCATAGAAGCTCAAAGAGATAGAAAGATCTTTGGAGCCATTCAGATCAAAAGAAGAAATAACAAATGCATTTAGTGAAATGGAAGAGACAGTGGAAAAACATGAGAAAAAGGTGCAGTCGAAAAAAAGCCAGAAAATGTAATTGTGACAAAATACAACTTTATCAGATACAGACAAAAAGTAGGGGCAAGAAAGCGACAAGCATATTAACCTACTTTACAAGGGCTTAACATTCTGACCACTAATACAAATGGATTTAGTGACATTTAGAATAAATCTGTACAAGTTCTCAAGGAAACTGAAAAAACACTTTTCATAAAAAATGAAGAAAAAAAAACTGACCAACAGAATTTCTCTCCAATTACAACTGTGGATATCAGTCACCTTTAAATATTATTTGACTTGGAAGCAGAATCAGAGGGATCAGAGGCCTCCCCATTGGTGGAGGAACAATCAAACACTGAGTATTCACAGATGCAAGTACTAGCAGCAAGTGCAAACCAAGATCAGCATTCTGCTCCTGATTGCCATCACGTAATAAGATTGATAGCTTTCAGGAATTGATGATTGGGATCTAAATAAGATATCATGCACAGAACGCAAAGGGAGAAAATCAAATCACCACCAATCAAAAATGACAAAGGATGATTGCTTTGTGTTAAAGGACTTACAAGATGAAAGGAAGTAGCACTTCAAAATTTGAACTTGATGCCTGTGGAAAATGACAAAAAGAGGTAAGCTGTCTGCTATAGTGGGGAGTATGGAGAGGACTCATTCTGAGCACCTCTTCTCGTATGAGTAGTGGCATGTTGCTAGGAGCATCGATTTCTTGAAAAAAAACTGTGGCCTTTGTGTTGCCTAGTCAGCCTTTCAATTGCTAAACAAATTGAATGCAGTAAAATAGTATCAAAATATCTGAGTGCAACCATTTTGTGGTTTACGAGCACAGAGCAGCGGAGCACATTTGGGGGAAATCGTTCATCCCAGAGAGTGGGGAGATTCACCATTAAATGCCCCACAGGAGTATTTTCTAAATCAGATTGTGCCACGATTACAAGTTTATTGAAGGACTGTGAAAATGGTGGACAGGTTCACTAGACACGAACAAAGCCTGAAAACTTTATTTGATAATTAAAGTTATAGGGTGTCAGTCTAGAGTGCTACACGAAGGGAGCAGGATTGTGCGC